>NW_027397079.1:19124315-19435946 GCF_003265705.2 Callorhinus ursinus
AAAAAAAAAAAACAAAAAGAAAAAGATAAAAACAGAACAATACAAAAAAAAAACAGAATATGGTCAAATATGATCAGGCTAGTGCATAGATCAGTGCCACACACTAGATTTTGGGCGTATTTTGGTTTGTTAGAAAAAAGTGCCTCCTACAATTTTAAAGGAAGAAAGACATATATATATATATGTACAAAATAAGGGTTGATACAGTGAAGTGATGGAAGATGACTGTAAAGATGAAAATTATAAAAGATTTTATAAAAGGAATTGATAAGTGAATAAAGAAAGAAGATTTAAAAAAAAAAGGAAAAAAAAGGGAGAGAATGTGATCAGGCAGGAGACTAGAACAAAGCCATACACTAGTGATTTAGGGTATATTTTGATGTGTTAGAAGAAACTCTATCTCAAAATTTTAAAGAGAGAACATCATATATATATATATATGTATATATATATATATGCAAAAAATGAGGGTAACTACTATGAAGGACTAAAATATGACTCTAAAAATGAAAAATAAAAAATGTTTTTTTAAAAAGGTATTGATAAGATGTTGGTTGAAAAAGGGAAAAAGAAAAATTTTTAAAAAAGTAAAAAAATTAACTTTGAAAAACTAATGAATCATGGCAAAAAAAGCCATGAATTCTATGTGCAGTATTCCCCTAGGGCTGGAGTTCTCCCGTTCTCCTTGATTGGTAAACTTGGTCTTGGCTGGCTGTTGGGGCTGATCTTCTGGGGGAGGGGCCTGTTGCCATGGTTTTCAAATGTCTTTGCCGGAGGCGGAATTGCCCTGCCCTTTTCCCTCCGGGCTAAGCAAGCTGCTCGGGTTTGCTCTCAGGAGCTTTTGTTCCCTGCAAGCTCTCAGTACAGTTTTGGAGGGCCAGGGTGAAAATGGTGGCCTCCCAATCTCCACCTGGAGGAGCTGAGAACTCGGGGCCCCGCTCTTCAGTGCGCCCCCAGAGAAAAGCCGTCACTCCCGTCTCCCTGGTCTCCGGCCGCACTCCGTGCTCACCCGGCTTGTGACCGAGCGTTTCTATCTCTGGCTCCCGACCCCGTGTGGAGTCTCCAAACCCAGCAGATGCCTGCGGTGCGCTCCTGCGCCGCTCCTCCCGGGGGAGGAAGGGGAGTCTCCCTGGCTCTGCCGCTTGTTGGGTCCCTGCTGGAGGAGCAGTGGCCCGACTGGGCCGCGGATCACGGTTTATGGCAACCCCGAGCTGAGAGCCCGCGCCTCGGCTCCGTCTCTGCAGCCGGCTTCCCCGCTCTGATACCTGGGAGCTCTGCTGCACTCAGGCACCCCCGGTCTTTCTGTGACCCCGAGGGTCCTGAGACCACACTGTCCCGCGAGGGTTCCACCCCCTGCTTAGCCACTGGAGCGATGTCCCTCCGCGGAGCCAGCTTCTAAAAGGTCCGATTTTGTGCTCCGCGGCTCTAGCACTTGCCAGAAGCGGCCGACGGAGGCCCCCTCCCCCGCCGTCTATCCTCCCGAATATCGCCTCGGATTCACTTCTCCGCACGTCCTACCTTCCAGAAAGTGGTCGCTTCTCTGTTCAGAGAGTTGTTGCTATTCTTTTCTTCGATCTCCTGTTGAGTTGGTAGGTGTTTATATATTTTTTTTTTAAAGATTTTATTTATTTACTTGAGAGAGAGAGAGAGAGCAGGGTCAGAGGGAGAAGCAGACTCCCCGCTGAGCAGGGAGTCCGATGTGGGACTTGATCCCGGGACTCCAGGATCATGACCTGAGCCGAAGGCAGTCGCTTAACCAACTGAGCCACCCAGGCGCCCAAGTTCGTAGGTGTTCAGAATGGTTTGATCCCCATTCAGCTGAATTCCTGAGACCAGACGAAGTCCAGTTCTCCTACTCCTCCGCCATCTTGTTCCACCCCCCCAGAGGCCACATTTTTAAAGTTTTGGAGCCATGGGTAGAATTGGTCCTAAGAATAATGAGAAGCCACGGGAGACTTTTAAGCAAAGGAGTGACATAGTGTGACTTAGGCTTAAAAAGCCCCCTTTTGCTGCTAATGGGGACCAAGGGTAGGAGCAGAGAGAAATATTAGGATCAAGTATCCATGAAACATATTGTGTCGGTTTAGGTCTTCTGAAAAACAAATGCCAAACAGGATTAGGTATTGCAAGATGTGTAAACAATTGGCAAGTATATAGGGACAGGGAGCAGAAGTAGGCAGCCTTCAGAGACTTCAGACAGAAGTTGCTAATGCCATCGACCTGAAAGGAGAGGAGAGATCAGAGTGCAGCATGGCTCTGAGAAGGTGTTGGCCAGCCCAATGGGAGTCCCTTAGTAGAAGTTGCATTTTAGCCAAATCCTATGTCAGGTAGGAATAACCCTGTTCTGGTCGTTCCTCCCCTGCTACTGAGCTGGTCACTGGAAGAGCCTGAGGAGGAATGGCTTTGGAGAGACTAAAGTATGGCAGCTGGAGGCTGTCAGTCATGACACTTCTTGAAGGGAGATCTCTTCAGGACATCTCCATGGCTACACAACGTGGGTGCTTTGGACTAGAATGGTAGTAGTGGAGGTGGTGAAATTCGGTTACAGTTCTACTATATTTTGAGGAAAGAAACAACAGTATTTATTACAGGATAGGATGTGAGGTATGAGAAATTTTTGGACTTGAGATCCTGGATTAATTTTTATGACAGTTCCTAAAATGGAAAAGATTTGGAATGAATGGGTTGCAAAGTCAGGGAAGGACAGGGGTGTGGGGAAAGCAAACTGTTTTGAACATGTTAAACCTGAGATGATTATTAAACATCTAAGTAGCTATTTTATAAAAGGCAGATACATTTCACTGGGTGAATATTGAGCTGTGGGTATTAAGTTAGGAGTCATAGCAGACAGATGGCTTATAGAGTATTATAGTCATCTATATGGTGAGCACAGCTGGAGAAGAGAGGAAGGTCACTCACGAGCCCTGGGTTCTTTACATCTAGAAATTGGAGTAAGAAAAAGGACCTAGCCAGACAGTGGAGATAGCCAGATTAGAGAAATAAGTAGTATATATCAAAAGTGAATACCTGGCTCAGAGATGAAACCACACAGATGAAAGAAAGGGAGGACTTCAAGACGGAGGGAATGGTCCATCATTTCAAATAATGATGAGAGGGTAAAAGGATGATGACCTCAAATGAATCGTTGGATTTAGCAGTGTGGAGGTCAGTGGTAACATTAACAAAACTGGTTTCAGTGGAATGTAGGCTGAAAGACTTACTGGCAAGAATATAAGAGAGAACAGAAAGAAGGAAGTGGAGACGGTGAGGATAGAAGCTATTTTGAGGAATTCTGCTGTAACAGGGAACAAGACATGGGGAATTGCAGTTGTCCTGTCAAGGGACAGGTTTAATATGGATGATAGTATAGCATGTTTAGATGCTTATAGGAACGATCTATTAGAGTCAAATGTGTGGTCCAGGACAGAAAGGGGAGGACTGCATGAGCAAAATTCTTGAACAAATGAAGGGAATAGGATCCAGAACATGAGTGAGACAAGTTTGGCCATAGCAACAAAGGTAGTTCATCTATTTTAAGCAAAGTATACCGCTCTGGCTCCCAACTGCTCAGAACACTTAATAGATGTGTCTTTAAAAAATTCCTCTCGGTGTAGTATGAAAAGAAAAACTTACTTAAAAAGGCAGTTAAGAAGACATTAACTAAAAGACGCACCACACATGCACCCACACCCCACATGCACATACACATACAGAAAGAGAGGGAAGAGCGATGTAGTAACATAGAGGCTCTAGCTTCCTACCTGAGAGGTGAGAAAGAAAGAAAGATGATTAATCATAACAATAAAGCAGAACCAAAGATGTGTCTTGCACATTCGCCTTTTATACTGTAGAGAAAAATTACTACAAAATATAGCCCCTGTCTCTTCATGTTTTCTCCCACTGGCACCCATTTACCAAATGATTCATTTCCATGGTGTTCCACTCTACTCTCCTTTTCAGAAACGTGCTTTTCAGGGAATGAGGGCTCAACTGTCCTTATCCAATCTTCTTAACCACTTCTCTACCTTGTAAGATGGTCCATCCTGAATTCTTCTTATTCAGTGAATGCTAAGCAAGCAAGGTAATGAACAAACACATCATCTTATATATCCTTCCCCAAGCATTCAGGGGGAAAAAAAAATACTTGTTTTTCATTATAAAAGATGGTTGCATTGTCAATGCCAGTACATCTGTCTTGTTCTTCTGCCTTGCTCTTCGTGATACCACTATTAGACTCCCCTAAATCTGATGATGAAAGACTGAAGTCAGAGAGACTTGCACATATGGTTCAGTTTTTTTGTTTGACATGAAAGGTTTTGATACTTCTGTTTTTGTTCTGTCAGTGAACAGCTGTCTTTCTCAGGTGAACGCCTTAGCCTTCAGGGCAGGCCCCTGTTCTTGGCCAGAGTTACCAGGGAGGAATCTACTCCAACACTTGCTCATAGGCCCAGAGAATTCAGGTCTCAGTTTACCTCTGTAGTCCTGCTCTGCCCTCTCTATAAGTTCACTATGTTCTGGATTGCCTTTTTTCTTTTTAAGATTTATTTATGTATTTGAGAGAGAGAGTGTGTGCAAGTGGGAGGAGGGGCAGAGGCAGAGGGAGAGGGAGAGAGAATCTCAAGCAGACTCCCTGCTGAGCATGGAGCCTGATGTGGGGCTCATTCTCACGACCCTGGGATCATTACCTGATCTGAAATCAAGAGTTGGCTGCTCAGCTGACTGAGCCACCCAGGATCCCCCTGGATTGTCTTGATTTGCATTATTGGCTTTCCCTTTTAAATTTGCCATGCTCTGGGCTTCCTTCTTGTGCCCCTTTGGAGTTGTCTGAACTCCAGTGCCAGGTCTCAAATCTTAATTTTGTTATATGTCTGGCATTGTGAATGCATGAGGTGATTCAGAGGCAACCTTTCTCTGGAATTGTGGAGTCCAGATTGATAGTCATGGGGTAAGTGATGCTGTAGTGGCTTCTTCAGAGAACAAATGGAATTGATTGAGCTACATGCATCTGAGAAAAGTAATGATTTCTGAAGTGTAATCCTTTGTAGACAATGCTTACAAATATTTGTTCTTTTATTATTGTGCAGTAAAGTCACTACAAATGGCCATTTCTCAGTATAAAATGGTTTGTTTTGCTTAGTCTTCTAAGGTCCTTTAACAACTGGTTGTGTACAAGGATTTTGGCTATTCTATTTTCAAACAAGAGTGGTCTTTTAGGTCTAACTATCAATTTAATGGCGCCAATGACCATCAAAGACAAAGAAAATTACACAGTAAGTCTGCCTTTCTTTTATAAAGGGAATCATTTGCTTTGCATTGTGGCACAGAGCATGGACTTTTTTCCAATACTTCCATAACCATCATTGACACAAAAGGGTGAACCATGAATGCAAAGGGCATTTTATTTCCATGTCTTTGTTTCTACTAGGGAAACACTTTTCATAGCATCACTTCTATTATTTGAACATTTACGGTACAGAGTGAACCAAGTAGAAAATAATAGCTTTCTAGAAAGAGAAAGAAAGTATAAGCCTCATGATGGTGATGAATGTTGTGCACATCAAAAAAGAGTAGACACACAAGTACACAGAATAGGAAAAGTGTTTTACTATACTTTGGATCTACATAAAACTTTCATTTGGTGGATTTCAAAGTGCTTTGGGATAGTACTGTTATAGAATAAAGGAAAGGTAGCATGAAAGGAAAATATGTTCATAAAAAGTAAATAAATAAAATGTCATTTGGTTCACTTGGCTATTTTACAGGGAAAGTTACATAATTAAGTTGTACTAGTGGAAGTTTGGTTTAAAATTCCATTACCTAAGATGGATTTACATTTTCAGAGCACTAAATTATGTGGTAGGAAAAGGAAATAATTTTACCAAGAGAAATGAATGCATATATCATTGTCATTAGTTATTGGGTGCCTTTTAACCTAGAAAGCAAGTCGATTGAAAAACAATCACTTTATAACAAGGTGTAGAGACTGTAAATTTGAGGTTTGAATAGGCAGAACGAAGCTATTTAACTCAGCTATCTTAATAACTGTGCAATTGTCGTACAATTTCCTAAAATTAAAGTTCTTTCATAGTAATTTGAATTTTCTTGATTCTTACTGTAGTTTATGCCTTGGTTGTTTGCTGTGTATCTACATCTCTGTATATCTATGTCTGTCTTTCTGTCTGCCTATCTATCATCTATCTATCCATCCATCCCTCCATCCATCCAGAAGATCAATCGTTACTTTAAAATTACTGAGGACAACAAAAGGCTAACCCCTATAAATTCTTTGTTTTTGGTTTTTTTTTTCCTTTCCACTTTAAGATGTTTTCTAACTGTGAACATTCTGTTTACCTACCTTAGAAAATGAGATCTTGATCCTAGATGTCAAAAGCAATTCTTCTATCAGTGGTTTCCAATCTCTCTCCTTTCCCCACCTTGGCAACCTGGTGTCCTTAATTATCTCATCCCTCTTTTGCGTCTCAGATTTTCCCCCTCAACTAGCTCTTTTCTCTTTGTCATTAAGCTTGTTCAGGATTTCAGGTCCTAAGGTTGTTCCAGCCATCTCTTTTTTCCATCTCACCACACGCTTCTTGAGAAAGCAGTCTGCCCTGCCTCCTTTCCCTCACCAGCTAGTGCCAGAGGGGCCCTGTGTGGTCTGGCTCGCACACACCTCTTCTCCTCAAACCAGTGGCTTATGTTCTATCCTCAGCTTAGATTGGTGGTTTAGACCATGACCTCTGGAGCCTGACTGCCAGAACTGCAATCCTGGCTCCAACACATATAATCGAGGTATAGTTGGGCAATTTATTTAATCTTTCTTCCTATTTCTGTTTCTTCAACTGTAAAGTGGGAATGCTAATTTTATAAGTATGAAGAGCATGGTCTTGGGATAGAAAACGGTATATAAGGGACATTTTTCCATTTTATTTTATTTATTTTATTCATTCATTTATTGTTACTATCATCCATTCTTCATTGCCGCTTCTCTTTTGGCTTCCATAATACTGCACTGTCATGTTTTCATTTTCCCCCGTTGCTTCTCTTGTTACTCCTCTTTCTCTATCATAGGCTCCTTGTCCTCACATTTCTCCTTCTTTATGGTGCCTTAAAGGGTCTGTCTGCTTTTCCTCATTTATCCATGACTACAGCTACATGGGTGACATCCATACACAATTCCTAAATCACAATGGCCTGCAGGACCTCAATCTTGTGATCTAGTCTAGCACTTCAAGTTGCCTTCTGGCCCCTGAATATTTGAACTAATAACACTCTCCATGACTAACTGATCCCATCCTTTCTTCCAAGACTTCTAGCATCTGTGTTAGCACTTGTGTTTCTATTTAAAAGATGTCTTTAAAATATTTATTTTACCTAAAACACAGTAAATTCTTATTTTTTAAAAAATTATAACAAGCATGCCTATGATCTTAAAAAGCACAATGCCAATTCACAATCATATGGGTATCCTGTTAAAAGTATATACCTCACTTAAGATTAATAAAACCTGAAACATTGGAAGCTTGGGCATTTACATTTTGTCAATTATTTCAAGTGATTTATTGTATACACTAAAATGGGAGAATCATAATCCTAGATAATAGGATAATTATGATCAAAGGAGTATCTATATACAATTGTGAATAAATAATTTAGTTTTATGGTTTAAAATTAAATAAACAATAAGTAAAAGAGGAAAATAGAAATTTCTTGTTTGTGTGTGATGGGAGATTCAAAGATCTCTGCCTGCAAGGGTGAAAATACATACACAGATACTATGGATGTCAAATAACTTGGGCTCGAGGCAGAAGAAACATTGATAATTATTTTCTAAATATAAAGTTAATTCATATTTAAAATTTGAAATTAGTTTGGATTATAGAGAGGAACATTTTAAAACTCAATAAACCAGTTTTTGAAATTTTAGTTAAAACTGAAGAATTAGAACAGTTCATCTTAAATAGTCTCATGGGTGTGACTAAATCAACTGCTGCAGGAACTTTGCACATATTTTAGGTAATTTTAATTACTTGTTTTTGGGGGATGATTCTGCTGAATCTTTAATACTCCCATAAGTCACGTGAGAAGAAGTTCTGTCAACTTTTGTTCTAGACTGTCTTTTCAAGGATATTTGTATGGTCAGTCGACTAGAAAGTTAGCTACAATACCTCTCTCTGGATTAGAGGGCAAGTTTGCTTTCTGTCCAAGAAAATTAAGAAAATTTTCCTCTTTTCAGGGAAAATTTTGAGTACATTTGCTTGCATTCCATTATAAAAGATTGGGGTTTCCTAAGCTTGGGGTTCTTCAGCTGTGAAGGAAATCCACTGCATGTGCAGCATCCCCCTGGGCCATTACACATCACTCCCATGGGTGTGAACCTGAAGTTCATGCTGTCACGAATTAGAAGGCTCTTTGTCTTTGACCCAGGAGTCCTGTGTTTTCTACTAGAATCCATCAAACAGTAATAATGCAACTTGGTATATGGGCAAATAGAATAGAACCTTAGATGTTTTATAGCTGACACTGTCTCTCCCCTGTTGATATAAAACTGAAGAATCAGGGCATACAGATTTTTGTTTCTTCTCTTTATATTTCACATCTGGGCTTTCATAATAGACTCCTAAGTATTCTACCTGTAGTATATAATAGTTCCACAGACATTCACTGGACTCCTGTCTTCCAATAGACACTCTTCTAGGTCCTAGAAATGCAAGGATAAATAAAAAAAAAAAGTGTGATTATTGACCCCAAAATGCTTCCAGTGAGTAAAAGAGGCAGGTGCAAAACCACATATATGACTATAAGCAGTATTTTTCATAGCATTGAATATATGTTATGACAGTAATATTCAAAAGGTTCTCTGTGAGCACAGAGGTGCCTTTAATCTCAGCCTGTCATGAGAGCTCAGGACAGTGTTATGGAAGGAGTGGTCTGTTTTGAAGGAGATTGAATATGATATATGAAGACAGGTGAAAAGACTGTTTCTGACATAAAGCAATGAAGCACATACAGGGAAATACAAAATAGCAAAATATATACTGAAGGAACTAAAAACAAAGCAGTGTTACTAGGTTTTGAAGCTCATTGGGTAGAGCGGTAGGACGTTGAAGCTGGAACCTGCTTAATATGTCATGTTAAGGAACTCAGTTTTATTCTTGATACTTGCTTGATGCTTGTCTTCAGTTTAGATTGTACATCCATCCATTTTAGTAAAACTTTTTTGAACAGTCCCCTCTAATATATCTCTACATATGTATTTATAAATTTCATACATATTTTGTTGTCTGCATATTAAGCATTAGTAATTTATAGGATAAAATAGAAATATGTGAAGTTTCTAATATTTTCTTCTACATCCCAATTGATTGTTTTTCTCACTCCCCTTGAGGATATGTAGATTGTTGACAGATTCTAAAGCGAGGGTTAGGTGATCAGATTTGCCTTTTCCATCCCTCATTCTGTCCAGAGTATGGAGGCTGGAAGTTCAGGTAAACAGGACTGATGAAAGGAGACTGCCAGCCAATGTGCTGCACTGGACCAGAGAAGACAAGGTGAGATTCTGACTCTGAGAGCAGTCATGAGGATGAGGAGATTTGAGAAATACTTAGGCGGTAGAATTGGCAAGACCTGCCTATTGAATGGGACTGGGGAGGCTCTGAAAGGGGAGGATAAAGGTACAGAATTAAATGTGTGCAAATTTTGTTTCAGTGACCAGGAGAACAGTGGCAATGTTTAATGAGACAGAGAATTTCATGGATAAAGCAGATTTGGGGTCTAAGAAATTGAACTCATCTTTTTTTTTTTAATTTTTTTTAAAGATTTTATTTATTTATTTGACAGAGAGAGACAGTGAGGGCAGGAACACAAGCAGGGGGAGTGGGAGAGGGAGAAGCAGGCTTCCCGCTGAGCAGGGAGCCCGATGTGGGACTCGATCCCAGGACCCTGGGATCATGACCTGAGCCGAAGGCAGACGCTTAACGACTGAGCCACCCAGGCGCCCGAAATTGAACTCATCTTTATGTAGATTCATTTCCTTTCCATTTTCTCCCCCATAATCTTCAAAATTTCATTGCTTTTCTGCTAAATATCCTATATAAGTCTCTTTTTTTCCCCAAATCTCCACATTTTGGTCCAACCTGTGTTCCTTGGTAAATGCATCGTCTTTCTCCTGAAGTACAAGAATCTCTTTTCCAAGTACCTTCTTTGTTATTTATAATATGTCTTTTATTCTAATTTCATACATGTCCTCTTTTCCCTAATATATTAGTTTTTAGTCAGAACAAGCTCTGTTACTCTTCAGGAATAAATGACCTCATAGTTTCAGTGGCTTATTATAAATAAAGTTTATTTCTTATTTTATTTAATATACTTTTATCCCAATGTACCCTTTAATTTGGGACCCAGACCAAAACAGCCATTCAAGTGCAAGTGGTTTATTTTACAGGAGATTCCAAGAAAATAAGGAGGTTAGACAGGGAAGGAAATAAAAGCTTTTGACAAGCCTTCATTTTGAAGCAAGTGACCACCATGGACAACTGGAGTTTTATCTTCCTGTGGAACCATAGGAGCAAGGGAAAACATGCACCTGAGTAATCCTACCCAAGAGTCAAGGAAATTGTAATTTTACGTACCAATTTCCATCAGCCATTGGTTGAGCCAGCACCCATCGGTGTTCATTCTTCAGTATTTTATGTCTAGAGTGAAGCTGGCCAAGATGGCTTCAGAGTCATAGAAAGCCTTCAAACAAAAGAAAAATGCATGCGCTGGCATTTGTAAGTCAGAGGGGTGTGCACTGGTGTGGTAAGAGCAAAGGGATAGGGAGACAAACATGCTAAATCCATAAAAAATAAACAAAGGAAAAACAAATAGTAAAGGACAGTGTTGAGATAAGTTAATAATTTAATTTTACCACTATTTCTTTCAAAATTTAGCTAACTCCTTCTATCATTATTTGTGGTAGCTGATGTGGAAATTTTATAGCATGCATTAATTTCCCCCCCATGCTGTATATTTTATTCCCATTCCCATGACTTGTTTGTTCCATAACTGGAAGCCTGTGTCTCCTACTCCCCTTCACCCATTTTCCTGAACCCCCACATCCATCCCCTCTGGCATCCCTCAGATTGTTCTCTGTATTTATAGGTCTAATTTTTATTTTTGTTTGTTTATTCATTTTTTTTGTGTGTGTTTTAGATTCCATATATAAGTGAAATCATGTGGCACTTATCATCCTCAGTCTAATTTATTTCATGAAGCATAATACCCTCCGGGTCCATTCATGTTGTTGCAAATGGCATGATGTCATTCTTTTTCATGGCTACATAATATTCGTGGTGTGTGTGTGTGTGTGTGTGTGTGTGTGTGTGTGTGTGTGTACACGCACACCACATCTTCCTTATCCATTCATCTATTAATGGACACTTAGTTTGCTTCTGTATCTTGGCTATTGTAACTACTACAATAAGCACAGGGGTGCAAGTATCTTTTTGAATTAGTGTTTTCATTTTCTCTAGGTAATACCCAGTAGCAAAATTATTGGATCATATAGTAGTTATATTTTTTATTTTTTGAGGAACCTCCATACTGTTTTCCACAATGGCTGCACCAACTTACATTCCCACCAACAGTGTATTAGGGTTCCTTTTTCTCCACATCCTCACCAACACTTGTCATTTCTTATCTCTTTTGTTTTAGCCATTCAGACAGGTGTAAGGTGATATCTCATCGTAGGTTTGATTTGCATTTTCCTGATGATTGGTGACATTGAGCATCTTTTCATGTGTCTGTTGGCCTCTTCATGTGTCTAAATGTCTTCTTTGAAGAAATGTTTATTCAGGTCCTCTGCCCATTTTTAATTTGGATTATTTGTTATTTTTGGTGTTGAGTTGTATAAGTTCTTCATATATTTTGGATATTAACCCCTTATTGGAGATATCATTTCAGCATACGTTAATTTAAATCACATATTCGTACTGAAACACAACTTGTTTTTTATATCTCCGTGCTACTCCCTCTTGTATCCCATTTCTCTGTGAAATCTGACTTATTTGTCAAGACCGATTTCAAATGATACCTCTTTTATGAAGACTTCCCTAAACAGTCTGGGTCAGTCACTCCTTACTGGGTGTTAGAATTCTACCTATACTTTCATTTTATCATGCCATTATATTATATTATAATTTATGATCTGTTTCTTTAAAAATTGTGAACGTCCTCAAGATACGAATTCTATTTTACTCATTTTTACCTATCCTGCAATTGTTACTCAAAAAAGGTTTGCACATATAATAAGCAAAGACATAAATAGATACAACTTTGATTCCCTTACAGTTAAGAAAGTTAGTCTTGCCAAAGCAATAATAAATGCCTCACATTTGTCAGTGTACTTGTAGAAATTTTTTAATAACTGTGTTTTTGTAAATATAGAGCACTATGCTAAGGAATTTATACCTTTCAATGTATAGTTACATATAAAGTCATTTATATTTTATCAAATGACCACTATTTTCAAATAATTCTTTAAGAGAAAATTACTTTTTTAAACAATTTTATAAGAGAATTTATTTTTAAAGATTTTATTTATTTATTTGACAGAGAGAGACACAGTGAGAGGGAACACAAGCGGGGGGGTGGGAGAGGGAGAAGCAGGCTTCCCGCCCAGCAGAGAGCCCAATGCGGGGCTCGATCCCAGGACCCTGGGAACATGACCTGAGCTGAAGGCAGACGCTTAATGACTGAGCCACCCAGGCACCCCAAGAGAAGATTAATTTTTTAATCTCTAATAAATATTATAGTGTCCTTGGGCAGGAAATCACTAATTAAGTTCAAAGGTATTGCTTGTTACTCTAAAGACAAAGATCTAATAAAATGTAAGGAGTAGCTCATAACTTAAGAGTATCCACTTCAAATTGTAGACAAGAGTTAACTATGTTATCACAAATTTTTATATCAATAGCAATATGATAAAATGAGAAATTTAGAATACTTGTGAATAAGGTATAAATGAGCAGTTTCAGTTTGGTATGTTGTAGTCTGTTAAAAGTATTGGTTCTGCTCAATATATTTGGTGATAAAATTCTTTTACATTCTATATAATTTAGAAAACAAATTCAACGTATGTGCAACAGTATTTTCCTTTGAGACAATTTGTAATGGGAGAAATTCCACTGGCATGTCTCATGCAACATTAAGTCATAAGGAACCTTCTAAAAAGTTACAGTTTTTAAAGCAGCCATTGGGACTACATTGTCATAATTAAACTTCTTAGGCAGTTTTGCCAATATCTAAAACCACCTTCAGTGTTCCTTTTCATAGTAGTACTTGTCATGTATAAAAGGGTATTTCACCTTCTCTTTTCTGTGATATAGTTGGTCAAGGTTCACGGTCAAAATAGATTGCTCCCAGAATTACTGCAAGTGGTCTTTAGGCAGCAGCAGAACCATACTGGTAGACTTGTTTATTTATTGTATGTATAGCTCTACCCATCTTGAAGCAGAACTGCATGTGCTGGTCTTGGTTTTGACGAATGAGGTGTGGTGCACCGATGGAGAAAAGGTGAGTATCTCCTCTGCAGAGCCAGACCTCCGAGGTTCATAAATTATTTATAAAATACTTCAGTGTGCTGTAGTGGTCAGGGCTGGTTTCTAATATGGTCACAAGGGCTCTTTAATCACACCTTTCCCCTCAACAGAAAAAGATTGGCATTTAACAGAGAACTATAAGCCAAGAATAGGATACAGTATGACTATAAGAGTAAATCTCCATTTAGAACAGGAGTCACTTATCATTTACAGACCTTGAGAGTTGACGGCCAGTTTTATGCACCTACGTAGTAAGAGCAATGACATCTTAAATTTATCTAGTATTTTCTCCATAATATCCTGAAAATAGTTTTAATCCATTATCAGCCCTTTATAGATCGTTATAACAACAAGTGGAAAATGGGCATACAGTATTTCTCTGTTCTGTATCAGAAAACCATTACCATTTTCCTGGGTCAAAAATATGTAAGTTTAAAAATTTTAGTGCCAGGCCAGTAGTCAGAATTTACCAATACCGTCTTAAAATTTAAAAATACAGTGAGGAGATATTTGCAAATGGCACTACAGATAAAGGGCTGGTATCCAAGATCTATAAAGAACTTCTCAAACTCAACACCTAAAAAACAAATAAGTCAAAAAATGGGCAGAAGACATGAACAGACAGTTCTCTGAAGAAGACATACAAATGGCTAACAGACACATGAAAAAATGTTCATCATCATTAGCCATCAGGGAAATTCAAATCAAAACCACATTGAGATACCACCTTACACCAGTTAGAATGGCAAAAATTGACAAGGAAAGAAACAACAAATGTTGGAGAGGTTGTGGAGAAAGGGGAACCCTCTTACACTGTTGGTGGGAATGCAAGTTGGTGCAGCCACTTTGGAAAACAGTGTGGAGGTTCCTCAAAAAATTAAAAATAGAGCTACCCTATGACCCAGCAATTGCACTCCTGGGTATTTACCCCAAAGACACAGATGTAGTGAAAAGAAGGGCCATATGCACCCCAGTGTTCATAGCAGCAATGTCCGCAATAGCCAAACTGTGGAAAGAGCCGAGATGCCCTTCAACAGATGAATGGATAAAGAAGATGTGGTCCATATATACAATGGAATATTACTCAGCCATCAGAAAGGACGAATACCCAACTCTTACATCAACATGGTTGGAACTGGAGGAGATTATGCTAAGTGAAATAAATCAAGCAGAGAAAGTCAATTATCATATGGTTTCACTTATTTGTGGAACATAAGGAATAGCTGGAGGACATTAGGAGAAGGAAGGGAAAAATGAGGGGGGGGAATCGGAGGGGGAGACGAACCATGAGAGACCATGGACTCTAAGAAACAAACTGAAGGTTTTAGAGGGGAGCGGGGAGGGGGGATGGGTTAGCCCGGTGATGGGTATTAAGGAGAGCACGTACTGCACGGAGCACTGGGTGTTATACGAAAACAATGAATCATGGATCACCACATCAAAAACTAATGATGTATGGTGACTAACATAACATAATAAAATGAAATTAAAAAAAAATACAGTGAGGGACTATACCATTGGCTAAGAAACTGAGACTTAAAAGGCTCTAAGTGTCTAGAGGTCTTCTGATCCAAATCTGCCGATAGATGAAAATAATCAAATTATTATTTATATTCTCTAATATTTACAAACTTAATTTCCTTATAAAACCAGTTAAATTATCAGTGTGGTCATACCATAGCTGATACAGTATTTAGGCTTTCCAGCAGCATGGTCAGGAAACAATCATTTGCTGATTGGAATCTGATTCAACTGCTAAAACTGTTGTTAGCGGAGTTTGATTTCAGGCAAACTTGTGTTCCTTGTTTAGACTGTACATTAAAAGGTTCATTTGAGGGAAAGCTTAGGTAAAAATTTAATCAGTAAACATAGTTTATTGCTCTACGGTTCCAACAACCATTAAGGAGAGGTTTTATTAGCTGTCAGTCTCTGCCCAAGGGAAAGTTTGAAATTTTCTCCTAAAATCCCCATAAGGAGTAGGAGTTCCCAGGAGTCAACAAAACACAATCAGTTTTGTACACACTAGTAAGTCCTAGATGGGGACAAGGAGTGAAGAGTTCAAATTGCCTTCTCTGGGGATCTCTCTTTGAAGTTCAAAGTCTGGTGCAGTATAGGGGTCCTGAGGCTGCCTCCTCCAGAAAAATCCTGTAACTCTAAGTCCCAGAAACAGTCAAGGCTCAAGGTTCTCCCTGGGCACAAGCAGCCTGTGGTGGATAAAGCTAATAATTATATCAGCTTCTGGAGGGCAAGGATCTTGTCTCTTTGGCATATGTATAGGACACTGTGCTGGCCTTTCTGTGACTCTGAGTAAAAATATTTGTTGAATGGATAAATAAACAAATGAAAGCCATTTACATGTTGCTGCTTTTCACATATGCCCATGTGTTAATGACTAGCTGATTTTCCCATTGCTTTTACTGAACTCACTAATAACTTAGTATTCTAGGGTTTAAGAACACATGTTTGTAATATTACATACTTTTTTAAGATTTTATTTTTATTTGAGAGAGAAAGTGTGAAAGAGAAAGAGATCATGAGCTGGGGGGAGGGGTAGAGGGAGAAGCAGACTCCCCACTGAGCAGGGAGCCCCATGTGGGACTCGATCCCAGGACCCTGGGATCATGACCTGAGCTGAAGGCAGATGCTTAACTGACTGAGCCACCCAGGTGCCCTAATATTACATACTTTTAAAACAGGGATTAATAAAGTACTCTTCCTTTTGTTTTGTACTCTTCATTTTTTATTTAAAAATTCACTCCATAAACATCTGAAGTTTTTCTGTAATTGGTCCATTTGCCTAAATATTTACTGACGACTAGCCTAGCACAGTGATTCTCAACCAGGGGTAGTTCTGCCACACAGGGGACATTTAGTTACGTCTGGACACATTTTTCGTTGTCACACTTGGAGAGAGCTTGCTTTCGGCATCTGGTGGGTCGAGGCCAGGGATGCTACCCCACAACCATATCCTTCAGTGCAGAGGATGGTCCCCACCACAGAGTCATTCAGCACGAAATGTCAGTAGCACCTTGGTCTGGCAGAACTAGGATGTGGAAATGTATTCATTTCCTAGGGCTGCTGTAACAAGTTACCGCAAACTGGGTGGCCTAAAACAACAGAACTTACTCTCTCACTGTTCTGATTCAAGATGTGCGCAGGGTGGCCCTCCTTGTAGGACCTAATCCTCTCTTGCCTCTTCTAGCTTCTGGCGGCTCCAGGTGTTTCTTGGCTTCCTTGGCTTATGACTGCATTCATCATGGCTTCGGATTTCTGTATGTGATGTTTTGGTGTCTGGGGCTTTGCTGACGTGGGATAGGGTCATTTGCATACAACCCTGAATTCGCAGATTCCTCCAGACTATGTGGTCCAAGCAGACATGACCTCTGCTGTCTCAGTTACAGCCTCCCATGGAAGACGATCGCGCAAAGCGTCTCTCGGCTCCTTGCATGAAGTTAGGTAGCTATGTGGTCTATTTCAGATTTCTCTCTCTGTGATTATCTTTCACTTATTTCTTCCTTTAAGCACTGATTTATTTTCTCAATGCTGGATTTTCTGAATAAGGTAGTTAGAAAGCTTACTTACTTCATTAAAATTTCCCCCAAAGAAACAGTCTTTGAATTTTTTAAAAAAATTAATGCTATCATTTTACTTTAGTTACTAAGCTCATCTTAATTTTCTTCTGCTTTATTTTCTTCTATATTTTGATATTTTAAACATTTTTTTCTTGTTTTTGTTAGTCTGATTAATGAAGGCTATGACATTTGAGTGTAGATTTGCTTATATCTTAAAGTTTTTTTATGCAGTTTGTATTTCTTTTAAAGATTTTTTTTATCTTTGACTCTTAGTATATAAGAAAACTTCAAAAGAAGATCTATGTTTTATAGTATATATTGGGAGTTTTATTTTTTTATCTCCATGGATTTTAATTAGGGAATATTCTTTATATTTTTGTTTGCTTTTTATTCTTTAGAAGTCATGGAAGTTCTTGTGGGCTGAAATATGGCCCCTCTCTCTCTCTTTTTAATGATCTGTGGATTCTTGTGGACATTCTATATTTTTAAGGTGCCAAAGTTTGGCATCTGTCAATTAGAACTAATTACGGTTATTTAGGTTTTCATAGCATACTTTTTTGCTTTCTTTGGCAGTCATCTGATAAAGGTGATTTAATTTCTCCTACCACTAGCATGATTTTGTGTCTTGTACACTACATATTTTTTGTTTTAAGAATGTTGATGCTATGCTATTTAATCTCTAGAATTCATAACTGGTATACTTTGTGAATTGCACTTTTTTTTCCCTCTCATTTTCTTCTTTGCTTTTCTGCAGTTACTAAAGATAAGAGAATAAGTGATCCCAGACAAGTCACTCACCTTTCTTATTAGTCATATCACAGCTACATTGATAACTATAAATGTTATTGTACTTATATGCTTCTCCAGTCACATTTCCCACATACGACTTCTCCCCCAGTCAGATTGAATGCTCACTGCCAGGCCCTTGGCTGCAATTCACATGGGATATCAACATGT
This sequence comes from Callorhinus ursinus, assembly GCF_003265705.2. NCBI lineage: Eukaryota > Metazoa > Chordata > Mammalia > Carnivora > Otariidae > Callorhinus > Callorhinus ursinus. Next base: position 19,142,422 of record NW_027397079.1, read on the forward strand.
GGTTCACTGATGTTTGTCCGATAGTAGATTTTTTTAAGCAGTTCCCATGGAAACGATGTTCTCATGTTGAAGCATTCAAAATATATTTAAATAACTACGGTTTAGTAAAAAATATTCCTCGGTTGCACTTTCTTGTATACGAATTTTGTGGGTCTCACTTCTCCTGGTGTTGAATTCCGCTGTACCCCTGCTTGTGTGAAGACAGGTTCAAGCTGGCAGTCAGACTCACCAGACACAGATAGGTTTTAATGTGATACTGCACTTACCTAGCTTCATAGAAGGATACAGGACAGGGGACACAGCTGGTACAGAAACTATATCTCACTAGCAAATGCAGCAGTGCCTTTTGCCTTCTCCTCTATATGGGCATGTGTGGTTGGCATAAACAAAAGTCCAAGTTCTTAGGGGCATCTTGATACTGAGAAACCACTGCCTTGATTTCCCATCAATCTTTTAAATTGTTGTAGACACAAAAGCACAAGCTGCATGTCAGTTAACAGATCCCTTGTTCCTGGGGCAGAGGAACAAGGGAGATGAGGAAGACATTCCACATTTATTTGAAATATATAATTTCCAAGTGTGCCTGGTAACTTCTTGCTGTTTAAGAAATGATCCCAAAATTTAGCAGTTTAAAACAAAAACAATATATTAACTCAGGGTTCTGCTTGAGTAGTTCAGTGGTCTGGGCCGGGTGGTCTAACTAACCTTGGCCAGGTATGCTCCTGGGTCTGTGACCCACTGGCACTTTGGTGGAGCGCTGGCTGGTTCCAGATAGCCTACTCACAGCTCTGGCAGTTGGCTCCCTCTGGGCTCAGGCATGATGATGACAGGCATGAGTCTCATCACCCAACAGGCAGGAGAGACCTTACTCCCATGGTAGCTCAGAGTTCGAATTACAAGGAAGGAAGACAAGTGCACTGAACAAATTTCTTCTGCTTGTGTCACATTGACTAACATCCCATTGGCCAAAGCAAGTCACATGGCTGAGCGCAGACTCAGAGTGTGAGGTCGCCTCAAAATTATCACAGCAAGGAAACAGTCCTGTGACAAGACAGACTTGGGAGGCTCTTCCCAGCAGGGACATTTTGAAAACTGCTATGGAGCTGCTGAAGCCAGCTTGATTCCCACCCCACTCTCTACACCCACACCATGAAACACTTTAATTTCTTGCCTAGTTAGCCAGAGGATTCTTTCCTTAAAGGTTTACAGATTTTACTAGAATACGTCTTGGTGCGATCATTCCCAGTTTACTTTTCTTGGGATATGGTGTTCACTTTTAGTATTTTATGTAGGTCTTTTATTCCAAGACAGTCTTCATTCACTGTATCTTTAAAAATGTGTTTTGTTCCCTGATTTCTTTTTATTTTTCAAATGAGATTTATTTAGGCTAAATCCCTTTTCCCTCTGATTCTTATTTTCTCTCTAATCCTTGTTTTTTTTTTAAATTGTTACTTCTCTCATTTCAGTTTTTATGCCCCTTACTATATTGTCTACAGTATCTATTTTCCCTTAAGCTACTTCCAATCTTGCCATCATTTGTGAGATTTTTTTCGTTTTTCTTCCACTTTTCTCTTGCGTTATCTTTTCAGATTTCATCATCTACTTTCTCACCAACTTTTTCTTGAGCTTACATAGTCTATTCTTACGTCTTTTTTGGCTCAGTGAGGTGATTGATTCATTATGTGGTCTTTTTTTGTTAGTGTTATTAACCAATGGCAAAATATGTGGTTATAATTTTCAGCTGCATTTCAATGGACATATATATGTGTGTGTGTGTGTGTATATATATATATATATTTTTTTTTTTTCCTGGTGAACTTTTTTTAAGATTTTATGTGTTTGAGAGAACAAGAAAGCACGGGACCACAAGAGCATGAGCAGGGGGAGGGGCAGAGGGAGAGGGAGAAGCAGATTCCCTCTGAGCAGGGAGCCTGATGTGGGGCTCCATCCCAGGACACCAGGATCATGACCTGAGCCAAAGGCAGATGCTTAAAGGACTGAGCCACCCAGGCGCCCCCCCCCCCCCATGAACTTTCTTTACCTGTTGTTTTCTGCTTTTGTTCTCCATCTGTTAGGGGTGAGAGAGTTTGCATTGTGTGAATGGAGGTCTCATGCCTTGGATTCCCCATGAGAAGATTTACATGGGGATCTGCACTCAGAATAAAGATAGCCAGCAGGAAAGTAGCAAGCACAAAACAGTTTATTAAAAGCAAAAGTACACTCTCAAGGAGGAGAACCAGTGGGTTCCAGAGGTAGAACTGGCAGAGCCCTGGGTTGTTTGGAGGTTGAATATTATTGGGTCTCTCCAGGCTGGGAGGAGGTATGACATACAATGGGTGGTCTCCAGTGGAGGCTGTTGTCAATCATTTGGGAGACTCCTCCCACAGGTTAGGAGGGGGAGTTTTTGATCTACAAGGTTTGTACCAGAACTGTCATTGCAGCCTTTCTCCATCTGGAGGGGCAGTTCCTGCAATGCAGTTGCATTATAATGAGTCTAAGGGTTATGCTGCAGTAGAGGTGGAAGAGGAGAGCACGTGTTCTGTACCTGTAGCTCTTTGGTCTGTCAGCCCCAAAGGTCTTGGAAGCCACAAGGTCAGGATGTTGTGCCCCCAGGCTTATAATGTGTAGCTTATTTATCACTGGCCTTGCCTCCAGCTCATGTCTCCATCATTTCCTTTCAAGGGCTTGGGACTCTACCTCGGAGGTCTTTCCACGGCTTATGTCTAGCTTCTACCTAACACATCTGTTTGATATTTTTTAAAAACAAATCATTTATAATTAGTTCTTATTACTCATTTTGGAATATGTTTCATTGTTTCCTGGATCAGCTCTTTATCATAGGTGGAAGAAGGCAGTTTTCAGAGAGATTAGAGCCATGAATTATTTTAATTTTAGTTTTAGTTTTTTAATTTATTTTTTTCATGTTCCATTTATTTTTTGTTGGGATAGAATGACATATAACACTGTGTAAGTGTAAGTAGGTTGGAGGCATGCTTAGGATATGCAAGACCAGCAGCTGTTTCTTTCCTCCAGCTCCGAAGCCCGGCACTGCATGGCTGGTCACAGGGCCAGTCTCTTGGTCCTCTGCTTCCTCCAAATATTATATATGTGTCTGTGATTCCATGTTTAACCCTATGTCTGCTTCTAGAATTTCACCCAGGGCCAGGGAAGATTGGCAGCTGGTCCCTGCCTGCCATTCTACTGTTACAAGCAAGGAATTCATCTTTTGCCTTTAGGATAGACCCCTCACAATGGGAAGCTGTTCTTTGCTGGAGTTTCTGGTGTCTGTGGCCAGCTCTCTGCTTCTGCCCACAAGGAGCCCAGTTCAGTTTGCACCGTGCTTGCCACCCCAGCTTCTATTTTGTGTTTTGGTTTTTCACCACACTGTTGTTTTTGATTAAAATGGACTTTTCCTCTGTTTTTCATTCTGTGGGTTATTTTGGGGAAATGTTGTATTTATATCATCTTCTAATTACAAATACACCACCCCTTGTCTTTTTTCCCCCTACTTTCTCAACTTCTACCTTTTTTCTCAAAGGTATCCAGGGATGTTGTCAGAATTGTATTTTCCAAGAGCCCTTCCTCTCATTCTCTGATCACTCTTTTTGATCCTTTTCATTGTGTGTCCATGTATGTGTGTATATGACATATATACATATAGAAAGGTGCACAAAATTTAAATGTACAGTTTTACAAGTAATAAGCGATACTAACAACACAAGTGAAGAAATGAAATACTGCCACACTTTCACAGTCCCCGGTGTGCCCCTCCCAGTCACAACACTCTCTTCCACTCCCCACCAGTACACTCAATAGGCCACTACTTTTCTGCCCTTAGTGTAATCATTTCTCAATTTTGTTTCTGATTTTACCACCTATATGCATTATCTAATGATTTCTCTCACTTGTATCTTTTTCTTGTTGTGATCTTCTTGTATCTTTAAAGATATTAGAAACAGGTTTTTAAAAAATAACTTTTGTCTCTGCTGCATCTCTTTTCTTACTGGGTTTCTATTATTTCTTTGACTGATTTTGTTCCTCTCATATTACAGATTTGTCTCACATGCCAAGTGATCCTTGCCTTTCCATTCATAAACAAGTGTCTGCACTAGAAAATGATCAGAAGTTCAGTTTATGAGTGGGCTTGTTGGCAAGTGGATTCCTTAGTAAAAGGATCATTTTTTGTTGGGCATCATTGAACTCCAGTGTCTAGAGTAGAACCTCCTCTTTGGGGGTTATGTCTAACTGAAGCCTTCTGAGAGCAGAGCAGGAAGGGGCTTAAGTTCCATTATTCAAAGTGTATATTATCACTAAATTTCTCAATTTTAGCCTCGTATCTCACCCAATCCACCAAGGCCCCTGGTGTTCTGAGGGGGCCTCCTCTGTTCAGTTTCTTCAGAGTTGGAAATCCAGTACTCTTTCCTGGAGACCTGAGTACATGACTTCTTTACATACATACTTTCAACCAATCCCTAATTTTTAGCTTCATGATCTACCAGGTGACTTCAAGTTATAATGCTTTCTGATTCTTTGGGTGAATCATATTTCTTCTTTTCCAGCACTTAAATTGCAGTTTTATTTTACTAAATCAGTTACCACTAGTCTTGTTAAATCTGTAAAAAAAGAATATTCAACTTCTTATCTCCTACTACCACTTCTCCATTCTTTTCGTGCTTGTGGGTTTATACATATTTAATTTCCTTGCTCTCCTTTTAGTTGATTTTCTTGAGGAAGAGCAGATCACGTATGTATTCAAACTACCACCACATTTAACCAGAATTTTGAGCAAGGACAGTTCAAAGAAAATTTCATATAAGATTTTCCTTTTTCTTCTCTTCTTTTTCTAGAAGTTCTTTAATATTTTTATTCCTTATAACTTTTATGTGTGTGTGTGTGTGTGTATGCACCAAGATGGTATATTAAAAGTTTTCCAGTTTCAGAGTAGTAACACCAATTATTTTAGTAGTCAAACCAAATGTTAACATTAAACTATAAGTTTGAGGATTTGACCATTTTTTAATGAATCAATACAGAACTAACACTTATATTTCTGTTGGTTGATATGGTATTTTGCAGGTGATATATTGTAGAACAGACATCTTCGAAGAAAAAAAAATGTTACAAGCTTGTAGAATTCAGTTACTTTACATACTTTTCTCCTAATCTAATAAACTCAATATGTTGATATCACTAGGTTTTTGAGATTTACCCATTACTAGTTTGTCCTTTCCTCTGTTTCTTTTAAAAAGGTTTTTATTTATTGATTTGTCAGAGAAAGAGCACAAGCAGAGAGAGTGGCAGCCAGAGAAGCAGACTCCCTGCTGAGCAGGGAGCCTGATGTGGGGCTCGATCCCAGGACCCTGGGATCATGACCTGAGCTGAGGGCAGACGCTTAACCAACTGAGCCACCCAGGCGTCCCTTGTCCTTTCCTCTTAAAGCATTTGTTTCACTGCCTCATTTTACTGCTTTCAATTAATGAAATCCACTTTTAAAACCACAGTTTCCTCAGGTGTTAGTCACCAGTACTATCCTCCCTACTGTCATCTTCATTCTGTCCAGCTTCTTTTTTGGGGACATCCCCAGTTAAGGTTATTAACCTCACATCATGCTTCCCTTTGCCTTTCATTTGTCTGGCTTGGGTAATTCCAAAGTAAATTGTTTTGGTCACAAAACCGACTCCTTGCTCAAAGCATGCCTTGAATCTCCTTTTTGCAGTGAGCAGTCCATCCTGGAAGGCATTTTGGAATCTAAGTCTGATGACGCCTACCTCTGCTATGTCAGAACACCCCCTGCAACCCTTGATCCGAACTTCAGGGAGGCCAGGAAAAGAGTGGTTTTCTCCTCTTTGATTGCCCCTGTGTCTCCTAATTATTCTAAAGGTGAAAGGGAATGGTAGGTCTTATAGTGCAGAAATAATTTTTCTCTGGTTTGACTTAAAATATTAGTTCTGGGTGCATTAGGACCATTTAGCTGGAAATACTGCTTCTAATTAGAGTGCATTTCCCCTGCTATAAGCAGCCCCTCCTAGAGAACTTCTTGGGAGATGTTATATTGTAGAAAGAGCATATTTTTTGAAATCAGATTGTTGTAAGATTTAACATGGGCCCCACATCTCACTAGCTGTATAATCTTGATAAAGTAGGAAACTCTTTACTTCTTTATCTGTAGGACATGGATCCTATCTCCAAGCATTGTGGAAGGGATTAAATGAGACCATGTACTTAAAGTCCCTGATATATAAGAAACACTTCATAAATAGTGACCATTTTATCATTTTTGTACATGTTAAAGTTTTCCAGGATATTTTGGGATTATATGATCTGTAATTTAATACTGCATTTACACATGTAGTATGATAACACTTCCCTAGGACACTGAAAAAAGACTTCAGGGCTGCCTAATCCCTACTTAGCTATTTTTCAGGTGTTCTGGCTCTTAAAAAAAAAAGTTTATATTTTTAAAGAGAATTAGCTCATTTATTTTTCTAGTTTACTCTCCATATCTGAAGGGAGAACCCACAAATCTCTCATCTACAGCTCCAAATAACCACATGATACATCATTATGTCTGGTGAGTCAAAGAGGGGACTAGAGACTTGGCAGAAACCAGGGCTTCCTGTTTTCCTATGTTCCCAGACGTCAATCCTCATATTTTTTTGATCGAAGTATAATTTTTTTTTTACAGATTATTTATTTATTTATTTGACAGAGAGAGAGAGAGAGAGAGAGACAGCGAGAGAGGGAACACAAGCAGGGGGAGTGGGAGAGGGAGAAGCAGGCTTCCCGCTGAGCAGAGAGCCCAATGAGGGGCTCGATCCCTTGACCCTGGGATCACGACCTGAGCCGAAGGCAGACGCTTAATGACTGAGCCACCCAGGTGCCCTTAATTGAAGTATAATTAACATGCAGTGTTAGTTTCAGGTGTACGATATGATTCAACAATTCTATACATTACCCATGCTCATCGAGATAAGTATACTCTCGATCTCCTTTATTTATTTCCCCATCACTCCATCTATCTCCTATCCTACAACCACCTGTTTGTTCTCTGTTTTTAATTGTCTGGGTTTTGGTGGTGGTGGTGGTTATGATCTTTTTTTCTTTTTTGTTCAGTTTGTATCTTAAATTCCACAGATGAGTGAAATTATATGGTTTTTGTGTTTCTCTGACTTATTTCACTTAGCATTTTACCCTTTAGGTCCATCTGTGTTGTTGAAAATGACAAGATCTCCATTCTTTTTTATGGCTAAATAATATTCCATTGTGTTTATCTTTGGGATATACATTTCATTTTAATCATATATTTATGAATGGACACTTGGGTTACTGCCATATCTTGGCTACTATAAATAATGCTGCAAATACATAGGGGTTCATATATCTTTTCAGATTAGTGTTTTTGCTTTCTTTGGTTAAATATCCAGTAGTGGAATTACTGTATCATGTGATAATTCTATTTTTAATTTTTGAGGACCCTCCATACTGCTTTCCACAGTGTACAAGGGTTCCCCTATCTCCACATCCTCACCAACGCTTGTTATTTCTTGTCTTTTTGATTTTAGCCATTCTGGCTGGTGTGAGGTGCTATCTCGTTGTTTTGATTTGCATCTCCCTAATGATTAGTGATGTTGAGCATTTATTCATGTGTCTGTTGGCCATCTGTATGTTTTCTTTGGGGAAGCATTTATTCAGTTCTCTGCCCATTTTTAATATATTATTTGTTTTTTGGGGATTGAGTTGCACAATTTTTTTCACATACTTTGGATATCAAACCCTTATTCGATATATCATTTGCAAATGTCTTCTCCCATTCAGTAGGTTACCTTGTCATGTAGCTGATGGTTTCCTTTGCTGTGCATTATAAGCTTTTTATTTCGGTATAGTCCTAATTGTTTAATTTTGCTTTCGTTTCTCTTGTCTGAGGAGACATATCTAGAAAAATGTTATGACCCATATCAAAGAAATAACTGTGTATGTTTTCTTCTAGGAGTTATATGGTTTCAGGTCTCACATTTAGGTCTTTAATGTGTATGGAGTTTATTTTTATGTATGATGTAAGAAAGTGGTCTAATTTCATTCCTTTGCTTTGGCAGTTCACGTTCCCCAGCACCCTTAGTTGGAAAATGCCTTTTCCGCATTGTATAGTCTTGCCTCCTTTGTTGTTGATTAGTTAACATGTAAGTGTAGGTTATTTTTGGGCTCCCTATTCTGTTCCATTGAGAAAAATGTCTATTTTTGTGCCAGTACCATATTGTTTTGATTAGTACGATTTTGTGATTTATCTTGAAATCTGGAATTGTGATACCTCTAGCTTTGTTCTTCTTTTTGAAGATTCCTTTAACTGGTCTTTTATGATTTCATACAGATTTTAGGATTTTCTTGTTTTAGTTCTGTGAAAAATATTGTTGGTATTTTGATGAGTAAGGCACAAAATCTATAGATTGCTTTGGACAGTATGGACATTTTACAAATATTGGTTCTTCCAATCCATGAGCATGGGATATCATTCCATTTGTTAGTATCATCTTCAGTTTCTTTCATCAGTGTTTCATAGTTTTCACAGTACAGGTCTTTCACACACTTGGTTAGGTTTATTCCTAAATATTTTATTATATTTGCTGCAGTTGTAAATGAGATTGATTTCTTATTTCTCTGTGCTATTTCATTATTAGTGTATAGAGAAATACAACAGATTTCTATATATTCATTTTGTATCCTGTGACTTTACTGAATTCATTTATCAATTTTAGTAGCATTTAGGTGGAGTTTTTAGGGTTTTTCTATATAAAGTATCATGTCATCTGCAAATAGTGAAAGTTTTACTTCTTCCTTAGCAATTTGGATGACTTTTTTTTTTACTCAAATCAAGCCTTTATTTATTTTTCCTTATGTCTAACAGAAGTTTAATGTAGTCAAACTTCTTTCCCTCATGTTTTGAGTCTTTTTGTGTTTTTTTTAATTATTATATTAATCACCATACATTACACCATTAGTTTTTGATGTAGTGTTCCATGATTCATTGTTGCACTGGAGCACTGCACCCAGTGCTCCATGCAGAACGTGCCCTCTTTAATACCCATCACCAGGCTAACCCATCCTCCCACCCCCCTCCCCTCTAGAACCCTCAGTATGTTTCTCAGAGTCCATAGTCTCTCATGGTTCGTCTCCCCATCCAATTTCCCCCCCTTCATTCTTCCCTTCCTACTATCTTCTTCTTCTTTTTTTTTTTTAACATATAATATATTATTTGTTTCAGAGGTACAGATCTGTGATTCAATAGTCTTACACAATTCACAGTGCTCACCATAGCACATACCCTCCCCAGTGTCTGTCACCCAGCCACCCCATCCCTTCTACCCCCCACCACTCCAGCAACTCTCAGTTTGTTTCTGGAGATTAAGAATTCCTCATTTCAGTGAGGTCATATGATACATGTCTTTCTCTGATTGACTTATTTCAGTCAACATAACACCCTCCAGTTCCAGTTACGTCACTGCAAATGGCAAGATTTCATTCCTTTTGATGGCTTCATAATATTCCCATATATATGTATGGGACACATACACACACACACACCACATCTTCTTTATCCATTCATCTGTTGATGGACATCTTGGCTCTTTCCACAGTTTGGCTACTGTGGACATTGCTGCTATAAACATTGGGGTGCATGTACCCCTTCGGATCCCTACATTTGTATCTTTAGTAGTGCAGTTGCTGGATCACATGGTAGCTCTATTTTCAACTTTTTGAGGAGCCTCCATACTGTTTTCCGGTGGCTGCACCAGCTTGCATTCCCACTAACAGTGTAGGAGGGTTCCCCTTTCTCGGCATCCCCTGCCAACATCTGTTGTTTCCTGACTTGTTAATTTTAGCCATTCTGACTGGTGTGAAGTGGTATCTCATTGAGGTTTTGATTTGGATTTCCCTGATGCCGAGCGATGTGGAGCACTTTTTCATGTGTCTGTTGGCCATTTGGATATCTTCGTTGGAAAACTGCCTGCTCATGTCTTCTGCCCATTTCTTTATTGGATCATTTGTTCTTTGGGTGTTCAGTTTAATAAGTTCTTTATAGATTTTGGATACTAGCCCTTTATCTGAAATGTCATTTGCAAATATCTTCTCCCATTCTGTCAGTTGTCTTTTGGTTTTGTTGACTGTTTCCTTTGCTGTGCACAAGCTTTTTATCTTGATGAAGTCCCAGTAGTTCATTTTTGCCCTTGCTTCCCGTGCCTTTGGCGATGTTTCTAGGAAGAAGTTGCTGAGGTTGAGGTCGAAGAGGTTGCTGCCTGTGTTCTCCTTTAGGACTTTGATGGCCTCCTGTCTCACATTGAAGTCCTTTAACCCTTTTGAGTCTATTTTTGTGTGTGATGTAAGGAAATGGTCCAGTTTCATTCTTCTGCATGTGCCTGTCCAATTTTCCCAACACCATTTGTTGAAGAGACTTTTTTCCATTGGACATTCTTTCTTGCTGTGTCGAAGATTAGTTGACCATAGAGTTGAGGGTCCATTTCTGGACTCTCTATTCTGTTCCATTGATCTATGTGTCTGTATTTGTGCCAGTATCATACTGTCTTGATGATGACAGCTTTGTAATAGAGCTTCAAGTCTGGAATTGCGATGCCACCAGCTTTGCTTTTCTTTTTCAACATTCCTCTGGCTATTTGGGGTCTTTTCTGGTTCCATACAAATTTTAGGATTATTTGCTCCATTTCTTTGAAAAAAATGGATGGTATTTTGATAGGGATTGCATTGAATGTGTAGGTTGCTCTAGGTAGCATTGATATCTTAACAATATTTGTCCTTCCAATCCATGAGCATGGAACGTTTTTCCATTTCTTTGTGTCTTCGTCAATTTCTTTCATGAGTATTTTATAGTTTTCTGAGTACAGATCCTTTGCCTCTTTGGTTAGATTTGTTCCTAGGCATCTTATCATTTCGGGTGCAATTGTAAGTGGGATTGACTTCTTAATCTCTCTTTCTTCTGTCTTGTTGTTGGTGTATAGGAATGCCACTGATTTCTGTGCATTGATTTTATATCCTGCCACTTTACTGAATTCCTGTAGGAGTTCTAGCAGTTTTGGGGTGGAGTCTTTTGGGTTTTCCACATACAGTATCATATCATCTGCAAAGAGTGAGAGTTTGACGACTTCTTTGCCAATTTGGATGGCGTTTATTTCTTTTTGTTGTCTGATTGCTGTGGCTAGGACTTCTAGTACTATGTTGAATAGCAGTGGTAATAGTGGACATCCCTACCGTGTTCCTGACCTTAGGGGGAAAGCTCTCAGTTTTTCCGCATTGAGAATGATATTCGCTGTAGGTTTTTCATAGATGGCTTTTATGATATTGAGGTATGTACCCTCTATCCCTCTACTCTGAAGAGTTTTGATCAAGAAAGGATGCTGTGCTTTGTCAGATGCTTTCTCTGCATCTATTGAGAGGATCATATGATTCTTGTTCTTTCTTTTATTAATGTATTGTATCACATTGATTTGCGGATGTTGAACCAACCTTGCAGCCCAGGGATAAATCCCACTTGGTCATGGTGAATAATCCTGTTAATGTACTGTTGGATCCTATTGGCTGATATTTTGGTGAGAATTTTTGCATCCATGTTCATCAAGGATATTGGTCTGTAATTCTCCTTTTTGATGGTCTTTCTCTGGTTTTGGGATCAGGGTAATGGTGGCCTCATAAAACAACTTTGGACGTTTTCCTTCCATTTCTATTTTTTGGAACAGTTTCAGGTGAACAGGTATTAATTCTTCTTTAAATGTTTGGTAGATGTCCCCTGGGAAGCCATCTGGCCCTGGGCTTTTGTTTGTTGGGAGATTTTTGATGACTGCTTCAATTTCCTTAGTGGTTATAGGTCTGTTCAGATTTTTTTTTTCCTGGTTCAGTTTTGGTAGTTGATACGTCTCTAGGAATGCATCCATTTTTTTCCAGATTATCTAATTTGCTGTCATATAGTTGCTCATAATATGTTCTTATAATTGTTTGTATTTCTTTGGTGTTGGTTGTGATCTCTCCTCTTTCATTCATGATTTTATTTATTTGGGTCACTTCTCTTTTCTTTTGGATAAGTCTGGCCAGGGGTTTATCAATCTTGTTAATCCTTTCAAAGAACCAGCTCCTACTTTCGTTGATCTGTTCTACTATTCTTTTGGTTTCTAGTTCATTGATTTCTGCTCTGATCTTTATTATTTCTCTTCTCCTGCTGGGTTTAGGCTTTATTGGCTGTTCTTTCTCCAGCTCCTTTAGATGTAGGGTTAGGTTGTGTATTTGAGACCTTTCTTGTTTCTTGAGAAAGGCTTGTATTGCTATATACTTTCCTCTTAGGAGTGCCTTTGCTGCATTCCAAAGATTTTGAACAGTTGTGTTTTCATTTTCATCAGTTTCCATGAATTTTTTTAATTCTTCTTTAATTTCCTGGTTGACCCATTCATTCTTTAGTAGGATGCTCCTTAGCCTCTGTCTGTTTGAGTTCTTTCTGACTTTCCTCTTGTGATTGAGTTCTTGTTTCAAAGCATTGTGGTCTGAAAATATGCAGGGAGTGATCCCAGTCTTTTGGTACCATTTGAGACCTGATTTGTGACCCAGGATGTGATCCATTCTGGAGAATGTTCCATGGGCACTAGAGAAGAATGTGTATTTTGTTGCTTTGTGATGGAATGTTCTGAATATGTTTGTGAAGTCCATTTGGTCCAGTGTATCATTTAAAGTCTTTATTTCTTCGTTGATCATTTGCTTAGATGATCTGTCCATTTCAGTGAGGGGGGTGTTAAAGTCCCCCACTGTTATTGTATTGTTGTCTATGTGTTTCTTTGCTTTTGTTATTAATTGCCTTACATAATTGACTGCTCCCATGTTAGGGGTATAGATATTTACAATTTTAGATCTTCTTGTTGGATAGACCCTTTAAGTAGGATATAGTGTCCTTCCTCATCTCTTATCACAGTCTTTGGTTTAAAATCTAATTTGTCTGTTATAAGGGTTGCCTGTAGGATGAATTTGAAATCTTTCCTACCTCTTGTATTTTTTGGAATGGTTTGAGAAGATTAGATATTACCTCTTCTTTAAATGTTTGGTAGAATTCACCTGTGAAGTTATATGCTCCTGGATGTTTATATTGAGAGTTTTCTGATTACTGATTCAATTCACTGCTAATAGTTGGTCTTTTCAAATTTTCCATTTCTTCCTGATTCAGTTTTGGAAGGTCATATGTTTCAAGGAATTCATCTATTTTTTATCAGTTGTCCAGCTTTTTGGCATGTAATATTTCACAATATTCTCTTAAAATCCTTTATGTTTCTGTGGTATTCGATGTTATTTCTTCTGTTTGATTTCTGATCTTATTTATTTGAGTCTTCTCTCTCTTTTGTTCATCCTGTCTAAAGGTTTCTCAATTTTGTTGATCTTTTCAGAGAACTAGCTCCTGGTTTCATTGATCTGTTTGATTGTGTTTTTCCCCCTCCATTTCTTTTTTTTTTTTTTTTTTGCTCTCTTCTATATTTTGCCATTTCTTTTGCTAGCTTTGGCTATGTGTTTTCTTCTTTTTCCAGCTCTTCTAGGTGTTTGGTTAGGTGGTTTTTTCATGTTTTTCTTCCTTCTCAAGTAATTCTATATTGCTATAATCATCCCTCTTTGAACAGCTTTTGTTGCATCCCAAAGATTTTGGACCATTGTGTTTTCATTTTCATTTGTTTCAATGTGTTTTTTGTTTTCCTTTTTGATTTCTTAGCTGACCCATTTATTGTTTAATGGAATATTAATTAGCCTCCACATCCTTGTGTTCTTCCCAGATTTTTCTTGTGATTGATTTCTAGTTTCATACTTTTGGAGTTCGAAAAGATGCATGATATGATTTCAGTCTTTTTAGATTTATTGAGAATTGGTTTGTGGCCTAACATGTGATCTGTTCTGGAGATGTTTCATGTATGCTTGAAAAGAATGTGTACTCTGTGGTTTTTGGATGGAATGTTCTGAATATATTGGTTAGGTCCATCTGATTCAATGTATCATTCAAAAGCAGTTTCCTTGTTTTTCTGTCTGGATGATATATCTATTGATGTAAATTAGGTGTTACTGTCTGCCAATTTTTGTCAGTTTCTTCCTTTATATCTGTTAACAGTTGCTTTATGTATTTAGGCACTCCCATGCAGGTTGCATAAGTATTTATCTTTGTTACACCCTTTTGTTGGATTGTTACCTTTATCATTTCACAGTGTCTTTGTCTCTTGTTACAATCTCTGTTAAATTCTATTTTGTATGATACATGTATTACTACCCTAGCTTTCTTTTTACTTCCATTTGCATGGTAAATATTTTTCCACCCCTTCATTTTCAGTCTACATGTCTCTTTAGGTCATATTTGAGACTCTTATAGTCAGCATATAGATGAGCCTTGCTTTTGTATCCCTTCAGTCACCCTATGTCTTTTCACTGGAACATTTAGTCCATTTACATTCAAAGTAATCATTGATAGGTATATGCTTATTGCATTTCGTTTTATTTATTTATTTATTTATTTATTTATTTATTTATTTATTTATTTATTTATTTATGTAGTTCCTCTCTGTTCCTATCTTCTCCTGCTCTCTTCCCTTGTGGTTTGATGGTTTAATATAGTGATATGCCAGGATTTTTTTCTCTTTATTTTTTGTGTATCTATTACAGATTTTTGATTTGTGGTTACTGGTAGGTTCCTATATAACATGTTATGCATATAGCAGTTTATATTAAGTTAATAGTCCCCGAAATTTGAACCCATTTAAAAACAGTTTTTACTCCCCCATTTAACAAGTTTTATGTATATGTCATACTTAATATCCTTTTATTTTGTGAATCCCTTGACTGATTTTTAAGGATATAATTGATTTTACTACTTTCCTATTGCCCTCTGCCTCTCCCAGGGCTAATCTCACTCATTTTTAAGCCCCACTAATTGTAAAATCTCAGGAAGTTAAGCCCTGCTGATTTTCAAATCAATTATGGGGACTCATCTTTCCAGTGCAGGTCCTCTGTGCCTGGGATGCCTGGTGTGGGGTCTGCCCCTTTCCCTATCTATGCTTGTGGTATCCCTCCCATTTGAGGTTTCACTGGAGTTTGGTTCCTAACTGTGTCTCTGCTGCTCCTACCATTTTCAAGGTGGCCTCCTCCCTATGATTAACTGTGGAAAGTCTGTTCTGCCAGTCTTCAGATCATTTTCTGGGTTAGTTGCTCTGAGGTAGCTGTTCTCTAGGTGTGTCTCTGGGATGAGGTGAGCTTAGGATCCTCCTACCCCATCATCTTCCCAGAAGTCCCTGAAGTTTTTCAGTTTAGTGCTGAATATTGGGTTCTGGCCTATCAGCTAGATCATTTTTCACTAAAAGTTTGCATCTTCTGATTTCAGTATCTAGGACATTAAGTGAAATCTATAAATCCCTGTTCAGAATGTAAAAAAGTAGAAGATGCTCTTTTCCCAACTGGATCATCATGATCATCATAATATTTGGAGAAATCAGAGATAGAAATGAAAGCAATTAGTAGGTGTGTGTTGTATGTATGTTTAATTGAACATTAGATGTCATTTTTCAAAAAAGGTTCTCATTTCTGAACATTTTTTTCTCCTTCAAGATGGGAAGAGGTATAGCTCATTTCTTTTTAGAATATAATCTGTATTTGGTATTTTAAAATAATAAATACCTTTTCAAAAAATACTCTCTCTTTTTTTGATTTTCAGTTTCTCAAAGGAAAGTCTGCTCTTTGGAATCAGATTAACTGATTCTATTTTTCATTAAATCTTTATATTTGTTTTTAGTACATCTGTGTTTTTAAAAATATATATATTAAAATTGAAAATATACTTAAGACTGCTAAATTGTCTATCAAATTAGTTGCTGTGTTCTATGTTTTCATTAAATGTTTTGCTTATTTCTTTTAGGGGTCTTGGAGATTTTGTATAATTGTACCTAGAATACACAGACTTGCCCAACTTGTCTGTCCAGACTAGTCCAGATAGTTATATTTTTTTACAGTTGTGGTCATTGTGCCATATATTTGTCTCCCTGTCTTCTTCAGAACTGCTGCTAGATCTTGGCTATAGTATAAGATTTATTGTCTTTGAGCTGCTACTGCTTCTGAGCTGCTGACACCCATTAATCAGTCTGACTTACTGACCCTGGTGTTATCTGGAACTGTGTGCTTATATTAGATAGGTTGTAGCTGGAGTCCATTCATTATATTTCCAGGTTCTAACTTCTCTGTATGATCCCAGCTTAATCATGCTGGCAAACATCACATAGGTAATATAGAACCCCCTTATATCACTTACAAAACCCCCTCACTTAGCTCTGAGGGGTTCTATAAGGGAAAATTCCAAATGGGCTTGTATTATACACCCAGTAATTCAGAGCTAAATCTGTAAAAGCTTCAGATGTCATTTACAGTCTGTAAACACTGTAGAACTGTGTATTTTCAATAAAGACAAGCCCTCTGATGGTCTTCTTAAATCATGGAAAGCTAAAACAATGAACACACCAGTTCAGTGTATCTTTGCCTTGGATAAAAGAGTCAGATTTGCCTGGTTGCAATTCACCTCATTCACCTATGGTGCATTGATTCTGACATCTAATTAAATTGATCAGCCACAGTGATCACTAAGGCAATTGTTTGCCAAGCATCACTGGCAAAATAAGTGTAGCTTATATTTGTGATGTACTCTATTGTTTCTATCCAGAAGTGGGAACAAGTAAGGAACAGGAAATTGAACATAATTTGAATTGGGAAACTGAACACAATTCTATATCATAATTTGTACATGTATAATGACCACTCTGTGTCTCTTGTTTCTTACTTTGTGAGTTTCCATAATATTATTTCAGGAGGCTTGTCATTTTCACAGTTAATTCAATTTTGCCAATGTTTCCTTTCAAAAAAACTTGCTATTTGATTTAATTGTCTTTTAGAAAAGAAACTAGAAGTGTCTTTCAACTTTCAACATATAATGCTTTTGTTAAAATCAATCATTACTAAAGCAGATATCATTTAAAAATTCTTTTGCAAACATTTAGTTTAAATAATGTATTTTTAGATCGAATATTTCATAACAATGCATCAGTAGTTTCTCTCATATTCTGATAACATACATAAAAAATGTCCTTCAAAACAATAATGAAACGTAAGAAAAAGCTGTCAGAACTATCGATGACTCTTTGGCTTCAAGTTTAATATAGGAATGAGGTCCAATGATGAAATCCAAATAATTAGCAGAAATTAAAATAAAATAGAGGTTTTTTTCCTCAAGAAATTATTTTTTATCATTAGTAAAACAGTAAGTTTATTCACAGGCATTTTTATTCTGTCCTTCTATGAGTTAAGAAAAAGTGTTGGGGGAGCATGTTCTCTCTCTATATATATATGCTTTTTTTTCCTAACAACATAAGATCAGAGTAGCCAAGATATGCTTTTGAATAACAAAAGTATATGCAATAATTATCACAAAAAATAGTCATTCCCATTAATCAAAATTGTATGTGGCAGGACAATATTTATGCATCTCTTCTATAGTCTTTATTCCCTTTTTCTTTCAATAGGATGGGGTTTTCATTAAAAGAGAGTGAGGGGGCTAGCCAAGGCTTAGTGGAATAGCATGTATAATTTCCAGGACAAATCTCATGGGTGAAAAAGTGTCAATTAATTTCTTCTATAGCTAAATGTAACTTTTGAGAATCTCATTTTATTAGGTAGTAGAAGCTTGTATTCATTAATTAAGAGTTTCCTCTGACACTTTAGGTATACTCTTCCTCCAGGGTCAGATCCAAATTCTTGGAAGCATTCTTTATGCCAAGTCTGTGAAGTAGAGGGACCACTTGTCCTTGGTCATGGTCATCTCTGTCCATTGTTATCTGCAGAGATACACATATTCTCTTTTGGACTCTCCAGCTACCAGTTTTCCACTGAACCCTCTCTTCTTTGTCCATATCTCTCCTTCAGCTGCTTCTTTCTCTCTCTTTGGTAAACAGAAATATTTGACTTTTTACCCAGCCCTCTAGAGGCCTTAGGCTACCAGGTACAGATCTCCATGAACCTTTGGTGAGAGAGCTTTGACATACCATACAGACATCTTACTTTGTAATTTCGGGCTCATATGGGATCCCAGAGGGGTTCTCTTTCTCTGAACTCTACTGAAGATTAGGGGACCCCTCTGGTCTCATATTTACCAAATCTACCTGGAGTTTCTAATATACTACTAGGAGGTATCTGGTGCCCTTTCATTGTAAGCTGAGGAGTATAAACAAGGGGAAGATGGAGAGGGTAGGAAATAACTGGGTGAGAGAATGGCAGAGAGCAGTGGCAGTGGTCCCATGGGACATGACTACCTATGCTCATTCATAATGGATTTTCTGTGGGCAAACAGTCTTCTTGAGGGGAAAAGTAGAATCATGTTTTGTATCATCTTCTGGACTCAAAGGTTTTTTTTTGTTGTTTTTTGTTTGTGATTGGTCTTAAGTTCTTTTTTCCTTTTAAAGATTTATACCCTTCCCAAACCAGCCAGTGTAACTGAAGAAACTGAGTATACATGTATGTATACAAACACACATACATATATAAATATGTAAAGATTGAACTCTTCTTTCCAAATTAGGTTATTTTTAAAGTAGCCGATTCTGAAAAATAGGTCAAAATTTATAAAATTCAAATAAAATTCTATATATTATGTATTATTTCTATAGATTCATTACCCTTGACTTCCTCAAGCCTTCCTGTCTACCCTTATTCTAGTTTCAGACTCACACACATATATACATAGGGTCTAGTTACCCTGATTACTTCATGTTATCTCTTGTATCAAAGATTTTTGTCTAGAACATTCTTTATACCTATTATCAGTGCTTCACATGGGCCATTTCTGTTCATTCTTTGGATCTTCATAGGCTCAGAAAAATTCTTCCTTATCCTTAAGCTAAGAAACCCTTATATGCGTGTGTCCATAGGCAATAGTATTTTGTATTTTATTTTCATAATATGTATAACACTGTCTGTAACTATCGAATTTCTCCAGAAGACTAAGCTCTGAGGGCAGGCTTCATGTCTATTTTGTTCTCTGTTCTAAGCTTGTGCCTAGCACAGTGCTTGATATATGGTATAATTTTTGAAAAATACATATTGCATACAGCTGAGCCAATGCAAAACTCAGAAGCAAAGACTGAGCAAGCCCTGTGTTATACAGTATAGGTGCTCTAATGACAGCAGGAAACTGGCCCCAGAGAATGGAAGTATGCAGGTCTTAGATAGGAAGGACAACTTCTGATATAGCCAACTAAAGGTTGTAGAGTGGTTTAAAATGCCTGTTAAAATGAGACCATACCGATGAGGACAGTGTGAAAAAATAATTTTACTGCAGTAGATACAATAATTTTACTAACAAAACAGTACAACCAAGAGAAACATTGTCCAAAAGATGAGAAAGGAAATTGCCCACAATGAATAATACTTCATGTAAAATGAAAGAATGAAACTAATGCTTAATTAGCCCTTCATATAATTTCCTCCTCATCCAGATTCTACAAGTTGTTTATTATCCTGTTTTTCACAGGTAAGGAGGAAAAGTGCCAATAATTTATTGCTAATAGAAGTGGTATAACAAAAACCACGATGACTTACTGCATTCTTACCAAGTACCAGTCCTCTTGTTAAGTAGTTTACATTCATTATCTAATATGACATTCATATAGTGCATCGTTAGTTTCAGAGTTAGAGTTTAGTGATTCATCAGTTGCATATAACTCCCGGTGCTCATCACATCAAGTGCCCTCCTTAATGCCTTTCATTAAAGCTCTACTTTAAATGCTTTATATATAAATACCCATTTAATCATCACAAAAATACTATGAACTTGGGGAAGACATTTTTTAAAATGAAGAAACTTGCCCTAGATCACACTATTAAGTAGAGAAACAGGAATTACACCTTGTGCCATTTGGATCTAGAATTTGTACATTTAATCACTGCTGCATGATTGGAAACTAAGCTCTTACCCCAAAATGTGAACAAAAGACTCTTTTTTATTTTTATTTTAATTTCAGTATAGTTAACACAGTGTTATATTAGTTTCATGTGTACAGTGTAGTGATTCAGTGATTCTACATATTATTCACTGCACATCATGACGAGTTTACTCTTAATCCCTTCACCGATACCCCCCCCGCCCCGTTTCACCTCTGGTAACCACCTATTTGTTCTCTGTAGCTAATAGTCTTTTGGTTTGAAAGGATATATGCACCCCTGTTTATTGCATCATTATTTATGATAGCCAGATTATGCAAGCAACCCAAGTATCCATCGATACATCAGTGGATGAAGAAGTGGTGTGTTACACACAGTGGAATATTATTCAGCCATAAAAAGAATCAGATCTTGCCATTTGTAACAACATAGATGGATCTAGAGAGTGTAATGCTAAGCAAAATAAGTGAAAGACAAATACCATATGATTTCACTCATATGTGGAATTTAAGAAACAAAATAAACAAAGCACAAAGACTTTAAATTATTGGCTCTAATCTGTTTCAACCAGATTGGACATTTACATTCTTAATGCTCATTCATGAATAGGACCTTATTGAAAGGATGAAATGAATTATAAAACAATAATAGAGGAATGAAATTCCTCTATAAACATATTTTCTTTATATATAAACATGTATATATGAAATGTAAATACAGATGCACACACATACACATATTCCCCGTTTCTCTTGCCCTAGGACTCTTATAATTATCTGTATATTTCTTTGGGAAGAGGATAGTGAACAAGACTCCCTTAGAGGAAAGCAGCTGTCACCCTGAGTCACCAAACATGACTCTATCCAATGCAAAATAAACCTCCGAATAAGTATTGAAGGTACCTGCTTTGTGTATGGTGTCCTGGTGGCGTTCAGTGATGCAGTTCATCCACTAGATATTTATTAAGCACCTGTCATAGGATGGCATATTTAAGACTTAGGGATATATAAGTAACATACCTTGCAATGTGGGGAAGACACACAATAAACACAACACAATAAACACAGAGAATTTAAGAGGGGTATGAGTGTTATTGGAAGAACATAGTAAAAGGTAAGAAGGATAGGAATTACAGATTTGGAATTTCAATTTCAAATAGGGTGCTCACGTAATATTTTAGGATGTTGTGAGTTTATTTAATGACATTTTAGATAATCTTGGACAGCAACTTATATCTGGAATTAGTTGTAAAGAAAGAAATGGAAAATCCAAAATTAATGTGTTGGAAATATTTTCAAACTTTTAAATTATATCAAAGTCACTTAAATACCTTATTTTCATAAAGGTTCCTATTTTGTTTTCAAGGATTAGGCAAAAAGGTTTATTTTAAATTGAAGTATAATTAACATACAACATTATATTAGTTTCAAGTGTATAATATATACACTTGAATTGATATAATATCAATTGTTGATATAATATCAACAGTTCTATACATTACTCACTGCTCATCACAATAACTATACTCTTAATCTCTTTTATCTATTTTAACCATCCCCCAACCTCTCCGCCCTCTGGTAACCACTAGTTTATCCTCTGTATTTAAGAATGTATTTGTCTCCTTTTTTATTTATCCATTTGTTTTGTTTCTTAAATTCCATGTATGAATGAAATCATATGATATTTGTGTTTCTCTAACTTTTTTCACTTAGCATTATACCTTGTAGGTCCATCCATGTTGTTGCAAATAACAAGATCTCATTCTTTTTTTATGGTTGAGTAATAGTTCATTGACTATGTATATCACATCTTCTTTACTTATGGATGGACATTTGAATTGCTTCCAAATTGGCTGTTGTAAATAATGCTGCATTAAACATTAGGGTGCATATATCTTTTTGGATTAGTGTTTTCATTTTTGGAGGCAAATACCCAGTAGTGGGATTACTAGATCACATGCTAATTCTATTTTTAATTTTTTGAGGGACCTTTTTCCACAGAGGCTGCACCAATTTGCATTCGCACTGGTAGTTACAAGGGTTTCTTTTGCTCCACATCCTCATCAACACTTGTTATATATTCTGCATTTTATTTTAGCCATTCTGATAGGTGTGAGGTGATATTGTGGTTTTGATTTTCATTTCCCTGATGATGACATTGAGCATCTTTACATGTGTCTCTTGGCCATCCATGTCTTCTTTGGAAAAATGTCTATTTGGGTCCTCTGAAATTTTTAATTGGATTGTTTTTTTGCTGTTGAGCTGTAGGAGTTCTTTATTTATTTTGAAAAATAACCCCTTATTAGATATATCATTTGCAAGTATCTTCTCCTATTCATTAGGTTGGCTTTTTGTTTCGTTGATGGCTTCCTTTGCTATGTGTAAACTTTTTATTTCATTGTAGTCCTAGTAGTTTAATTTTGCTTTTGTTTTCCGTATCTGAAGAAACATTTCTAGAAAAATGTTTCTATGACCGATATTAAATAAATCACTGCCCATATTTTTTCTAGGAATTTTATGGTCTCAGGTCTCACATTTAAGTCCAATTTCATTCTTTTATATGTGCTGTCCAGTTTTCCCGGCACCATTTGTTGAAGAGACTGTCTTTTTCCTATTGTATATTCTTACCTCCTTTGTCTTAAATTGACCATTTAAGTGTGGGTCTATTTCTGGGCTCTCTATTCTGTTGATCAGTGTGTTATTTTTGTGCCAGTACCATACTGTTTTGATTACTATAGTTTTGTAATTTATCTTGAAATCTGGGATTGTGATACCTCCCGCTTTGTTCTTTTTCAGAATTGCTTTCACTATTCTGGGTCTTTTGTGGTTCCATACAAATTGTATGATTATTTGTTCTGGTTTTGTGGAAGATGATATTGGTACTTTGATAAGGATGGCACTGTATCTGTAGATAGCTTTGAATAGTATGGACATTTAAAAATATTGATTCTTCCAGTCCATGAGCACGGGATATCTTTTTTTTTTTTTTAAGATTTTATTTATTTATTTGAGAGACAGAGAGCACGAGAGGGAAGAGGGTCAGAGGGAGAAGCAGACTCCCTGCCGAGCAGGGAGCCCGATGTGGGACTCGATCCCGGGACTCCAGGATCATGACCTGAGCCGAAGGCAGTCGCCCAACCAACTGAGCCACCCAGGCGCCCGAGCACGGGATATCTTTCCATTTGTTTGTGCCACCTTCAGTATCTTTCGTCAGTGCATTATAGTTTTCAATGCATTATAGTTTTCACCTCCTTGGTTAAGTTTGTTCCTAGGTATTTGTTTTCTTTTTGGTGCAATTGTAAGTGGGATTGTTTCCTTGATTTCTCTTTCTATACTTTATTATTAGTGTATAGAAATACAACTGACTTCTGTATATTGATTTTGTAACCTGTGACCTAACTGAATTCATTTATAAGTTCTAGTAGCTTTCTGATGCAGTCTTTAGAGTTTTCTATATGTAGTATCATGTCATCTGCAAATAGTGAAAGTTTTACTTTCTTACCGATTTGGATGCCTTTTATTTCTCTTCATCTGATTGCTATAGCTAAGTCTTTCAGTACTGTGTTGAATTAAAGTGGAGAGAGTGGACATCCCTGTATTTCCTGATCTAAAGGGAAAGCTCTCAAAAAATTTGTTACCATTGAGTATAATATTAGCTGTGGGTTTTTCATACATAGTCTTTATTATGTTGAGGTGTGTTTCCTTTAAACCTACTTTGTTGAGAGTTTTTATTATGAATGGATGTCATAGTTGTCAAATGATTTTTCTCCATCTACTGAGATGATCATACAGTTTTTATCCTTTCTTTTGTTAATGTGATATATACACTGATTGATTTGCAAATGTTGAGCCATCCTTGCATCTCTGGAATGAATCCCACTTGATTGTGGTGAATGATTTTTAAAATGTATTGCTGGATTTGGTTTGCTAATATTTTGTTGAGGATTTTTGCATATGTGTTCATCAGAGATAATAGTCTGTAGTTTTCTTTTTTTGTAATGTCTGTCTGGTTTGGGCATCAAGGGAATGCTGGCCTTGTAGAAAGAACTTGAAAGCTTTCCATCCTCTTCTAATTTTTGGAATAGTTTGAGAATAGGTATTAACTCTTCTTGAAATGTTTGGTAGAAATCACCTGTGAAGCCCTCTGGCCCTGATCTTTTTTGTGTTGGGAGTTTTTAAATTACTGATTTCAGTTTCATTGGCAGTAATTGGTCTGTTCATATTTTCTGTTTTTTTTCCTGATTCAGTTGTGGAAGATATGAGTCTAGGAATTTATCCATTTCTTCTAAGTTGTCCAATTTCTTGGCTTATATTTTTCATAGTATTCTCTTATACTCCTTTTATTCCTGTGGTGGTGGTGATTTCTCCTCCTTCGTTTCTGATTTTATTTGATTCTTACTCTTTTTTTGTTAAGTGTGGCTAAAGTTTTCTTAATTTTGTTGATCTTTCCAAAGAACCAGCTCCTGGTTTCCTTAATCTGCTCTACTGTTTTCTTTTCCTTTCTTTTTTTATTCTCCATGTCATTTATTTCTGCTCTAGTCTTTATTATCACTTTCCTTCTACTGGCTTCGGGGTTTGTTTTTTTTTTCTTTTCTTTCTAGGCTCCTCAGGTGTAAGTTTAGGTTGTCTGAGATTTTTCTTGCTTCTTGAGGTAGGCCTGTATTACTATAATCTTAGAACAGCTTTTGCTCCGTCTTAAAGGTTTTGGGCCACTAGTTTTTAATATTCATTTGTCTCAATGTATTTTTTTATTTCCTCTTTGATCTTGGTTGACCCATTGTTTAGTAGCATGTTATTTAGTCTACATATTTGTGTTCTTTATAAATTTTTTCTTGTGATTGATTTCTAGTTTCATACTGTTGTGGTCTGAAAATATGCATGATATTATTTCAGTGTTTTTGAATATATTTGAGACTTGTTCTGAGGCTTACCAGATGGTCTATTCTGGAGAATGTTTCATGTGCACTTGAAAAGCATGTGTATTCCACTCCACTATTTTTGGATGGAATTCTGAGTATATCAGGTCCATCTGGTTCAATGTGTCATTCAAAACTACTATGTCCTCATTAACTTTCTGTCTGATCTGTTCATTAATATAAGGTGTGTTATAGTACCCTACTTTTATTTTATTACTGTGCATTTTTTCCTTTTTTTCTCTTCATAGTTGCTTTATGAATTTAGGCATTCCTATGAAGGGTGTACAGGTATTTATAATTGTTATATCTTGGGGTGTCTGCCTTTGGCTCAGGTCATGGTCCCAGGGTCCTGGGATCAAGCCCCACGTCGGGCTCCCTGCTTAGTGGGAAGCCTGCTTCTCCCTCTCCCACTCCCCCTGCTTGTGTTCCCTCTCTCGCTGTGTCTTTCTCTGTAAAATAAATAAAATCTAAAAAATAATGTTATATCTTGTTGGATTGTTACTTTTATCATTATGTCTTTGTTAGTCTTTGTTTTATAGTCTTATTTCAATCAATTTGAGTATTGCTAGCCCAAGCTTACTTTTTTTTGCGTGGTAAATGGTCTGCCCCCTTTCTCTTTTAATCTGCATGTGAGTTTAGGTCTGAAGTGAGTCTCTTATAGGCAGCATATAGGTGGGTCTTGTTTTTTTGTTTTGTTTTCCATTCAGTCACCCTATATTTTTTGATTGGAGCATTTAGTCCATTTACAGTCAAAGTAATTATTGATAGGTATATGTTTTTTGCCATTTTGTTACTTGTTTTATGGTTGCTTTCCTAGTTCCTCTTTGTTCCTTTCTTCTCTTACTCTCCTCCCTTGTGGTTTGATGGCTTTCTTTAGTGACAATGATTGGATTTTTTTATTTTTTGTGTATTTATTATAGGTTTTTGATTTGTGGCTACCATTAGGCTAATATATAACATCTTAGGCATATAGCAGTCTATACTGAGTTGATGGTGGCTTACGTTTGAACCCATTTTAAAAGCACTAAATTTTTATTCTGCCCCCATATTTTTTGTATATGAGTCATACTTTACATCCTTTTATTTTGTGAATCCCTTGACTTTTTTTTTTTTAGATATAATGATTTTACTGCTTTAATGCTTTAAATTTGTACTGGTTTTGTAAGTGATTAATCTACTTCTTTTATTATGTTTGTATTCACCTACAAAATTTTTTCCTTTCCTAATTTTCCTCTTGATTATGACCTTTATTTGCACTCAAGAAATTAACATTTCTTATAAGGCTGGTTTAGTGATGATGAACTCCTTTAACTTTTGTTTGTCTGAGAAACTCTTTGTCTCTCCTTCCTTTCTGATAGAGCAGCTTTGCTAGGAAGAGCATTCTTTGTCGCAGGTTTTGTTATTTTTTCCTTTCAGCACTTTGAATATATCATGCCAGATATCATGCCACTCTCTTCTGGCCTGCAAAGTTTCTGCTGAAAAAATCAAGTGATAGACTCATGGGGTTTCCCTTGTACATAATTGTTTTCTCTTTCAACTTTTAAAATTCTCTAAGTCTTGGTGTAGGCCTGCTATAATTAATTTTGTTGTGGGCTCTCTCTGCCTCCTGGATCTGGATGTCTGTTTCCTTCTTTAGGAAAATTTTCAGCTATTATGTCTTCAAATAATTTTCTGCCCCCTATCCTCTTTCTTTTCCTCCTGGGATCCCAGTAATGTGAATGTTATTATGCTTGATAATGTCATTGAGTTCCCTTAACCTACTGTCATTTTTTATTTGTTTTTCTTTTTGTTGTTCAACTTGATTGCTTGCCATACTGTCCCAGCTTGCTGACCCATTCTTCTGCATCCTCTTATCTGCCATTGATTCCTTTTAGTATATTTTTAATTTGAGTTATTGAGTTCTTCAACCTCAGTAGGTTCTTTTTTATATTTTCCATCTCTTTGTTGAAGGTCTCATTGAGATCCTTCACTGTTTTCGCCAGTCCAGTGAGTATCTTTATCAGGCATATTGCTTATCTCTGTCTCATTTAGCTCTTTTGCTTGATTTTGTCATTTCATTTAGGGGAGACAGATTTCATTCTGTTTCCTCATTTTGTATAACTGTGTGTGTATGTCTGTGTGTTAGGAGTATCAGCTATGTCTCCTGATCTTGAAATCAGTGGCCTCATGAAGAAGCATTCCTGTGGTGCCTTGTAACAGTGTCCCCTGTTTGCCAGAATCAGACACTTCAGGGTATATCCTTTGTTGGTTGTGTGCACCCTAGTTGTGGCTGAGCCTCATTTGCCTTCAGTCTAGTAGTCTGCCATGGCCCACCTTGCCTGTTGTTGGCACACCAGAAGGGTTTGGTCTCTGTGCTACAGTGGGACCTGTCTGGGGCTGTCATGGGCTAGTAGGTGGGTGATGTCAGCAGTCAGACCAGATACCTGCCCCTCCTCTATTGTGGCTGCAATAGCAGCAATCTACAGGGTGTTGCCCCTTGCCTTGTTTCCTGAGAGACTTTCCTTGGTGGGTGAGGCTGGCAATCAGACCAGATGCCTTTTGCCAGTCCATTTACTGAGCCTGCAGTTGAACTCATTGGAAGGGTACTTTGTTTGCACTGCCAGCTGTAAGGTTTGGCTGCTGGGACTGCAGGTACGCTAGTGTGTGGTCATCTTCTCTTCCTCGGGCAGGAGCTGCTTTGGAGGGATGCCTGCCAAATGGGACAGGTTGGATGAGTCAGATATGTAGGAAAATTCCGTACCAGGGTGTGTGGTTGCAGCAAAATAGGTGGAGAGAGTTCACACTGGTTTCCACAAGTGTCCAGGTATCTAGGCTGGTGTGAGGGGAAAGAAATGGCACCTGCCATCTCTTTTGTTCTTGGAGATATTTCCTAAAGATTCCTGCCCCTCCAGTGCATGTTCTGAGATTAATAAGTCTTGGGCAAAAGGATACTTAAATCCCCAAAAATACAGCTTAGTTCAGTAGAAATGAGAAAGTGATACATCCAGCTATTGATACGGAGTGCTAAAGGAACAAGGACCTGAGCCAGTGCTTCAGGCAAGGCATTTGGCAGATTTATTCCTTCAAAGGCTCTAGTTTGGTCACACCTCCATGTATCCATGTGTTTTGGTAGTGCCTTCTCATGCAGGGTCTGTGATTGGGTAACTGATTATGTTGGACATTAGCAAATATGATGAGTGCAGAAGCTATAAAAGTGCTTGTGCATTAATGCTTGTTTATTAGTGCTCTTAGACCCCGAGACCACTAAGCAAATAAGTCCAGAGCAGGCCTCTGGAGTATAACAGACACCCAGTTAACAGTTTGGTCTTCCAAAGACTCAGACATCTGAGAGGCCAGGCTGTCTCAGCTGACCCTCAAGCTGACAGATGTTCAGATAATTTTGAGACCAGAACCTTCTAGCAGAGTCTACAAGTTGCCTACCCATAGAATAATGAACTAAATAAACGGTTATATTAAACCAGTAAGGTTGAGACAGTTTGTTACAAAGCAAAAGATAACTGTTACACAGTGTATTTAACCACTTCAATGTGATAGCCTGTCACAGGATAATTTTAGCCACAAATTACTTAATTTTATCCATAGGTTTTTATATTTTCTTCAATTTGGAAATATTTCATAAAGATAAGCTAGTTGCTATGTAAAGAAAATTATATATCCTTATGCATACATTTTTTTGTTATGTAGACAATGAACAAATATAATTAAAGTCTTAGGAACATTTATAAGTTCTAGGAAGACATTTATTAAATATTCATCATTATGGGTGTAATAGGCACACTCTTCCCCTACCACCTTTTATATAGTTACCTGCTAAGTGTACATCTGTGCAATGCATTTGTCAACTCAGAAGAACAAGGCCAGCAGTTATGCTTGAGTATACAGGATAAATACATAGTGTGAAAATTGAAATTAGACATGCTTATTATAAAATGTGATGATTATTTCCATTCCAGGACCAAATTAAATAAAACACCTTATTGATCTGGATTGAATTTCAATTTGCTAAGGTTGGTGCCAGCCAACTTCTGTCCCACAATATCTGAACAGAAAGGCTTGCAAGGCCAGTAGCCTATTCATCACAAGTGATTAAAAAAAAAAAAAAGTCAATAAATTACTTTTTACTACAGAAGAAATTTCTGCTTTATATGCCAACAAAGAGTTGAAATGCCAGAAGCAGTTGAAGACTAAATTACTAAACACTTATTTTATCACATCAGAGCATTAATGCCAGTGCTTGATTACAGCAAGCAATCCAATTGCATGAATTTGGACTTCAAGGCACCCGGACTTTTATATTCATTAGAAAAGTTATTGATTCTGGAAAGTTACCACTAATAAAACTACACTATTTTCTCAGGCATGTTATATAGGCACAGATTATTTGATCAATGATATTGAGCAAAGGCAAAGTACTCATTGCTTCTAATCTCTTTTCCCTCCCTTTTAAATTATACATTGGTTTCAGCAGCAGGATGATGAGTAAACATGGACCCAATGTGAGCCCAGTGTGAGTCCTGTGTACAACAGAAAGTTCTTGTTTGGCCTCACACAGCTATATATGATTTTTGATGATAAAATTGCATTGTTTTGATAAAAATATTAATAGAAACCTAAAGTAAAAAAGGACAATGAAATAATATAAAATTGTATTAGTAAAAATAATTATACATTTATACAAAAGTATAATTTTTGTTGCGATTGGTTTTAGCAAAATCATATGTAAGTTATGCACTTTGCATTTATCAGCTGCTTGAACATTTATGAAAAGTTAGTTTCATCTTTTAAAGGACAAGTTCCATAGGGTTTGTATAATTTTTTTTTTTTTAACTGAGACTCCTAGAAAATGGTGGAGTAGGAGGATCCTAGGCTCACCTCATCCCATGGACACACCCAGAAACCAGCCACATCAAAAACAGTAGGAGGGGTGGAGATGGGGCAGGGAACCAAACTCCTAGTGAGACTAACCACAAGCAGAAGGGACACCATAAGCAAGCACAGGGTAGAAGAGCAGACCCCAACCAAGTATCCAAGGCATGGGGGACATGCATTGGGAAGACAAGTCCCTATAATATTTGGCATTGAAAACCAGCAGGGCTTAATTCCAGTACTTTAAAAATCAGTGGGCTTAGCTCTGGGAACACTAAGGGCAATAGGAAATTGAGTCCCTGCCCTTAAAGAGCAAGTATAACAACCCTTGGAGATACAGCATAGAAGCAGCAGTTTTAAAAGCACCTGGAGTATACACGAGGATTTTTTTTTTTTTCCATTCCCCAAATCATTTATCTCTACTGGATTTTCTTCTTAGCCTGTAAAGATTTTCAAACCTTGATCATCTTAAGGAAAAAACAAAACAAAACAAAAAAGACAAACCAAAAAAGAACAAGCAAATAATACATTTCCAAAAGCCTTAACCTGCACTCAACTAGTTTCTTCCTTCTAGCTATCAATATTTCTTCTTCCCTTTTAGCCAAACCTTTGAGTAGAGTTGCCATTCAGGCAGCTAACTTTGTCAGCCTCCAGACATCAAACTAGCATACTATATTCTTTTTGGGGGGTAAGGAGGGAAGGGAATTTATTTTTCCCAGTTTTATCAATAATTGACATATTATTATATAAACTTAAAGTGTACAGCATGATTCTTGATTTACATATACTGTGAAATTATTATCTCAATAGGTTTAGTTTATATCCATCATATCATCTAGCTAAAACTAAAAAAAAAAAAAAGAAAAATTTATCTTTGTGATGAGAATGCTTAGGATTTACTCTCTTGAAAACTTCCCTCTCTATCATAAAGCACTGTTAACTACAGTCATCATGTGGTACATTATATTCCTAGCACTTACTGATTTTGTAATAGGAAGCTTGTACCTTTTGACCATCTTTCTTCTATTTCCCCTCTTCCCATCACCCACATCTGGTAGCCACAAATCTGATCTCTTTTTCTATGAATTTGGTGTTTTGTTTTTGTTTTTCATTAGATTACACATAAGTGAGATCATACAGTATTTGTCTTTCTCTGACTTCACTTGAAATTAAGAATATAATAGAAGCAATCAGTAGCAGATCAGAGGACACAGAAGAATGGATCAGCAAGCTGGAAGACAGATACTGGAAAGCAATCAAGCTGAACAACAACAACAAAAAAATTAAAAATGACAGTAGGTTAAGGGAACTCAACAACATCATCAAGCATGATAACATTTGTATAATAGGGATACCAGAAGGAGAAGAAAGAGAATAGGGGGCCGAAAAATTATTTGAAGAAATAATAGCTGAAAACTTCCCAAATCTGGGGAAAGACAGACATCCAGATCCAGGAGGCACAGGGAACCCCCAACAATATCAACCCAAGGAGGTCTACACCAAGACCTAATAATTAAAGTGTAAAATATAATAGAGAATTTTAAAAGAAAATAGTCAATTATAAGGGAAACTCCACCAAGTCTATCACTTGATTTTTTAGCAGAAACTTTGCAGGCCGGAAGAGAGTGACATGATATATTCAAAGTGCTGAAAGGGAAAAAAAATATCTGCAACCAAGAATACTCAACCATCAAGACTGCCATTCAGAAGAGGAGAGACAAAGAGTTTCCTCAGACAAAAGTTAAAGGAGTTCATCACCATTAAACCAGCCTTACAAGAAATATTAAGGTAATTCTTTGAGTAAAAATGATGGCCATAATCAGGAGTAAGTTCACAGGTAATTACAAACATAATAAAATAAGTATATTAATCACTTGTAAAACCAGTATGGAAAACACAAAGCAGTAAAATCAATTATAGCTATAAAAATCGGGATTCACAAAATAAAATGGTGTAAAGCATAATATCATATACATAATACATGGAGGCAGGGGAGTAAAAATTTGGTGCTTTTAGAATAGTTCAAACCTAAGCCACCATCAACTTAATATAGACTGCTGTATGCCTAAGATGTTATATATGAACCTAATGGTAACCATAAATCAAAAACCTGTAATAGATGCACAAAAAATAAAGAGAAAATATCTAATCATTGTCACTAAAGAAAGCCGTGAAACCACAAGGGAAAGAGAGTAAGATAAGAAACAAATAAGAACTAGAAAAACAACCATAAAACAAGTAACAAAATGGCAAAAAACACATACCTATCAATAATTACTTTGACTATAAATGGACTAAATGCTCCAATCAAAAAATATAGGGTGACTGAATGGAAAAAAAAAATGACCCATCTATATGCTGCCTATAAGAGACTCACTTCAGACCTAAAGGCACATGCAGATTAAAAGTGAAGTGGGGGGGGGCAAAAACATTTACCATGCAAATGGAAGCAAAAAGAAAGCTGGGGTAGCAATACTTACATTGAACAAAGTAGACTTAAAAAAAAAAAAAGATTTTATTTATGTATTTATTAGAGAGCGAGTGAGAGAGAAACAGCATGAAAGGGGAGAGGGTCAGAGGGAGAAGCAGGCTCCCCGCTGAGCTGGGAGCCCAATGTGGGGCTCGATCCCAAGACTCTGGGATCATGACCTGAGCCAAAGGCAGTCTCTTAACCAACTGCGCCACTCAGGCGCCCACAAAATAGACTTTAAAACAAAGACTGTAACAACAGACAAAGAAGGACCCTACATAATGATAGAACAATTTAACAAGAAGATACAGTTGTAGATACTTATGGGTCCTGCATGTGAGTGCCTAAATACATAAAGCAACTATTAATAGACATAAAAAAATCAGTAGTAAAATAATAGCAGTGTACTGTAATACCCCACTATCAATGGATAGATCATATAGACAAACAAGGAGAGAGTGGTTTTGAATGACACTTTGAACCAGATGGACCTAACAAATAGAACAGTTGAAAAATAGTGGAATACACATGTTTTTCAAGTGCATATGGAACATTCCCCAGAGTAGATGATGTTAGGCCACAAAACAAATCTCAGTATATTCAAAAAGGATGAAATCATACCATGAATCTTTTTGGACCAGAACAGAATGAAACTAGAATCAGCCACAAGAAAAAATTTACAAAGAACACATATGTAGCGACTAATTAACATGCTACTAAACAATGAATGGGTCAACCAAGAAATCAAAAAGGAAATCAAAAAGTACATCAAGACAAATGAAAATGAAAACACAAAGGTCCAAAATCATTGAGATGCGGCAAAAGCCATTCTAAGATTATAGCAATACAGGCCTACCTCAAGAAGAAAAATTTCACACAACCTAACCTTATACCTAAAAGAGCTATACAAAGAAGGAAAACCATAGCCCAAAGCCAGTAGAAGGGAGGGAATAATAATAATAATTAGAACAGAAATAAGTTAAATGAAGAATAAAAAACAATAAAATAGATCAATGAAACCAGAAGCTGGTTCTTCGAAAAGATCAAAAATATTGAGGAAGACTTTAGTCAGACTCAACAGAAAAAGGAAAGAGGCTCAAATAAACAAATGAGAAATAAAGGAGGAGAAATAAGCTGACACCACAGAAGTCCAAAGATTATAAGAGAATACTCGGAAAAAGTATAAGCAAAGAAATTGGACTATCTAAAAGTTACGGATAAATTTATAAACACATATGATCTTCTAAAACAATCAAGAAGAAACAGAAAAATTGAACAGGCCAATTACTAGCAATGAAATCCAATCAGTAATCAAAAAACTCCCAACAAACCAAGACCAGATGGCTTCACAGGTTAATTTCCTAAATATTTCAAGCAGAGTTAATATCTATTCTTCTCAAACTATCCTAAAAATAAAATAAAAGGATGGAAAGCTTCCCAATCCATTCTTTGAGGTCAACATTACCCTGATGCCACAACCAGATAAAAACACTACAAAAAAAAAAAAAATACAGATCAATATCTCTGATGAGCATAGATGCAAAAACCCTCAACAAAATATTAGGAAACCCAATCCAACAGTACATTTAAAAAATCATTTACTATGATCAAGTGGTATTTGTTCCAGAGATAAAAGGGTGGTTCAGTATTGCAAATTAAGCAAAATGTTATGTCACATTAGGAAGAGAAAGGATAAAAACCATATGATCATCTCAGTAGATACAGAGGAAACATTTGACAAAGTACAACATCCATTCATGAGAAAAACTCTGAACAAAGTATGTTTAAAGAGTATATACCTCAAAATAATAAAGACCATATATGAAAAACCCATAGCTACAGTAGATTCAGTGGTGAAAAGCTGAGAGCTTTTCTTCTAAGATTAGGACAAGACAAAGAAGTCCACTCTCAGTATTTTTATTCAACATAGTACTGGAAGCCAGTGCACACATCAGACAAGAGAAAGAAATAAAAGGCATCCGAATTCATATGGAAGAGGTAAAACTTCTACTGTTTGCAGATGACATAACACTTTATATATAAAACCCTAAAGATACCACCAGAAAGCTACTAGAACTGATAAATTAATTAAATAAAGTCACAGGATAGAAAATGAATATACAGACATCTGTTGTATATCTGTACACTGTTAATGAAGTAGCATAAGGAGAAATTAGGGAAATAATCCCATTTCACTCACACCAAAAAGAAAAATACCTAGGTATAAACTTAACCAAGGAGGCAAAAGACCTGTACTCTGAAAACTATGAAACATTGGTGAAATAAATTGTAGATGATACAAACAAAGATATTCCATGCTCATAATTTGGAAGAACCAGTATTGTTAAAATGGCCATACTACCCATAGCAATCTACAGATTTAATGCCATCTTTTTCAAAGTAGCAACAGCATTTTTAACAAAAGTAGAACAAATATCTTACAATTTGTATGGAACCGTAAAAAACTATGAACAGCAAAAGTAATCTTGAGAAAGAAAAATATAACTGGAGGTATCAGAAACCCAGGTTTCAAGATATACTACAAAAATATAGTAGTCAATCAAACTCAACACCCAAAGAACAAATAATCCAATCAAGAAATGGGCAGAAGACATGAACAGACATTTTTCCAAAGAAGACATCCAAATGGCCAACAGACACATGAAAAAGTGCTCCACATCAGTCGGCATCAGGGAAATCCAAATCAAAACCTCAATGAGATACCACCTCACACCAGTCAGAATGGCTAAAATTAACAAGTCAGGAAACGACAGATGTTGGCGGGGATGCGGAGAAAGGGGAACGCTCCTACACTGTTGGTGGGAATGCAAACTGGTGCAACCACTCTGGAAAACAGTATGGAGGTTCCTCAAACAGTTGAAAATAGAGCTACCATACGATCCAGCAATTGCACTACTGGGTATTTACCACAAAGATACAAATGTAGGGATCCGAAGGGGTACGTGCACCCCAATGTTTATAGCAGCAATGTCCACACTAGCCAAACTGTGGAAAGAGCCAAGATGTCCATCGACAGATGAATGGATAAAGAAGAATTGGTATATATACACAATGGAATATTATGCAGCCATCAAAAGGAATGAGATCTTGCCATTTGCAACGACGTGGATGGAACTGGAGGGTGTTATGCTGAGTGAAATAAGTCAATCAGAGAAAGACATGTATCATATGACCTCACTGATATGAGGAATTCTTAACCTCTGGAAACAAACTGAGGGTTACTAGAGTGGTGGTGGGTGGGAGGGATGGGGTGGCTGGGTGATAGACATTGGGGAGGGTATGTGCTATGGTGAGCACTGTGAATTGTGCAAGACTGTTGAATCACAGATCTGTACTTCTGAAACAAATAATGCAATATATGTTAAGACAAAAATGAAGAAGTTAGCAGGAGGGGAAGAGTGAAGGGGGGTAAGTCGGAGGGGGAGACGAACCATGAGAGACGATGGACTCTGAAAAACAAACTGAGGGTTCTAGAAGGGAGGGGGTGGGGGGATGGGTTAGCCTGGTGATGGGTATTAAAGAGGGCACGTTTTGCGTGGAGCACTGCGTGTTATGCACAAACAATGAATCATGGAACACTACATCAAAAACTAATGATATAATGTATGGTGATTAACATAACAATAAAAAATAAAAAAACACTACACTGTAGGTATTCAATTTTCTCACATAAAGTCTGGATGCACAATAGTACTTTTCTTCTCAAACTGGTACATATAGTACACAAATCTTTAGCACTGGCATCACATGGAAAATTCAGAATCCCAGGTCCCACCTTAGACCAAGAGTCAGAATCTGGATCTTAGCAGGATCCCCCAGGTTATTACTTTTTTAAATTTAAATCCAGTTAGCCACAATGTAGTTGGCTATCATTTGTTTTTGATACTATGTTCAATGATGCATTAGTTGTATATAATACCCAGTGCTCATCACATCATGTGCCAGGTTATTTTTTAATTACATTCAAGTTCAGATGCTCTAGGTTAGCATATTAAATTTTTTGAGGAGTCCTGCACCTGTATAAATTACTTGACCTGTTTAACTTAGTATCTGTGTTCAAATATCATCAAGGACCCAGACCTAAATATACAATGGCATCTGATTATCACCAACCAAATTCACTTGATATTTCCAATAATTTTGTACACTTTACTTTTTCCAAGTAAATATTGAAATAATTTCTTTATCCTTGATTCTTCAAGGTCTTATATATAAGGGAGAATTCAAACTACGAGTACTAGCTTTGAAAACCAAGGACTCAATAAATCAAAGACTTTTTTCGCTCTGCCTTCAATTTCTCAACCACAGCAAGGACTTCCCTTATGCTAAAGGATTTACATGCTTCTGATACATCACCATTCTATGTAGGCCTGTTGTGAGTTGTAATTTTACATAAATTTATCCCATTTAGCTTAATAATATCCATTTATAGCTCAGTTTATAACACATTCTCTACTTGAAAGTAATAAAACTGCATTTTGTTAACCAAAAAATATATATATAGTAATCAAAACAATATAGCACTGGCACACAGAGACATATAAATCAGTAGAACAGAATGAGCCCAGAAATAAACCTGCACTTATATGGTTACTTAATCTGTGACAAAGGAGATAAGAATATATAATAAAAAAAAAAGCCGTTCAACAAATGGTGCTGGGAAAACTGAACAGCTACATGTAAAATAATGAAATTGGACCTAAATGTGAGACCTGAAACCATAAGAGTCCTAAAAAAAACAGGCAGTCATTTATTTGATATCAGCCATAGAAACTTTTTTTTTTTTTTTTTAAGATATATCTCTTCTGGCAAGGAAAACAAGCAAAATTAAACAATGGACAACACCAAAATAAAAAGTCTTAGTACAGGGAAGGAAATCATCAACAAAACGACAAAGCAACCTACTGAGTTGGAGAAAAAATTTACAAATGATATATCTTAGAAGGGGTTATTATACAAAATATATAAACAACTTTTACTAGTCAACACAAACACACAAAATGGTCCAATTAAAAATGGACAGAGGACTTGAACAGATATTTTTCCAAAGAGACATAGAGATGTCCAACAGACACATGAAAAGATGATCAACATTACTAATCATAAGGGAAATGCAAATCAAAACAAGTTGTCTATCACACCTGTCAGAATGAGTAAAATGAAAAACACAATGTATATAACCATTGTTGGTGAGGATGTAGAGGAAAAAGCTCTCATGCACTGCCAGTGGGAATGCAAACTGGTGTAGCCATTGTAGAAAACAGTATGGAAGTTTCTCAAGAAATTAAAAATAGAATTACCGTACACTTCAGTAATCCCACTACTGGGTATTTACTCAAAGAAAACAAAAACATTAATTCAAAAAAAATATGTCGCCCCCATTTTTTATTGTAACATTATTTTACAGTAGCCAAATTTGGAAACAATCCAAATGTCCTTTGATAGATGAATGGCTAAAGAACTTGTTATATATAAAATGGAAAGAACAAAATCTTGTCATTTGCAGTGACATGGATAGATATAGAAAGTATAATACTAAGTGAAGTAAGTCCCAGACAAATACCATATAATTTCACTTATATGGGGAAATTAAGAAAGGAAACAAATGAAAATAGAGACCAAGAAAAACATTATCTCTGAAATATAGTGAGGAACTTGGTGGTTACCAGAGGTGAGTGGGGGATGGGTGAAATAAAGGGTATTAAGGTACAAACTTCTAGTTACAAAATAAGGGAGATCAGAAGTATAGCATGGGGAATATAGTCAATAAGTTGTAAAAACACTTTGATGACAGATGATTATACTTCTTGTGGTGAGCACTAATACAGATTTGTTGAATCACTATATGGTATACCTGAAACTAATATAACACTGTATGGTAATTATACTTGAATTAAAACAAAAGGTTTTAAATTAACTTTAATGTAAGGATAGTGTACCACAGTAGATAGGATTGGAATTCTCATAAAAAAATTAATATGGAAAACCTTAGTCACTTTTTGTATTTTTTAGAAAATATGGTTTTAACTATTCTATGGTTGTTTTCATTTTTATTTAAAATATTAGAATCCCCTAACCAATTTCCACAAAAACCCTACTGCTATTTTAGTTGGAATTGCTTGAAACTATAGATTAATTTGAGTAAAATATCATAAAAATACTGAATTTTCAAAAACAATGAATAAGGGCATAGCTCACCATTTATTTAGAACTTTAAGTTCTCTCAGCTGTGTTTCCACTGTGGAAATTTTCCCACATCTTTTGTTGAATTTATCCATAAATACAAATATTTGATGCTCTTATATAAGGTATGTTTAAAATTTTTATTTTCTAATTACCTGTTGCTACATATATAAGTGCAGTTGACTTTTGTACACTGGGAATGTGTCTTAAAATTTTGCTACATTCACTCATTAGTTTTACTAGGCTTTTTCTATATTTCTTAGAATTTTTTATGTGCAGGAAAAAATTTAAAATATCTACTCTTCAGTTAATTAAGAAGATGAAAAATCAAACCACCTACTGAGAGACAATGTTTGTAACACATATCTGACACAGGACTTGTATCCAAAGGTATGAAGCATTTTTACAACTACTTAACAACCACCACCACCACAATAATAGTAATAAAAAGAACAATTGCAAATAGGCTCAAGTTTGAAACAGATGCTTAATGATGTAAGATATATAAACTATAAGCAGATGAAAAGCTGTTCATTTTTAATTATCAGAGAAATGCAGATTAAAATCTCAATGACATATCAGTACACACAATTGACTAAAATTAAAAACTAAAATCACAAGATTTGGCAAGGTTATGGAGTCGTCAGAATTCTTATATATTGCTGATAGATTTGTAAAATGGTACAGCCACTTTGGGGAACTCTTTAGCAATTTCTTACTCAAGTATTAACCTAAAAGAAATGGAAATGTATACCGTCTAAAATGCTTATATAGAAATGTTCATGGCAGCTTTATTCATAGTAGCCCCAAATTGGAGACAACCCAATGTCCATCAAATCATAGAAATGGTGAAACAAATAATGGTAAGTACATACAAAGAAACATTCAATAAAAAGGAACAAACTATTGATAATTGCAATAACAAAGATCTTAGGTTACTTTGGATGTCTCTTCTAAGTAGATGGACTTTTCCAATTCAGCACGACAGTTCTTGCTAGAAAACTGGACATTTCAGTCAGTATGTTTATTTCAGTGTTTGGTAAAATAATAGTTCTTTTTAAGTTGTGTGTTTTGGTGGTATTTAAAAGACTCGGGGTAGACTGCTTAGGTTTGAATCTTGCCTTCTCTTGACTTTTCTCATGGATAATAATTTTCTCTCTCACTGCCTAAGATTTGTACCTATAACATGGGATAATGATAATAATAGGTGCCTCAAAACAGTATTGTAATAAATCAATTGGCATAAACATGTTTCAAACATCAGCAATTCAAAGCGCTGTTTAAGGCTTGGTTATAAGTATTATTGAGCCTTCTGTGTGTTCTGCTTTTCATGTTTCTTGTGTCCATATACCCTTTCTCTGGCTCCTTATGAAGTGATTAAGGTTTTTAATTTTCTTCCTCTTAACTGTTAGGAAGCTATGTCTTGCATTATAATATTTACAATTTGAGCTTATATATATAAGTTCTAAAGTTAATAAATGTTTTTACTTCTTAAATCCAAAGACCGTAAAATGTTTTATTTTTCATCACCCTTCTCAGAGCACATTTACGATTGTCAAATTCTTAAAATTTCTAGTTTATGTTAAAACCTACAAACATTATTTTATACTTTATAAAATCAAAATATATGTAGATTTGTTCTTATATTCTTTACTCTCCCTTCTTCGATGGATTTCAGACCTTCCTTACGGCACCATTTTCCTTCCTTTTTGAAGAAGTTATTTTGTTGAGGGTCAGTTAAAAGCAAACTTGTTCAGTTTTTCTTTATTTTTTTTTCATTCTTGAAAATTATTTTAGCTTGTAAATAATTCTAGATTGACTATTATTTTCTCTGAATACATCGAGGACATTTCACTGTAGTCTGTTGATAAGCTAGCTGTCAGCCTAAATTGTACCTCAGTAGGATCTGTCCTTCCTCTCAGGTCCATGTGAGCATGATAGACCCAGATCCACTTTATATTACAATTTCCAGCTTGTATACTGAGGGCTACATAAACAGTATAGATTCAGGCTCCAAACCAATAACAAGCCAGTAGATATCAGATTAACAGGGAAAATCTATTTTTCATCCAGGGTCATTCAAGTTGAGACAGCAGTTGAGAAGATTGATATCCCATTTCCTAGGATTCTGGCTTTATGTAGGTGGTCTCAGATCACAAACTTCGGGCCACAGGGATCTCCTTCAGGATATCTTATGGTCCTAGAAGATCTAGTGGCTCCATGATCACTTCTCTGTGCTTTTGCTCCTGCTTAGCTCCTGCCCACGCAGATTTTCATGAGATTCATCCATTGCTTTAAAAGTTATATGTGTTTATTTGTGTGTCCCTATTGAGCAGTTTTACTTGTCATATAGCATGATCTCTAATCATCCAGTCCTCCATATCATCCATTTCAGTTTATTTGGTTTGAGGGAAAAATAATAACAAGTAAGCATATGTGGTTGGCCTTGAAAACCATGTCTCTAGCTTGAGAGTTAGTGTATCAGTTATGTAACAGAAAAAATAGCATATCATAATTTCTTTGTCTAAGAAGTGTTCTAAAAATAACAAAAATCTCCACATTCATCCCCTGTGTATCCATGAGGCAAGACAGTGTGAAATTATTTAAATATCATAATGTACCAGAATTTGAACAAATGACTTTTCATATAGAAAACATAATAAAAATAAAATTTCACTTAGATGTTGAGAAAAGTATATTGTTTTCTTTATGTTCTAAGATATTCTTGTGCTTTTCTCTAAAATCGAGTTGAATATCAGATGGCTCCTGACAGCTGCCTCAACCTTTTTATTTACTGATACTTAAAAAGCCATTGAAATGTTTCAGCCTAATGACCCAGCAAAAATATCAAAGGTTTTCTGAAGGACAACAAACATATTTCTTAAATCTCATTTGCCATCACCCCAAAATCATATTTTCACTTTTTACTGTGTTCTACACCAGGGGGTGATTGTACAGATCTTCTTATCTAGATCGTCTTGTTTATTCTCTTTTTTTGGCCAGTTTTCAAGTTTAGTAACCACTTGATCATCCAAAGACTTGCACTATATTAGCATTCCATTCTATGCCACCGGTGATAATTTGACTACTCAGAAGGCCGCTGCATGCCACAAATTGTCATTTTTCAAAGTCTCCTCAGCAGGGACATCATCCATATGTTTACTTAATATATAAGTAACATAAACCCAGAGTTCCATCTTCGGTACAGCAACTTTTGGTACCAAATACTTGTCATTTGGTACAAGAGGAGACAGAATTCACTCAGAGTTTGAATACAGATAATTAGTTGACTACTTA
Source organism: Callorhinus ursinus (assembly GCF_003265705.2). NCBI lineage: Eukaryota > Metazoa > Chordata > Mammalia > Carnivora > Otariidae > Callorhinus > Callorhinus ursinus. The sequence goes on from NW_027397079.1 coordinate 19,184,160, forward strand.
GAGGAGTGAGGCAGGATTAAAGGAACAAACAAGGGATGTCAAGTCACCCAGAGACTAGTAATAGCTACCACTGCTTGTGTTCAAGGCACTACATGTGGAAATGGTTTTACCACTGAAGTCCTAGGAGGCCGGATTGTGAGGAGAGGCTATCCAGGAGTAGCTTAGTCTGTAGAGCAATGCAGCCGCCCCCATAGAGAAACAATGGTGAGGTACATTAAAGAGAGAAGACAGAGCCTGATCTATCCTACTTCCAATGGTGATTACAAATAGTATGGGCTGATACTGCTTTAGGCTGTGCTGGGGAACTTAGAGAAAACAAAAAGTTTTAGATTTTGAAATCTCAAGGCACAGGTGAAAAAGTCCCAAAACTACTATGGTGACTTTAAAAGATACCTTGCACATCCAAAAGTCAGGTACACAAAGGATAAGTCCTTAAAACTAATTTCATGGATTGCATAATTGTAGTATGTGTTGAATGCATAATTTCACTGACTCCATTTGGATGGAGTTAGGCAACTGATTGAGAAGGAAAGGGACCCTTAATATGGCAGACTGAATCAAAGACAAAAAACTTGGGCCCTCAAATCCTTTGACTCAGCCCTAATAGTCCTGTGCTGGCAGAATGAGTGCTGTCTTTGTGTTTAAATCATCCTTGGTTTGAAGACATGCTCTGGGAAGAGATAACGTGGACATTATTGGAACTATAAGATCTTGAAAACGTATTAGAAGGGAGTTGGAAATCATGAATAAAAATAACTAATTCTAAGTTTTCCTTGGTCTTCCCTCTAATTTTGAATTTACTTCTACTTCAAGTTCTGTCAAATTTTACTTCATGTGCTTTGAAGCTGTTATTTGGTGTGCACACAGTTAAGACAGTTATGTCCTCTTATCATGATGAACTATTATTTTTATTATAAAATATCTTTATCTGATCACATTTTTCTTTGTTAATATATGCATACCTTCTTTATGATTAGTGCTTATGTAATATATTTTTATTTTTTAAAAGAACTTTTCACTGATCTGTTTTATATTAAATGTATATACTTATATATTTTTTATATAATTTATTTTAAAATTTATAAATATATATATTTAATGGTGAGTTTCTTTTATGCAGAATGTTGTCCACTCTTTTACATCTGGTCTGAAAAATCTCTACTTTTAAATGTGTTTAGACCATTTGTCTTTAATTTTTAAAATGAGGTATTTTATATTTCCTCCAAAGTAACATCCTGGTACTTTTTTCTTCTATGTAAATCCAAGTTTCTTTTTGGTGTCATTTTTCTTTACCCCAAAGAACTTTTTCACAGTTCTTTTAGTGCAAGTCTGCTAGTGACAAATTATTGCAGGTTTTGCTCCTGAAAAAAGTCTCTACTTCACCATTATCTTTGAAGGATAGTTTTTCTGTTTGCTAGATATATAGTTCCAGGTTGACTTTTTTTTTTTTTAAGTTGTTTCATTATCTTTTGTCCAGCTTTATTTCTATTGAGAAGGTGGTCTTTGTTCCCCTGTGTGTATTTTGTCTTTTTTTTTTTTTCTGTAGGTGCTTTAAAGTTTTTCTCTTTATCACTGGTTTACAAAAATTTCATCTTGTGATGACTTATGGTGTTTTCATGTGGTTTGTCCTGATTTTTGTTTGCTGAGTTTGTTAGATTAGGGAGTTTATGATTTTCATTAAACCAGTGAAATATTTAGTCATTATTTGGTAAATATTTTTCTTCCCTCCCAACCCACTTCCCTCTGGGGTCCCACTGACATGTGTGTTATATGATGTCTATTTTCCCACTATTTACTGAGAGTCTATTTTTAGTCCCCCCAAGATGATTCGTTTTGAATAATTTCTGTTGTGATATCTTCACATTTTTTCCATATTTTCCATAGTTTTTAATCTGCTTTTAAACCTAGTTAGTGAATTTTTCAACTTAGATATTATATTCTTTAGCTCTAAAGTTCCATGTTTTTTTTCTTAATAGCTTCCATTTCTTTTTTTTTCTCATTTCTCTTTTGTCATGTTTTTCTTTAATTCTTAGAGCACATTTGAAATACCTGCCTTAAGGCTCTTACCCACAAATTCCATGGTCTCTGTTTCTTCCACATCTGTTTCTATTGACCAATTTTATCCTAGTTATGAGTCATATTTTTTGTTCCTTTACCTGCCTAACAATTTTGATTAAATGCTATGATTTATTAATGGTACACTACTGAGTCTGAATTTTCCTTCCTACCATCTTCCTTCCTTCCTTCCTTTTTGTAGAGAGCCAGAGAGATTGGGGCCCAATCTCACAACCCTGAGATCATGACCTGAGCCAAAATCAAGAGTCAGACACTTAACCAGTTGAGCCAATCAGGTGCCCCTTGTCTTCCTTTAAAGTGTTCAGATTATTTTCGCAACTGTCTAAATGATATGTAGATCAGCTTGATTGAAAACTAGTTTTCAGGTTTTCTTAGGTAGGTTTAGATCTTCATTCCCTAGTATTCCATCAGTAATTATGTTATGTTACATGGTAAAGGGGCTTTGCAGATATAATTAATGTTATTAATCAGTTGACTTTTAGATAGGAAGGTTATCCTAGATATTTTATGTGAGCTTGAGCTAATCACTTGAACCCTTCAAAAGAATAAGGGAAAATATGAGAGATTATAAATATAAGAAAGATTGAACATGCCATTATTGGCCTTGAATATGAAGAAAGCCACAAGCCAAGGAATGTGGAAGGCCTCTAGAAGCTGAGAATAATCCCCATCCAACAGTCAGCATAGAAACGGAGACCTCCTTCTACAACATGGAGCTGAAATCTGCCAACAATCTACATGAGCCTGGAAACTTTCCCCCAGAGCCTCCAAATTAAGACCACAGGCGAGTGGGCAGCCCTGTTGAGACCCTAAGCAGAGAACCTGGTGAAGTCACACCATGCCCTGACTTGTGATCCACAGAAATATGAGATAAGAAATGGGCATTGCATTAAGCTGTTAAGTCTGTGGTAATTTATTATGGCAGCAATAAAAAAAAAAAAAAACTAATATATGCCCTCAGGGACAATTAATTTCAACATGTTATGTGAATCCTTCACATTTACCATCACCATGTCATAAACACACACATAACACATGCACACACACATTCGTGCAATCTCAGAGCTCCCAGTTTGTGGTCTTTTAGAATTGGCTCTTTCTCTGCTTTTAAAGCCTTTGATTCTCAGCATTGTCACTGAGCCTTGCTATTATAGTTTGTGTCACTTTAAATCTATCTTCTCTACTGTCACCCTCAGCATTTTCCTGTTTTACTTTTTTTCTCTTTTCCCCACTTGTATCTCCTTCCCCTAATGCTTCTCACAGTCCATTGGTTTTCTTTTAATCAGCACATGTATATTTTTTCTTCTCAGTCAAGAAAGCACATTGCATTATGGGAGGTGTTTGTATTTTCATTGCATACATACTGCAAAATGGCATGTGGACACTTCTCTAATGTTGCATAACTTAACAGAAAAATTCATTACTAGTACTGCATGACGCTTGAGATTGAAGAAAATTTGGCTTCTGGAAAACTGAATTATTATATTTGGTTTGAGAATTAGATTTGATATGGTTTTGTATATTTTATTACCATCAATAGAAAGGTTATATTAACATCAACACTTGTAATTTAAATGTGGTTTTAAGTGCTTTGTTAAAAAGAATCATAATGGATCAATCTGCATGTTTATGTAAATTGAATATTACATACTTTTTTTTCTATTTAGCTTACTCCATCTCATAATTATAAACCATAATAAGGTTGAGAGTCACAGTAGATTCCATTCTGTCCTTCACGTCTTTTGTGTTTTCCTACATCTTTACTTTTTTATCCTGAGGAGGAGAAATAGATTTGATTATTGGGAGCTATATAATTAGCTGCTGTACAAACAAACAAAAGACCCAGAACTTCTAATCATGTACACTTTACAGATGTCTAACTTGTCCTTTGGAAGAAAATGTTTTTCCTTTCACTGGTATTTGTAGAGTAGAGACTTGGTAGGAATATCACAGGAAGTATGCTGACCTCAAATGGTTGGTTGAAGAGTCCATTCCAACATGGGCATTTCTAGTTCTGTGATCAACCTCACTGCTTACCCGGCTGTGAAGAACAGCCTTTCAAGAGCATCTCAAGTGCTCTCAGAGCATGTTTATTCATTTTTGGATCCTTATACTGGCACAGTCCTTCATGAGGAGAAGGTCCTCGGGAAATGGTTCTGAATAAACTGAATAAATTTTGTAGTCTTTTTTTTTTTACTGATTAGTTGTTTAGAGAATATTTGAATCTACTGACTTGAGTAAATTTGGCAAACAGGAACATTTTTACATTTTTAAAAAAGATTTTATTTATTTGACAGAGACACAGCGAGAGAGGGAACACAAGCAGGGGGAGTGGGAGAGGGAGAAGCAGGCTTCCCGCTGAGCAGGGAGCCTGTTGCAGGACTCGATCCCATGATCCTGAGATCATGACCTGAGCTGAAGGACTGAGCCACCCAGGTGCCCCACATTTTTACATTCTAATAGGATCTGATCTGCAGATTTAATGGCCGCTGCTTTTTTTTTTTTTTTTTTTTAGGAACAACACCCTTGTTTTTACAAAATGAGACTTTGAAATTTATAACAATGTATATTATATATGTATGTAACAATGTTACAATAACATTGTAAATTGAAATTTATAACAATTTATACAATGTATGATTAAGGTTTATGCTTTTTTTAAAACACTGATTTATTTGAAGCCTGTGTTAATTTGGCTAGAATTTGTAGTTGGAACAATCATCAACTAATATAGTGTGAAGGAGCTTATAAAATGTAACTCCATGAAATATTTTTATTAAAACTAGATGAAGTCAAAGACATCTGATGTTTTCATTCTCTAAAGAAAAAGTCTATTGACATCCATGGACCTAAAATGTAGTCTCTTAAGTTATCAAAAAAGCCTATTTTAATACAGTTTTGAAATATTTTATCCACCCAATATTTATTCTTTTGTGAGACTAACTCTGCAGAGAGTCGTCATCTTTTATGAAAATAATTCAGCAAAGAGTCATTTTTCCTTCCTGTCAACAGTTAAATATTGGTAGCCACAGCTTTATTGAGTTACATTCAGCTGGTTGTGTTTATGAAGCTAATCTATGAGGTTAAAAAAAGAACAGAATATATGAATAATATTTAAAAAATATCACTAACAAAATCACTGATATATTTAAAAATAGCATATAAAAACACTAGTTTATTATACTCTAATATTTTAGTTAAAAACTAAATCTGTTACTATTTTTCCCACAAATCTATTATTGCATTGGATTCCTCTCATCTGAGCATAGCTCAGTTGTGTTATTCATATATTGGGCACGTTGTGGGGGGTGACTGGGTGGCTCGGTCAGTTAAGCTTCAGACTCGGTTTCAGCTCAGGTCATGATCTCAGGGTCCTGAGATAGAGCCCTTTGATGCGCTCAGTGCTCAACATGGAGTCTGCCTGAGATTCTCTGCCTCTCCCTCTTCTGCTCCTCCCTCTCCTCCCCTTCCCCCACTCACACTCTCTCTCTCTCTAAAATAAGTAAGTAAATAAATAAAATCTTAAAAGGTATTGGGCAAGAAAATTCTCAGAAGTTATTTAATTTATTCTAATTAATAAATGCCTATATTCTAAATGTATTAATTAATAGGGCTCCCCAGGCTCTGATTCAGTAATTTCATTCAACAATTATATATTGAATGCCTATTGTGTGTGAAGCCCTGTTCTGAATATTGGGGAAACAATAAAAAACTCAGTGATATCTTCAAGAAATTATATTGTAAGGAATGATGTAGGCAATGCACAAACATACATTATAATGTTAGATAGTGATAACTTTTAAAAGAACAATAAACAAACGTATGGGATAGAAACAGATGGGGGCAAGTATAGAGACATGGGTGTGGCCAGGGAAGATCTGTCTAAGGAGATACTGTTTGAGTAGACAACTAGAAGTGAAGGCCAGAGTCTGCAGACTTCTGAAGAGAGAGGGTCCAGGCTGAAGGAGCTGCAGATCCTCAGGGAAGTTGGTGTGTCAGAAGACTAGGGAGGAGGCCAGCATGACTGAAGTAGAGGGATTTTGAGGTCAGCAAGGAGACCAGATAGATAGATAGATAGATAGATAGATAGATAGATAGATAGATAGATAGATAGATAGATAATATGGCTTGCTTGGTTGTGCTTAGCTTGCTGGATTTTATTTTAAATGTGATGAGAAGCTATTGAAGAATTTTCAGCAATTACATTTTAAAAGGATCATTTTGGCTGCCTTATGGGGCACAGAGTGGAAGCAAGAAGCCCAGATAAGAAGCTATTTGAATAAGTAGGCAAGAAATGGTGGTGTTAAGGACCAGGGTGGTAACCATGAAGGAGGTGAAAAGGGCAGATACAGGATATATCTTGCAGAATGGAGCATGTGAGAAAAACGCAGCCTATTTTATAAACTGCAGAAATTCAATGTGATTGAACATGGTGAAGGTGATGAAGCTGGGTAGCATGAGATGCAAAACCTGACTAGGGTTGGATTAGAAGAGGCTCTTTAGGGCCTGGGACAGAGTTTTGTTTTATTTTAAATACAACAAAAAGTTATTGGAAGATTTTAAGTGCAGAATCACCTAATCTGACTTCCATTACGTACAGATTATTGTGTCTACTAAGTGGAGAATAGATCACAGAGGGGAAGAATGAAAATCTGGGACCTATTTAGGAAGCTATTGCCGGAGGCTAGACCAGAGATGATGGTGGCGCGGACTAGGGTGGAGACCGGGGAGATGGAAGAATGGAATCTATACAAAGTGGACTTTGGACTTTAGACCAGGAAAGGAGAAGGGAGATGAGGTCAATGAGGAGTCCCGTCAGACACATAAGTAGGGCCTGGTTAGCTGTGGCTGACTGTGATATTGGATATTGGATGTCAGGGGAGCGGGAAGTGGAAGAGTGAAGGATTTCCGGTTTTGGTAACTGAGTTACAGTAGTTCATTAAATTATATGTAAGTTAAATACGTACATATACTTTTAGTGTTCTTTTTTGTTTTGCTTTGATTTTATTTTTGGCTTTAATAGGATTGTATCATACACATGACTCTAAGCCTGTATTAATTTTTAAACATTTTAAAGTAACTGATACATAGTAGGCTTAAATAATACTTTATTGAACTGACCTGAAGTACTTCCTAGATAGTGTTCTTATTTCAAGGATATCCCATTTCTAAGCCGTCCTTTCTATAGTGTGAGCTTCCAAAACTTTTCAATAAACTAAGTAATGCTCTCATTTCAAACCCATCAGCAATCTTCAGTGCTCTTAGCACAAGATCCAAAGACCACAACCTAGCACATAAGGTTCTTCCTCTCATTAGCTTCACTTTACAACAATTTCTTGACCCAGCCTCACCCTTTTCCTTTCATGCAATATTGCAGATATACCAAACTAATTATGCCTTCAAGTGTGGCGCTTTCTTAGTTCAGAATGCCCAATGCCCCTTATAGTTATTATTACACAATGTTGATTGTCTTCTTATAAGAAGCTTCTCTAATCTCCCAAGTGTAAGTTAGATGCCCTCCTGTGGCACCCTAAACCATGTGCACTCACCTAATAAAGCAGTATCTCATTGTCCTGTAATTGCTTATTGACTTTTATATTTCCCCCATTGGACAATATGTACCTTAAAGCCAGAGATTTTTTTTTTCCCCTATAATTTCATCCTTAGGACATAGTATTGTAAATGGTTCAAACTAGGAGCTTGATAAATAATACATTACACAAATGAAAATTATTACACAGCAGAGAATAAAGTTTCTACAGAAAGTATATAGAGTGAAAAGAGCACAAGGCTTGGGGGACACCACTATTTAAGGAATGGGGAGGAACAAAAACAGGAAAAAGAAAAGGAATGGTCATAAAGATGCAAGGAGAATGGGCAGTGTACTCGATCACAGTCGTCCATGAAAGACAGAATTTTGAGAAATGGATGATCAATAATGTCAAATGGATATAAAAGTCAAGAATAATAACTGTAAAATGTCCAGTAGATTTGGCAATTAAAAGGACACTGTGTGGATCCAGAAGCCAGGGGATGGAGTACTGGATAGTAAATGGGACAGAAGGGTTCGATGACAGTATGGCTTTGCTGTAACATGGCAGGAAAAGTTTTGTGTTCTGTGTCATTGCGGCCTTCTGTGGATGGTGAATTCTGGTAACTAATGGATGTTTAATTCCCGGAGTGAAAATAATGATGGATGATGCAAATTTAGATGAGCCTTCAGAAGAGACAAGAGAAAGGAAGAGATGTGGAAATGCTCTGGTGGAGAGTCCTCAAGTGAAGGAAGCTTGAAAGACTAAAAGGGAGTTTCCCTGGGGCAGTTGGTGGCACTTTGCAAATGGGTACTGGAAGAGAGATCCCTGGTGGCCATGAAACTACTCCTCATAGGTTTCCAACTAGAGACAGGGTTACTGACCTCGGGCCTGGCTGATGAGCTTTGAAATCCATCCTGGATTTGTGCTGTAGCTGCATATGTCATGGGCTGCTCCCAGCCAATGCTTGAGGGCAGTAACGACGCTAAAGCAATTTGTTCCTGGGAGACGTGAGCTCCTCGTGGTCAACTTTGGCTCAGGGTCGCCCCAGTGGCCTTCAAGAAACTTGCTTAGACTGGATGACAATCTCAGATGCTTTCTCCAGCCTTCTCTCCTTTACCATTTTCTCTCATAGGAATTTAATAAAATCCTTGCGTATTTAATCCTGCACCAGTGTCTGCTTCTCAAAGGACCCAGACTAACAGAAAGGTGAATTGCTGTGCTGTTGATGACACTGCCTCCCCCATTCATGTTTCTTCAAAAGATACTTAATAAAATGTCCATTTCTAACTAATGCTCACTGAAATAGGTCCTTCTTTTTGGGGGAGGGATAAAGTGAAATGATGAGAACTGTTGAGGAATGCCATAGGTTAAGGATAGAAGCTGCTCAGAGCACAGAGGCATATGTAGATTACACAATAATATTAAGTCCCTCACATAACTAAAACTATGAGTATCAACATGTTGCTTATTGCTGAATATGCAGTTATGTCATTCAGGAATCTTATTTTATATCCCAAAGGAAATTATGTGTTCCCTATTGTGAAATATCCTAAAAAGTAGAAGGCATATAATAATACAGTAATAAAACCTAACAGTGCATAGGATTCAGCTTCAAAGAGTCACAGGATATGAGAGCTACGAGGCACTTCTGTGACCACTTACTTATAAGAAATGGACAAAGCGTGCATGACCGACTCAAGGTGTTGTAGACGGTAGTCACTGAGCCAGAAATAGTAGCCAGTTCTGCTCCTGTATATGACAGACAGCTGTAGTCTAGTGCTCTTTGGAACATACTAGTGAGAGGAACCACAGCTCATTGGGATTCCACAAGATCTAATGTACAAGAAGAAGAAGTATGTGTGGATGCAGGCACATAGAACTATATTCATGTACATTTCCTGTTTTAATGATAATACACATTATTAACTGAAGGATGAGTATGTACCTTGCCCTTACTATACAAGACTCAGAAATTCCCCAAAAAACTCAACCAGAGGTAAATAGTAAAATTCTCTTTCTATAGAGGGTGAAAATGAAGTACCCAAGATTGCATAGCTAAGCCCACTTCGTCCCAACTTCAAAATGGGGACTGGCTATTAAATCTGAAGTATCTTTTGAATCTTCCTAATTTTCTATCTGCAAGCCCATCTAAATTGACTTATACATACTAATTTTTTCATATAATTTGTTTATCACAGGAAAAAAAACATGCATTTAATGGCTTTAGAAACATTTAAACAGGTGGACCTCAAAATATATGAAATGAGCATATTGCTGTTTACTCATTTCCCTTCTTTCTGTTTTTACTAAAAATCCCCAAGCCCTATGAAAATTCTTAAAAAGTGGGATTTGTTTTATCATGTTCCTTAATATAAACAATTTTTTAAAGGATTGATTTATGCAGTGAACAAAATACTTCTAAACAATAAAAGCAGATGTTACAAATTCTGGACAAGATCTGGGAATGTATGGGACTGTCTTGCAAATAAGCTGCTTTTGTTCAAATATGAAATTTAGTTTTCAAACTTCATTTTAATATACATTTCTGATTTGACTGTTACCAATAAACATTAGTACCTTTTACTAAGACTTAATTTTCTTTCTGCAACTCCCTTGATTATATATTTCATTGAAGCATTCATTGTTATCGAGTGAAGAATGAGTGCAATAAACCGTATGTACAGAAATGCATGGCCATAGGCCAAGAAGTAGACTAATCTGTTTTTTCCCCTCATTCCTTATGCTATAGCCTTCTTTAATTTTAAAACTCTTTTGTTCCTTCTTTACAGTTTATGATGTAGTTAACTCTATGTACATTCTGAAGCAAGATAGACTGGGATTTTCTCATCCCACATCTCTTATACTGTGACCTGTATTTTTGCATCTTTAGTCATAGATATCTAGGGTAATAAATAAAGTGATTGAAAAGATGAGGAAAGAGCTAGAGAGATAATATGTCTTGAAAGATCGTGTTCTAAGTTTTGGTCAATATCAGCAAGAGGAAGTTTCTTTGCGTGGTAGATGTGTCACTCCAAGTTTTAAAGGAAGAGCAGATGACTCACATTGTCATGACATGAGTTTGGAAGCCATATTCTTCTAGGTTTAGCAAGGGAATGCCCATGTGAAATTGAATGGCAGGCCTTTTGAGATGGAGGAAAAGAGGAAAAAGTGCAACTCTACGGTGACAGCAAAGAGACTGAGGAACTGTGAAGTGTGGGGGAAAGAAGGTGGGAGCAGATCCAGAACACCTGCTACAGAATGAGAGCTACTTTGAGGAAAATCAAGGAAGGGCATTTTGCACTATTTTCTGGAGTCTGTGTACTGATTTTATAATAGATATATGTCTTCTTTCCTGGTATGGGAATCTACCTTTCTTCCTTTCTTAAATGCTATACCCATGAAAGTTTTTCAAAATTGAGACACCGGTTATTTTAGACATAAATGAATTTTATAAAACCTCATATAATTGAGTAGGATTGAATTTAGATATCACATCCAACCCCTTTCATTTCATTTCTAATATCAAATTATTAGTGAATCCAGGACAAGAACCTGTCTCTGACCTCCAATTTGAGTTTTCTTCCTGCAGTAAGTTCTCTTAGTTCAGGCTGTTCTAACAGAACACCATGGCCTGGATGGCTTATGAACAACAACAATTTGCTTCTCACAGTTCTGGAAGCTGGAAAATTTAAGATCCAGGGGCTGGCAAGTTTGGTGTCTGGTGAGAATCCACTTCCGTGTTCATGCATCATTATCTTGCTCTGTCTTTACATGGTAGAAGAGGGGAGAGCTCTGGGGCTCCCTTTTATAAGGGCACTAATCCCATTCAAGAAGGCTCTACTCTCATGACCTAATCACCTACCAAAGGCCCACATCTTAATACAGTCACATTGGGGATTAAGATTTCAACACAGGAATTTCCAGGGGGATGCAAACATTCAGGCTATAGCATAAAGTGATTTTTTTTTTTAATGAAACCAGGTAAAGTAAAACAAAACAAAACAAAAAAACTGGTTTCTATGCTGTCCCACACACTACTTTGAACAATGGAATAAGGGAAAATATGGTTAAGAAGCCCCTGAAACTCCAGCTGCCTTAAGAGTCATTGACACAGTTGGTGAACACAAGTGGAAATCCAGGCGGCCTGTGAGAATTCAGGGATAGAGAATGGTGACCCAGAAAGGGTGAGGGAGAGAGAGACAAGCAAAAGCCACAAAAATCAGGAAAGCCAGAAATAGTGACCACACAAACAGGAAAGCCTGATTAGCAGGTGATATGAGTAGGAGTACTTGGGAAAGAGATGCCAACCAGGCTTCCTACAGAGCTATCTGCATATAGAACTTTCTATACAAGGCATTGAAATGGCCATTTGTCTGGTGTTCTGCCCCAGTCCTCCCTATTTGTGCTCTTTTCTGTATCATAGGGGCAGGATATCTGAAAACTACATTTTCCAGACTCCCTTGGGATAGATTTCCAGTAAGTTGCTGATAATGGGAGGCATTGGCAAGACATTGGAAGATGTCTTATTTTCAGCCAATGTTTTACTCCTAGCCGTGCATTTGACAAGTGATAGTGAGTGCCAGCCTGCGTTCCTGCATCAGAATCAGTGGAGGCTCCAACAGATGTGTCAGCCCAGCACTCCTGGGCTCTCACTCCTGTAGTGTCACAAGGAGTGTGGGCTCCCGGCTTCCATCAGCAGTGGCTCTGGAGGAACTCTAGCATCCACAGCAGCACAGCCATGTGGACATGGGGTCACATCATCATCTTCCTTTTGTTTCCTTGGCCCCAGGAGCAGTGAGGACATTCTGCAGTTACTAATGGCAGTAAATTCTGCAGTCTCTGGGGGAACTTCATCCCTTCTTTCTTTCTCTTTCTTTTTGTACATTTTTTTGTTACTTTTATAACCAATTTTCTAATCAAAGCTATTTGAAATACCTAGAGTTCTTGTTTTTCTAACTGGACATGCGTGGACACAAGCAATGTACAGTACTCCTACATCCTGCTCTCAGAAATTACCCAAGAAAGCTTTACGTTATTCACCAACTGTTGTGCTGTTTCTAGGACAGTGGCACTACGCAAAGACTGGTTTATGTGAAGCCCTGGAATCTGCTATCTTATATTTTTATTATGCCAGTTTCTGTAGAGTATATAAATAGTGAATACAAATACTACTATTATGATTAAGTAGCTGTGCATTTTCATATTAGAGCTCATTGTGTTTCTTTCTTAGTGCAAGTTATTTCTGCATAGAACTTATACATATATGTATATACTGTGCAGTAGAGCAGATCAGCTCCAGGTAGGTTGGCAGCGATATACCACAAGAACATAAGGACTTTCCTAAATATACTGTAATTGAACAGGTTGGGCATTTACTAAGATATCTGGAGCACAGTGTGGCTTAGCTTTATTTGCTAAGTCCTGGAGAAGGACTTGGTGAGGGACACAGAGAGATGGTAAGAAGTACACAAATGTCATTTGGGAGGCCAGGGACAGGTAATGAGCAGAGTGGCTCCCTGGAGGGGATGAAGGGAGACTTGTGAAAGACCGGACACATAAACCAAACCAAACCAAACAAGGACACTGATAGGAAAGCCAGGGCCCTTGTTAGGCCCTCTGTGTGACTCAGCATAGACAAGTCAGTGTGTAAAAGCATGACAAAAATTATCTTTTGGTGTTGATAATGGTGATGATTTTGAATATAAACATACTATGATTATGATTATCTGTTCAAAGCTTATGCTGTGGAAAAAAAAATCTGATGTTCTTCATCAGTTTGAGGTTAAGAAAACTCAGTATATTCCCCCATTTACCTTTTGGTTGATTGAACAATTGAAGAGCAATCAGTATAAAACCTAATTTCTAAATCTTTCACAGCCATAATGATATTTTAAATCTCACTTGGATAAATTTTCATCCCAAACTATTCTCTTGCTTCATAGGAATGTATTAAAAGCATTTCAAAGGTTAATGAAAATAATGAAGCATGCATAACTTGAACATACACGTCTTATATTATTGTTGGTTGGTGGTCTTATTTTTTTTTTTAAGATTTTATTTATTTATTTGAGAGAGAGAGAGAATGAGAGATAGCACGAGAGGGAAGAGGGTCAGAGGGAGAAGCAGACTCCCTGCTGAGCACGGAGCCCGATGCGGGACTCGATCCCGAGACTCCAGGATCATGACCTGAGCCGAAGGCAGTCGCTTAACCAACTGAGCCACCCAGGCGCCCCGGTAGTCTTATTTCTGAAAACAAATAAAAGGTCCTAGGAGAAAAGTAGAGTTGATAGCACATTTTTAGCTACTCCACTGTTGCAGGGCGCTGCAGAAGGCAAGGCAAAGAGAAGGTGGAAAGCGATCCTAGGGCATGGGAAACAGACATTTTAGAAGTTCAGAGAACCTTCTCTTAACTGCCCCCACATGTTCCTTTCCTACAAACCTGCTTTCTTCTGCCAGGTCCTTCTCTAAGATCTCTATCTCTCTAATTGAAAGGATAGGAAAGAATTCAGGTTGTTACTGTCAACCTTTTGAAAGGAAAGGTAAGCAATTCAGCCAGGAAAACAGAGTTTATTCAGAAATAGCAGAGGAATTGCAATTCAGGACAAGCAAACCATTGCAAACCGTAGGCAAGTCCAGAGAACAAAGGAGGAGAGTGTCCTTTTATAGAGGAAAGGAGGAAGTAGGGAGGGTTGTTTGAACAAAAGTTCATTGGAGGAAAATACGAGTTCAAAGTGGTGGTGGTGGCTTTCCACTGGCTGCTAGGGAGGACAGCTTGCTGTTGCCAGACTGAAAGGAAATCTTCCTTCTTCTTGCGGAACTGTGCAAGTCTGTGCAGGGATAACTAGCTTGGTTTGTTCCTCAGAGTCTCAGACCTTAATCCAGAAGCATAGGTGAATGGGGAAAAGCCAAGGCCACAGAGGATATCCACCTGTGTCTTTCCTACCTACCATCTCAGCACACACTTAAGACCTTTCCTGGTGGCATGCGCTCCTCTTGCACATGCTGCTCAGACTCGAAAGAGAGATTTCTTTAAAAAGGATTTTATTTATGTATTTGTCAGGGAGAGAGCACAAGCAGGGGGAGCGGCAGGCAGAAGGAGAAGCAGGCTCCCCAGTGAACAAGGAACCCGATGTGGGACTCAATCCCAGGACCCTGGGATCATGACCTGAGCCAAAGGCAAACCCTTAACTGAGCCACCCAGGCATCCCTGAAAGAGAAATTTCAAAGGTGCAACCCATGAAGCAGGTTTGGGTGAGGGTAGAAAGCAGAGACAAGCTTTTTACTGTTCTGCCTTGGAAGAGGTCAGAGACTTCACTTGTTTGGTGTTTTCAGCAATCCAGCAAATCTGGTTCTGAAGGCAACTTTCTCCCTCTGCGCTCTGATCTAAGCCTTTCCCTAGGCACCATGTTCTGCAACAGTTTGTGCTCTTGGAAAGAGAGCAATCACCATGTTTACCCACTGAATAACATTTCTGTCTCTCGTTCAAAGTGAGGTTAGAGGTTAAGGAAGGACCTTGTGATCCTTGACTCCAGGGCATCTATATTAGCCTCTTGGCTGTGGAGGAACACCTCCTTTAAAGGTTTGCACACTTTACTTCCTATATTTCACTATTCCCAAGTATTTCTCAGAACAGAAAGGTCTTGACAACCTTGACTGTGTGAAAAGTGTGATAAAGGGTGATGGTCTGTGTAAAGCATACATATATTTTCTTTGTCGGAGGGTGTCTGGGCCCCAGTCTTGTCCTCAGAATCAGTAGTGTAGCATCTCACAAAGCCCTCAACACCGTGTCTGCCTGCCAAGGTAACTCACAAAATATGTCTCGCATTTGTTATTCAGATAGTCAGTTCTACTTGCAATTGCTGTTTACTGATTCCCATCTGTTAGAGGTTTTTCTTGTACCCAATGGCAGTTGAAGCAGATTGGGAATGTAAGAGAAAATGTTTTCTTGGCACAGAAAAGGAGTATTTGTTTTAATTGACAAGGTGTAACATTTATGAGATAAAATGAATTTAGCCATCTCATTTATTTTATTTCAGTCTATACAAGACAGTTATTGGCATTCAGGTATATATAACCTCAGGAAATTTTGGAAAAGACAGAAAAAGAACTCTGAGGAAACTCATTTCAAGTATGCTGATTTAAAAACTTTAAGGGAAATAGGAGATTTGGAGAATGGAGAGGGAGAATAAGGGTGGCAGCAGAAATTCTTAGTGTCTTATGTGCTACTGTAATTATTTTTTTTAGAAAATAAAAGGAGTGTTATTACTTTAGAAAAGCGATTTCCCCTGCCCAGCAATGATAAATAAATCATTTTGTTACAAATGAGCCTGAAGTCAATGCTTTCAAATGAGGGGAAAAAAATCAATCCCGTTGCTCCTTAAGAATGATCATATATTTGATGAGTATCTTTCATCTGATAATGATTTTTTAAATCTTATTTCTTGATACCCTTGTGAGTCGTAGAATATATTGAACAGTAAAATGCTAAACAATTTTTAAGGTTAGGCATTTATCCCAGTTAGTAAGTGAACTGAGGGTACTGGGTTCATACTGGATTAGACTAGTTTTAAGGGATATTAGGAAGATACCTCCCCAAAAAAAGTAGTAAAAAAAAAAAAAGTTGAAAAGTAGTAAAAAGAAAGTAAGGTTGAAATTAACTATTCTTATCAGTGGAAAGGCACTATATTTCCCCCAAAGGAAATAAAGTAATAGCAACATTCTCATGAGATCATTTTATGAGAGAGAAAAAAGGGAATACAAGGGAACATGTTCTATCCCATTTGTAACCCAGTGAGCCTCATTAAATCATTATATGATGCTAAAATGAGAACGAAGTATCTATAATGCATCCCAATTTTCAATTTTGGAAAATATTTGGTACAATTTGAAAGAACCCAAGGCTAAGGTATTATGGTACAGGAAGGATGATTTTGATCGATACTAGTAGTTTTAAGCCCCAAGAGACAAATCAAATGCCCTTTGAGAGTTGCAGTATAAGAAAACACCTACTATATATTCTACCTTCTTGTAGCAGTGTTATCCAGTCATTGCCCTGCCTCCTTGAAACCTTTGTCTTCATCTGAGAGACCATTTGCCAAGAGCTGTTAACTTATGTTTCTAATTGGTTTAGGAGTGAGGGTGCTAAGAGGAGCATTACCAAATGGGACTGCAGGAAACCTGTGCAAAGTGTCCCCTCAGTGATCACTGTATTTCCACACTAAGCAGAAAAATGCCTCTGTGCTTGCATACTTTCACATTTTCAAAAGCAAAACTTCTTATGCTAACATAACTTTTTCTAAATGGCACATACAAATACAGGATTTTTTCCCTGTCAGTTTGATTAATGCTGTTTGGACTTTGGTAAACCACCTAATAACTGACGGGGGCAGGGAGGGGAGGTCAGAAGGTCTACAGGGATGACCCTGCACATTCCAGACCTGGCTTCATGGAGTGCTGGCATTTAGAGAATGCTCTTTAATCTGTTTCCCATTGACCTTTCAAATCCTATTAATTGCTTGTACAGTAAGCATTACAAGTCAGGCCTGGCAAAATCAAGAAAGCTGAAAAGAAGACATGAAGTTTTCATTCAAAGGATGAAACAAGTAACAGGAACCATGTCAAATGTGGACCAGGTGGGGAACAGGGAACATTTGCCGTGAGACTGTTCAGTAGAGAGGAAGTAGACTCCTTCAGCTTGACCCCAAGGGGAACTGAGGAGATAGTAGTCATCTCTAGGAGAAATTACTGGGACCCTTGACACCTCAAATGTGTAACAAAGGTAAACCACCATTTCATGCGCATACTCTCAAGAAGTTCAAATATCACATGGTATCAGATTATTTCTACTTTATTTTTAATTTCAAGGTTCTGTATCCTATTCTGAAATTTCTATTTACTTCAAAACTTACAATCGTTAAAATTCTATTCAAAAATTTGAGACGAGGTTGGATTTCTCTTTATAAGGACAAACCAGGCATGAGTGATTTTTTTTTAAAATCACATAGACTAATCTCTGATATTTACCAATAACATTTATAATGTTCCTTCCTCTAAATTGGTTTTCAATATTCCCCACCATTAAAAGATTTAGTGAATTTTCTGTCAAATTATTTTGGGCTTGGAGTCTTCTGCCAAATTTAAAATTTGGACAAAATTAACTTTGGCTATAGAAAGTAGACAGCTATTGATAGTAAGCTATTAGGAAGAAATGGAAGATTTACTGAACAGAAAATTCATTATCTTTTTTTTTTAAGATTTTTATTTATTTATTTGAGAGAGAGTGAGAGTGAGAGAGAGCATGATCAGGGGAGAGGCAGATGGAGAGGATGAGGCAGACTCCCCGCTGAGCAGGGGATCATGACCCGAGCCGAAGGCAGATGCTTAACCAACTGAGCCGCCCAGGCGCCCCTCATTATCTTTCTTACTACCTATGTTATGAGACTGAATTGAGGCCACAATCCCTTTTCTCTTGGGCAGGAAAAAATGTTTTTTTCACAAGTAGTAATGCTTCCATAGTTGTCATCTGACACTTAAATGGAGCAGAAGAGTTAGGATCCTTAAGCTTACAAATAATTAGGAAAGTATAGACTTATAGATGTCGCCATTATGTTACTCTCAACATCCAAACCATACCAGTTTTGTCCTCTCGCCTTGCTTTATGATTGGGCTTTAAAAATGCACATCTGCTCTCCTCATTCTCCTGATGAGTACCTTCTAATGGGCTCCCATCTCCCTGAGGATATAGAATATTCTAGAACAGCTCCCATGTTCTGGTCCCACCTACTGCTTTTGTCTTAGTGCACTTATTTTCAGCTCCAGCCATAAGGAAATTCTGCTTACACTGTCCCTTGTCTCAGGGATTTAGCATCTGTAATTCTCTCATTTAACCCTCCCTTTCATGCAGCTAACAGCTACCATTCCCTCAAGTTTTACCTTAAACATGGCTTTTCAGAGTTGACCAGTCCAGTCTTGTGTATGTTCTCATGGCAGTTCTTTCTTTCTTTGTAACACAAATTATATGTACTTGGTATGTGGCTTTCCCACCTTTAAGCCTTTGAGCTGCATGAGGGCAGATAATAAATGTCAGTTGGATAAACAGATCCATGCTCGATCTATTTCTAATGACTGCTCTAAACACAGTCTCAGAACTAGATGGGCATACTACGTGCAGTTTAACTTCCTTCTCTATTTTTCTTTTAATTTCAAATACATATACACACAGATGTAGACACATGCACACAGACACATGCATACACACCCCACACACATAAACATCTTGCTTGCAATTTTCCAAAAGTAAAGTTCCAGTGCTGCAGGTCCCTCATTTCCCATGTTGCCCCATGACTCCACTTTGATTTCACTCACCACAACTCCCCAGCACCTGGAGACTGTGGAGCAGCACACTCAAGAGTGCCTTGCTCCCCTTCCTTGTGCCAAAGGACCAGGAGCCATTGAGCCACAAGTAAATGGCTTTATTCTTGGTGGAGAGAGGACACACAGTATGTTCTTTGGGAGGAGAAGCTAAATGCTCAGAGTCATGCTATTGAAATGGAGCTCTGAAAAATTAATGCTCTCCACATGGCTACTCTCTGGAAGGTACGTTGTGCTGCATCCTCACTAATAATTAGTGTGTAAAGGAAGGAGACTATTTGGGCACTGGGACCTGTGATCTCTGAAAGTTGCCGTGGAAAGGCAAACTAGGGCATAAGGGTCTGAACTGTCTATACCCCTTCCTTCCATCCCCATCCAGGCAAAAGCAAATACAAAAGAAGAGAAGTCACACGGCATCGTCTACAACTGACTCTTCTTATCTTGAATAATTGAAAAACAGAATAAAGAGTCTTGAGGAAGAAGAATTAAAGCCTTAGCATGTTCAGGAGGCACTGGCTACATCAGACCTCAGTGAGGCATGCTGTGTCAGGCATCTGGTGAGAGATGGTAAATCCTTCAAGCGGCCAGTGTTCATCTTGATCTCACCACATGGAAGGCACTGTGATCAACATTTAGACAAATAAAGTGGGAGACAGCTATGAAAATCTATCTGCCATGAGTTTCCAATTAGGTAGAGGAGAGAGCAATGTACGGCAGTGAGTGTACGAAAGAAAAAGTCATGCCATGATATAGGCAGAGCAACATGTGGTGAAAGATCAAAGGAGGGAGGTTAATTCTGAATAAGGGGAATGGTGGAAACTTCAGTGCGAACATGCCATCTGAGGGGGATATTGCAAGGTGATGTGGAAGAAAAGAGGTAAAGGGGGAGCAAGGGAGAACATGAGCAAAGGATGAGTTGTGAATTTTCTTAACATTTTAAGAAAAATAAGCTGAGGGAATAAAAGTACTCTCTTGTGCTGGAACAGAGAATATCTAGACAGAAGGATCTGGAAAGAAACTTAGAAAGGTAGATTTAGGGTGGATCACGCAAGACCACAAGACCTTGAAAATAAGGCTAGAAACTTCAACGTTATACTACCAGCAATAGAAAGCTGATGTGGTTTTGTCGGTATGTGTGCGTTGGAAGTTTAGCTAAGCTACCTTATAGTATTGCTGTCTCCGCAACCATGTTATTTGGCCAAGCAGCCTGTGGCGACCTTAACCTGATACTGGCCCCTCAGGCACATGACCTAGAAGCTCCTAGAGTCACCAGCCAGGTAGAGCAGAGGCAGCGAGGGCCAGATGGAGCCCACACCAAGGAACATGAGGATTTATTAGAGACATGAGCCTAAGCAAGGAGTCCTGTTAAATGGTTCCTGTAATAGAGTAAGGGGTTAGTGAGGACAATGGTAATGTGAATACCAAAGAGGAAGTCAATATTAGATAAATCAGAGCCACTGAGATGAGAACTCAAGAGAGAGGGTGATGCTGAACTTGAGTTTGGTGAAAGAGAGAATGGCAGTACCATCGATTGCACCACCAAATCCCAGCAAAGAGCAGGATCGAAGAGAAAGGTGATCTTTGAACAGGCCCATTTCCCTCACAGTGTTTCACTTCATGCTCCACCCCTAGATCTCTGGTGCTGGCGCCCTCTGTCAGAATAAAAGAGCACAGCGGCGTGGAGTCTATAATGTATTATGTAAATTTCAAAGAACTAGAGAGAAATGTTATTAAATAGATGGAAGGAAGAATATTTGCCTGATAGGAAAGTTACAAAACTGAACTTAGAGAGATTTAACACTGGTTAAAAACAGTATGCTAAAAATTTTTTGTTACTAAAGAATATTTTAAATGAGACAATATTAAAATGTAGGTCTCCCCAAAGCAGAACAAGGGAACCACTAACCTCCCTTCTAATTAAATGATTATATAATTGTATGAGAGCAGGTTAAGTTCTGCTTTTAGATATAATTGCTGGGTAATTTGAGTAGAAACCAAATATGGAGGATTTGAAATAAAAAGCGTCAGTATTCCCGACTCCATAATATCTGTGCCAGCTGATTGTAGATAATAAAATGGAAGATAATGAGTAGATGTAACAGCTATTTTCAATTAGCCATATTTGCACTCTTGGTTTCCAATTTTCAGTTCTCTCCACAAAATACAATTATTCTTAGCAGTTAGTAACAAAAGTCTCAAAGGATACAAGCAAGTCTTCACTTTGATTTACAAGCTTCAGTGTTTATTAAACTAATGCCAAATACACCAACAGTTTGGAAATCCTTTGACAAATACCATTGTAAATGACAGATCTGGCTTATGCATAATTAGATGGAGACTTGCCTGATTTTTAAAAGGTATTTTACAGACTTGGCCATATAATATTTAATCTATAACTGATCATTTTATCTTGGAAAATATTGTCTATAAAATCCTGGAGAGAGATCACCCTGGAGTACAAATTGGCTTTGTACAGGAATAAGTCAATTGTTCCTCAGAAAAGGCGCTATTGAGGATGGAGCCCAGAAATGGCAGAAGCAAGCTTAGTTCCATCAGTTTTTCCTCTCATCTTTCTGTGCATGTGCTCCTATACATTTTAGTCTTTCTTTAGGAGTTGCCTTTCACTGCACTCCTTCCCAACTTGTGCATCCCTCCTCTTACCTGGGACCTACGTATCAGAGTAGTTTGAGAATTTCCTTTTGCCCTAGCTATCTCTCAAACATAATCACATATATTAACTCTTGATTTTACTTTTTCAGTAGCCTCCTACCCTACCATGCTAGGAGTTATATTCAATATTATATTAAAGATTCTAAAAATGGATTTAGAAAACTGTATGTACTACATTTTGGGTGAGAGAGTGGGAATTTAGTGGAGAAAATTTGTATTTGTTGCTGGGTGGGCTACTTTCTAGAGGTGATTAGATCTATTTCATCAACCCATCTTTTTATTTTGTTATTCCAATACATTTTCAAACTAATATATTTGAATAGACGTGTAAAATAGTAAAGTTAATATAAATACTAATGAACTGTCAAAACCAAGAGTTGGTTCTTCAAAAATATAAACAAAACTGACAAACCTTTAGCTATACTGATGAAAACAAAAGAGAGTGGGGGACTCAGATAAAATTAGAAGATTTCGGGGACTTCTGGGGAAGATGATATAGTAGGAGGACCCTAAGCCCACCTTGTCCCATGGATACAGCTAGATAACAGCCATATCAGGGTACATAACCCAGAAAATGACCCAAAGACTGGCAGAATAGACTCTCCACAGCTAAATGTAGAGAAGAGGCCACATCAAATAGGGTAGGAAGGGTGAAGACTCCTATTGCTACAGGTCTCCTCTTGCTGATGTGGACCTTCTTGATACTGACTGCCCTGGCCCTGTGTTCTCCTGGCAGTTTGGTGTTCCTGCATCTCCGACAAATGTCTGCTCTGACTCAAGGTAAGCACAAGGTGGCCCGGGACTGGCCCATTAAAAACACAGGGACCAAAACCTACCCAGAACAGGTAACATGTCTGAAATGTTAGGTTCTGGCAAACAGGGGACATTGCATTGCAGGACACTACAGTACCTCTTCTTTTTAAGGCCACTACTTTTAAGAGCAGGAGACACATCTGACTTTTCTAGTGCATACAAACACATACACAGAGAATTAGAAAAAAATGAGACAGAATATATGTCCCCAGTGAAAGAACACAAAATCACAGCATGGGACGTAAATGAATTGGAGATAAGTAATATGCCTAATAGAGAATTTAAAGTAATGGTCATAAAAATACTCACTGTACTTGAGAAAAGAGTGAAGGACTTCAGTGAGGCTCTTACCAAAGAGATTAAAAACATAAAGAAGCACCAGTCAGAGATAATGAAGTCAATAGCTGATATTAAAAAATACACTGGATGGAATAAATGATAGGCTACAGGATGAAGAACAGATCAGTGACTTAGAGGATAGAGTAATGGGAAGCAATCAAGCTGAACAGGAGAGAGAAAAAATAATTAAAAATGAAAAGAGACTTAGGGAACTTAAGGACACCATCAAGCATAATATTTATAGGGATCCCAGAAGAAGGAGAGAAAAAAGGGGGCAGAAAATTTATTTGAAGAAATAATAGCTGAAAACTTTCTGAATGTGGGGAAGGAAACAGACAAACAGATGCAAGAGCCACAGAGAACCCCCCCAAAAAACTCAACCCAAGGAGGTCCACCCCAAGACACATTGTAATTAAAATGGCAAAAAGTAGTAATAAAGAGAGAATTTTAAAAGCAGCAAAAAGAAAATAGTTATATAAAAGGGAAACTCTATAAGGCTCTCAGCTGATTTTTTAGCAGCAACTTTGCAGGCCAGAAGACAGTGGCCATGATAGAGTCAAAGTGCTGAAAGCAAATAAGCAAAAGGCTAACATTCAGGAGACAGAGAAAGAGCTTCCTAGACAAACAAAAATTAAGGGAGTTTGTGGCCACTAAACCAGTCCTACAAGAAATGTTAAGGGGATTCTTTGGAAAGACCATAAGTAGGAGTAAGAAAAACAAGAAGCACAAAAGCAGTAAGAATAAGTACATGTATAAAAATTAGGGGTTCATAAAATAAAAGGACATACAGTATGACACCATATACCTAAAATGTAGAGGGGAGAAGAGAAAAGAATGGGTTCAAAATTAAGCGACCATCATAATATAGACTGCTATATGCAGAAGATGTTATATATGCATCAAATGGTAACAACAAATAAAAAAAAAACAGCAAAAGATATGCAAAAAATAAAGAGAAAGGATGGGGTGCCTGACTGGCTCATTCAGAGAGTATGCAACTCTTGATCTTGGGGTCATGAGTTTGAGCCCCATGTTGGGTGCAGAGATTAAATTTTAAAAAAAAGCTAAAAAACAAAAAAAACAAAGAGAAAGGAATCCAAGTATCCAAGTATATCATTAAAGAAAGCCACAAACCACGAGAGAAGAGAGCAAGAGAAGAAAGAGAAAGCTACAAAAAAAAAGTAACATGGCAATAAACATATATCTATCAATAATTACTTTGAATGTAAATAGACTAAGTGCTCCAAACAAAAGACATAGGGTGACTGAATGGACAAAAAAGTAAGACCCATCTATATCCTGTCTATAAGAGACTCTTTTCAGACCTAAAGACACACACAGATTGAAAGTGAAGCAATAGAAAAGTATTTATCATGCAAATGGAAGTGAAAAGAAAGCCAAGGTAGGAACTTATATCAGACAAAATAGACTTTTAAAACAAAGACTGTAACAACAAAGAAGGACACTGTATAATGGGAACAATCCAACAAGAAGATAAAACAATTACAAATATTTATGCACCCAACATGGGAGTACCCAAGTACTTAGAGCTGCTAATAACAAACATAAAGGATGTAATCGATAGTAATACAGTAGTAGTAGGGGACTTTAACACTCCACTTACGTCAATGGATAGATAAACCAAACACAAAATCAACAACAAAACAGTGTCTTTGAATGACACATTGGACCCGATGGATCAACAGATATATGCAGAACATTCCATCCTAAAAGAGCAGAATAGAGTATTTAGAAATGCACATGGAACATTCTCCAGAAAATAAACCACATGTTAGGCCAAAAAATAAGTCTGAACAAATTCAGAGAGTTTGAAGTCCTATCATCCACCTGTTTCAACAACAATGCTATAAAACTAGAAATCAACCACAAGATAAAATCTGGAAATAACACAAGTACACAGAGGTTAAATAACATGCTACTAAACAATGAATGAATGGGTCAACCAAGAAATCAAAAAGGAAATAAAATAGTACATGGAGACAAATGAAAATAAAAACAACAATCTAAAATCTTTGGAATGCAGCAAAATCTGTTCTAAGATGGCAGTTTTTAACAATACAAGCCTACTGGGTGTTACATGCAACTAATGAATCATTGAACACTACATCAAAAACTAATGAGGTACTGTATGGTTGCTAATTTAACATAATAATAAAACAATACACGCCTACCTCAAGAAACAAACAAAAAATCTCAAATATCCTGACCTGTACACTTAAAGGAGCTAGACAAAGAATGAATAAAACCCAAAACCAGGAGAAGGAAATAATATAAGAGCAGAAATAAATGAAATATAAATGAACAAACAAATCAACAACAACACAAAACCCCAAAGAACAGGTCAATGAAACCAAGAGCTCGTTCTTGGGAAAAAAATCGACAAAATTAATAAACCTTTACCTAGACTGATCAAAACATAAAAAAGAAGACTCAAATAAGTAAAATCAGAAATGAAAGAGGAGAAATAACCAACACCAAAGAAATACAAAGGATTATAAGAGAATATTATGAAATATCATATGCCAACAAACTGGACAATGTAGAAGAAATGATTAAATTCCTAGAAACATAACCTTCCAAAAATGAATCAGGAAAAAATAGAACATTTGAGCAGACCAATTACCAACAATGAAATTAAATCAGTAATCAAAAACCCCCCACAAACAAAAGTTCAGGACCAGACAGCTTCACAGGTGAATTCCACCAAACAATTCAAGAAGATTTAATACCTATTCTCAAACTATCCCATAAAATAGGAGAGGAAAGAAAGCTTCCAGATTCATTCTATGTGGTTAGCATTACCCTGACTCCAAAACCAGATAGAGACACTACAAAAAGAACTACAGGCCAACATCTCTGATAAACATAGGTGAAAAAGTCCTCAACAAATATTAGCAAACCAAATCTAACTATACATTTAAAAAATCATTCAGCAAAATCAAATGGGATTTATTCCTGGGATGTAAGGGTGGTTCAATATTTGCTAATCAATGAGCATTATACATCACACTAACAAGAGAAAGGGTAAAAACCACAAGACCATTTCATAGACATAGAGAAAGCATTTGATAAAGTACAATATCCATTCATGATAAAAACATTCAACAAAGTAGTTTTAGAGGGGACATACCTCAACATAATAAAGATCATATATGAAAGAAAAAGACCCATAACTAACATCAAACTCAAGGGTGAAAAACAGAACTTTTCTCTTAAGATCAGGAACAAGACAAGGTGTCCACTGTCACCACTTTTACTCAACAAAGTACTAGAAGTCCTAGCCACAGCAATCAGGTAAAAGAAATCCAAATTGGTAAGGAAGATGCAAAACTTTAACAACTTACAGATGACATGATACTATATATAGAAAACCTGAAAAAGACTCCACCAAAAAACTACTAGTACTGATAGATAGATTCAGTAAGGTCACAGGATACAAAATCAATATTAAAAAATCTGTTGCATTTCTGTACATTAATAATGAAGTAGCAGAAAGAGAAATTAAGAAAAAAATCCCATTTACAATTGCACCAAATATAATAAAATACCTAAGAATAAACATAACCAAAAATTAAAGACCTGTACTCTGAAAACTATAAAATTCTGATGAAGAAAGTTGTAGATGCCAGACACAAACAAATGGAAAGGCATTCCATGCTCATGAATTGGAAGAACAAATATTGTTAAAATGTCCATAATACCCAAAGCAATCTACAGATTTAAGGCAATCCCTATCAAAATGCCAATAGAATTTTTCACAGAACTAGAACAAATGATCCTAAAATTTGTTTGGAACCACAAAAGACTCAGAATACCCAAAGTCATCTTGGAAAAAAACAACAAAACTAGAGTCATCAAAATCTCTGGTTTCAAGATATACTATAAGCTTACAGTAATCACAACAGTATGGTACTGACCAAAAAAAAAAAAAAAAAAAAAAACACAAAAATCAATAGAACAGAATAGAGAGCCCAGTAATAAACCCATGATTATATGGTCAACCTGTGACAAAGGAGGCAAGAATATGCAATGGGAGAAAGACAGCCTCTTCAACAAATGGTGTTGGGAGAACTACAGATACATGCAAATAATGAAACTGGACTACTTTCTTACACCATATACAAAAATAAACTAAAAATAGATTAAGGACCTACATGTGAGACCTGAAACCATAAACATTTCAGAAGACAGCACAGGCAATAATATTTTCAGACATCAGCCACAGCAACATTTTTCTAGATAGGTCTTCTGAGGCAAGGAAAACAAAAGCAAAAATTATGTATTAGGACTATATCAGATTAAAAAGCTTCTGCACAATGAAGGAAATAATCCACAAAACTAAAAGGTAATCTGAATGGGAGCGATATTTGCAAGTGATATATTCAATAGAGTTAGTATCCAAAATATATAAAGAACTGATACAACTCAACACCAAAAAAACCCAGATAATCCAGTTAAAATGGTAAAAATGGGCAGATACAGAAAGAGAAATTTCTCCAAAGAAAACATACAGATGGCCAACAGACACATGAAAGGATACTCAATATCACTCATCATCAGAGAAATGCAAATGAAAACCACAATGAGATATCACCTCATACCTGTCAGAATAGCTAAAACCAAAAACAAGCAAGATGAAGTGTTGGTGATGATGTGTAGAAAAGGGAATTCTGGTGTACTGTTCGTGGGAATGCAAACTGGTGCAGCCACTGTGGCAAACATTATGGAGTTTCTTCAAATAATTAAAAATAGAACTACCATATGATCCAGTAATTCCACTACTGCGTATTTACCCAATGATTATGAAAACTCTAATTTTAAAAGATATATGCACCCCAGTGTTTATTACAGCATTATTTACAATAGCCAAATTATGGAGGCAGCCCAAGTGTCCATTGATAGATGAATGGATAAAGAAGTGGTATAAAAATAAATTCAAAATGGTTGAAAGACCTAAATTTGAGACAGGAAACCATCAGAATACTAGAGGAGGACACAGACAGAAACCTCTTTGACCTCGGCCATAGCAACTGCTTAGTAGACATGTCATCAGAGGCAAGGGAAACAAAAGCAAAAATGAACTATTGGGACTTCATCAAGATAAAAAGCTTCTGCACAGTGAAGGAAACAATCAACAAAACTAAAGGGTAGCCTATGGAAGAAGATATTTGCAACAGTACAGAGGTTCCTCAAAGAGTTAAAAATAGAACTATCCTATGACCCAGCAATTACATTACTAGGTATTTACCCAAAGGATACAAACACACAGATTCAAAGGGATATATGTACCCTGATGTTTATAGCAGCATTATCAACAATAGCCAAATCATGGAAAGAGCCTGTGTCAATTGACTGATGAATGGATAAAGAATATAAATATATATGTATATATATATAATATTATATATAAATATATAATTATGGAATGGAATATTAGTCACTAAAAAGAATGAAATATTGCCATTTGATATGATGTGGATGGAGCAAATGTATTTTATTAAGGGAAATAAGTCCATCAGAGAAAGACAAATACCATGATTTCACTCAGATGTAGAATTTAGAAAACAAAACCATGAACATATGGGAAGGAGGAAGAAAAGAGAGCGAGGGAAGCAACCCATAAGAGACTCTTAACAGTAGAGAATAAACAGGATTGATAGAGGGAAGAGGGTGAGGGATGCACTAAATGGGTGATGGGTGTTAAAGAGGACACTTGTGGTGATGAGCACTGGGTGTTGTATGTAAGTGATGAATCACTAAATTCTTCTCCTGAAACCAATATTATAGTATATGTTAACTATAAATTGAAATTTGGTTAAAAAATGTGTGTGTGTGTGTGTGTGTGTATACACATACAATGAAATATTAGTCAGCCATAAAGAATGAAACCTTGCCATTTGCAACAACATGGATGGAAATAGAGAGCACAATGCCAAGTAAAATAAGTCAGTCAGAAAAATACAAATACCATATGCTTTCACTCATATGTGGAATTTAAGAAATCAAACAAAAAGAGACAAACCAAAAAATAGACTCTTAACTATAGAGAACAAGCTGATGGTTACCAGATGGGAGATGGGTGGTGGGATCAGTGAAGTATTTGAAGGGGATTAAGAGTACCTTACCACAATGAGCACTGAGTAATGTACAGAATTGTTGAATCAATATATTTTACACCTGAAGTTAACATAACACTCTATGTAACTATAGTGGAATTAAAATAGAATAAAATAAATGAAAAAATAAAAGAGCATTACTAACAATTTTACAGAAATAAAAAGGATTATAAGAGAATACTGTGAAAAACTTTATCAACAGATTGGGCAACCTAAATGAAATGGACAAACCTACCAAGAATGAATCATGAAGAAATAGAAAATTTGAACAGACCTATCAATAATACTGATATTGAATATGTAACAAAAAAACCTCCCAACAAAGAGAAGTCCAGGACCAGATGATTTTACCGATGAATTCTACCAATCATTTAAAGAGAATTAATATCAATGCTTTTCAAAGACTTCCAAAAAAGTTAAAAAGGAGTGAATACTTCCCAACTCACTCCTTTAGACCAGCATCATTGTGATACCAAAGTCAAACAAAGCCATTACAAGAAAACCATGGACCAATATCCCTGATTAATATCAATGCAAAAATCCTCAAAAAGAAGTACTTACAAACAGAATTTCATAGCATATTAAAGGGATTATACAGTATGAATGAGTGGAACTTATTCCTGGGACGCGAGAATGGTTCAACATATGAAAATCACTGTATTACATCACATTAACAGAATCAAGGGGAAAAAAACAAAAACAACACATGGTCATCTTAATTGATGTGGACAAAGTGACAAAATTCAATACCCTTTCAAGATAAAAAAAAAATACAAATAGAAGGACGCCACCTCAACATAATAAGAGCATCTATATAAATCCCAAAGCTGATGTTATACTCAATGGTGAAAGACTCAAAGCTTTCACTCTAAGATCAGGAAGAAGACAACGATGCCCACTTTTGCCACTTCTATTTAACATAGTATTGGAAGTCCTAGTCAGAGCATTTAATCAAGGAAATGAAATAAAAGCCATCCTAACTGACCGGAAGAATTAAAATTAAATCTGTTTTCAGAAAATGATCTGATATGTAGAAAACCCTAGATTTCAACAACAAAAACCATTAGGAGTAATAAATTCAAGCAAAATTGCAAGATACAAAATGAATGCACAAAAATCAGTTGCATTCCTCTACACTAATAATGAACAATCTCAAAACACAATTAAGAAAATCCCCTTTACAATAGCATCAAAAAGAATAAAATATTCAGGAATAAACTCAACCAAGAGGATGAAATATATGTACACTGAGACTATAAAATATTGCTCAAAGAAACGCACTGAGAAATGGAAAGCCACCCTGTATTCATGGATTGAAATACTTAATACTGTTACGATGTTAACACTACTACAAATGATCTACAGATTCAAAGCAATCCCTATGAAAATTCTAATAAGAATTTTTTAAAAATAAAAATTCAATCTCAAAGTCATGTAGAAACTTAAAAGACACCAAACAACCAAAACAATCTTGAAAAACAAAATTGGAGGTCTCACATTTCTGATTTCAAAATTCCCTGAGAAGCTGCAGTAAAACAGTGTGGTATTAGCACAATGACAGACATATGACCAATGGAATAGAGGACACAGAAATAAACCCTCATATACGTAAATGATTTTCAACAAGGGTACAGATATATTTTAACTGGGAAAAGACAGTCTTTTCAATAAATTATATGGGGAAAACGGTATTTACATTAAAAATGAAGCTGGACTCTTTATATCATCTACAAAACCTAACTCAAAATAAAGATCTAAACATAAGAGCTACAAGTATAAAATTCTTACATGAAAACAGAGAGAAAGCTTCATGGCATTGGATTTGGTAGTAATTTCTTAGATACTACACTGAAAGCACAGGCAGTGCGGGAAAATGGATAAATTAGATTATACCAAAATCACAAACTTCTGTGCATGAAAGGACATAATCAACAGAATGAAAATGCAACCCACAGAATGGAAGAAACACTTTGCAAACATCGTATGTGATAAAGAAGAAGTGCAATTTGACAACAGTAAAAAAACCTAATTAAAAAATGGACAAAGGACTTGAATAGACATTTCTTCAAGGAAGATACAGAAATGCCCAATAAGCATGAGAAGAGATGTTTGACATTACTAATCATTAGGGAAGTGTCAGTTAACACCATGAGACAGCACCTCACACCCACTTGGATGGCTACCAACCACCACCCCCACCACAGCAGATATAACAGGTACAGGGAAAGATGTGGAGAAATTGGAAACTTGTGTATTGTTAATAGGAAGGTAAAGTGTTTTCAAAAGAAAACAGTAGGATGGCTTCTTAAAATATTAAAAATAGAAGCAATTCCACTTCTGAATACATACCCAAAAGAATTAAAAGCAGAGACTAGGAGAGATATTTGTACACCCATTCATATCAACGTTATTCACAAAACCAAAAGGGGGAAGTAAGCCAAGTACCATTGACTGATGAATAAATAAACAAAATGTGGTCCATATACAATGGAATAGTATTCAGCCTTAAAGAGGAAGGAAATTCTGACATACGCTACAATACAGATGAACCTTGAGGACATCATGGTAAATGGAAGAAAATAATTACAAAAGCACAAATTTTGTATGATTCCACTTATATGATGTAATGAGAATAGTTAAATTCATAGAGACAGGAAGTGGAATGGTGGTGTCTAGGGCTGAGGGGAGGAGGGAATGAGTTCTTGTTTATTGAGTTCAGTTTCTGTATGGGATGATGAAAACATTCTGAATCTGGCGTGGTGGTTGCACAACAACGTGTATGCACTTAATGTAACTGTACATTTAAAAGTTATGATAATTTTATAGCATTTATGTTGTGTATTTTATAATTAATTTTTTAATTAATGAACTTTAGTAAATTTAGCAAATATAAATTGATGAGACAGCATAGTATTTTAGTAAGAACAAAGCCTTTTAAGCTAGAAAGACATTTAATACTTGAAATATTTCTGCTATTTTCTAGTGTTGTTACTTCAGGGATATCACCTGAAATAATTTTGACACTAAGGTCCCTTATATTATACTATGACTACTTTGTAAGGGTATGATAAGGAGTGATTGAAATTATGTATTTAGAGTCACTGGTACAGCACCTGGCCCTTGATGTATGTGCAGTAATGATTATTCCTTTGCATTTGCCCTAATAGCATGGTGTAATTGACTACAAATTGGTCTCTATGATTTAAATGCAACTATCAATATAACGTATATGAGCTAATACATTTTTTACATCATACAGGGCTTTTATGTAATATTTTATCTTCATAACCTTTAGAGGTAGGCATTAACAGTCTTATTTTACCAATCCGTGGTCTAAAAATGAAATAATTCTATGATTAGTTTAATACCAAGATTCAACACAATGTTCCCCTACTATAATTTCAATGTTACTTAAATTATACAAGGAAAGGAAAAAAAAATCCAAGCCCTATAAGAAACCATACTTTGGTAAGAGAATTTCTCTTAGAAAGTAAAAATCTATTTTTTGTCTGGATGATTAGGTAACATGAACTCAGAGATTATATCTTACCTTCCTTTCAGTCTTAGGTACTCAATAAGCATTTGTTGAACTGAAATGGTTAAAACTATTGATCTGAAATACTGCATCTGTGGCATGGTTCTTTATGCATCCTATTCATATCATTTACGTAGTAATTTATTTTTTTAAATTTTGCATTGTGATTGTGTTTCATAAAAATACACTCAAATGCTAAAATTTAACATTGATAAATTATACCTTGGGAAAAGAATTCAACAAACATACATTTGCCCGGTGTAGTTAACATATTGCAGAATCCTTGACAATATGATATAATGGAAAGAAATTTCGGACAAGAATCAGAACTGCCTTTTTATTCTAAGTTCCAGATTAGCTCTGCTCCTATCCAGCTGTCCTTGAGCTGAACATTTAAGTGTTTCTTGCCTAAATTCTACATTTGCCCGATGGAGATGATAGTATCTATTCTACCGATATTTTAAGCTTGCTCTTCCCAAATCATGAGACTCCATATAACCCAATATTTCAAATCACTAACTAGTTTTGTGATCATAGGCAAACCTCTGAGCATCTCCATCTGTAAACAGAGATAGTAATAGAACCTGTCTTCTAGTTTAATGAGAATCAAACCAGTTAATATTTATATAGGATGTAGAACAGTATTTGGCACATAGCAAACACTGTATGGTTAAATATACTTTTATGTGCATGTGTGTGTGCACACTTTAAAAAGTATAAAAATGCATCTGTAATATTAAGATTAGTATTTTTCTCCTAAAATGCTGCTCTCCTTCAGTATGTGCATTTCAAGTACTTGAGTCCATTTCCACATGTGAAAAATTGGCTTATCTTTCAACTTGTGTTTCTGACCATCAAATATTCTCACATATTCCATGCTCACTATGATAGAGGTAAATATAGAAATCTAGCCTGATGCTAGAAATTAAGAAGAAATTTTTTCCCCTGTAAAAACGAGACACTTTTAACTAGGAAAGAGAGAAGACAATAAAGACTACTGAAGTCAACTCGTTTATAGACTGTCTGTTGTTCAATCCAAGATTTTAAGATGCATGAAATTCTCTCACTGGGTCTTCAGAGAGACCTTTGAAGAGGAGGAAAGAATCCATGAAAACCACAGTTAATAAAAGATCCTCCCATTCCTTTGACTACACCCAACCTGATTGTAGACACAGGCTACCTTTGGGGAGAAGTACTATAATGTGGCCAGAACATAGTGAGCAGAACATAACTGCCATGGTTAACAACAGACTCATTAGATGCTGGTAACTAGCCACCACCAGCAAATACTGTGCACAATACACAAAAGTAGTATTAGGTAGGATTCCTGGATTGGTTGGGACCAAAGATTAACCTCAGAAGAAGCAAGCTTGAGATTTATTTATTTATTAAATATTAAGGTATTATTTACTCACAGTAAAATAGTCCTTTAATGAGCTTAAACCAATTAATCTGAATTTTGATGAACCTCTAAATTGTTTTGTTATAGGTTTTTTTTTTAGGACAGTGCTAAGTTTGAAGGAAAATATTGCTGTGATCATTATATCAAATATGAATTTACCCCATAAAATTGGTCCACATTTAATCATGGAACACTACATCAACAATTAATGATGTACTGTATGGTGACTAAGATAAAAATTTAAACTAAAAAAAAAATAAATAAAATTAGTCCACATTTTCAAGGGTATTCTAATATTCTGATGAATGTTCATAAAAATATCTTAACTTTTAAATATTTTTAAGTGGATATTTGGTGATTTCAAATAAAGAAAACTTCACTGTGCAAATATTTACAAATTCAAAACCAAATGGAGAGTATGCTAAGTTGGACTAACTGGATCGCAGAAGCCTGATGTGGAAGAATATGGGCTAGATGGTGAAGCAGCTAGGGAAGGAAGAGAAATGGTCTCTCCTCTAAAGGTACGTTTAGCAAAATAGGGAGAAAATAAAGACAATTTGAAAATGCAGTTCTACAAATGAATAAGCAAAAAAGCAGAATCGGACCTACAAATACCAAGAACAAACTAATGGTTGCCAGAAGGGTGGGAATGGGGGATGGGCAATATGGGTAAGGAAAGTGGGAGATACAGGTTTGCAGTAGTGGAATGAATAAGCCACCAGAATAAAAGGCACAGCACAGGTAATGTAGTCAATGACATTGTATTTGCCTTGTATGATGACAGATGGTAATGAAATGTAGAGAAGTTCAATCACTATGCTATATACCTGAAACTAATGTAACATTGTGACACAACTATGTTCAAATAAAAACAATTAAAATACAGTAAAAATGCAGTTCTAGGAATTATAAATGTAAAAACGTATTCATGACATTTTGAAAATAAGAATATCCAATTATTAAAAATATGTTGAGTTGGAGATGCCTGGGTGGCTAAGTCAGTTGAGTGCCCGACTCTTGATTTTGGCTCAGGTCATGATCTCAGGGTCCTGGGATCAGGCCCCATGTCCAGCTTCCTGCTCAGTGGGGAGTCTGCTTGGGCACTTTTCACTCTCTCTCTCTGCCCTGCCCCCTCCTAAAATCAAATCTTTAAAGAAAAAAAAATATGTTGAGTTGACCTGGAAAATAATTAAACTAATGTATCTCTAAGTAATATTTTCACATGTAGATTTTCTCTATAGTCATTATGCATTTTAACTAATAAAATTATTGAATTCTGAGAAAGAGAAAACCATAGACTATCAAGAAAATATAATCAAATACAGATTAATTAGGCAGCACCCCCATTTATTTAAACTTCAAAGACTGAAAAATTCTCTTTAATGATACTTTAGTCATCTAATAAGAAAAAAAAATCATTCAGAAATCATGTTGGTAATATATCTAGCTCAATAGTCAATGTTTTATGTACTGGGTACTTTATTTATACTGAATCCCTGCATATACACTTCAAGAGATGTATTAACTCTTTATCAAAACACACTGCAGTAATTACTTCTGATACCTATATACCTAGAAAGGAACAAGTAAGTTTTTGAAATAATATATTCCTTAGGAATCTACCTTTTGGGATGATTACATTTAAATATACCTTTCATTTTATATGTATTTGGCATAGTGATATCAGTAATTATTCACAGTATGAAGAAATATTTTGTTGCAATGAATTTACCCAGTTTTTTTTTTAAAGAAGAAACAGTCATGGATTATTTCAAGAAGAATCTTAACTAATATTCTATGTTTATTAACTCACTTTAGATATATTAAACATAGTCAAGTTAGCAGTGTTGATTTTGGGTGTTGATCAACCAGTGTGATGATTAATCCAGAATTATATGGACTTTTTAGGTAGTAAAATAAGAATTACTTGAAATTTAAATTCATTTAATTAAAAGTTAGGTTTAGTTAGAAATATGACTGAAGCATTTTTCTTCAATTTATGCTTATATTTGGGGTGCCTGGGTGGCTCAGTCAGTTAAGCGTCTGCCTTCAGCTCAGGTCATGAATCCAGGGTCCTGAGATCCAGCCCTGCATTTGGCTTCCTGTTCAGAGGGTAGTCTCTTTCTCCCTCTGCCTCTGCCTCACCCTCCCCACCCCCCGGCTTGTGTTCTCTCTCTCCCTCCCTCCCTCTCTCTCTAATAAGATATTTAAAAATAAATAAAAATTATGCTTATATTTGCATTATAATACACAAAACTCCAAAATAGGAACATCTAAACTCCACTTATTTTTTTTTTAATTTTATTTATTTATTTGAGAGAGAGAGAATGAGAGATAGAGAGCACAAGAGGGAAGAGGGTCAGAGGGAGAAGCAGACTCCCCGCCGAGCAGGGAGCCCGATGCGGGACTCGATCCTGGGACTCCAGGATCATGACCTGAGCCGAAGGCAGTCGCTTAACCAACTGAGCCACCCAGGCGCCCTAAACTCCACTTATTCTAAAAAAAAGTATAAGGCATAGTAAATAGCATAACCAATATGAGGCATGGGAGATAAAAATTTATCACTCAATAAAGGAAAACATTTACTAAGAAACAAGGAAAGGTAAATTTAATTGGTTTGTAATCAGAATATATATCAGTATTATGGAAGCTCTTATTTTCATATAAATTAAAGAATGCTACAAGTTTGTGCCACAATGCTTGCTATGTGTGAATTAATAGGAATTAGATGAAAAATGTCATTGTTTAATATTCCTTAGCAAATTTTTCTTTACCATTCTCAATTTCAGTTTTCAGTAAATGCAGACTTAAGAGTTTGTGCTGCTGGGAACAATGTAGTATGTTCTATCATAGGGTAGTTGCTACTAGAGTGAGAAAAATGGGGTTATCATTTATTGCATCTTCTGTAAAACCAAAGGCCCACACTGGAAGTTTTGTTCACTGCAGCTCCTTCCTTATTCATTCCACATCTGGTCATAATAAAGTTGGTTTTAAAAAAGTAGAAGGAAACACACACCCCCCACACACACCTACACACACACACCCTCATTGTCAAAATTTCTAAAGCAATAAAAATAGTGACAATAAAACCAGCTCTCTGGAAACAGAAGAGGAATACTTCCACCAAATTAGTTGGTTTAGCATTTTTTTCTTTTAAAGTAATAATAGTAATTTGGATAATAAAACCCACATATTTTAAGTAGTATTTTTTCTTGAATTAATTTCTATTGAGATTATACGATTTCATAGATACTGAACATTGTTATACTAAGGTTCAAATTCTGGCCTAGCTCTATATTTTTGTTTGTTTGTTTTGGACATTATTACAATGGGAAAATAAGGAAACAGGTTTATAATTGGCTCCAAATTCACAGATTATAAGAAATAAAGATTTATCTGTTAATTTATTGTCTTAGGAAAATATTTTCAGGTGAAAAAATGTCATCTAAAAATGATAAGATTTATCACTTTTATTACTTACATATTAACCAAATTAAGACACATCTGCTTTTTAAATAGAAGTAACTGATCTATGTATTAACATATTCTTGTTTAATCAAAGTTTGACTTCAGATTAAAAATTATGAAAGTGAAAGATGATGATGTTTAATGATGCCTTCTTAAAATTTTCTTAAGAACATGAAATATAAAGAGAATTGAATGCTGGAAATATTCTTGAACAGAATAGAGATATATTAAATGAAAAATAAATGCCCCCTTCATGATAAAAATTATCAACAAAGTTTAGTGGAAATATATTTCAACATAATAAAGGCTATACATGAAAACCCCACAGCTAATATCATAATCAATGGTGAAAAACTGACAGCTTTTCTCCTAGATCAGGAACAAGATGAAGATGTCCACTCTCACCATTTTTATTCATTCTAGTACTGGAAGTCCTAGTCACAGCAATCAGACAAAAATAAATAAATAAGCTTCCAGATTGGTAGGGAAGAAGTAAAACTTTCACTATTTGTAGATGGCATGATACTATATATAGAAAACCTAAAACTCTACCAAAAAACTGCTAATACTGATAAACAGATTCAATAAGGTTGCAGGATACAAAATCAATGTACAGAAATCTGTGGCATTTTTATATACTAATAATGAAGTAGCAGAAAGAGAAATTAAAACAAAAATCCCATTTATACTTGCACAAAAATAAATACCTAGGAATAAATGTAACCAAAGAAGTTAAAGATGTGACTGAAAATCATACAATTTTGATGAAAAAAAGTCATAGACAACACAAATGGAAAGAGATTCCATTCTCATGGATTGGAAGAATAAATATTGTTAAAATGTCCATACTACCCAAAGCAATCTACATATTTAATGCAATCCCCATCAAAATACCAACAGCATTTTTCTTTATTTTTTCTTTTTTGTCTTTAAAGATTTTATTTACTTATTTGACAGAGAGAGACACAGCGAGAGAGGGAACACAAGCAGGGGGAGTGGGAGAGGGAGAAGCAGGCTTCCCACTGAGCAGGGAGCCCGATGGGGGGCTCGATCCCAGGACCCTGGGACCATGACCCGAGCCGAAGGCAGACGTTTAACGACTGAGCCACCCTGGCACCCCAGCATTTTTCACTAGAACAAATAATCCCACAATTTGTATGGAACCACAAAAGATCCAGAATAACTAAAGAGATCTTGAAAAAGAAGAACCACCCGGAGGCATCACAATCCCAGATTTCAAGATCTACTACAAACTTGTAGTAATCAAAACAGTATGGTACTGACACAAAAAATAGACACATAGACCAAAAGAACAGGATAGAGAGCCCAGAAATAAACCCTTGAAGAGCTGAGTTTTCAAAAGGGATATTCTCCACTTCTCCCATGCCATTCAAATGCCCCCTACACCTCACTCTAGAGAAATTGGTACTATGTTCAAGGTCTGGAAGGTGATGTTTTTGCTCATTGTACTTTTTTAATTTGGCCAGATCCCCTTGTAGTTGGAAGATATTCTTATAACATCTCTAGGATGATTTTTAATAGATTTTCTTGTCTGTTTCTTTAAATTATTTTTGCTTACATAGGGGATATCAGAGAGGATATAAATAACTATTTTATTCTTCCAGGAGACTGTGAGTGAGTGTGTGTGTGTGTGTTTAGGCCGTTAAGATTTGTACAGATTTCTAGAAGAAAAATAATCACATGATTTAGGATTACTTATAATCATAGATTTTTTAATTGTTTTTATTTTATTTTATTTTATTATGTTAGTCACCATACAGTACATCATTAGTTTTTGATGTAGTGATCCACGATTCATTGTTTTCATGTAACACCCAGTGCTCCACGCAGAACATGCCCTCTTTAATACCCATCACCGGGCTAACCCATCCCCCCACCCCCTCCCGTCTAGAACCCTCAGTTTGTTTCTCAGAGTCCATCGTCTCTCATGGTTCGTCTCTCCCTCCGATTCCCCCCTTCATTTTTCCCTTCCTTCTCCTAATGTCCTCCATGCTCTTATGTTCCACAAATAAGTGAAACCATATGATAATTGACTTTCTCTGCTTGACTTATTTCACTTAGCATAATCTCCTCCAGTCCCATCCATGTTGATGCAAAAGTTGGGTATTCGTCCTTGCTGATGGCTGAGTAATATTCCATTGTATATATGGACCACATCTTTATCCATTCATCTGTTGAAGGGCATCTCGGCTCTTTCCACAGTTTGGCTATTGTGGACATTGCTGCTATCAACACTGGGGTGCATATGCCCCTTCTTTTCACTACATCTGTATCTTCGGGGTAAATACCCAGTAGTGCAATTGCTGGGTCATAGGGTAGCTCTATTTTTAATTTTCTGAGGCACCTCCACACTGTTTTCCAAACTGCTGAATTGGTTTCTAACATCATCATTAGGAATTTCCTTGTTTAATCTCTGTAGTCTTGGTCTTTCTGTGGTTTAGATGACATAGGAGAGGAAAAGGGATAGCTAGTCAAGCATGAAACCCTGGTAGGAAACATACATAGTGTGTGCTGGTTAATTGGTTATAACCAATCACTTCATGCATTATTTTGACAGCTTCTGCTTGTGAACTTGTAAGATTCCGAGCTTCTCAATAATCAAAGAAGAAAACAGGTGTTCTTTCAAAATGCTGACCCAAGCAGTGCCTGCTTTTCTGTTTTTCCACCTGAATCCATCGTTTAGAATTTGTCCTCTTTCAACAGTGGAAAAGCCCATAGACCTCTAAAGCATGAACAAAGTTCAAATAGGGTCAAATTCCTGAGGGCAAAGCATTATTTTTCCTCCCAGCCCTGTTACATTTGGCCACACATGCTTATATCAACCCGTGTAGCAGAGAATAAAGGCTGTGATTTTCACTATGATCACTAAATCCTTAAAAGTGCATCTAGAGGGTCGTTAGCCTTCTAGAGTCATGAATTAAGCAGAATAACAGAAGGTAGCATGTCAAAAGACCATAAGCAGGCCCCAGGCTATATTTGCAGTACTAGTTCCACATAATGTTTCCAGTTGGTATGCAATCATGCATGAATGTAAAGCTTAAAAAAAAAAAGCTAGAACTTTTTGGTATAATCAAAATTGTACCTGCAGTTTTAATGTACTTATGCCTTTGAAACAGATTTTAAGGATCAAAAATGTATACGATGTCCTTTGTTTTCAATACTTATAAATAAGCCTATTGTAGGACTCACTGCTGATCTGTATTCATACCTACCATGGATTATGTAAATACTGTACACTATCCAAATAACATCTAAAATTCAGATGTGATTCCAAATCCTAATATCATATATACTCAACTGTTTTGATTTAAAAAAAAAGGAACCATGACAATCATTACAAAAGAAAATATATTTCTCAATAAACATGGATTCCTCAACATTTTTGGCCTTTTTCTACAGCTCAGAAGACACCAGCAGTAGGTTATGTGGTTAATCTGAGGGTCTGTGTGAGAATAGAGACACCACGATGCTTTGAAGGTTGTTCTGATAATCTGGATGAAATAGGTATTGATATCACCTGCTGAGGCTACAGAATGCTGGTAAGAAACCGGAGGAAGACAAGCTTTGATGTGATATCTGAAGGTGATCAGAGAAGTTAACTAATCAAGTAAACACTGTGTTCTGAACAATGTCAAGAATGCCTCTCTGACTGAAAGCTATGCATTTGTAGCAGCAGTGTTAGTCCCAGCATGCATGCTTTGCCCCTCCTGTGTTTAGCATCCTAGGAATTAAACAAGGGAGTAGAAAAGTGCTAACGTTTATTGGACAACTGCCATACATAGCATGTAGAATGTGCACACAAACTCATCACAATTTCTGCAACATCTCTTGCAATCTATAAATTATAGTCACCATTCTATGAGGGGATCAACTGAGGATAATGGCACCAAGATACTTTGGTAAGTAGTAGGGTATCATCCCAGTCTAAATGATGCCACAAATTCTCCATTTTTAACCCTACTGGCTCCAGAACTGGGAATTTTCAGGAAAAGTACAGTGAAAGACTAAGAACATGATGGGTTCTAGGGTGTGTTTGGATGGAATAATATATAGGACTAATATATATATGTGTGTGTGTATATATATATATATATATATACTATATATACTGCAGTACATTAATAAATAATGATATGTATTATATATAAATACATATTGTACTAATAATATATTAGTCCTGATAGGGTGGAGAAACAAGTCAGTCCAATAGCAGCTTTACAGCCTGGTATAAATCAAAGGGTATCAAGAGGCTGAAGGAAAAAGTGAATCTGTGGAGAACAAAGGAGTATACAGAAGTTGATGGTTAAATACTTTGAAATACATAATGAGGTAAAGTTAATGTAGCACAACGACAGTTCCAGAACAAAGGTTGTATTTTATTCAAAGGTAAATTCGGTTTTTAGATCAAGGATTACGTGAATGAGTTAACTTTTATATGATATATATGTAATTATTTTTCTCAATTTCAGTAAATTTATATAGCTTATGTTTCTTCATTAAGATATTCTCAATCACATTGAAGAGATTATAGAAATATGCTTTAAAAGATTCTATTCACAATAAAAGATCTTGGGGCATTGTATTTGCCTTAGAATTTAATATCATACTTGAAATTTAGGGGTTTTAGTGCTCAAGGTAACTATGTCAATTTTTAAAAATCATGACACTAGGAAATATTTTTATATTAAAATATATTTCCCTTTAGGTAGTCACATTAACATTGAAGAATGAAGATTACTTAAATCTTCTTATGGATCATGGAAGCTAGTTACAAGTAGGTGCAATTATTAGAGAAATTCTTCCTGACAGTAAGGGATCAAGTATATGTGTTTTCCATGTATGAAATATGAAAAGTTTATAGAACAAGTTGCTATTAAATAGGGAAATCTAATGATTAAAATATTAATTTATCTGTTTTATTCTAAATTATATACTTTTTCTTCCATTATTTATTTTGAAGTTACTTTAAAACAAAAGAAGATAAACCAAGACAATCAACCAAAATAAAAAAAAATAAAAATAATGGTAAAACCTCTCCTCAGTTCTTTCTCATTCTCCATCTTGCCTTTTTTTTTTTTTTTTTTTTTTTTTTTTTTTAAATCTTCAGAGGTAGCCAAAACACTCTGGGTATTTATGCCCAGGGACCTGTGTCTGTGACACTACGGATCCTGCCAAGTTTAAATTTTCCCTTGGGCAATATAAATCACTGTTGAAGGAAACAGACTTTTCTAATCCATAGTTTTTTAAAAATTAC
The DNA here is from genome assembly GCF_003265705.2 of Callorhinus ursinus. NCBI lineage: Eukaryota > Metazoa > Chordata > Mammalia > Carnivora > Otariidae > Callorhinus > Callorhinus ursinus. The sequence continues at coordinate 19,226,779 of NW_027397079.1, forward strand.
TCTTTTTCTCTCATGCAGTGCTGTTACCTTTCAATGCACACCCAATTCAGCAATTTAAATATTATCAAATATCCTTCCATAGGGATTGCAGTCTCCAGGGCTATCCTACAGGTAATGCATAGCTTGGTTTTTAGATAATAATAAAGCTCTTCTTACAGGTGAATTTGATAATCAGTGTGCATACAGAAGCATTGGATGTTTCCCATTAAATGACTAATCTTTCAGTTTGGTTTGTACCACAATATGCTCTTGGCCTTGCATTTTGTATGTTAACTTTGCAGAGCTCTTGCTCACTACAAACACACTCGGGACCTCTAAATATTTGTTTCTTGTGCATACCATGAATTTGTATACACATTTTTGGAGACAGAGGACGATGTTGATGTTTAATTGTATTTCAGAAAAATCAATCAGGTCAGCCTTGCGAGGTCATAGCGACCAATACAGCTGATACATTTAGAGTTTACTAAATATTTTCTGAGACTTTGGTATCATTGTGGCAAGTATTCAGACAGTTTTCTGGACCACATCCCAGTGACAGAGGGTTCCCTTACATTCACAGTTCTGGAAGAAACCTCTTCATATTGCCATTCCAGAAATCCAAAAATCCTGCCAGAGTGTGAACATTATTGTAAAATAATCTATGCCTTGTTGCTACTCTTTTTATGTAACACCAGCACCCACGGAAGAGTAAGAAAAATCCCTGAGCTCTCTTTGTATGTTACTTAGCATTACGATTCCATACACATTTAAAGGAATTAGTTTTAAAAAGACAACCTTAATTCTTACTAATATTTAAAAATCCTCATAAAATAGTCAAATAAAGCCAATGTGTTAATTAAATAAACATTTTTTTCTATCTGTTGAGGGACCTTACATTTCCAAGTCTTATACTTTAAATGTGGGCTTAATTTTTACAATAGTCATTCTAAAGTTGGCCTAACTCATTTGACCATACTCAATTTAGGAATTCACAATTCAATACTAGCCACCTTTTGGACAATTTCTCATATGCTTTTCTCTCTGAATATACCCATATTTTTAATTTAATGCAAAGAAATTTCAACTTACAATTGCATATTTTAATATAACATCTTTAATTTCCAATAATCTATGTAAAGGAATGAAGTTTTTGTCTCTGGCTTAAATCACTATTTTGCTTCATCTGTGGGCAGTGTGTTTAAGCAAGTCAATATATGATCCTTGTGGGATTTTTTTTTTTCCAGGTGAACTGTATATCAAATAGCTTTGTGGTTTTTGAAGGAACTTTTTGGCATTCAAGACTATTTCTAGTGCTGTGCAAAGCAGTCCTTAGTGCTTTCTGGGGAATAGACTACTTAAAATTCATATGGACATATTAGATGTAATATGTATATTTGGAATAACCAAGTATTTCTCTATTTAATTGGAGTAGTCTATGCTAACTCACAGGGTGGACACTGTCAGCTATTTTCAATCTACTGATTATTTCTTTGGGGGACATGGTAAAATCTCTGCTTCAGTAAATGTTTTCACTTTCTTCATGCAGTAGTTTTGCCTTCTCCTTCCAGCTCTATCTCAGTGGGCAGAGAGAGCAAGAAATGCTAGCTGTCGTAATGCAAGCATGGCAGAAGGGGACACAAACCTTCCCCCTGCATCTAAGCAAGCATTGATACTCAGTTCCAGTATTTGCTGAATGCAAGTGCACCCATTATCTTTTTTTCTGGTATCGTATAGAGCATGAGCCCTCAAATAGGAAATGAAGGCATTACTGATGTTCTGGTCATGGTGCTAGGAATACAGGATTGAATCTCTGTGGCCAACCACTTATGTCTCTCCCCGCCCTCAGCTCCTAGAAATCTGCATTTACCCCTTTCTTGATGTCACCCAGTCCTTCTAGGAAGTCCTGGATAGGATCTAAGATGAACCTCAGACCAGCACACTATCTCTCTGCTCCTCTCCTCTACCACATCTTGAGTCAAGATGAAGTGGTGACCACTAGTGTGGACTTCACATGCAAATCAAAGAACAAGGGCTATGGGCTCTAGGGACAGATGTCAGCAAGTTATAACCAAGGATTAAATAAATGTGACCAGTGGACATCCTCCAGAGTAGATACTTACTATGAACAAATATCCATGACCTCCCAAAATTCATATGTTTAAGTCTTAACCCACAATATGATGGTATTTGGAGATGGGGACTTTGGGAGATAACTAAGTTTGGATGAGGGTATAGGAGTGGTACCTTCATGATAGGATCGGTGCCCTTATAAAGAGATGCAAAGCCCTCAGTTCCTTTCCCTCTCTCTCTGCCATGTGAACATTCAGCAAGAAGGCACTGTCATTCAGGAAGGATGTCTTCATCAAACATCAAATCTGTTGACATCTGGATCTCAGATGTTCCAGCTTCTTAGTTTGTTGTGTAAGCCACCCAGTCTCCAGGACCTTGTTAAACCACCCAAATGAAGAGAACATCCAGGACTCTGGGTGAATCCAAGGAGCCATCTACCTCCTGACATAGACATAGAGTGGATCCATCCTATGCATCTTTGGCCCTCGGAAAATTCCTCAAGGCACAGTAGTGAGACAACAGCATTCCAGCATCTCTTCTAAAAAAAAAAAAATCCTTTCTAATATTCTCTCCAACATTTTTAAAAGCATAGAGGCAGGCGGTCTTCTAAAGTTCATGCAAATCCTTTCTAATATTCTCTCCCAACATTCTTAAAATAATAGAGTCAGATGGTCTTCTAAAGTTCATGCAAATTATGATAAGGTCTCCTTCAGTGGACTCATATCCTATTTTGCAATGTGGACACGACTGACAGTTAACTAGCTTGAGGCCTCAGCCAAAACTTGAGAAAAGAAATACTTATTTTAACATACATTACAACTAAGGTATCCACAGAAAATACAGTTGTGTTATTCTCTAGTATGGCCATGCTCTGCTTATGAGCCACCTTTCAGCAGGTGGCTAGATTAATTTAGAATTGCCACTTAATAGGTGAGTTTCTTTCAGTCTCAATTGTCTCCCTTCAGTTTAAATACTAAACGTTTTAAAAATACAACTCCCTATTAGCTTTTAAATGATTGCTTTGGAATAACAGGTTTTTTTGTTGTTGTCGTTTCTGCTTTCTTAGGTAAAATAATAGTTTACTTTTTTTCCCCCTCACTTCCCGTCTCTGCCCCAGGGCAGTATCTGTGTCTGTGAGGAAAACTCTATGTCTGTGGCAGGAAACTAGTGGGTCTTGGGATACACCCAGCTTCTTTGGTGGGGGGTGTTACTCTGGAGTTACTACACTGGTATCATTTAATCCTTTGTTGTGATGTATAGACATTTGCCCCTGGAGCTCACGGCCATACATTTCTTTCCCTCCCCCCCATACATTTTAAGTTATTGCCAGTAGCATCTCTTCATCTTGACCCGAGGCCTTTGCTGGTTCAACCCTGTGCTCATCAGGTCTGTATCCCTCAGGAAGACTCCTGGGACTTTTTAAGACATTTAACATAACATTTACCATCTTAACCATTTTTAAATGTGCAATTCACTAGTGTCAAGTTTATTCACATTGCTGTGAGGCAGATCTCCAGAACTTTTTCATCTTGCAAAAAAAAAAAAAAAAAAAAAAAAAAAAATCCAACAACAAATAAAACAAAAAACCTCTATACTCATTAAACAACAATTTCCCCTTTCCTCGCTGACCCCCAGCCTCTGCTAACTACCATTCTACTTTGTTTCTAGAATTGGACTACTTTAGATACCTTGTATAAGTGGATCATACAGTATTTGTGTCTCTGTGAATGGCTTATTTCACTTAGCATAATGCCTTCAAGGTTCATCCATGTTGTGGCATATAACCAGCTTTCTTTCTTTTTTGAGGCTGAACAATATTCTGCTGTATGCATATACTACATTTTTAAAATCCATTTAACTGAGGATAGACATTTAGGTTGATTCCACCTCTTATTTATTGTGAATAATGCTGCAATGAATGTGGGCATGCAAATATCTCTTCAAGATCCTATTTTCAATTTTTATTTCTTGGATAAATACCCAGAAATGGCAGTGCTGGATCATATTGTATTTATATTTTTAATTTTTTTGAGGAACCTACACAATGTTTTCATATGTATTATGTTACAGTCCCATCAATAGTTCACAGAGATTCTAATTTGTCTGCAGCCTTGCTGACACTTGTAATTTCTAGGGTTTTTGTTTTCTTTTTTTTTAATAGTAGCCATTATATTGGGTGTGAGGTGATATCTCAGTGTGGTTTTGATTTGAATTTCTCTGATGATTAATGATGCTGAGCATCTTTTTATATGCTCATTGGTCAATGTGTAAGAATTTTTTCATTGTACAACAGATACCATTACATTGGCACAATTCCATACTATATGTAATTTCCTCTAAAACCAAACCAAAAGAAACTGTGAAATCTAACTCCAAATTGTCAGGATTACTGGTTTACATCCCACCTCTTTATAAATCTCTGCAATTAATTGTGTCCAAGTTTTCTTCTTTTCCTTCAAGTTGACCACTCTCCTCACATCGGTGGCCTCTTTCTTCACTTTGTTAGAGGTTAAGGACTGAAATTATGTCACATGCTTTCCCTTGGAGCTTAATTCCTTAATTCTCAAATAGAAACAGGAGTGGGCACCCAAGAGGTGAAGGGAAAGAATCTATTTCTAGAGCACTAGAATGTGGAATCTGTTACTATATGGATTGGGATAACAAACATCCTGTCAATTGCTGTAATATTAAAAAAAAAGAATAATCAAAATCCTACAATAACAAATAAGAATAACAAATAGCAACTATATCACAAGTTTCTTTAAATCACTGGTAAAATATGTGAAGTGCCTTCAAATTCTTATAAAAATCCCATGGTGTTTCCACTGCTATTCAACATAGTATTAGAAGTCCTAGCCACAGCAATCGGACTATAAAAAGAAATAAAAGGCATCTGAATCGGCAAAGAAGTCAAACTCTGACTCTTTGCAGATGATATGATACTTTATGTGGAAAACCCAAAAGACTCCACCCCAAAACTGCTAGAACTCATGCAGGAATTCAGTAAAGTGGCAGCATATAAAATCAATGCACAGAAATCAGTGGCATTCCTATACACCAACAACAAGACAGAAGAGAGACAAATGAAGGAGTCAGTCCCATTTACAATTGCACCCAAAACGATAAGATACCTGGGAATAAATCTAACCAAAGAGGCAAAGGATCTGTACTCAGAACACTATAAAATACTCGTGAAAGAAACTGAGGGAGACACAAAGAAATGGAAAAAACATTCCATGCTCATGGATTGGAAGAACAAATTTTGTGAAGATGTCAATGCTACCTAGAGCAATCTACACATTCAGTGCAGTCCCTATCAAAATACCATCCACTTTTCTCAAAGAAATGGAACAAATAATCCTAAAATTTGTATGGAACCAGAAAAGACCCCAAATAGCCAGAGGAATGTTGAAAAAGAAAAGCAAAGCTGGTGGCATCACAATTCCGAACTTCAAGCTCTATTACAAAGCTGTCATCATCAAGACAGTATGGTACTGGCACAAAAACAGACACATAGATCAATGGAACAGAATAGAGAGCCCAGAAATGGACCCTCAACTCTATGGTTAACTCATCTTTGACAAAGCAGGAAAGACTGTCCAATGGAAAAAAAGTCTGTTCAACAAATGATGTTGGGAAAATTGGACAGCCACATGCAGAAGAATGAAACTGGACCATTTCCTTACACCACACACAAAAATAGACTCCAAATGGTTGAAAGACCTAAATGTGAGACAGGAGGCCATCAGAATCCTAAAGGAGAACACAGGCAGCAACCTCTTCGACCTCAGCCGCAGCAACTTCTTCCTAGAAACATCGCCAAAGGTAAGGGAAGCAAGGGCAAAAATGAACTATTGGGACTTCATCAAGATAAAAAGCTTGTGCACAGCAAAGGAAACAGTCAATGAAACCAAAAGACAACCGACAAAATGGGAGAAGATATTTGCAAATGACATATCAGATAAAGGGCTAGTATCCAAAATCGATAAAGAACTTATCAAACTCAACACCCAAAAAACAAATAATCCAATCAAGAAATGGGCAGACGACATGAACAGACATTTTTCCAAAGAAGACATCCAAATGGCCAACAGACACATGAAAAAGTGCTCAACATCACTTGACATCAGAGAAATCCAAATCAAAACCTCAATGAGATACCCCCTCACACCAGTCAGAATGGCTAAAATTATGTCGGGAAACAACATATGTTGGCAGGGATGCGGAGAAAGGGGAACCCTCCTACACTGTTGGTGGGAATGCAAGCTGGTGCAGCCACTCTGGAAAACAGTATGGAGGTTCCTCAAACAGTTGAAAATAGAGCTACCATATGACCCAGCAATTGCACTAGTGGGTATTTACCCCAAAGATACAAATAGGGATCCGAAGCAGTACATGCACCCCAATGTTTATAGCAGCAATGTCCACAATAGCCAAACTATGGAAAGAGCCAAGATGTCCATCGACAGATGAATGGATAAAGAAGATGTGGTGTGTACACACACACACACACACACACACACACACACACACACACACACACACAGGAATATTATGCAGCCATCAAAAGGAATGAAATCTTGCCATTTGCAACGATTTGGCTGGAACTGGAGGGTGTTATGCTGAGTGAAATAAGTCAATCAGAGAAAGACATGTATCATATGACCTCACTAATATGAAGAATTCTTAATCTCAGGAAACAAACTGAGGGTTGCTGGAGAGGTGGGGTGTAGGAGCGATGGGGTAGCTGGGTGATAGACACTGGGGAGGGTATGTGCTATGGTGAGCACTGTGAATTGTGTAAGACTGTTAAATCACAGAACTGTACCTCTGAAACAAATAATACATTATATCTTAAAAAAAAAAACAGGAAGGGAAAAATGAAGGGGGGGAAATCGGAGCGGGAGATGAACCATGAGAGACGGACTCTGAGAAACAAACTGAGGGTTCTAGAGGGGAGGGGTTTGGGGGGATGGGTTAGCCTGGTGGTGGGTATTAAAGAGGGCACATACAGAACGGAGCACTGGGTGTTATGCACAAACAATGAGTCATGGAACACTACACCAGAAACTAATATGTAATGTATGGTGATTAACATAAGAAAATTAAAAAAAAAGGATAAAACGAAAAAAAAATCCCATGGTGTTTTATAATTTACAAAGAACTTTCACATGCAGATTGGTCATGTAATTTTTACAATAATGTTTTTGGGTAGGCAAAGTGAGAAATTATATTTACAAAGTACTTATGCACATATCAATAGTGGTAACTGATATCTCGATTTTACATATGAGAAAAAGTCCTTTAAAATTATGACTTTTCCTATATCTCAGAGTACATAAGCAAGCCCATTATCATTCTACAAGTGTTTTGACTTACCTGGTTTGCCTCACTCTTTCCTTGGTCTTTCTATACATTTTTTTAGTTCTTATCATTGTTATTCAAATAGAAGAGTACTGCTGGGGCCACATGGAATATAAAACTTAGTTTCATCTCACTGAAATATATCTATACTCTTTTAAATGTGCTTTTAAATAATCAGCATTATCTGAATTATTTTTGTCTTTTTTCATTTTCTTGTTATCAACTTTTTATTAAGCAATAGGTCTGTGGTAGGCAGAAAAATGGTCCCCAAGGATGCCCACATCTTAATCCCCGGGATGTATGAATATACTACTCTATATGGTGGAAGGAACTTTCAGAGATAATTAAAGTTAAGGACACTGAGATAGTTTATCTTGGATTATTTGGGTGAGCCCGGTGTAACCACTAGGTTACATTACAAAATGTATAAGGAGGCAGAAGACAGAGTCAGAGGGAAATGTAGCCATTTGAGAATGGCCAGAGAGATACAACGTTGGTGGCTTTTAAGATGGAAAAAGAGGGCCAAGAGCCAAGGAAGGTTGGTGGCCTCTAGAAGCTGGAAAATGCAAGGAAATACTCTCCTCTAGAGTCTCCAGAAAGGAATACAGCCCAACTAACATGCTGATTTTAGCCCCGTGAGATCCTTGCTGACTTATCACTTACAGAACTCTAAGACAATAAATTTGTGTTAGTTTGAGCCACCAAGTTTGTGGTGATTTGTTATGGTAGCCATAGAAAACTGACAGAGGGACCACTCATGTAAATTTAATTATATACAGAAATATGTAATACATACAGGAATAATTATGTATTCCTCTTTTGCAGTCAAATCTTACTTTGAACTTCTCAACACATCTTACTTTTTTTAGGGCTACTGTACCAATGCCCATAAATTCATTAAATTTTTTTCCTGTTACCTCTCTCAGGAATCTGAAAAGAATAGTATGTGATTTGAGACATTCTAAATGCACAACCCATAAAGTACTAAATACTTTTTGATAAAGTAAAGCTGTCTGGATGAAATATTTTACAGGTAGTATGAGCTATATGAAATGCTCTCTGGAAAACACTCTAGAGAATGGGCACCACCAGGTTAGAAGAAGCTTCTGGTAATCAAAACTGCTAAATGTTTACCCACCAATAATGGAAAATACCTTCTTGGGGATTCTAGACTTGTTACCATGGATGTTGTTTGCTAACACTGATTGTTTTCATAACTGCTTATAGAAACTCCATGCTGTCACCCATCTGTTCTCTCATCAAAGCAGCTTTGCAGTGGCAGTTATTTTAGACATTTTTTATGATTTCAGATGTCTCTGCATTGAACTATACATTATACTTGAGAATGTGATGATCAGAGTTTCAGTGCAGGTAGAAACATACAGCTCCTATTTTTCTCCATTTAGCAATAGTATGAGAGAAAGTTATAATATCTGAATTATTTAAAAATCGTTAGAAACCTTGATTTCTCTTTTGTAATACTCATCACACCAAAGGTTTCTTATTTAAAAATTTTATTCTTCATTCTTAATTCCTCAATTTTATAGGTGACTTTTTAATTGCTACTTCCAAGTGGTTGATACAATTCTAGTACATGGTTGATAGTCAGTGAATGTTGCTTGTAAATGTTTTAATGATATGCTTCTTATCACTGTCACTTATTTAGTTTTAAAACTGAGAAAACATTCATTCTTTTACCCTATACTGCTAAATAGTTAATCCTTGTCCTTGAAGACTCTACCTTCATTCTTCTACACATCACTGCCATTGTTCCTCTGGCCTGAGAGAGACTACCATTCTTCCCTTCATTCTTGGTTCAATCCCAAACCCTCCAATCTGGGTATTACATCCTGCTTCCTTGGGAAACTTGCCTCATTCATTATATTTTCTTTCTTCCAAATCTTCAATCTTTCCTTCATTGTTAGATTATCCTACTCGATATAGAAAGAAGATAATTTTTTAATTATAAAAATTTTGTCTTTCAGCTTTTTACCTTATCAATTACAAACAAGCTGAAGAATAGCCTGTCATGCCTCCCTTCCCTATTTTCCATTTAATCCAATTTCCACTCACAGGAAATCCCATTTCCAAAGTCACTGATATAATGTCCATCTATTCCAAAGAACATGTGGCAGTTTACATGCTACTCATTACATTCGATATGGTTTGTACTCTTCTGAATACTCTCATCTTGTTTGACTTCTCAGATCCTTCTGATGTCTAGAATTTCTCCTCTGCTTATTCTATGCAATTCATCTAAATGGTTTCATCCGTTGCCATGGTTTCAACTACTGCTAACATGTTCATTACTCCCAACTCTCTTTCCATAGCCTCAGAGATTGAGCTGCTTTTTAGGGAATTGCCATCAGATGTCCTAGAGGCACTTCTATCTCAATAGATACAAAACCGAACATACTGACCTTAGGTTATGATGCTGACTCCTTCTTGTATATTTTCTAAATCAATAGATGATACCATCTCCTGTTCTGTTGTTGTAGGCAGCATTGTGGTAGATAAATCTTTTCGCACTCCTCCATGTGAAAAGCATCATCTCTCATTCACCATCCCCCCACCCACATCTACATCATAAATATCTTTCTAATAAATCATTTTGTCTTTTCTACTTGTCATTATCCATATGGTTTCCCACCTATGCTGGGGCACTGAGTGGGACAGGACTAGCTGGAGATCACATACATGTATAAGTCATTCAAAAGATAATGTGTATGGGGCAAAGCCAAAACTAGGAACCATGTGCAGCTAGGTCTGAGGAGAGATGCAGAAACTGCATATGAGCTAACAGAGAGAGATCAGGTGGGGTTTGAGGGTAGGGCAAAGCACACTTACTTAGAGCTCTAGAAAGCCCACATGAGCTGCTTTCGTGAAGTGTGCAGCATGGCTATTAAATATATTGAGAGAGTGTGACACTTAGATATTTGTCACCCTCCACTCAGCTCCTGGATATCTGATGATGTTTACAACTTTTCTTCCTGCCTTCCTAATTGGTTTTAGCCTTTTGATATTCTCACTGTTCTCTGAATAACAATTGATATAAATTTCACTCAGTGCTGATTATACAAATAGACTTTTTAGATGCCTTCAAAGTCTCCCTAATTAATTAGAAGTTAAGGCTTAAATCTTTGCATGTCCTGCAAGAGGGTCTAAGATCGGCCCTTGATTTCATTTCCCACATGCTTTTCTCAAATCATTTTTGGAACTATCTCGAGCAACATCAAATACCTTTCAGTGCCTCTGCTGTACTGTATTTTCTCTATGTTTTTGTAATTTCCACCCTTTCTCTCTGCAATGCTGTTATCATCCTACTAACCTTGCCAAGATCAACTCAGAAAGGCTCTTCTAAAAGAAAGCCATACCCCATTCTCCCTGGGCCCCACCCCAACTGGGTTAGGTTCACCCTTGTGAATTCTCATCCCTCAGTATATAATCTAATCTACTCTCTAGCCATATTGTACATTATTTAAGGACAAAGATTATATTCTACTTATTTATCATCTATGATTATTTTGTATTTCTATTGCCTTGCACAGTGTGTAATGCACAAAAGGCACTCAATATATGTTGGTAAGATGATAATTAAATACCCTTAAATTTTTTCTATTGAGTTAGGTCTTCAGGAAATAGCAAGTTAAACTCTTGGAAGGCAAGGATGGGTCATCATTACATTTTTCCTTCTTATAGAACTTAACACTTCATGCATAAAAATCGCTAAACAAAAAATTAAATGTAAATCTAGAATACTACAGCTATTATAGACTTCAATGGTAGGATTCTGAGTTCAAATCCTTTTTTTCAATTTTTGGAAGATGAATTGGAGCCACAAATCTTCCATATAATTATCTCTATCTCTTTCTTCCATATAGGCTCCATTTTTCTTCTTTATTTACTTCTACTTAGCTAATTGCTTTTTTCTGTTTCACTGTTTTTTTTGTTTTTGCTTTTGTTTTTATCACTTGTCTCCCATTTCTTCCTCTTCCTCTGAGTACGTGTGTAGATTCATATGTGCACTGTGCGTGTTTGGGAGTATGTAAGTGCGGGTGGTTTGTCAACTACACACCCTGTAAGTGTAACAGAAAAGCTACAAGCCAAAACTAAGAGTGACTCCAAATGCAGACCAACAAGGCAAACATAAATAAAATCATACAAAGCATAGGAGCTGAACAGAGACAACACTAAGGTTGTTATAATTTGACTTTTTCTTCTTTTAGCCTTTGTATATTCTTATTGTCCTGTTTTATTCTTTTCTAGTCTCCCGCTCCCCCCTCTGCTTTTTCACCTATTCCTCTTCCAGAAATCATCTTTTCAGTGTTACCTTAGCTTGTTGTTAAAGCTAAATTTCTTTTAGCTTTTGAATAGTGAAAGAAATGAAGATTGTTCTTTGGCGTGGAAATTAGAATGGGTGCAAAAAGTTCACAATAAAAGTGCCCAGGTCAGCTGGGCTCCCCTCCAGCTCTGTGGCGATTACAACAGTGTATATGGAGCTAATACCTTGTGATCTGCTTCCTAGGCATGGGGAAGGTTGAGGGTTAAGAGGGAAGAGCATTAAAGGGAGATTTGACTGAGTTTTCTACACTGTGTCCGGATTCTTATTCCTATCATGTCATTCCTGTATATTCTTATGTCTGTTGACTGCTGTTTAAAGCACATCATTGCCATTGTGCATTTTCCATTTTTCTTGGTACTTTGATGCCATTGGTGGCTGGGAGGAAACCCTGCTACTGATGGTTTCCACAGATTAAATAAATTCAGTTAATCATTTCTCAGTATATTTAAGGAACTATTTGAAATAATAGGTTAGTTCAAGGAACATGATAAAGAACACATTGTCTTAGCAGAAAAACAAAGGGATCATTCTGTACCCTATTCATTTAATTATGCTCTTCACAGAGTGTGAATCCCAATACAGAGTACCTCAGGGTATTTGTCTGAAACTCAGAAATCTTCTTTGGCTTTCTCTGGATGACATTTATCCAGTTGTCCTTACTTTATCAAAAAGTATTTAGCATTTTACCTTATGGGGTTCTACATTTAGGATATGTGTCCCAAAGTACTTAACTACTTTCCAAAATCCATATGGGATATAATAGGAAAAAAAAGAATTAATCATTTTATGGGAATAAGTACAATAACCCTGACAACCCAATAAAGGAAGGTTGTTTATTCAGTTTTTGGCCATAAGTCCAATTCTAGGAAATAATTATAGATGGACAACTATTTCTTTATAAAAATGCTCATTATAATTTTATATATTATAAAATTGGAAATAATCTAAATGTCCACTAACCAAATAAATTTTGATAGTGACATTAACTAGAATCCCAACCATCTATTAGAAACTGTCTCTCAAAAATACAGTAAATGGTTTGGGGATATATTTATAATTTATAAAACAGTATCACAATTTGTGGAAAGAAACTACAAAACAAAGACTGGTACTGATTCAAAACAGCACCCAGCTCCATTGGCTTTTGTCCCAGAATTAAGTATGGAAAATTGTCCTCTAAGTAAAGCAAATCCTCTACACAGGAAAGCTCCTAGTGTGCAAAGCAAAGCTCCTGAGAGAAAGTCAGATAATGCTGAGGCTCCTGAAAAGACAAGGAGGAGGAAAAAAGGAAAATGTGAAGAGCAACTTTCTTTAAAGAGGAAACAAAGTCTTTCAACCTTAGAGGAAAATTCCTTTTTTAAATTGGAAACTACATGGACTCCCAATACCCTGACTGTCTGCTCTTCACCCAGACACCTTATAGGTGAGATCACTATGGTTACCCCTGTGCACTTACAGAGAGCTGCTACCATGGCCCTCATTCTGGAAAGTCCTGTGAGGAAGCCAACCTCTACAGTTGCCAAGGAAACCTCTACCAGTTGCGTATACTGTAGATTTTAATCACCTGGTAGTAAATTTGACCAACTGGCGAGGAAACACCAAGTACTTGAGAAAAACCAGTGGTATTAAAGAAAGAATCAATATTTTAAAAAAATGGCAACAGCACATAATCACCTAGGCTATTATTTCCTACCTTGAGTTGAAACTGAATAGTTTGATCTAAAAGCAGATTTCCTGTTCTAGGGAAAACAACCACAGCAGCTCGGTCAATCCCTTTTCTCTCAAGACTTCTCTGATGATTCTGATTATTAGTTTAATTGCAACCAAGCCCCAAACAAGGTGCCAGCTTCCTAGGGCACTTAACTGCATTCATAAGAGTTTATGTGCAATGGGAATTTTCAGCCTAATGCCAAGTAATTGACAACTAAATTTTTTCCTGGTTTCAATCCAAATGTTTATTAACATGGGCAAAATTTTAGGATTTGTAGTATTTACATAGCTTCCAACTAGCTCCATTGCTGCAAGACATGGACCATATATAAGTCTCATGTGGTAATCACTAACACTTATCTTTGTTATTGTCACCTGGTATCTTCATCAATGTCAAAATAAGAGTCTTAAAAAAATGAAGCTCTGCAGTTTTACTGGCCCAACAACAGAGGTTTTACTGAATAAACCCTATCTCTGCATGACAGAGAATGGGCAGCAGAAACATCTCTGACAGCTGTTGCATGATGGAGTAGGATAAAGGTCATTTCCTGCAAATGTTAGGGGTTTTTAAGAATCCCACAGGCATTGGAGAAATAATTGGACTCAACAAGCAATCAATCATATTTAAAGCATGTGAAGTATATCTAAGGACCAAAGGTCAGGATTTAATGTCCAAATTCATCCAACTGTTCAGATGTCTGGAAATTTTAAAAAAAGATTTAACTTCAGAGAAGTTTATATGTAGTAATTTAATTGAATTTAAGTTAACTATAAATTAGTTGAATATAAAATAGATTTTTTCTTTCTTTGAAAATCTTTGTTGATAAAAACTAATATGATAAATTAGAACCTAAGTGATCTCCCTGAAATTTTATTATTCAAGTAATTAATATAAGCATACTGAAGTTTTTAACTGATTTTCTTAAGAAGTGTTATTTTCATAAACTAAAAATAACAATATATTGGTTTAATTAATGTTAATAATTTTAAGAATGAAATTTAAGAATATAACTACTGTTTAATATCCTACTAAGATATTTAGTTAGCAATTTAATTTTAAATCACCTGGTTCTCTTCTAGATTCATATGTTATCAAATGCAGTTTTGCTTAAGCTATGATAGGGTTAGGAAAATATAAAATTTAAAAAGTGTGATCCTGTTCAAGACCTTAAATCTTTTTATTGAGTGTAACAGATTTCTAACTGTCCCTAAATAACCAATGCCCTCTTCTTTCTTTTAATTGCAACTTTTTATTTTGAAATATGTTGCCTTCCAGAAGTTTCAAAAATAGTAATGAGCATTCTGGTATATTTTATTTTTTATTTATTTATTTATTTATTTTTTTAGCATTCTGGTATATTTTAAAACAGGTTTACCCAATGAGCATATCTTCCATAACCACAGCACATGGTCAAAAGCAGGTCTCACATTGGTACAATGTTCTATTTTTTTTTTTTTTTAGAGAGGGTGTGCACACGCACAAGTGGGGGATGGGCAGAGAGAGAGAGAGGGAGAGAGAGAGAATCTCAAGCAGGCTCCACGCCCAGAGCAGAGCCCAATGTGGGTCTTGATCTTATGACTCTGCGATCATGACCTCAGCCTAAATCAAGAGACTCTTAACCAACTGAGCCACCCAAGTGCCCCAACCTTGGTACAATACTCTTAACTCACAAACCTTAGATAGATTTTAAATGAACTCCTTTCTTGCTCTCTTTTATGTGTATAGTTCTTTGAAATTGCATCCCAAGTGTAAATTTGTTTAGCCATCACCACACAGTACATATTACCATTAGGGTACAGAACTGCTCCATCAGCACAAAGACACTCCCTTATGTTACACCTTAACAGTTATGTCCTCCTCCCCAACGCTAAGCTCCGGCAGCAACTGAATACTTATCTATCACTATGATTTTGCGATTTCAAGAATGTTACATAAACAGAATCCTATCATATACAATTTTTTCAGATTGGCTTTTTCACTCAGCATAAAGCCCTTGAAATCCTTCTAAATAATTTTGTGTATCACTAGTTTGTTTCTTTGTATCCATTTATTACACTTTATCTACTCACCAGTTGAATTTTGGGTTGCTTTCCAGCTTTTGGCTACTATAAAGTAACTGTGAACATTTGTGTACATGTTCCCATGTGATCATACTTTTAGTTCTCTAGGATAAATACCCAAGAGGTCTGGGCTGTATTGTGTCTGTTAACTTTGCAAGAAACAGCCAAGCTGCTTTCCAGAATCGCTATGACATTTTACATTTCGATCAACAATGTTTGAAAAATCCAGTTACCCTGTGTCCTCGTCAACACTTGATACTGTATTTTTAAAAATTTTTGGCCATTTTAATAGGTATGCAATAGTATCTCATTGTAGCTTTAATTTGCATCTCCCTAATGACTAATGATGGTGAACGTCTTTTCTCTCATGTGTGTATTTGACATCTCTACACGCTTTTGGGAGAAATGTCTGTTAAAATGATTTGCCTACATCAAAAACTAATGATGTACTGTATGGTGACTAACAATAAAAATTTTTAAAAAATGATTTGCTATTTTCTAACTAATTTTTTTAAAAGATTTTATTTATTTGAGAGAGAGAGAGAGCAGGAGCAGGGGGAAGGGCAGAGGAAGATGGAGAAGCAGGACTCCCTGCTGAGCAGGGAGCCAGATGTGGGGCTCAATCCTGGGACTCCAGGATCACGACCTGAGCCAAAGGCAGACGCTTAACTCACTGAGCCACCCAGGTGCCCCTGATTTTTTTAAATTGCTGAGATTAGAGAATTCTTTATACATTCTGGACAAAAATTGTTTCTCAGATAATGTGATTTGATAATATTTGTCAGTCAATGGCAAACTTGGTATTAAATAGACCTTGATCCTCTTAATAGGGATCATATAATAGAGCAAAAGTTTTTAAATTTGATGATCTGTATTGTCAATTTTTGTCTTTTATGGATTGTGCCTTTATGTCATGTCTAAGAGATCCTTGTCTAACCTTAGCAAGGGAAAAATTTTTCCTGTGTTTTCTTCCAGAAGTTTTTTTTTTTTAAGATTTTATTTATTTGTTAGAGAGAGAGAGAGCATGCAGAAGCAGGGGAAGCTGTAGGCAGGGGGAGAAGCAGGCTCCCTGCCGAGCAAGGAGCCTGATGTGGGACTTGATCCCAGGACCCTGAGATCATGACCTGAGCCAAAGACAGATGCTTAACCGACTGAGCCACTCAGGCATCCCATTCTTCTAGAAGTTTTATAGGGTTTTTTTTTATGTCACATTTAGATCTATGATCCATTTTGAGTTAATTTTTATATCGGATGTTAAGTTTAGGTTTGGTTCTAGAGAGTTCTGTTTGGATATTGGTTGGAGAAGGATAAATTTCAGAAGGAAGAATACTGATGAATGAAAAATGATGGCAAATGAACAAAGTTTCAAGACAGTGACAGAGGAATAAGGGAAATTGGATACTACTCAAAATCAAACACATTAGAAGACAGAAAGAAGAGTGAAAAAATGACAGTTCTGAAAGAAAATGAAAATTTCAAGAGTAGGTTCAAAATATCAAAAAGCTTTCTATTTCTTAGACATGCCCACAGTTGGACTAGGCTATCTTGGTTGAGAGTTTATACAGATGTTCTGCTATATATTATCTATCATACTTGAATAATAGCATTCTAGCAATAATACCTATTTGCTCAAAAGAGTCATCCCATTGGTGAAATTTTAAATCTGTTAAGAAAGTTTATTATAGCTTGAAAACAACATAAGGAAGGGAATAATTTAAAGTGCATTTCTATGCTTCTGAAATTCTTTTGTGTGGCTTTTTGTTCAAGTGATTATAACTCAAAAGCTAAAGAAGGATGACATTTTTTGACGTGTTCTCAATATACCTAATAGCATCAGAAAGGCAAAGAATAGCTTATAAAATACTGACAACTTTTACAGTTGGGCTAAAAGGCAATCTTAAACAATGAAATTTAATAGAGAGGCCATGAAAAAGTCACATTTAAGAGGAAGATAAAGCACCACTGTAAAACTTGGAATTTGTTAAAATAATAACAAATGGAAAAATGAAGTAAATATTTCATTTGAATTTTAAGATCTATTTTCCCAAGACCCATTAGCAACATGGCAAGTGTAAACTGAGAACTGATTTCTATGGGAAATATGATAGAAAATTTCTAGTTTCACTATCTTTTCCCTAAGTAGATTTACAACAATGTGTGTTTCTATTTCCATGAAGAGTTGCTTAATCCAATAAGCTTTCCATTGACATCCCATGTCAGATAGGAACACCATTGTATCACTTACTGATTCCATCAGTATTAGTTTTTTCCTAGAAACTAAAAGCAATAGATGTTACTAAAATTTACACACAAGCACATGGTCTATTAAAAATCGACTATTCATCTTTCTGCCTATAATTTTCAGAAGGAAGAAAAGAAAGATGTGCTCAAAGACATTACTATTTATCAGAAAAGCATAAAGATAATTATCAACCTGAATATTTCTAGGAAGTATCCTGATGAAAATTACTGAGGTGATTCTACAAAAATGTCTTAGTTGTTAGAACACATAGAAAGCCATTTCCACAAATTTGAATTTTTTTCTTTTAGTTTTATCAAGATAATTGGTGAACAGAACTATAAATTTAAGGGGTACAGCATAATGACTTGATTCACACATATTATAAAATGGTTATCACATAAAGTTTAGTTAACATCTATTGTCTCATATAGATACACAAACAAAAGAATGTTTTTATCCTTGTGATGAGGTCTTTTAGGATCTAGGTTTAGCAGCTTTAAAATATACCATACAGCAATATTAGCTATGGTCATCATGTTGTATATGTTACATTCCTAGTATTTATCTTACAGCTGGAATTTTGTACCTTTTCATTAAGTTCCTTCAATTCTCCATATCTTCCGCCCCGCCCCGCCCCCATCCCTACCTCTGGTAACTACAAATATGATCTTTTTTTTTTTTTTGCTATTGTATCAGATTTCACATATAAATGACATCATATAGTATTTGTCTTTCTCTGACTTATTTTACTTAGCATAATGCTCTCAAGATTTATCTATGTTGCCACATATGGCAGGATTTTCTTCTTTATGGCTGAATATTCCGTGTGTGTGTGTGTCTATAGATTTTCCAGATTTTCCTCATCCATTCACCTTTGATGGACACTTACATTATTTCCACGTCTTGGCTGTTATGAATAATGCTGCAACGAACATGAAGATGCAGATATCGCTTCTATAGTGATTTCATTTCCTTTGGATGTATACAAACAACTGGGATTTCTGGATCATATGGTAGTTCTAGTTTTAATTTTCTGAGGAATCTCCATACTGTTTTCCAGTGCCTGCCCCAATTTACATTCCCGCTAACAGTGCACAGAGGTTGCCTTCTTTTCATATCCTCACCAGCTTGCCCATGGAACATTCTCCAGAACAAATCACATCCTAGGTCACAAATCAGGTCTCAACTGGTACCAAAAGACTGGGATCACTCCCTGCATATTTTCAGACCACAATGCTTTGAAACTAGAACTCAGTCACAAGAGGAAAGTCAGAACTCAAAACAGATGGAGGCTAAAGAGCATCCTACTAAAGAATGAATAAGTCAATGAGGAAATTAAAGAAGGATTAAAAAAATTCATGGAAACCAATGACAATGAAAACACAATGGTTCAAAATCTTTGGGATGCAGCAAAGGCACTCCCAAGAGGAAATTATATAGCAATACAAGCCTTTCTCAAGATACAAGAAAGGACTCAAATACACAACCTAACGCTACACCTAAAGGAGCTGGAGAAAGAACAGCAAATAAAGCCTAAATCCAGCAGGAGAAGAGAAATAATAAAGATCAGAGCAGAAATCAGTGAAATAGAAACCAAAAGAACAGTAGAACAGATCAGGGAAACTAGGAGCTGGTTCTTTGAAAGAATTAACAAGATTGATAAACCCCTGGCCAGACTTATCCAAAAGAAAAGAGAAATGATCCAAATCAACAAAATAATGAATGAAAGAGGAGAGATCACAACCAACACCAAAGAAATACAAAGAATTATAAGAACATGTTATGAGCAACTATATGCCAGCAAATTAGATAATCTGGAAGAAATGGATGCATTCCTAGAGGTGTATCAACTACCAAAACTGAACCAAGAGAAATAGAAAACCTGAACAGACCTAAAACCACTAAGGAAATTGAAGCAGTCATCAAAAATCTCCCAACAAACAAAAGCCCAGGGCCAGATGGCTTCCCAGGGGAATTCTACCAAACATTTCAAGAAGAATTAATACCTATTCTCCTGAAACTGTTCCAAAAAATAGAAATGGAAGGAAAACTTCCAAACTCGTTTTATGAGGCCACCATTACCTTGATCCCCAAACCAGACAAAGACCCCATCAAAAAGGAGAATTACAGACCAATATCTTTGATGAACATGGATGCAAAAATTCTCATCAAAATACTAGCCAATAGGATCCAACAGTACATTAAAAGGATTATTCACCATGACCAAGTGGGATTTCTCCCTGGGCTGCAAGCTTGGTTCAACATCCACAAATCAATCAATGTGATACAATACGTTAACAAAAGAAAGAACAAGAATCATATGATCCTCTCAATAGATGCAGAAAAAGCATTTGACAAAGTACAGCATCCTTTCTTGATCAAAACTCTTCAGAGTAGAGGGATAGAGGGTACATACCTCAGTATCATAAAAGCCATCTATGGAAAACCCACAGGAAATATCATTCTCAGTGGGGAAAAACTGAGAGCTTTCCCCCTAAGGTCAGGAACGCGGCAGGGATGTCCCCTATCACCACTGCTATTCAACATAGTATTAGATGTCCTAGCCACAGCAATCAGACAACAAAAAGAAATCAAAGGCATCCAAATCAGCAAAGAAGAAGTCAAACTCTCACTCTTTGCAGATGATATGATACTGTATGTGGAAAACCCGAAAGACTCCACCCCAATACTGCTAGAACTCATACAGGAATTCAGTAAAGTGGCAGCATATAAAATCAATGCACAGAAATCAGTGGCATTCCTATACACCAACAACAAGACAGAAGAAAGACAAATTAAGGAGTCGATCCCATTTACAATTGCACCCAAAACCATAAGATACCTAGGAATAAATCTAACCAAAGAGGCAAAGGATCCATATCAGAAAACTATAGAATACTCATGAAAGAAATTGAGGAAGACAAAGAAATGGAAAAACATTCCATGCTCATGGATTGGAAGAACAAATTTTGTGAAGATGTCAATGCTACCTAGAGCAATCTACACATTCAATGCAATCCCCATCAAAATACCATCCACTTTTTTCAAAGAAAGGGAACAAAGAATCCTAAAATTTGTATGGAACCAAAAAAGACCCCGAATAGCCAGAGGAATGTTGAAAAAGAAAAGCAAAGCTGGCGGCATTACAATTCCTGACTTCCAGCTCTATTACAAAGCTGTCATCATCAAGACAGTATGGTACTGGCACAAAAACAGACACATAGATCAATGGAACAGAATAAAGAGCCCAGAAATGGACCCTCAACTATATGGTCAACTTATCTTTGACAAAGCAAGAAAGAATATCCGATGGAAAAAAGACAGTCTGTTCAACAAATGGTGTTGGGAAAATTGGACAGCCACATGCAGAAGAATGAAACTGGACCATTTCCTTACACCACACACAAAAATAGACTCCAAATGGTTAAAAGACCTCAATGTGAGACAGGAGTCCATCAAAATCCTCGAGGAAAACACAGACAGCAACCTCTTCGACCTCAGTCGCAGCAACTACTTCCTAGAAACATCACCAAAGGCAAGGGAAGCAAGGGCAAAAATGAACTATTGGGACTTCATCAAGATAAAAAGCTTGTGCACAGCAAAAGAAACAGTCTACAAAACCAAAAGACAACCGACAGAATGGGAGAAGATATTTGCAAATGACATATCAGATAAAGGGCTAGTATCCAAAATTGATAAAGAACTTATCAAACTCAACACCCAAAGAACAAATGATCCAATCAAGAAATGGGCAGACGACATGAACAGACATTTTTCCAAAGAAGACATCCAAATGGCCAACAGACACTTGAAAAAGTGCTCAACATTGCTCAGCATCAGGGAAATCCAAATCAAAACCTCAATGGGATACCGCCTCACACCAGTCAGAATGGCTAAAATTAACAAGTCAGGAAATGACAAATTTGGCAGGGATGCAGAGAAAGGGGAACCCTCCTCCACGGTTGGTGGGAATGCAAGCTGGTGCAGCCACTCTGGAAAACAGTATGGAGGTTCCTCAAAAAGTTGAAAATAGAGCTACCATACGACCCAGCAATTGCACTAGTGGGTATTTACCCCAAAGATACAAATGTAGGGATCCAAAGGGGTACGTGCACCCCAATGTTTATAGCAGTAATGTCCACAATAGCCAAACTGTGGAAAGAGCCAAGATGTCCATCAAACAGATGAATGGATAAAGATGTGGTATATATATACAGTGGAATATTATGCAGCCATCAAAAGGAATGAGATCTTGCCATTTGCTACGACGTGGATGGTACTGGTGGATGTTATGCTGAGTGAAATAAGTCAGTCAGAGAGAGACATGTATCCTATGACCTCACTGATATGAGAAATTCTTAATCTCAGGAAATAAACTAAGGGTTGCTGGAGTGGTGGGGGGTGGGAGGGATGGGGTGGCTGGGTGATAGACATTGGGGAGGGTATGTGCTATGGTGAGCGCTGTAAATTGTGCAAGACTGTTGAATCACAGATCTGTAACTATGAAACAATGCAATATATGTTAAGAAAAAAAAAAGAAGAAGAAGATAGCAGGAGGGGAAGAATGAAGGGGGAGAAATCGGAGGGGGAGACGAACCATGAGAGACGGTGGACTCTGAAAAACAAACTGAGGGTTCTAGAGGGGAGAGTAGTGGGAGGATGGGTTAGCCTGGTGATGGGTATTAAAGAGGGCATGTTCTGCATGGAGCACCGGGTGTTATGCACAAACAATGAATCATGGAATATACATCAAAAACTAATGATGTAATGTATGGTGATTAACATAATAAAAAAATTAAAAAGAAATAAGACTTTAGGTTCAAAGTTCTTCTAATTATCTTAATTTTTCTAGTATAATTAAGGTTCTGCCTTGACTATGCAAGTGATTTATGAAAGAGTCACAAAATTAATATATAGGGACATTTGAAATATTTTCCTTTTGCTCACTTTGAAAGATTTCCAGTTTGCTTCTAATTGAATATCAAATTTGAAATGCCAAGTGATTTAAGGCAGGTATTTGATTACTTTCCTCTATGGTTTGTTCAAGCAGGTAAAAAGTATGGAAGAATCTGAATGTTCTTTGCAACAGTAGCTTTAGTTTTCATCAGCCAAGACCCAATTTGTGTCAGAGGGTAAAACTTGCTTGATTAGATCTGTTCAAAAAAGCCATTAAACAACTTTCAGTGTTCTTGCTCTCTCACATTTAGGACACTAAACTTTTACAGAGACAGGTTGTTTGAAGCCTTCCTAATTATTTCCATTATTATCCAAGAAGGATTACTAATGTTCCAATTCCATTGGAATTCTCAAAGTTCTCAGTGCAAATTATATGGCAATCTAAAATGCCTTTCTCTGGCTTTATGAGCCGATTATTATTTAGAGTCTCTGCAACAGTGAACTTGAAGATCATGCAAATGTGCTCTTTGGGAAAGTCACTGTATAGCTGAATAATTTGTTTTGTAGTAAGCCAGCTCAAATTTATCATCAACCATGAAAATTCTTTATCAATGCTTTTCTATAAAGTAGGCCTATTATTATACCAGTTCCACTTTAACTCTGACAGAAAGCTGATCAGGAATGCTATTATTAAGTCATAAATGCCTTTTTTAAAATATGTTGCCTCATGTTATTACACTGTATAGTTTCATTAATTCATGTGATGTTTCCTTTGGTTTTAGTATCTTCTATGTCATAATCAAAACTAAAATAACTCTAAAAATGTATATTTAAAGTCGAGAGTCAGTATAAACCTACAACTTAGTATGTATAAATACATACAAATTTAACTGGACAGAAGTGACCATGTTCATTCACTACATGCAATATTTACAATGCCGAACAGCAATTGTATTTGTCAAGGTATTTACAGCTCATAATATTGTGAGATAAAATGTAACTATAGACATTTATCAATGCAATATTTATTAAACATGTGTTTCTTAGATCATAAGATCAACAAATATCACCGTGTTCTCCTAAGGAGCCTACAGCCAAGTGGGAACAAAAATACATAAGTAATTCGGGCGCCTGGGTGGCTCAGTTGGTTAAGCGACTGCCTTCGGCTCAGGTCATGATCCTGAAGTCCCGGGATCAAGTCCCATGTCGGGCTCCCTGCTCAGCAGGGAGTCTGCTTCTCCCTCTGACCCTCTTCCCTCTCGTGCTCTCTATCTCTCATTCTCTCTCTCTCAAATAAATAAATAAAATCTTTAAAAAAAATACGTAAGTAATTCCAATCTGTGAGACAAACTATCAGATAGGGATTTATTCAGGATACCACTGGCACACCTTACACCCAGCTCTATTTTTCAGGAAAGGTGTTAAAGATCAAGTGATATTCAAGTAGGACCTCATTAGGCATGAGATCCTAGAGTAGAAAGGGTGTGCCAGTCAGGAGAAGACATGTTTACGTGGACTGGAGGAGTATGATTACAACATAGATTTAAAGTCATATTAAATCAGACTTAATATGGAATTTGGCCTTCATCTTGATGTTGAGATTATCATTGAAGGAAAGAGATATAATCACATTTCAGTTTAGAAAGATCATCCTGACTCAAGTGTAAAGAATGTTTTAGAGGGAATAATGGAATTAGACCAGTTCAGATAAGAAATGATACTGTCTTACCCAGTGGTGGTGATGGAAAAGAAAGGAAAAAATAAATATATATCTCAACTTATTCTGTTATGACTACTTTGTAATAGACTTTGTAGATGTTACTTTTAAAATATTCTGTTATTCTGAGGAGCCATTTATTTATATATTTCCTTGTATTATTTGTAACAATATTGTACTTTATCTCTTAAGCACAGATTCTTTACACATCAAGTTCCCAGATTGTTTTATCTATTAAAACATTTATCTTTATCTTCCAAATATGACTAAATGCTATCCTCAAAGTCCCATAATATTCCATACTTGTGTACACATTTACATTTTTGTGCTGAAAGATACATGAAAACAAAGGCTTAGATATTTAATCTTACTGATTTGAAGAAATGATAACACAAAAGGAGAGGTAAACAGAGGCTAAGAAAATGTAAAATGTGTATTTTGGAAACAGGTTATCTGAAAAGCGGATTGTCTGAGGGAAATATAGATCTAGGAGGCATGCATGAAAAATGCAAAAAGGGAGAGATGTGATTACATACAAATCTAAACTATTTTAACTAGTGCCTACTCATAAAAACACCATCATTTGAATCATATTATGGATTTATGATCTTCCTAAACTGCAATGTGGTATAGGTCTCCTTCAGTGATAGGTCTCAACATCACGATGAAGGGTACATATGTAGATACACACATATCTACATTTATATACATACAAATATATATGTAAATTTATTACCTCATTGCTCTAACACTATATGTATATGATGGAATTGTTATTCTAGAAAGCAGTAGAACATAGACATTTTATTCAATTAGAAAAGAGAAAATGAGGTTTGGGTACCGATTTCAGTGCTCTGGCAAGACACATAACCTCTTTAGGCATCCATTTCCTTAACTGTAAAATGACAAAACATACCCTACTGTGTATCTCTTGTGTAAATGTATAAAAATGAGATGGTAGTTTTGAAAGTGTTTTTGAAAAACATGTGCAAGGGGTTCGGTAATGATTCACTGTAGGGAGTGACCTTTTTGAAGGAGTCAGAAAGGTAGGGGGAACAAAATTCAAACTTAAAGGAAAAGTAATATTTACTGACTGGCAGGCTTTTAAGATTACAGAAAGAACCAATTTTACATGAATACTGTATCTATTCTTATGAAACTTCTACAGAATACAGGAATCCATAATGTTAGATATTTTCAAGTTTTGTAGTCAAAATTACTTCCTTAATATTTCTTACACACTTCCCATACTCATATGCCTCACACACGCTCCCTATTTTTCAGAGAAGGTCAATGTTTTCACTACCTTTCATTTACATTGTTATTAGAACATTTTCTAGGTCTGTTGATAAAATTTGGCCTCACACACTGATAACACATTTTTGTAATTACACTGTAATTTTCGCTAGTAATCCTAGCTTTTTTGAATATACAAATCATTTCAACTTATTATATCATTGCTTTAACACTTCATACACATGTTGAGACATTTAGGCCACAAAAGATTAGATTTAATATTAAAAGGACCAAATAATTCTCAATTACTTATCCAAATGGAAGACTCGAATAATGTGTATAGTCTAAATGGACAAATGATCAGAATATACAGATTCTTTACCCTCCTGCTACCGAATGTTTTCCTGAATTGCTGTCAGAAGCAGCGTTTACAGTGTTGTGCTTTAATTTCTATTTGTCAAGACTCCAATTAAAAGCAAACGGATAAAAACTCAGTGAAGCTAAGAGTGATAAACAAAGTGCCAGCATTATTTGGAAATTGGAAAATGTGCTCTTGAAGACATATTAGTTGGCTTAGCTTGTAATGTGTAACAGCAATACTAGTTTTCTCTCTTCGCTGCTAGGTCAAGATACTGATGGAAGTGGAAGCCAGCAGAGCCAGAAACAGATCTTTAGTTGGGGTCCATGTAAAGAATGTGGGAAGCCTTCCCTGAGCCTGGCAAACGTCTCGCCCCACAGCACCCCTTGCTCTGTCACCCTGCCTGAGACTTCACCCAAAACGACATTCACTTAGGTGGTTAAGTGCAAGTATTTCCAGGAAGCTTAAGCACGATATGGTAGCCATTCCAATTTCAAGAAAGTTTCCCTCTTTGCTGTAATTGAAAAAGAAAAAAAAAAAAGAGGTAAAGTTTTTGGTGGAAAGCAGAAATGAACTTGAAGTACTGGGACATTTTTCAGAGAAGAGAGGCCTGGTAAATTTTAGTAACCAATAGGAAACAAAACATAGAAGTCAGGGGAGAATGAAAAAGGTGATACCAGGGCATAAATAAACACAGAAAACGGTAGAGAAGTAAAAGAATAACAACTCTCACCTCTTACACTTTGCCCAGAGAAGTCCCCATATATTCTATTTGGAGAAAGTATAGGGATGTGCCCAATGTGTAGCTACGATCAGTGCTCCCCCTGTATGGTGCCATGATCTTGCCTGACCCATGGCCCGAGCAACTGGATGAGAAGCCTGAAATCTGCTCCAGTTGGAGTGGCACATCAAACATGCACATCCTCACAGCTGGGAACCTCAGGGTGGTTCCAAAATACTTTTCTCCTTTGCTTCCATATTGGCCCAGTTCTCTAGTTCTATCAAAACTGATAGCAGAATATACTCAGAAAATCAGATAAGGATTGACTCTCCACCAGGAAGGTAAGTCAATGTAACACAAAAACAAATGCGTCTGTCAGAGTTGAACACCTGTCTTTTTCTAGCTGGATGTTTTGTCTCTCACAACGCAAACTTGCAGACTCTCAAGGATGTAACAGTTTTTGAGAGGGTCATGTCAGGAAAGAAAATTATACTTTTGGAGAAGAAAATTTAAAAATATACACAGATGCAGTGTATTGTCCAGTCACTGTGCCATAGATAAGTTAGCTCTGCGAGTAACCGGGCAGCCTCTGGAGTGGCCTGAGCCACTGAGTCGTTGTCACACACACCATAAGAAGCACCTCCTTTTACACTAGGCTGCCTTACAAAAAATGCCCATTTTCTGGGAGTGGCACAGTACCAACAAAAGATGTTTTTGTTGTTGTTCCCTAGGCCCACACTGTTTGTTAAGAAAAGGTGAAAAAACACTGGTTACTTAAATTATAGCACATCCATAGCTCCCCATGGAACATAAACAAGGATGAAAACATCCTGGAGGGGGCTCTCTGTGTAGGGATAGAGAAAGCATGCCAAGATGTAGTTTTAGATAACTAAAATATATTTACAAACGATGCTGCCACATCTCTACAATAAGCAGATAAAAACACCAAAACTAATTTATTAAATTAAAAAACACACTGAACTGTAGACTGTGTAGGACTTTTGCCAAAGTTTAAGGGTAACACACCTGAAAAGTTAGCACATTCCAGAGAGTTTTTCAGTAAATCCTGAAAATTCCTATCTTCAAGTCCCCTGCCTTTGAGAGTTCTGCTTATTTCTAACTTCTGCCTTAGAATCTCCAGCCACCATTAGGACAATCTCCTCCTTCCTAACAAGGCTGGACTTACCCTGACACAAATCCCTCATGTCTTTAAGATGCAACACTAGGTCTGCATTATCAGTCTGGAACAAGACCCTCCAGTGGCAGTTGTGGTGGTTTCCAGTCAGTCATTTTGTGGTTATCTTTGGTCCTTCATGTGCCTCCAAATAATATTAGTCGTGGGGAGATGCCTTTGACACTGCTAATTTCAAAGCATCTAAGTTAGGCGTGAAAGGCACTTAAAACTTGCTTCTCTTTGAGTATAAGGGTAAGTTATAGACCTTTATTTTTTATTTATTGGTAACTGTTGAATCAGATCTACATGCATATATACGTACACACACACACACACACACACACACACACACACATCCCCCTATATGTCCCAAAGATTAACACTGATCCTTATCTTATCCTGAAGTCTCCAAACTGCTTTCTGAAGTTAGGCAGATGAGAAGGGGAGGGGAGGGAAGAGAGAGGAGAGGAGAAAGTGGAAAGGGAGAGAAGAGAAAGAAAGAAAAACAAATCTCAGTGGAACAAACCATGTGTAAGAAGCAAGCTGGGTGGTGAGAATGAAGAAGTGGGCACTAAAACTCCATCAAGAAATGAGTCTTCAGCTCCACTTCCTGCTGCCATGTGGGAATGAGGACCAGGATTCCAGAGCTTCCAATTCTTACACAGAAGCCAGGAATCCTCATGTGCAATTTCTTATAGGTTGACTCAAAATATTAAGTCTTGTGCAGACCAAACAAAAAATTTCTGTGAGGAGGATTTAGTCAATGAGCAATGAGTGTGACCCTTGGTCTAAACAAATAAGAAGGTAGGGAAAAATCTGCCTAACTGCTCCATCATTGGCAGTTATCTCTCAACACCTAAGTTAGAACTTCTAGATTCTAGAGCATTGTTTTTTCCCCTTCTTCAACCAGCTACTTTCAAATCATGTTGCCTTTCCCTACACACACACACACACACACACACACCCCAAACACAAATTGACACTAAGAAAGGAGTCTACTGCTGAGCCACAAACATATCTCTGAAAGCTACCCTATCCCAGTTACAAAGAACCCTGGAGGAAAATTTCTCCACCTGACTTGCTCATACTTTTTATTTTATCCACGACTCATTTCCCTGCCAGGCTTGCTGGGGAAGCAAAAGGAGGATTCCTCTGTTACTTAAGTGGGTCCTAAAACTATTTTCTATTCCCTCTATCAACCCTTTTAATATAAGTTCAAGCTCTCATCACTTCTCATCTGGCCTACTCATCAATTTACATGAAGTTTATTGCCACCTTATAATCCAAACTTCCCACTGTTGACAATATCCTTGCTTATGCCTTAGACACCACCATGGACATGCCAAAGTCACTCTCTGCATTGCCTTGGATTTTCTTATGGTTACCAACTGTGACCATAGGCTTTCATGCACCCTCTGTCCGCCTATTATACTCATCCCAGACTTAAATCCCCCTTTACACTGATCCTTGAAATTGGTGTTTCAACCACATTCAGGATGTTTCAAATTGAAAATAATGTGACAATGACCATTTAGTGAAAAGTGTTAGAATCAGAGACTTGATGAAAGACAGAGGTAAGATTTTTAAAATGTGACTCTGATTACTCAACCTTCTTAAGCCACATTTTTAAATTTATTTTTTGTTCTCATTCACATAGGACTGATGTTATGCTTATCTAAGAAGATAGTTGTAGAGATTACAACCTTAGAAGGAGGAATATATGTATGTATTCTTTTATGTTTATAGGAGTTATCTTCTGAAACCTTTGAATATCACCAATATTGAGATACAGAAATGTTTTGACAGGCTCTTGGATTTCTCATGTTGTATTTCTATGAAGAAATATATTTCCACTGCATGTCCTCACGCTACAAGTTAACGGCCTTTTCAACATTCTTTATAATCTTCTGCATGACAAAAGATACCATAAAGGAAACTAAAGACAAGCAGATTAATAAGGAAATGACAAAACATTGAATAAGGTTAAATGATAAGGATACAAATAGCAAATTCACAGAAAAACCTATACAATGGGACACAAAAATTATGAAAAAACCCTTATGAAAACATGTGCAATACCATTAATAATCAGGATTGCACCATAAAACAGCAATGGGATTTTAAACAATCATCAACCAAATATTATTGATTCTTGGATAATTTTAAGTGCAAGTGAGAGTATAAAGAAATGGGCATATCTAAACTGGGGATGAAAATGAGAATTGCTACAACCTCTTTGGAAAATTAATTAATTAGGGAAAATAAATATGCACAGAGTCTGTCATGCAAGATTCCATTTGCCAGTATGTACACCAGAGAAAAGTGTGTTACAACCTTCAAATAGGCAGACACTGAGTGCTCTGCATGGCTGTCTATAGGAGGAGAGTGAATAAATTTAGTCAGGTACATTATGGAATATTATGTAGCATTTAGAAAAAAATGGGGCAGATACTGGTGTGGAGTGATAATTTCAAAAATCCAGATGCAAACTATGGGTGATTTGCTGCCATTTATGTCACCAATAATTAGTGGAAGAAGAAAGATTTAGGGCCACCTTAGAAACCATGAAATGTTATATAAATATCAGTCTTAAAGCTTTGGGAATATTTATCGATCTTTATAATTTACAGGTAATGGGCACTGGATGCTAGATCATCTGATGATGTTAGTTCATCAAATTCTCAAACAGTTCATGACTCAGAGTAAATGAGCAACATTTTTAGAGTTAACAATAAAAGAGTACTGAATCTACTGTATACATTTTGATTTTAGGATTTAAAATTCCTTTTCTACTTCTCACAGTCAACACCGAGGTCTATGATGCAAAGTAAATTGATAGGATTAGTAATATTTATAATATAGAATTGTTATAGGAGTTTCTTAAGGTAATGAATATAATAAGTACCCAACAGATATGTGAACCGCAAGGATAGTATGTGGGAGGGACTCATTATATTGGTGAGTCATGCTAGGATCCCACTGACTCAGCAGCTATATCAAAATAATGGTATTTATGAATTCAAGACATACCTTTCATGGATAGCAAAGACTTGCTCTACAACAAAAATAAAGATAACACACTTTTGTTTCTGTTGAACACCAAGCCAAATCTTCCCTTTCATACCATGTTTAAAAGGGAAACATTAAAAGTCGTAAGGCTGAGATGGCTGGTGGTTCTAAGGATCACCTAGAAAATGGATTATCAGGAATTGATTAGATATTGACTGGAGACACTAAGACAACAGTAACAAAGTAAGACACAATGGTGTTGGTAAGCAAGCTATCTGTGATTCAGAAATTGATAATCAAAAGGGCAGTGATCAGCTGCTATTATAGCAACCAAATGATTTCCTCCAGGTCGGGTTCTATTTCTGATGTAGCATCATATATTATAAATGAAAAAAAGAATAACTAAATTTCCCTTCCCCAACTTCCAGTTCCCTTCAAGGAAAAACAATAATTCTATCTCCACATTGCTAAAATGAAATCTCATTAAATACCTCTGCTCTCTAGAACTTTCAGATGTGGTACTGTAGGAAGTAGTTAGGTTTCCATTATAAGAATGAAGGAAATCAGTGGACATAACTAGGACACAACTTATGTCATAACAGGACCTGAAGTGGCGGGGGGTATTTTTCTCAGCATTCCTGCTTTTCCATTCTTGGAAGCTGGTTTGGATGGATCCCAATGCAGGAAAAGTCCTCCTGCATTTGACTATTATCTATCTCCTGCCTAGGTATCATTCTGCCCAAACCAAAACTCCACTCAACAGATAAATGCTACCAATCACGGAAAGTGAAAATTGAAATCGTGGAAGTATTCCCCAATATTAATGTGCTTGAACAATCATTTAATCAGTTCTCAGATCTATTATTTGTTCTGTCTACCCAGAGAAAATTCTATTGTAGCCATTTCAATTATGAACTTGCTTCCACTCAAAAAGTTTTATTATTCTGAGAAATTGCTTGAAAATAGCAGAAGTTGTAGTGGGATAGTGAAGGCTTGATAATACATTCTAAAATTGTTTAATAGTATAACTTATGTTAAAACTTGTCCTAATAGACATTGCAAGATCACTTAGATATCACTTTATTTTAAAGACTGTATGTAGCTTTCTCACGGCTCTAGTGCCATTTCCAGTAAAATGAGATTTTCATGAAAGACATTAAAAATCATGTTGCATTTAAATGGTGATATTGTTTCAATCTTTCATCAGGCTAGGTCATTTTCATTCAGAAATTTGACATTCATATAGAACATTCTGTATCTGAAAAAGAAAAAAATGCCTACATTTGCTTCAATTTCCAGACTTAAGTCCTTTTGCATATGAGTAGAGTTCCTCTTCAGCCCGCTTAGGTAATCACACATCTATTTTTATTTGTTAAGGCTACCCTGTCCCGAAATAGCTCCCCTGAAAGTCTGACATAGTTATAGAAAAGAGCCATAAAATGTCTTATTAAGGGATTTAATCTCACAATCATTAATATGTAAATATGTATTTCACTTGGGTATAGAAATTAACCTACTATGCTTTTTTTAATACAGAAGGAGGCAGTCTGGAGAGATTTGAAGGAAACACGAAGGCACAATTAATTTATTAGATAGATACAGGAAGAGAAGCAGGTACAGATAAACTTTCATCTGATACAAGGCTGAGAAGAAGATATTTGCGCCTAGAGGCAGAAGTAAGGAAATAGGAAAATGTAACAACTTTGCTGATGATGTATCTGAAATACATGCTTTCTTATGGTTTCCTTCTGAAAATTTTACTTTTCCTATAACCTACATTTGTAGTCTTTGTTTGATTACAAAGCAATTTTACATATATTATGTCATTGGACTTTTATAGTATTGTATGTTAGAGCAAGTTTTGGCTATTTAACAACGAGGAAATGGAACTTAAGTGAACTCCCGTAGTTAATGTATGTACCGACTTGAAGAGCAGGGTCACGAACCTATGTCTTGTGTTTCACTAAGTTGTTTAGGCATCATGTTATTGCCTTAGGGAAAAAAAACTGCTTTATGAGCCTATAAAAAACATTTTGACACCTTTTGATTTATAAGATTTGTTAGTATGGGCATGCATCAAATCTTTTAGTGCACAACAAAATAAATCTAGAAGAGTAAGAATAATATAATTCAAATCTCTAAAGGCAACATTTAGTAAATATTTTTAAAAATCAAAATACTATCAAAGTTCACACACACACACACACACACACACACACACACACACACAGCACAAATTTTAAGATACACAGCACAAGAATTTAAAGTCTATCTCCTTTCTGTCTCTTGCTGCCAGGAGAATCCCAGCCAAAAATTATATCTCCCTAGCGAAGATATTTGAGCGTGATTTCTTTTTGTTCTCCTGCCCTTTATTTTTTAACACAATGATTTTTTCCTACACATTAGTTTCAACTTTTATCACTTAGCTCCACAGACAAGCGTGCTTGCACACACACCTGTGGGCATACACACTCTTCATTCCACATCAGCACAGGAGCTTCCTTATTTTAATGGCTCTAAGAATGTGTTAGAATTGATTTGATCAGTTTCCCCAGCACAATTTGTTGAAGAGACTGTCTTTTTTCCATGGGATGTTCTTTCCTGCTTTGTTGAAGATTAATTGACCACAGAGTTGAGGGTCCATTTCTGGGCTCTCGATTCTGTTCCATTGATCTATGTGTCTGTTTTTGTGCCAGTACCATACTGTCTTGATGATGACGGCTTTGTAATAGAGCTGGAAGTCCGGAATTGTGATGCCACCAGCTTTGCTTTTCTTTTTCAACATTCCACTACAACAAAAACTTATATATGCTGGCTAACTGAACATAAAAAAAAAAGAATTGATTTGACCAGTTGGACATTTATTTCCCAATAAATCTTGCACAGATGTCATTTAGATGGTGTGTATGTCACTGAATAAATTCCTAGAAGGGGAATTATTAGGCAAAATGAATTCTACATTTCAATTTTGAGAAATGCTGCCAAATGCTGCCAACAACCTCTGTTGTAGTTGTATTAATCTATATTTCCACCAGGAATGCATGAGAATGCATGCTTTCCTGACACCCCATGGACATTATGTCATTAATTTTTTAACTATACAAATATGATAGCTGAGTTTTAATTTGTGTAAGTGAGGTTGAGATTTTTCTCCACATGCCTCTGGTCTTCCCAGTCATTCATTGGACATTGGTCTTTTCCCAACTGATTCATATGGATGCTGGACATGTTAAGAATATGAACTCCTTAACTATTAAAGATATAATTTTTTCCAGTTTTATCTTTTGTTTGTAGAGTTATTTTACATGCAGCTTTATTTTCATGTAATTAAACACAGATATTTATATATTTTTGAGCTTTTTGTCATTTTAAAAAACTTTCTCCAATCCAACACTATAGCATCTATTTTGAGTTGAGCTTTGCCTTGGTAAGTAACTAATGGTGTGTTTTATATAAAGTGCATCAGGCAGATGAATGAGTTATCCTATTGGAAAACTTAACATCTCCTATTTAAATTTTGAAGGTTATCTGAGGTATTCAACATTTTGCTTTTTGCATGGTTGATATTCAAATGCACAGGCATTGGAAAAGAGGCTTAATTTTTTCTAAAGCTATTTCTGGTTCTAAATGATAAAACCGCATCTTTGACATAAAGGAGGATACTTTGTTCTTATTTCCAGTAGAATTTGATAGCCTCCAAGTCATCCAGTAGTTACCCTAAAAGATCCAACTAGAATTAGGATGTAGGAGATGTAGTTTACATCCATTTTGACCAGAATTAGAATTGTATTAGTCAAAATATTTTTCTTATGCTTATTCTAGCTGCTGTATCATGAAGTAGATGGTGTAAAAGCATTTGTGGTTTTGTATCTTTACTGAGATTATGCAGTTTTCTGGTGAATTATTTCTATCTGTGGACTCAAAGCCTCATAATTTATCATATATATTGAAAAAGCCTTATGTATGTTCTTGATGACATGAAACTATATATGAGTGATTTATATGGGAATATCTACACATAAATCTATATGCTCTTTTTATATTGATATATACATTTAGTCTAAAAAGTATTGAGAAATATCCAACAGTAATATTTTGAAGGGATATTCTACAGACTCATGTCTTTGTTCTTTTGTGAGAAAAGATTTTCCCTTTTTAAAAGAAAACTCTACTCACATTTCTCTCTAAGGAAACTGTGTAGTTAAATCAGAGAAAGAACATTTTGTAAGGTTTAGAGAACTCTTTCGGGATAGACTACAACATGGTCTTGCAGTTAGTATATGTGAGTTAGTGTAAGTGAAGTAATTATTTAAAGTCCAAGGACTTAATGTGAATCTCCAGAGCAAGTCAAAGCATACCAATAATTCTCAACATAAAATAAAAGAGAGGAGTGGGGTTTGTATATGAATAAAATAATCAGATTTTAAAATTCCAATTTAGTTATCTAAATAGTCTGCCTATACCAATTGTAAACTGTATTCACTTACTTAAAATGTATAATTCTACCCAAAAGGTAATTAGTCCCTATAATTTACTTAAATGATGTACTTTTACCAAGATTTCAATTTCACTTGATGTCCCTGTAATAATGTGGAAAGTAAAATGGAAAATTCGAACATTTATCCCACATGGAGCAATATAGAAGACCCTAAATAAGAGACTTCAAATAAATGCCTTTTTATATAATGAATTGCTTTGAATGAAACAAAATTCCAGTGTTAGAGACCTATAAATGGAGATGCAGGAAAATGTTGACTTTTGTTTCTATTTCTGTTATTACACATAGAGATAAGATTTTAAACAACAAAGGGAATAAAATCAAATATTTCAGAAAAATAGAAAGTACTGAGGAATAATTGCAAATGGCACTGTTTATCCGTGAGTGTGACTTGGTAGGGCTTTCAACCGAGGTGGGAAAAGCAGGAGAGTAGCCCTGGGGGTGGGAGTGTGGGGTAGAGTGGGTGAGTGATTAGCACCTACAACTCTCAGACATATCCCCGTACAGGATTTAATACTGTAAATGTGATGGAACTTCACTTTAACATTCCATAGCAGAGTGTAGCTTTGACTTAAAGTGACTCTACCCCCGATCCACAGCAAGATGGTTAATTACGAGTACAGAAGAACCTTATCAGGCAGTGCTTTCTTAGACAACGACTACGGAGTAGTTTACCTACTTCTTGGCCACAACATTTTGTAAGTGAAAGGTCTCCTACTTCCCTAAAGGTGGGGCTAGTATATCCTGCTTGCTTCTAAAGCCAGTCCATTTCCTCTACTCAATTTCCCAATTAAATCTTACCTTTCTTTGGGAACCAGTGAGCTGTAGGTAATAAATAAAAATACTGACTAGAGAACAGGTGGATAGCCAGTGAAGGTAAGAGTTTGCCTGGAAGGAATAGAAAGAAAATACAAACATATCAAGAGTCTCTAAAAAGTTAACACATTTTGAATGTGACTATACCTACTTATTTTTTAAAACTGTGACTGTCTAAAACAAAAGAGATGCTTTTCTGTGTGACTTTGTGATAATTATCTTGTATTAAAAAAAATCAAAATCTGTTCATGTGTTCCCAAGAACATGTACTTTGGTCATTAAATGTAGTAGTAGGGCTATCAGATTGAGAAATATTTTCGCAACTATTAGCTGATAAAGTAACCTTAATTTCCTTTTGAGTGAAGTTCATATTTTTTTTAAGTGGGATATGCATGGAGCACTTTACTGTGGTGTACAAAAAGTATTTTGTATGGCACATCTGATCACTGTCAAAGCATTAAATCCTAGTCAATCACTACATCGCCTTTTAGGTTTACAGTTCTTCCTCATATGTTGGAGGTTCTCAGAGTAACAAAGGTTTTCAACTAATTCCAGGAGAATTATGGAGGTCCTCTCATCAGACAGGTAGATAGCAGAATTTCAAAACTCACATTTGGACAGTCAGGTGCTTTTCTCAGTTTGCTACCTAAGTTTGCCATAGGCTAAACAATTTTACCATTTTATGTTGCAACCATATAAGTTATTTTCCAAACTGAATTCTTTTAATAGTGAAAGGGACACTGATAATAAGGATACTAGGAAAACCAACATAATCTGGGCCTATTTTAGGCTAACTGGAACTTACAGCCACCTTAGCAGGGAAGTGTTAGGGTCCTTTGCCTGCTTCTATTTCAAGAATGCAAATATTGACTTTGATATTTATATTGATCATTAAAGCAGGAAAATCACTACATCTCAATGTCTTTTGATGAAATGTGGATATACCATTTAGCAAGATGGTTCATCCTTTCACATCCTATGTCCTACCAAAGTCCTTACCCCTTTTTTTTTAAGCTGGCTGGTAGAGAGAAAACCCAAAACACCACTTGTTTTAATATTTTAAATAAAAGACCTGAAACAAGGTAACAGGATCTCTGAAAAGCCAGGCCTTAAAAGACATAAAACTGCAAGTCATTTTAATATTGATCTTTATCCCCAAGATGATTTGGTGATGATAAAGTTTGTTATCATTCCTTGGATGAGTGCTGTATGCCAGGTGTTCTGGTATGTGCTTTTCATATATTAACTTCCCTCACCTATCCAACAGCACTCTGAATCTGTCCAGATTTGCTCTGTTCTAAAAATGAAAAAAATCAGGCATAGATAAGTTTGATTTGTTCAAAGAAGCCCAGCTAGTCACCCAGTGGAAACTTCTGTGTTCAAATTGGGATACAATTCCAATCCCCACGCTCTTCTTGAATAAGCTACAACACCTTTATGGAATCTTTCTTAGGAAGTTTAGGATTCCTCCTGACACAGTAGTGTGGTGACTTTTACATTAAGGAATTAGGGGAGACATTTGAGGCCATCAGAAAACAGAACATGGTGTTCACTTGCCAATGTGTAAAGAAGGAGAAAATGTCCACATTATTAGCAAAATAAAAGCCACGTGTACCTAATCCACAGCAAATAATACTGACAGGACACAATAAATCATGGGAATTGATGTGGGATTTGAAGATAAGAAATTCTTAGTAATTTTTTGGTCAACCCCAAGTTCCCCATGAACTACTCTTTGCAGCCCAGACATAAGGGGCGCCTCTACCCTGCCACCTTCCAGACAGTCACACAAGAAGAGATGGGAGGTCTACCCGGTACAAGTTCCTTAGCAGGCATCAGAACACCTACGTGCTGGTAAATATTTGTTAAATGCAAGAAGGACCTAGAATTAACTAAATTAGGACATTAGTCAAATGGATAGCAGTATTTCCCATCTGCAAAGTCTTTTTCTCTTTAGGTTAGTATTTATATATGATGTTACTTCATGACAACTTCCTGAAGTAAAATTCAGACAATATCACCAACACTGATTGAGGACTTGATATGTACCTGTTACTCCCCTAAGAACTTTCCAATTATCTTATTTAATCTCTACAACATATGAAGAATGTACTATTTTCATTTCCATCTCTCAAATCAGGAAACCAGGCACAGCAGTTACTAATTAGATCACACCCTTTCTAAGTGATATAATCAGTTAACAGATTCTTACATACTATGCCCCAGTCTACTTTTACTAAATTCTACAAATAAAAATTTAATTTGCAATACTGAAAAAAAAAATCATTGAAGTACAGATATGTTCGATTTTTAAAATGAAGTGTTTCTATTATTTCAATCCACATTACTATTATACAGCGATATTTAAATAAAAATAATCTTCAGAAATGTTAACAAGGTTGTCTAAAGTCTGATCTGAGCTAATCATCCTGCTTGGCCACTCCCTGACATCTTGATTTCAAGAAATATAAGTTCTAGATGAAAACATACTGAAAACATGCACTGAAGTGGTGATTTGAAAGCAGGCATATTTCACGTTATCAGCTACATGAAGTAGCAGGGATTAGTAGTAGACATAGACCCTGTCCTGATAGAAATAAAGTTGTATTTTTACCTACATTGTGATTTTACAAAAGGATCATTATCACTATTTGTCTTCCTCTCTACTTCTCTCAGCTTCATTCTAACAACTAATACTAATTACGGGAAGGCTGAATTGCCATCACGTGTGATTAACTTCAATGGAATTTCTTTCTCCTCCACTTCAGACATCCTCTCCTTTCCTGGAGTTCTTCTCAAGGCCACTTAGGAGATCACTGACACCTACAGAGAATACTAAAACCAAACTCATTATGAAAAATGAGTAGTAGGGAGAGCCACTGTAGACAGGAGGATGCATCTGGGGAAACCCAACAACAACAAAAAAGGTAGAGTTGGAGCAAATGAAGATTGCAGCTGTGTCCCTACATCCCTTAGGGCTCTGGGAAAGATGAAGTAGGAAATGCTTTTAAAAAAAATTACACCGAATTTTAAAATGTTTAACACTATTTAATCCTGTTTAAACCATAAAAGAGGGTATCATTAAAAACTTCTCTTGGGGAACAGCTGTGTTTTGAAGCTTTGCTACTTAGAAACGTAACAGGGGAAGATGTGGGGGTTGGGAGAGTTTAGATTTCATGTGAGCATTCAGGGTAAAGAGAGCTGAGCACTGGGATAAGGCAAAAGGAGAAAGCTGGAGAGACAGCAAAAAGATGGTGGACTTGGTATGACATGCCAACCTCAGCGGGTTCAGCTATCACCCTGAAGGGCAGCTCCCAAGGCAGACTACGGGAGAAGAATGAGACATAACCCAGGCCCTGCAGATTTAATGGGGACTTGGTCTCCAGTTCCGAGAGTCAGAGGTAAAACCAGGACTGCTGTGCTCTCCATGGATGGGTTCTGGCACATGGCTAAGAGCAGAACTACTGCACAGGAGAGAGAGAGAGACAAGACTTGCCCGGGGCTGTGCATAGCCAAGGTGTACTTGAAAGTAAATCTGTCTTCATAAACCAATAAGAAAAAACTAATTTCAGTCATAGTGGGCAAAACTAGACTCATATCTTATTTCCACTTCTTGCTTTATTTTTTCTAAAAGACTTTCTTTGAGAGAGAGAGAGAGAGAGAGAAAGAGGTTGAGAGAGAGCACGAGCAGGGGGGAGGGACAAAGAGAGAGGGAGAGAAGCAGACTCCCCGCTGAGCATGCAGCCTGATGTGGGACTCAATCCCAGGACCCTGGGATTGTGACCTGAGCCAAAGTCAGATGCTTAACCAACTGTGGTATCCAGGCGCCCCTCACATCTTACTTCAATGTCATTTTGTCTTGTAATGGAAATGTATATATGTTTAATCCATATTTACCTTTCTATTTAATAGCTGTTTTTATAGGTAGAACACTTTGAATTTTAATAAACTATGGCTATATACTGATTTTCTTTGTCTATCAAGCAGATACCTCATTTAGTGGAAACTGAGCCAAACTGCAACCATAAGCACAGACAGGGCCCTCCAATATATATGATCTTTGAATGCATATTAATCACATATTACACTCTCAAATGGCTAGTTGGACCAGGCAGGTAATATATGAATGAAATGAGCCAAGATAAGAAAAATTGCAATGGTTGAAATCTATGGTAAACTGATGTCTACTTGCCATGGCTAAAAGGACTCACCTCCAGAAGATTTCTGCCCTGTATTAAGTGAACTCCATGTTGGCAAATCTCACAATTTTCAAAAGAAGCCAGGTTACTATATGAAATTTCCCGATTTTTAAA
Organism: Callorhinus ursinus; assembly: GCF_003265705.2. Lineage (NCBI taxonomy): Eukaryota > Metazoa > Chordata > Mammalia > Carnivora > Otariidae > Callorhinus > Callorhinus ursinus. Next base: position 19,267,288 of record NW_027397079.1, read on the forward strand.
AGTTATTCAATTAAAAAATACTATAGAGGTAAAAACAAAACAATACAACTCACAACAGTCATTGCAGTAGAAATACATCTGCTGAATGAATTTGGCTCACAGGCTGCCAGTTTATGACTTCTGATCAAATTTTTGAAATTATCTTTGGGAGGCTGGGGAAGGGAAGATTCAATTTGAAAAGAGCCACATGCAGTTTTGCAAGAGAATTTGTAGACTTCAAAGTATGCACTCAGAACATCGCCCAAGGGAAAACGAAAACTAAAATAAGACACATTAAGGTTAATACTCAAAGGAAGGAAAAGTCACTCCTTTGCTATCATGCAGACATACACTCCCACATGATTGCTGGCTGTAAGATCAAATCAGTCTAAGACTAAACCAGAAAAAGTAAAAAGAACAGAAACAAGCAAAAATAAAAATATAAAAATCTTTCAATTTCTTATAGACAAGGACTAGAAACCCAATGACAATAAAAATAACAAACGAACAAACAAATCCACCAAACAACTTCCCTAGGTATTACTGGCAAACACGGGCATTAATCACAGTTTCACACTAAACTGCAGATTTTATAGAAGTATTTGCTGCAATAAAATTTGTGCTAGTTGTAATTTGTTTTGTTTAGATGAATTCCTGAGTTCTCTGTACCTAAATTTCTTAATTAATGAATGAAAAAATAACAAATAGTTTAGCTTATGTGCTTGCTTTGAAAAATAGATATAAATAAAATGTAATGGTGCAGGGGTGATGGACATTGGGGAGGGTATGTGTTATAAGGAGCACTGGGTATTATAAAAGACTGATGAATCACAGACCTGTACCCCTGAAACCAATCATACATTATATGTTAATTAATTGAATTTAAATTAAATGTTTTAATAAAAATAAAATGTAGTGGTATATTTAAAACCACATTATGCATGGTAAGTATGTCCTACCTACTGGTGAGTTTATTACTGGAGAAGACAGCAGGTGCCAATGAGGAATGTAAATAGAGGTATTGACCTACTGTGTCAGTGACAAAAGATTAGTCTTTTTCTCCAGGAGGTTGGAATTAGCCTTGCTGAAAATATTCATTCCATACCAGATTAGACTACACATTGTATTTCTGTCACTGAATGTTTTCCTTGGTGGTTGTCTGAGTAAAACAAATTGGATGTAGGTTCAAGGTATATCATTCAGGCACCTTCCTTCAAAAGTAATTAGGGTCTTACTCACTTGAAACCAGATAATTACATTTAATGTAATCTTAAAGGAGCCCCCAAGGACTGTTTTCCATTGGTAAACGAATCAGAAGTGGAACAAAAGGACTTTCATGATCACTAAAGTTTATAAGAACTAGGAAGAGAAAATAATGCTGAATCTAAAATTTAGTCTCATAAGACTAATAAAGGTAAAATATATTTTTTCCACTTATTCTCATGTAACCCTCAAGGAATTTTTGTCCAGTGAAAGTGGCACATGGAAGGATGTTCCACAAAGACTCATTCAGTGATCAGCTCAGCATGATTCTACACTAGACTTCCAACCAAATGAGAGCTAGACAACACTCATCCCCTTGGCTTCAATTCATTCAGGGAAAAAGTGTATATTTGGGTATCCCATTGTGCTCCATACTAGTACACCAGTATAATAAGACTTCACTCCTGACTCAAATTATAGGTGGATACCGGTTACTGTCTGATCTAAACCAGGCCAACTGTAATTAGAAAATAAATTCACAACCAGCCCAAGAACTAGGTTAGTAGATACACAAAGATTTTAGGAGTAACATCATAAAATTAGAACAGAGGAGGTCTTGAAGGGAGAAAAAAGGTTTGGTAATTATAAATGGGCAGAAATGCTAATAATAAGAAAAATTCAGCAATTTTCAGAACTGAGCAATCTTTCCCCTATTGCAAGTATTTCTAGAAAATGAATCTAGATGCAGTTTTGAATATCTTTTTATACCACAAAACACAATTATACTTAATTGATTTTTATTATTTTTCTATGTTCAGTGTAAGAAAAAAATTGTACTAAATCACTCCAGTTAGTGTCTAATTAAGTCACACTCAATAACATGTTTCAGTCTCTGAATGTACCCTACTAAAAGAAATAAACAGAATTTTTGAATCAAATAAAAACATTTTAATTTTAAATTTCACTCTCCCAATTTCTAAAATGTATTCAGAAATTACATGAAAATTGTTTTAATGGCCACTGTGGCTTAAATTTCTTTTATTTTAAAATCTATATTTTCTTATTTAAATTAAATCTATTTATTTGAATTTTAATTAACATTCAAATATGCTAATTTTTAAAGACACTTAAATATGCCAATGCTCCTATTTCCTTCCTCTGGGTAGGTATTTGAAACACATTTCCATGAATTTAAAGGACCCTTTAAATTTTGAAAACATAGCTATTGTTTTGTACTTTCAAAACTTAGTGTTGTCTATGACCCTTTTAACTGACTATCTTCTAAGCAGTAAGCTTACCACACTTCACACATGTAATGGACACCCCGTGGATAAAATCACAATGCTTCATCTTCCTGACAGCCTTCTCTTCTCTCCTGAGGAAACCTCTAATGGGGGTGACTCCTTTCTGGTGTCTTGAATGTTTTTTTCAATTTCCTTCATATGATACACAGCATATTCTTATTATGCTGGGGTTTTTTTTTCTTTTTTAAAAATTCTGATCTAGAATTTGGCCTACTGTAGTGTATTTTGCTTATTAAGACTCTCTTTTCAACAATTTTAACAGATTATTGAGGTTTAATTGACATACAATTAATCGCACATGTTGAAGGATACAATTTGCTAAGTTCTGAGCATGTAAATAAACATATATTGGTCAAATTCTAAAAAGATGTTGAAATCTGAACCTTTGTTTCTTCAGGATGTGACCTTATTTGGAAATAGGGTAACTGCAGATGTAATTAGTTAATATGAGATTGTATTGGAATTCCAGTATGACTGGTGTCCTTTGAAGAAGTGGGAACTTTGGAAAAAGACACAGCTGGAAAGAGAAGATGGCCATGTGAAGACGGAGACAGAGATTGCAGGGTGTTGCCATGAACCAAGAAACACCCAGGACTACCGGAGACTGGAAGAAGCAAGGAAGCATCCTCCTCTAGAGACCTCAGAGGAAAAATGATCCTGGAAGACATTTTGGACTTCTGGTCTCCAGAACTGAGGTAATAAAATTCTGCTGCTTTAAGCCAACCAGTTTGCGGTAGTTTGTTATAATAGCCCTAGGAAACTAATAGAATTTGCAGTCAGGAAACTGAGGACAAAAATAGCAAACAAATGCATCACCTCAAAAAGTTACATGATCCCCTTCCCATTGACATCTCCCTAACACTCACCCCAGTCCCATGAAACCACTGAACGTCTTTCTGTCACCATAGATTAGATTGCATTTTCTAGAATTTTACATTTATTTTACATAAATTTATAAAAATTCTAGAATTATGGGGCGCCTGGGTGGCTCAGATGGTTAAGCGTCTGCCTTCGGCTCAGGTCATGATCCCAGGGTCCTGGAATCGAGTCCCGCATCGGGCTCCCTGCTCCTTGGGAGCCTGCTTCTCCCTCTGCCTCTCTCTCTGTCTCTCACGAATAAATAAATAAAAATCTTTAAAAAAAATTCTAGAATTATATAAAATGTATTGTTATAGACATATGGCATGCAATGGATCCTTTCAGTATAATTATTCTGAGATTCATTCATGTGCACATTCATTGTTGCTCCTTTGTCTTAATAGTATTCTATTACATGAATTTACCACAATTAGTTCATTCACTCACTAACTGATACACATTTAGATTGTTTACAAAATCTTGGCTCTCACAAACATACCAGCTATATATGTCATATGCATGTACAAATATTTGCATGGAGTTACAGTTTCATTTCTCTTGGGTAGAGAGATCCCTAATTGTGGAATAACTGGGTCACATAGTAGGTGTATGTTTAAATTGTAAAGAACTACCAAACTGCCCAAACATGAGAAGCCCAGTTCCTCCACATCCTTGTCAACACTTGGTATGTGTATTAATTATGCTTTGTTATTTTCTGTATATTATAACGTTTTGACAGCTCTTGGGAGCCTTAAGACTGGGGAAGAGACTGCCTTTCCCAGAGCTAGTTAATTCCTGAAGATAATGACAACTTTCCCACAAGTATGTTTTCATGTACAACCAACCCACTGTGGAAGCTCCGACTAACTCTTATCTAGCTCTCACTCACCAAGCCAATATATTCGTCTCCCCTTACTGTGGACTATATGTTCCAGGACCCCCAGTGGATGCCCGAAGCCGTGGAGAGTACCGAACCCTATGTATACTATGCCCTTTCCTATACATAAGCACCTATGACAAAGTTTAATTTATAAATGAGACACAGTAAGAGATTCACAATACCCAATAATAAAATAGAACAATTATAACAATATATTTTAATAAAAGCTCATGAAGGTGGTCCCTCTCTCCCCAGATCTCTTATTATACTGTACTCACCCTTATTTCTGTGACGTGAGATGATGAAACGCCCACAGCAGGAGAGGAAGGGAGGTGAAAGAGGCGGGCGCATTCTGACGCCCGACTCTTTTTTTTTTTTGTAGCCTCAGCGGAGCTTATTGATACAAGAGGTTACTGGAGAGTAAGGGGCTTGGCAGGAGAGAGGGAACACAAGCAGGGGGAGTGGGAGAGGGAGAAGCAGGCTTCCCCGCTGAGCGGGGAGCTCGATGCGGGACTCGATCCCAGGACCCTGGGATTATGACCCGAGCTGAAGGCAGACGCTAAACAGCTGAGCCACCCAGGGGCCCCCTGACACTCGACTATTTACGTTCTGACTTGAAGGAGAAGGAGCTACAGCTGTTTCCAGACCACAGGTGACAGCAGGGAAACTGAAACCGTAGATAAAGTAACCACACATAGTGAAACCACAGAGAAGTGGGAACTCTTGGTATTTCCCCTGCCCTGAATGGGTATCAGGCAACTAGAGACCACCTCTATGGCCCCAAACCCACCAGAGTTATTCAGACTAGCTGATCCTAAACTGTTTACTCTCCCTTGCCTTGTCTTTTGTGAGGAAACTCCAGTGAGGCTCTGGGAGAAATGCCTTCGTTTTTGGATTTACACTCTATTATTAAAGAAAATCTTTTGTATTTATTTGTTTTTTTTTTCAGAAGACTTCCCTACTTTATTAATCTGTTCTACCTCATCATTCTTTTTTAGTAGGCATAGAGAGTTCTTGCATCTACAAGGTTGGTTGAAAATATGGTAGCTATTTGTGAGACTACCATGAAATTGGAAAGGTTGAATATCACTTTTTGACATATACAGGTATAGATAGATATATATCCACAGTTTCCCTGTTATATTCCTAATCTCTGACTGTTGAATGCTAGATGAATCTCTTTGTTTTCTTGAAACAGAACATAATTTTTTTTAAATATTTATTTGACAGAGAGAGGGAGAGAGAGCACAAGAGAGGAGACACAAGCAGGGGGAGTGGGAGAGGGAGAAGCAGGCTTCCCTCTGAGCAGGGAGCCCGATGCGGGGCTCGATCCCAGGACCCTGGGATCATGACCTGAGCCAAAGGCAGACGCTTAACGACTAAGCCACCCAGGCGCCCCAAAACAGAACATAATTTAAAATAAGTTTTTTCTTTTTTTTTTTTTTTATAGCTGGTCTGTGATGTCTTTTAGCTTGAATGAAGTTTTGTTTGGAGAAAACATTTATTCCTTTATCTGCATATTCACAGAGATTATAGTTTTAAGGGCAAGGTGAGGGTGGAGGGGCAGAGGAAGAGGGAGAGAGAGAATGTCAAGCCGACTCCGAGCTGAGCAGAGTCTGCCGCGGGGCTTGATTGCACAAGCCTGAGATCCTGACTTGAGCCGAAGTTAAAGAGGACGCTTAACTGACTGACCCACCCAGATACCCCTCTTAGTAGATCTTATTAGGAGTTTATCAAATCTATTAGTCTATAATTTATAGAGAATCAATTTTTGGCTGTTTAATACTTCTACTGCCTATTTAGTATTCCATAGATTTTAAAATTAAATTTCTGCTCTTTGTTTTTCTTCCATTTTCTTAAAATTAATTTGATACTATCTAACTCCTTTAGAATAATCAATTTTTAGCCCTTCTTTTTTTCTAATATTTACATTTAATGTAATACCTTTCTTTTTTTTAAGATTTTATTTATTTGAGAGAGAGAGAGAGAGCACAAGGAGGGGGAGCAGCAAGCACAGGGAGAGTGAGAAGCAGACTCTCCACTGAGCAGCTGACCAGGGAGCCCAATGCGGGGCTCGATTCCAGGACCCTGGGATCACGACCTGAGCTGAAGGCAGACTCTTAACTGACTGAGCCACCCAGGCGCCATATAATACCTTTCTGTCTAAACACAATTTTGCCTGCCTCTGCGAGATACTAGTTTTTTAAAAAAATTATAATTCAGTTCAAAATACTGTCTGTGGATTATTTATTAATATATAGTTTTACTATATAAAGCTTGACCTGTGGATTATTTAGTAATATATAGCTTTATTTTCAAATATATGGACATACTCCAGTCATCTTTTATGAAGTCCTGAGATCAAAGGACTTTCTGAATTAGCTGGTACTTTAACATTTGTTGAGATTTTCTTTCTAGTCCAGCTTACAATAAATTTTTTTACAATAAATTTCTATGAATGTTCTTGTGAATTCAAGAGAATCTGTACATTCATCTATTTTGTACTGCAGTGCTTCATATATATCAATTAGGTCAAATATCTTAATAATTTCTACAGATCTATGTGCTTACTGAATTTTTTTCCTGCTTGGTCTTATGAACCAAAGTTATGAGAAATGTGTTAAAATCTTCTTATTGTGGATTTGTCCACTCCTCCTTTTACTTTTGTTCTGTATATATTTGGAATTTATATTGTTAGATGCATACAATTTTAGAATCATTAAATCTTCCTGGTAGATTGAACTTTTCATTATGAAATGTTTTTTCTTTTTCTTTTTTTTTTTTGTCTCTTTTTTCTAGGAATACTTCCTGCCTTAAAATGTGCCCTATTTGACATTGGCATAACTACACAAGAATTTTTTTGGAGAGTGCTTAAATAATATGTTTTTCCATTTTTACTCTTTTCTGTATTTATTTCTAGGAGTATTTTCCTTCTTCTTAAAAACCTCCTTTTAGTATCTATCTACTATTAGTGAATTCTCTTCACTATAATTTTCTGGAAATGTCTTTATTTCACCTTTACTTTGAAGGATACTTTCAGGGGGTAGAGAATTATATATTTTAAATTATTTTGTTTAAACCAGTAATCACCATTTTTAAAATTTCTATTAAGAATTCCACTGCCAGTCTTATATTTAGTCTTTTGGACTGCAGTTAAGAAATATTGACTTCATATAAACTAACTTGACTACTAAGATAAGAGAAAACTATCAAAAAGCAGGAAAAGTTCATAGTGAGAAAAAAACTATGAGGGGAAGAAACACCATAGAAAATAATTTATTGGACAATTAAGTGACACTCATTTTTGACCAAAGTTTGCAGAGTGGCTGGATGTTATTATTAGCAGTCAGATGAAAACAAGTAATGCTCTAGTCTAACTTTGTCAGAATAACTTCCAGAATGTCCTTTAGTAGAAACTTGCTGTTACATGAAACTAATTGCCACAAATGATGTTATAGTTTGAGTAAAATTCAGCATGGATGTAAATTTTGACTCGTACTCCAAACCTAAAATGAAAGCAGAACTATGTTAATAACAGTCATATTTGATGAAAATAATTCACTTGTTCATTGATCAATATCATATGTCTGTGAGGTGACAAGAGTTAATTTTCTTTCATTATAATTCATTGGATGAGATATTTTGTTAAAGATATTTATACTATCAGTCAATAAAAATAAATAATTGACTTTCAGGGAAGATAGGATGCAGACATGGGTATTACATAAGAACATAAACCCTGTGACAGTGTGGACTTTGTGTATCTTGTTCTCTGTGGTATCTCTTGCACTGAGATTAGGGCTTATTTCATAGTGCTAAAAAATACGTGTTGAGGGTGCAGGAAATGAGGATTAAGGCGTGCACTTGGGATGAGCACCAGGTGTTGTATGTAAGGGTTGAATCACTAAATTGTACACCTGAAACTAATATTACACCATATGTTAACTAACTGGAATTTCAATAAAAATTTTAAAAATATATATGTGATAAACAAATGGATCAGTTTTTCTCTAAAAGTTGACTTAAAAACATCTTAAGGGTGATGATAATAAACAGTATAATCTAGCTGGAGAGGCATCTAATAGAAGTCTGTAAACATCAATCTCTTATTCACTGTAAACATATAGTCAAGATAGTATTTACAAATGAGGCAAATCTTGAATATCCACTGAGATTGGCTCTGTCGCTATTTTAGGGAATACTGAAGTTACCATGTAGTGTGATCTGACATGGCTTCAGACCTAGTTTGCTCTAAAAATTAACACCTTTCAAGGGTATAAACCACCTCTTAATAACTTTGAACTCTTCATCGTTTGCAGCACTTTTGGCTAGGCTACCAAGCTCTGTATATGTTCAGTATGTTTTGAAGGTGACAACAGTTTGAAAAGAAAAATACGAAAAATAAATACATATATTTGGATGAGAAAGATAACCCCAAGTTTAGACATATGAGACAGGCCTACATTTCTCACAAATAGCATTTCATGATTGTCTACAGTTCCTGCCTGGCTTGAAGTTCCTTAATGTAGAATAATTATTTGGTTAGACAGTAGTGAGGCTCTTGCCTCAAGACATATTTAGCAAGTACCATAACTTTTACTCTCTTAGCATAATATTAGATTCTATGAGTGGTATAAAAAGTGCATAATGCATTTTTTTATGAAGATCACAATTTTGTTTTCTGCAAGGAAAAAAAAGAGATATCTGCATTTGGTTAAATGTGTATTAGAAATTCTGAAACCTCATATTAGAAGTCGGAAACTTCATAGCAGGAATATATACTTGGGGTCTAAATCTTGACTTAATTTTTTTAAAGATATCCATGGTTGGCAAAGTTGGAAAGTTGTGTTATGTAAAACCTTCCTGATCTACTACTTTTGGGTTAAATTGAGAGTGTTATCACCCATCCTTGGAAAGAGAAAAGTTTCCTTCTCCCCCCAGAAAAACCAGATTACTTTAACCTTTACGAACGCAAAATAATGCCACCTAAAGGAGCTTCAATTATACAAAACAGTTTAGCATGCAGAATCTACTTTCACAGGAAAAACAGGGAAAAAAAAAAAACTATAGTCTGCTTCCTTCACCTCTACTTCAGTGGAATAATGGAAAGATCAGAGGCTTTTGAATGAGATAAATCTGGATTTGAGTCATGTTTGTGAATTAGCACAGGTTTCTTAGTTTCTCCCTAACAAAATGGCCTTAATAACCTCACGATAGAGCATTCTTGTGAAGATTAAGAGAATGCATGTGAAAGCTCTCAGAAACTAGATTTTCAGTAAGTGTGAAGTCTAGACTTCTATTGTTCTCATAGTTGTTTCCACAGAGTTTAACAGAAATTGTCTTTCATTTCTTTCTGTTGGGTTAGCATATAATTGAGGAAATGGCCAACAAATACATGGAAAAAAAATGTTTAACATAACTAATCGTCAGGGAAATGCAAATCAAAACCGCAATGAGATACTACTTCACATCTGTTAGAATGGGTGTCATCGAAAAGAAAAGAGCTAACAAGTGCTGGTGAGGATGTGGAGGAAAGGGAAGCCCCCATACACTGTTGGCGGGAATGTAAACACTCTGGAAACAGTTTAGAGTTTCCTCAAAAAAGTAAAAATAGAACTACCATATGATCTAGCAATTCCACTTCTGGCATATATCCAAAGGAAATGAAGTCTCTATCTTAAAGAGATATTTGCACTCCTGTGTTCATAGCATCATTATTCATAATAGCCAAGATATAGAAACAGCCTAAGGCACTGAGAGATGAATGGATAGAAAAAGAGTGAATATATATATATATATATATTGAATATATATGTGAATATATAAATATATTCCATATTCCATATACATGGATCTATGTGGAATATTATGCAACCATAAAAAGGAAAGAAATCTTGCCATTTATGACAACCTAGATGGGCTTTGAGGACATTATGCTAAGTAAAATAAATCAGACAGGGAAAAACAAATACTGTGTGATATCACTTGTATGTGGAATCTAAAAAAGCCAAACTCAGAATCAGAGAATAAAATGGTGGTTGCCACAGGATGGGAAATGGGAAAAGTTGGTCAAGGAGTACAGACTTCTAATTATAAGATTAATAAGTTCTGGCCATCTAATGATGATTATAGTTAGCAGTACTGTATTATACACTTCAAAGTTGTTAAGCGAGTAGATCTTAAATGTTCTCACCCCAAAAACAAAATGATAATTATGTGAGGTGATGTAGGTGTTAACTAACTTTATTGTAGTAGTCATTTCACAAAATATGCGTATCAAATAATCACCTTGTACATCTTAACCTTACATAATGTTATATGTCAATAATATCTCAATAAAGTTGGAGAAAATATCCTTGAGGACAATAAGGTCTTACTCTTCTCTTAAGTACCGGTATTCAGTCAGTTACAACACTGGGCCTGGAAATATTACCTACCAGTTTGAGAAACAGACTGGTTCTCTCATCTGCTGGCTGATATTGCTTCATTTATGTCTGTCTGTCTGTCTGTCTATCTATCTATCTATCCATCCATCCATCCCAGATCTTCTATATCATGATATAGATACAAGAAAACTTCAATATTTCTGTATTTATTGTTAAATTTGGCATTTTATTCCTTAAATACTTGAAGAAAATTATAGTAAGTGCTATATAAATAGTAGATGCCATTATTATAGCTCACTCAATAAATAAACCATTTTACAATAATTCATTCAAATAAATTATGGGAGAAAATATATAAATTTCTTCTGAAAACACGGTTAAAATAAAAATTCAGTTTCTAAGCTGATAAAATTCTTAGTAGTAGCAATAAAGCTGACGATACTCAACCAGAAAAGTAGTTGACTTATCCCAATCCTATCCCAAGATTATCCCAATCTCAATCAAAGATTTTTGTTCAGTGATTTTAAATATCTCTTCTCATATACAAAAATTTGTGCCTCATTTAATTGAGATAAAGATGCTTTCAATTTCCATTTATTAAAAAAATGGCCCTAAGTACTTTAAAACACACAATTAACACCAGTATGATTTACGGTGGGGATTTCAACAAAACTCCATCACAGATAAAGATCAAAGTGATAAACTTACGTTCCTAATGACACAGAGTTCCAGAAACAGAGGTAAATCCAAGGTCTGTATACAAAATCAGGGAATGATAATGTGCCAGAGACCACCTGCATTATATTCTGGAAGAAACCCTCCATCCTAAATGGGTAAATGCACAAATGGTAGGGAGCAGAGATGAAAAGATGTTGATCACAACAGTTACCAACTCTCCCTTCACTGTCCACCCTCCACCAAAAAAAAGGAGTAATCCGGATTTATCAGGCCGTCATAGAAATTTTTTTAAAAGGAAGCTTTTTAAAAAAATTATTTACACTGCTTTTTCTTTTAATTTCTGGAAGGATGAATGTGCTTATAATAATATGTTTTATCAAACATGATATTTGTAATGAAATAGACATAACTAATCTTGACATAATTGAGAAATTAAGAATTTTTAATAAATCAATAAATTTCTAAATTAGAAATAATACATCTTGTTTCTGTGATAACATAACCTCTACTTATTCTCATTTTCTTTTCTGTCTTCTTTGTAGACCACTCATTGTACACACTGGCATTGTCCAGGTGTGTCTTCTTCCCTTGACTACTTGTTTTCCTCACTCTGTGGATTTAACTATCACTTTAGCCATATATGTATGTATATATATCTATACATACAGATACAGAATATATCAGAATCCAGAGTCTCTATAAAGGATCATTCACAATGTTGGATATAATCTCATATTATTAGATACACAAAGAAACATTAAAATGTGAGTAATACTTAGAACAAAAGGCAATCAATGAACAACTCTGTGAATATACTAAAAACCATTAAATTATGGACTTTAAATGGATAAATTCTATCATGTGAATTATTTCTCAAACTATTACAATAAAAACAGGCAATCAATGGGGTCTCTGAGATGATCCATATGTAATTAGCAGACAAGATTTTAAAAGCGTTTATAATAACTAGGCTCAGTATGTAAATTAAAATATACACATAATGATTAAACACAAACTGTAGCAGAAAAACTGAAATGTTCATTAAAGAACCAAATGGAAATTCTAGAAAAAATTATAGACACAGATTTTATATGTATGTATACTCTATGTATTTATACCTATATTTATATCTATAACTATAACTATAGTAAAGTTTTCAGCCATAATTATCCTCTACTTGAGACTTCTGTAATAGATACGAGTGTCCAAGGTCCAACTTCACTTTGTCTCATACACACCTTGAACTCAACACATTTAAAATTGAGTTTAACATCTGCTCTAAAACTCCACCTTCTGTGTACCTCCACAGAAACAGATAATAACAGATTCCACCCATCCCATGCAATATGGAAACCAGAGATTTACCTTGGATCTCACATTTTTCTTCTCTACTCACATCTAAACAATCACCCGGTGCATACAGATTTTACTTCCTTAGTTTTCCTTTTCTTTCTTCTCCGTCACTACTAGATCTATCATGGATAATTGGAAAAAAAAATCTCCTTTGTTCTCCTCTGCCTCTGGTCTTATTTTATTAAATCTACTCTCTAAATAAAGCATAGTTACAAACTGAAATATAACTATACTACTGTTCTGATTAGGTATTTTCAATGGCTCTACATTTTCTTTGAAATTAATTCCAATCTTCCTATATTACATGCAAGAGAGAAGATACTTGCACATCCCCTTCTTCAACTGGAAGAAAAAGGTGGGAAAGGGAATTTTTAACTTCAAATCAACTAGGAATCTTGACTATTTTATGGGACTGGATATTTTTAATAATTGACTGCAGGAATTGACTGGAAAAATCATGAGGGAAACTCCATCTGAGTTTCAGCTGGAGAAAGGAGAAATAACTAACTTCATCAAATGAATATAAAAAATAATAAGAGCCAAATATCAGGGTCATGTTATACTTTCATTCCAAGGAGGGTAGTTTGATACACTAGTTATATGTGCAATTTTCTATACTCAATATAGGCTCTGTACTTCATGTTCATTAAAAAAAGAGAGAGAAAAGTTTTGTCCTTAGTTTAGAATGCCCTATCTCCTCCTTCTGCCTACTTGAATAATTACTCTTCATTCTTTAAAATACAACTGGTGATTTTACTTAGCAATTCCTGATTATTCAAATCTTAGTTTGTATTCTGCATCCTTGTTCCCATCATACCCTTTGATTTATATGTGCCATCATACTTACGATAATGGATTTTGAACATGTGTTTCGGTTCTGATTATTCCATGAACTCCTTAAAGTCAGAGAATATGGACCATTCATCTTTGTGTTTTCAAAACTGCAAATATTTGGACCTGAAATCTTAGGGTATCAATAAATAAAATAAATAAAATGATGCTGCAGAGAAGGAGAGACAAATGGAACTATCACAACAACAGTAGAGAAGTAGTTGCAGTTATTTTTGAGAGGGGATGAAGAACTCCATCTTGGGAAGTTCATACTGAAATGGCAATAGATTTTGTTTTTTTTATAGAGCTTCCTGCAGACCTAATAAGCACTAATTGAAAAAACAGCACAAAAATTTCAGTTAGTGCAATATCATTGGGATGCTTTGAAATTACACTTTCTTTAGATACAAGAATCAGAACTGGGCAGTCTTGGAGCTACAAAGGACAGAAGGTATGGTCCCTTCACTCCCGAACATCTCTGTAACCATGTACCACCTTCGGGGAATAATCATTTTCTGAGAAGATGTCTTATGACTGAGATACAGAGAATACAAGTGATTCTCTCAATTGCTTAATAATGAAATCCAAATAAAACAAAAACCCATCTTGTCTAAGGAAAATAACCCAATGCTTTGTGTTAGAGAAATTAGAACTAAGGAGTGATTTAGCTATAGAAAACTCAAGTATGAGGATTATTTCAGTTCCTGCCAAAAGAAAGGGGATGTCTTATGATACCACATACAGAAAACCCAAAAGACTACCAAAAAAACTACTAGAACTAATAAAGGAATTCAGTAAGATCACAGGATATAAAAATCAATATACAAAAATCCATTGCATTTCTGTACACAATAAAGCAGCAGAAAGAGAAATTAAGAAAATAATCCCACTTACAATTACACCAAAAATAATAAAACACCTAGGAATAGGGACGCCTCAGTGGCTCAGTCAGTAAAGCATCTGCCTTCGGCTCAGGTCATGATCCCAGGGTCCTGGGATTGAGTCCCGCATTGGGCTCCTTGCTCAGTGGGGAGCCTGCTTCTCCCTCTGCCTCTGCTTCTCCCCTCTGCTTGTGCTCTCTCTCTCTCTGACAAATAAATAAATGAAATCTTAAAAAAAAAAATCTAGGAATGAATCTAACCAAAGACATGAAAGTCTATACTCTGAAAATTATAAAACATTGATAAAAGACATCAAAGACAACACAATCAAATGGAAAGATATTCCATGCTCATGGATTGAAAGGACAAATACTGTTTAAATGTCCATGCTACCCAAAGAAACCCCAAAGATACTACATAGTGCAAACCCTATCAAAATACCAACAGCATTTTTCACAGAAGTAGAATAAACAATCCTGCAATTTGTATGGAACCACAAAAGACCCTGAACAACCATAGCAATCATGAAAAAGAAAAACAAAAAGAAAGTATCACAATTCCAGATTTCAAGTTATACTACAAAATTGTAGTAGTCAAAACAGTATGGTATCAGCATAAAAACAGACACCTAGATCAGTGAAGCAGAATAGAGAGCCCAGAAATAAACCTGCAATTATATGGTTAATTGATCTTTGACAAAGTAGGCAAGAATATGCAAAGGGAAAAAGAGAGTCTCTTCAACAAATGATGTTAGGAAAGCTATATGCAAAAGAAAGCTATATGCACTTTCTTACATAGTACACAAAAATAAACTCAAGGGGCGCCTTGGTGGCTCAGTCATTAAGCGTCTGCCTTCAGCTCAGGTCATGGTCCCAGGGTCTGGGATCGAGCCCCACATCAGGCTCCCTGCTCAGTGGGAAGCCTGCTTCTCCCTCTCCCACTCCCTCTGCTTGTGTTCCTTCTCTCACTGTGTCTCTCTCTGTCAAATAAATAAATAAAATCTTCAAAAGAAAAAAAAAAACTCAAAGTGGGTTAAAGACCTAAATGTGAGACCTGAAACATAAAAATCCTAGAAGAAAGCACAAAGCAGTGATTTCTCTAACAGTGGCCACAGCAGCATTTTCTAGATATGTCTCCCGAGGGTAGGGAAATAAAAGGAAAAATAAACTATTGGAACTATATCAAAATAAAAAGCTTCTGTACAGCAAAGGAAATGACCAACAAAACGAAAAGACAACATAAGGAATGGGAGAAGATATTTGCAGATGACATAATCAATAAAGGGCTAGTATCCAAAATATATAAAGAACTGATACAATTCAACACCAAAAAACCAAATAATCCAATGAAAAATGGGCATAAGACAAGGGAGATGCCTCGGGCGCCTGGGTGGCTCAGTTGGTTAAGCGACTGCCTTCAGCTCAGGTCATGGTCCTGGAGTCCCGGGATCGAGTCCCGGGATCGAGTCCCGCATCAGGCTCCTTGCTCGGCAGGGAGTCTGCTTCTCCCTCTGACCCTCTTCCCTCTCGTGCTCTCTATCTCTCATTCTCTCTCAAATAAATAAAATCTTTAAAAAAAAAAAAAAAGACAAGGGAGATGCCTCAAAAAATTAAAAATAGAACTACCATATGATCCAGTAATTCCACTACTGGATATTTACCAAAGAATACAAAAACACTAATCAGATAAATATATGTACCCCTATGTTTATTGCAGCATTATCTACAAGAGCCAAACTATGGAAGCAGTCCAAATGTCCAACACCAGATGAAGGGATAAAGAAGTGGGATATATATACAATGGAATATTACTCAGCTATAAAAAAGAATGAACTCTTGCCGTTTGCAACAACATGAATGGATCTAGAGAGTATCATACTAAGTGCAATTAATCAAACAGAGAAAGACAAATACCATATGATTTCACACATATGTGGAATTTAAGAAACAAAACAAAGGGAAAAAAAGAGACTAACCAAAAATCAGACTCTTAACTACAGTGAACAAACTGATGGTTATCAGAAGGGAGCTGGGTGGGGGGGGTGGGTGAAATATGTGACGGAGATTAAGAGCACACTTATCACGATGAGCACTGAGTAATGTATGGAAGTGTTGAATCACTATATTGTACACCTGAAACTAATATAACACTATATGTTAACTATATTGGAATTAAAATAGAATAAAATAAAAAGTCACTTTCATATCTTATTAAAAAAAAAGAAAGGGGATTTCTTAACATGTGTTTTAACTATTTCTTTTGAAGAAACTCTACAAAAAAAAAACCCTATTACCTTTTGCCTAATATAAAAAAATGAAAATTTACCATATAAATAAAATCAGGCGCATATGCTTCTATTTTCTTTTTGAAAATATATCCCAGGCTAGCAAATGTTGCTTTAATAATATTATGGCTATCTATCTGTCACCTATCTATCTATATCATCTATCTACCTATCATTTGTGTGTATATATGCACACACATTATATATCGATTATCCCTTTCTTAAAAAATTTTCTTATGCTACCCGTTATTTACTTATTTTGAACATTAAGATATTAAATTTTTAAGAATTTCTTTTCATGAATTAATAAACTTGAAGTCTCAAGTTTATTAATTCAGTTATTCTAATAAAAATGAAGAAAACAAGGCATTTTACAGAACTGACTATAATCGCTGTTATAGAGCCACTAGAAGGGAAAGGGGATAAAGAAATATCATATGGAATTAACAATGGTTAATTGATATTTCATGTTAAAGTAAAGGCACTCAGTTTAAAATAAAATTAAATGGCTCAAGTAGCATAAACATGCCACCAAGTTTGAGTGACAAAATCTAACAGATTCATTAGAGCTGGTTGGGGTCTTCAGAGTTCAACTCCAGAGCTCTTGTCTCTGGCACCTTACTTTTCCAATGACATTTTCTGAGTGCAGTGCTTACTCATTGGGTCTTCCTGTTTTCTCAGAATGGTTTATGACAGGAGCAGGTGTCATCAGCCATGAAATTGCAGGAGGTTTCCCAATAAATACTATCATTGCCTGAAGGGAAACAGCTGCACACATTTGTACGGATTTATAGAACACCTGATGTAAAACAAGGCGTTACACTGGACCTGCGGAGGTGGTTCTCCTCCTCCAGCTCCCCTCCCCCCCCCCACCCTCCTCCCCTCCCCTCCCCCACCCTCCTCCCCCCCCCCCCCCTCCCCCCCCCCCCCCCCTTTCCCCCTCCTCTTTCTTCCCCTCCCCCTCCTCCTCCTTCTAATGGAAATACCCTGATCTAGGTGGGCAAAGGCTGGATATGTTTTCTTAAGTGAAAAGCAAGTGTTTGTGTGGAGACTTTTATCTGTGGAACTGCTGCAAAGATTAAGACACACTCATATACACATCCATTTCCTCATAATGTAAAAAAAAAAAGCTATAAATTAACTTACTGAAGAAAACCACAGGCATGTGTATGTATACACACACACACATATATGCACATATATTTGCCTATTTAATTTACCTATCTGAAATCTTTTTCTCCTTGTAAATTCAAACATTCCCCATTAATGAGTCTTCATTTGTCATGAGCCCCAGAAATGGAAGCCTCCATTTTATGAATGAAGATAAAATGTTCCTTGAATAGTGAATCTTTTTTTAATAAAAGAAGAAGTCAGGCTAAAGCAAGGGGAATGATCAGTTCTTGAGGGCCTTGGGTTTTTTTTTTTAAAGTTTTAATTCATTTATAGCTTCACCAAAAAGAAAAAGGTAAATTATTCCCTGGGTTTCCGTTTAGCACACAAGTGAGTTCTAAGATATTATTTGAGGGAATTAAGACAGTTGAAATTATCCTGATATAAAAGAAAGTCAATAGTAGTCAGTAGTGTGTAATTGCATTATATTTTAGTGAATGTTAGAATAATGATATATACGTGTCAAACCACAAGCATCTTAAGGGCTTTAAAATATGTGGTTAGGGGATTTTCCAGCTGCCACATATCCTGCCCGATGCTTTGGTTTTTTGGTCTGTTAGACAGTTCTGGAATGAAGAAACTTGCTCTGCAGAAGTGTTGTCCCCTGCATTCTGACGCTTTCCTCCAGCTGGGAGCTGTGTCCTCAGGATCTCTGCCAATCAACAACCTTGGCTTAAGTTTTAAAGTGCTGATCATAATAACAAAGATGAGGAGAGCGACTTCTAGTTACATGAATTTAGAACTGAAGAGTTCTAATTTTTTTTTTGGTACTGTTATTCAGATGAAATTGTATAACACAGTAATGAAACTTACAAGGTTAAAAATTAAAGGCCAAAAGAACATTTAAATAAGATGTGAAACACACAGCATAATCATAAAGCTGTAGACTAGTTTCCAAAAGTCACTACAGAAAACTAATCTCATAAACTTATAATGAGTACTACGTATATAAAGATATGTATGCATAATAAAAGCTTAGATATCTTTGCCGCAAACATTTGTAATACAAATAACCTTTTCAGCAAATGTGTGCACAGGGGATATTTTGAAACTCACAACGCTGTCAAGAGGAAATTAATTTCCACTTGAAATAAGCTAATGTGAATGTCAAAAATGCCCTTTGGAAATTTAATCACAAAACAAAAGATCAAGCCTAAGGAGTAAATTTACATACATAAAAATAATCTATAACATGGCCTAAATGTTGCTTTATTACAATCCAGTTTAGTAAATAATCTAGCTGTGTGATCTTGGGTGAGTCATTTAGTTTCTGTGTGCTCATATAAATAACTGACCTGTGAGGGTAGAGTGAGGCAGGTATTCAATAATAATAAAAATAATAAAGCAAGTCCATGATACATTATTTTAAAAATTATAAGATATATTTATATCTCTACACATATATGTATAGACATGAATTATTTACATAACTAATGATGGCTATACTTTCCTATTTCCCTGTTAAACACAAGTACACATGTACTTATAAAAATTTAATTTTTAGATTTGATAATATTTTATAATTTTATGAAATACTCTTCAAAGGAAGAAAAGTGCGTTGGTGGTATAGTGGTGAGCATAGCTGCCTTCCAAAGGAAGAAAAGTCCTATAGGATCTTCTCTTCCAAGAGTAATAACAAGAGGCAGATTTGTTCAAAATTTTAAAATGACTGTTGAAAAATGTTGAAAAGCTATCAGAAAATTTTTACCGTAAATGAAATAAGCTAAAACGCATGGCTAGAGCTTTGGGATGTTTTTGTAAAACCTTATAAACTTTTATATTTGGGAATTAAACTGGCAACATCAAATAATTGCTTCTTTTTTAGACTTCCAGAAATCCAGGGTTTGGATGACTAAGATACACAGTAAGAATAGGTTTGCACATGTACATATTTACCTTTGGACACAGACCAAGGAAACAAATACGAAAAGCCAAATGAAATAAGAGTTTGCCAAATTTGTTAAGCTGCGAAATAGGATATAGTCTCATTATAAGAGCAGAAGAAAAATTTTATTTTATTTCAATTTCCCAAACCATTCTTTGCAGAACCCATCACAGCAATATTCTCGGAGCAAGCAAAATCAGCATGTTGTTCATATCAGTAGAGGGGGAATCAGAAATAAATTCTGGACTTACTCCAGTTTCACAGACCACCGAAAGAAAATTAAAATTAAACTTAGAAGCTGAAACACTCAAGACTAATAAAACATACGATTTTAAAAATTAAAATAATTCTAAATTTTATAGGCATAAGAATGTCACTGACTTATCTTGACTCTAGTTTCATGATATGATGAACAAAGCAGCCTTATCAATGAGATTAATTCAGGCTGTCCCTAAAAATAACATGGATTGAGCAGTTATTTCATGATTTATCCTTTAGTTTCCTCTTTTTTTTAAATTGTTATTAACAAGGCAAGTGCTCGTTATGAATAAATAAGTGACTAATAATGAATGAATAAATGAATGACTGTATAGCTCAAATGTAATCGTCTCTAAAAAACGTGGTGGTTCTTTTCTAAGAGATTTCCAAAATCACACACTTCCTGATTTATTCACACTTCAGTACAGCTTTTCTAACTTTGCTTTAATATTACTATCATTTGTTTTATTTCTCTGTGCCTTTCTGGTGTGCAAAGAGCACATTTTCTGTTTGTCTTTTCATTCTCAACACAAAGTATGGCATTTTGCATATTAAAGGTGATTAGTAAATGTTTGACAAAAAATTAAGGAATGAAGCAATAGGCTTCCTAAGCACATTGTCACACTCAGTTGTTGACAGTATCAGTTGGATAATTACAAACTCACACCTTTTGTTTCATTCCTTCTCAAGTATTGGTAGAGTGCTTAATATAAAGTAAATGCATCCATAGCTATCTATCAGCTTTCCACTGAAGATATTATCCGTGAACGTAAATAAGGGAGATGAGGGAAGACATCCCCAGAGGTGCACAAAGCCCCAGGCTAACGCTCTAAGGGCACGAGATGCGAAGTTACTATGGGCTCCATAAAAATCTAGTTAGGGTGACATTGGCTGCTCCACTTTTCTGGTTATCAGTTGCTTCATTTGTAATACGAAAGGATCACCTTAATCATCTTTAAATTCCCTGTAGGTCTAACATTTTATTTTTGTGATCAATAGTTATACTGTTCAGGGACAAGCTCTGTAGGCTCCTCATCACACTGCTTGAGGGACAGGCATCAAATCATTCTAAAGGATATCAACAGGGGGAAACCAGACTTCTAAGATGATTCTATGTGCAAAATGCAGCACAAACAGAGGCAATGAAAGGTCGAGTGGTGGTGGTGGTGTGTGGTGGGGAAAGAAAGCTTCAAGAGAAGTGTTACCAAACGATATGGATGCTAAACCTAGGCTTTTAAGGGTGAATTTTGCAGGGACACAGCAGGGGATGTAATGGGATGAGTCATTCCAAATGTCAGAAACAACATGTACACAGAATAAAGGTTTGAAGCAGTGGGAACCTAAAGGAAATTGGAAGTAGTTTGGTTTTGTTGGAGCATTAATTTGTGTGTTGGAGACTGGAGTCGTAGGCAATAGCCAGGCCTAGAGGATCTTGGATTCCATGTCTAATGGTGTAGACTTTTTTATTTGTGCGGTGATGGACCATTAAGAGGCTTTTTGACAATGGAGCGACATGATGGATCGTTGTTTACAAAGATCATGATGGCTGCTGTGTGAAGATTAACTCAAGGAAACAAAACCAGAAGCAGTGGATCTCTAAGCAGAAAGTGAGGTGACACTCGAGGGGAGATGGTGAGGTGGTAAACTGGGACAGCAGCAGTGACCCGGAAAGGAGCTCACGATGAGAGAGATCTGTGAGGAAGAATCAACAAATAAGATTAAGTAATAGACTAGATTTGGAAATCAGGGAAGAATTACAGGGCAGAGTAGGAGACTGTTTTAGGTTCGGTTACTGAGGGGAGATGATTTCATTAAATGAGATGGGCAATGTAGAAGCAGAAACATGCTGGTGGAAGAAAGATGAATTTGGTTTTAAACATGTTAAATTTGAAGTGCCTTTGGAACCTTCAGGAAGGAACAGGCTTTTGCAATTAGACCAACAGTCCTGCCCTGAAAGTCTAACATGATGCTCTCACTCCTTCCTCGTTTCCTACCCTTCTCCGCTTTCCTACTCTAGCCAACACCACCATTTTTAGATTCCTTGAACATGCAGCCGTTTTCTGCCCTGAGCTTTTGCATTTACTATTTACTCTGTTTAAAATAATTTCTTAGGTGCCTGGGTGGCTCAGTTGGTTGAGTGTCTGACTCTAGATTTCGGCTCAGGTCATGATCTCGGGGTCCTGGGATCCAGTCTCACATTGAGCTCTACGCTAAGCAGGGAGTCTGCTTGAGATCATTTCTCTCCCTTTGCCTCTGCTCCTCCTCCCCACTCGCGCATGTGCTCTCTCTCTCTAAAATAATTTCTCCCAAAATATTTATAGCGATGGTTTATGTTTATTATTATGTCTCAGAATATCGTCTTCTTAGAATCACCTTCTAGTACTATCTCGAGTTGCCCATTACCCCAGTCATTTCTATCATCTCCTATTTTATTTCCTGCATTGCTTATATGACTATCTAAAATATTCTTGGTTATTTATGTATTTACTTGCTAATTGGTTGTTCCCCCCTCCCCATCTGACAGAAAATCTCTATGGGAACATGGACTATCATTCACTTTTACTATACCTACATCTAGAATGAACCTGATACGTATTAAATGCCCCTCAAAACTTATTTAATGAGTAACTAAACCTATGGCCATGGAATTATGGAGAAAGGATGGACTGATACTCAGTGGGGGGCACAGGAAGATTTACTGGGGAGTTTCAATTATACAAGCCCCTTCTAAAACTCTAAGAGAGCCTCTAGCAACAGGTTCACACAATCAAATCTTTTTTTTTTTTGGTGAAATTCACAAAATAAGATATTTTAACCATGGTAAAAAGTACTGTCTTTTTTCAACTCTTTTTCTCCTCCACCCTCTTCATCTCAGGTGATGTCAAGAAAGGCATATTTGAAATCTGGCTTGAAAAGTTAAGTTGGGATACATTTAGTTTGTTTTTTAAAGGGTGATTTTATATAGTTTGCAAAATAAAAAGATCATAAATGCAGAATTATATACAGAAAGGAATATTTACTTAGAAAGAGAAAAGAAATAATAAATTACAAATTTTAAAAAACTGACAAATACCATCACAAAGTCCAGAAAATAACGTTTTTATGTTATTTATGCCTGACATACTTCATAACACTTCTTTTCTGATATTTTTGGCTGAGTACTCTTTGACTCCTCTTCAAATTGCAGTGCTTTTGTAATATAATTTTCTTTTTTTTTAAGTAGACTCCATGCCCAGCTAGAGCCCAATGTGGGCCTTGAACTCATTACCCTGAAATCAAGACCTGAGCTGAAATCAAGAGCTGGACATTTAACCAACTGAGCCACACTAGTGTCTCAATACAATTTTCTATAAGAATAATAAAAAGATAATTCTGTTTTTCTACTAGCATGGTTGATTTTTTTAAAACATTGGTTGTTGAAAAAAATATTTGTAGCATTATAACTTGTTAATGGAATATCATTAAGTTTAAGGATTGTTTTCAAATTTGGGAGAAATCTCAAGTTTCCTTCACATGAGTTGTTACTTACAAACTCACTGACTTTACAGGTTTGTACCCTACAAACACAGGGATCCTGATAAATTCTATTTTGTGTAATTGCCACTAAAATTAGTATGATGTGCTTATCTTTGCATATACCCCAAAAGAAAGAACTTCTATTACTTGAGAACCAAATTCTCTAATTACATGTTATTCATTCAATATTAGAAGAATTTTCAGTTATATACCTTTCAAAATTTATTCTCCTCCGTTCTTCATATGCTTCTGGTACTGAGTCCTGTGGGGTACATTCATATTTCAATGAAATCTTTGGCCCTGCCCCTGTGTCATTAGATGAGCCAGTATTTGGAGTTTTTCCCTATCCCAGGAGAACTACTAATAACTTGCCTATATACCTACACAGCTACATGGAAGTAGTTGATATATATACAAGATGGCCTAAGGGAAAGAGGAGATGGGCAAGACAGGAATTCTCACATGAATTGTTTGGTAAAGAAGTCAGTAAAAGATTTGGGAAATAAATGGGCAGAAAGGAAGAATTGTAACAGGCAAAGGCAAATATCATGGAAGAAAGGCAAGGAAAAATTTCATGTCTATAAATATGTTTAAACAATGTTTCTACAGCACTGAACCACTAATCATTATGAACTGATGTTTTAAAGAATTAAAAATTAAGATAATAGAAAATATTGGATTTTAGGATGAAAGGTTTTCATATGAAATTGAGAAGAATGTACCTGTATTACCTTTCCTAAGGCTGTTGTAACAGATTACGGCAGACTGAGTGGGTTAGCCAGCAGAAATTAATTGTCTCACATTTCTGGAGGCTAGAAGTCAAGATCCAGATGTTGGCAGGTTTGGTTCCTTCTGAATGTCACGAGGGAAGGAATTGATCCAGGCCTTTCTCTTTGGCTTGTAGATAGTTGTTTTCTCTCTGGGTCTTAATTTTTTCTTTTTCCTATGCATGTTTGTCTCTGGGTCTGAATTTCCCCTTTTAAAAAATAACTGGATTAGGGACAACCGTAACAACCTCATTTTAACTTGATTACCTCTGTAAAGGCCCCATCTCCAAATAAGGTTACATTCTGAGACAACAGCAGTTAGGACTTGAACATATCTTTTGCAGAGGACACAATTCAACCTGTAACATATCAAATTTAAAATTATATTTAGTGTTACTAGGTAATGAGTGAAACAATATGATGGTAAGAAAATGTCATGATTAGGGTGCCTGGGTGGCTCAGATGGTTAAGCATCTGCCTTCGGCTCAGGTCATGATCCCAGGGTCCTGGGATCGAGTCCCGCATCGGGCTCCCTGCTCCTTGGGAGCCTGCTTCTCCCTCTGCCTCTCTCTCTCTCTCTCTCTCTCTCTGTCTCTCATGAATAAATAAATAAAAAGTTTTAAAAAAAAAAGAAAGAAAAAGAAAATGTCATGATTAACTGACATAGTTTGTTCTCTGGTTCCATTGATTGAGGGAATGCAGGTCACTGAAGGAAAGGGTATTTTAAAATAAAACACCCATTCAAAATAAAACATCCAGAATATACAAAACATAAAATATATACATATAATATAAATATAATATATAGGTATAAAATATATAAATATAAAATATACCTTTTAAACTATTGCCCTATTTTCAAGAAGACATACACCTTTGTTTTCTCAAAAATACTTGGTACCTTTCTTTTCTTTTCCTTTTTTTTTTTTTTAATGCTACTATCTAGAAGATAGGAACGTTTCCAAAAGGGAAAGTCCTACTACCTGTGTTAATTATTGCTTGGCTTGATTGTCAGCAACTAGTCCCCAAGACCTGACCTTTCCTGCTCACTAGCTTGTACCCACTGACCTTTGTTCCACATTTTTCCTTAAGCTCTTCTTTCCAGCTTATCTCTCTCTTCTTTTTTTTTAGATCTTATTTATTTGACAGAGAGAGAGTGAGAGCAGGAACACAAGCAGGGTGAGTAGGAGAGGGAGAAGCAGGCTTCCCACTGAGCAGGGACCCCAATGTGGGCTCGATTCCAGCACCCCGGGATCATGACCTGGCCAAAGGCAGATGCTTCACTGACTGAGCCACCCAGGTGCCCCTCCAGCTTATCTCTTAATTCAGTAAAAAACCATACGTGCATAATATCCAGTGATGGAGACCAGAACTATCCCTCAAGCAATGACTTCTCTGACAAGACCTCCGGCCAGCCCAGACCACCCAGACCAGTTTGAGAGTAACCCCTGACTCATGCCTTTGCAGATGGACCACAGAGTGACCTCTGGAATGACCAACAATTACCTTTACCTCATTATAATACTACAATCTCTGCCCAAGGAGGAGAACGAGGCTCATTTACGTAACATGTAATATGTGTACAGGCATGTTTCTTTAAGGTGTATATGCAACCTTATGCCTACCTGTACATATGATGATAAGGATGCCGTTTTTAAATATTCATCCTAACCCTAAATAAAAGGAACCCATTCACCTTTGCTCGGGGAGTCACAGCTTTGGAGTTATTCCCTGTGATCTCCTTATTTGCTGCAAATAAAGTTTTCATTGTGCAACAACTCCACCTGGTGTATCTGTGACTCACCAAGGGGTGACTCTCATTGATTTGGTTATGCTACAGCAATAAATAATCATGGCACAGAAATATGGTTGTTCTTGAGGAACTTTCAACAGATATATATTTGTGTATATGCATATATATTAATATATGTATACGTTTATATATGTGTGTATATATGTTCATATGTTCGTGAGTGTATATGTATATAGAATATTCCCTAAAACTTAAAACTCTGAGAAAACACTATATTTGTATAAAATAAAACATATCAATGAACAAAATAATCCTATAAATCATAACTCTAATCTATATAAAACTCTAGCACATAATCTAATATATATGTACAGCATGTATATCATTTTCTATAGGCAAAAAAGTATAAACATTTATATTAATAACTTTATTTAAATTAAATTATAGCACTTATATAGAGTTAGAAAAAGCAAAATTAGTTTTTTATTATCCTTTCAACTAGATGTTAATAGAGATAAGGTAATTTGATAAGAATGGTGCATATTTAAGCCAATTTTACTCTATCCTTCAATGTATTTGCCTTACATTGCAGTTAAATAACTGGATTTTTTCCTAAGGCTGTAATTCTACCACAGGAGCAGGTTGTACGAAAACAAGCAGAAAGGGTCATAGCCCTCTGTCTAACCTTTGCTATTTAAACCAAAGTCTCAAGCCTTTTGAAAATGTAAATTGTCCCAGTCTGTTCACTGAGAAGACAAGAACATACAGTAAAAGAATTATTTTTTGTAGAAACTAAATCTGCATTTTTTTCCCTGAACACTTTTCAAGTGTTGAATTTAAAGACAGTTAATTATCATCCATTCTTTAGAGACCAAGAAAAACAATTTAGTATTCAGCAAAATGAGCAGGCAATCTACCTTATTACCCGCTTTTTGGATAGGTGAATGTGAAGAATTTACATTCATGTAAAAAAGGCAATAATGGTGTTCTCTTGAGAAGACAGAACCATAAGAAAGACACAAGTTGACACTTGCTCAACCCAGTCACAAAAAAACATTTTCACCTGACTGATGAAAAGTGCTAATATTTCTAAGAAAGTGGCAGAGACTATAAGAAACAACAATGAATAACTCAAAACTAGTACCAGGCATAACATTAACTTTCAAATGACACATTGGGCTATGAATTTTTAGTGACCTTTACTAAATTAATTGAAATACTGTCAATAAGTCCATTTCTGCAGAAATAGAAAAGACATCAATGCTGTGCCAACTCAGCTACAAATTAGTACATGTCTGACTCCAGAAGCTTTCTCACAGATTTCAGCAAAGAACCAGGAATCTAGCTGTTGATGAGTCATGGAAAATGGTGTAAAACTCCACGAAATAAATTGCTAAAGGGTAGGAAACTGTGATTTGTAAAATCCACTACTGTCTTTTGTGTGCCTCCCTTTTTCTTCAAGAGACTTTTTTTTAAGAGTTTGAGGTTCACAGCAAAACTGAGAGAAAGGTACAGAGATTTTCCATATGCCTCCCACTCTGACACGCGTACAGCCTCCCCATTATCAACACTCTTACTGGAGTGTTAATTTGTTACAACTGATGAACCTATACTGACAAATTATTATCACACCAAGTCCTCAGTTTACATTAGGATCACTCTTGGTGTTGTATATTCTATGGATTTGGACAAATGTGTAATGGCACATACAGAACATTACGTGTTGTACAAAGTATTTCCACTGCCTTAAAAATTCTCTGTGCTCCACTTATTCTCTCTTCCTCTCCCAAACCCTTGACACCCACTAATCTTTTTACTGTCTCCATGGTTTTGCCTTTCCCACAATGTCATATAATTGGAATTATACAGTATGTAGCCTTTTCAGATTGGCTTCTTTCTCTTAGTAATACAGTCATACCTCATTTTATTATACATTACTTTATTGCACTTTGCAAATAACTACGTTTTTTACAAATTGAAAGTTTGGATCAAAACTGCTTCCAGCAAGTATGTCTGTACCATTTTTCCAAAAGCATTTGCTCACTTCATGTCTCATTTTGGTAACTCAAGTAATATTTAAAAATTTTTTATGATTATTATTATATTTACTATGGTGATCTGTGATCAGTAATTTTGGTAACTCAAGTAATATTTAAAATTTTTTCATTATTATTATTATATTTACTATGGTGATCTGTGATCAGTAACTGCAACTCACTGGAAGCTCAGATGATGGTTAGCATTTTTTTAGCAATTGGTCAGGTTTTGTTAAGGTCTTTGGCCTATCTTATAATTGGGTTGTTTTCTCATTATTCAGCTTTAAGAGTTTTTTGTATACTTTGGATAACAGTAGAATTAGTTTATCAATATCCGCAACAAAACTTGATGGGATTTTGATTGGGATTGCACTCAATGTAGAAATTAAGTTGAGGAGAACCAACATTTTGGCAATACTGAGCCTTTTTATTCATGAAGATTGAATAGCTATTTCATTCTTTGATTCCATTCATCAAAGTTTTGTAGTTTGCCTTACATAGATTTTGCACGTATTTGTTAAATTTATACATATGCATTTTATTTTTTGGAGTGCTAATGTAAGCCGTATTGTGTTTTTAATTTCAAATATCACCTGTTCATTGCTGGTATATAGGAAAGACACTGGCTTTTGTGTGTGAACTTTGAATTCTACAAAGTTCTATAACAGCTTACTAGTTATAATCAATTAGTTCCAGAAGTCTTTTTTTGCCCATTCCATTGGATTTTCTGCATGGACTATCATGGTATCTGTGAACACAATTTCACTTTTTCCTTCCCAACTAGTGTATCTTTTATTTCATTTTCTTGTTTTATTGCAGTAGGTAGGACTTCCAAAACTGTGTTGAATGGAGTAGTGAAAAGGGACATCCTTCTTTTGTTCGTGAAGAGGGACATCCTTCTTTTGTTCCTGATCATGTATTTTTATACTTTTTATACTTTGTTGGCAGGTGCATACATATTAGGATTTTGATGTTTTCTTGGAAAATTAACCCCTTTATCATTATGTAATGTCTCTTTTTTAAATCCCTGATAACTTTTTTTACTATGAAGTCAGCTCTCCTTGAAATTAATATAACTTTTTTCTTTTGATTTTTGTTTTCATGGTATATCATTTTCTATTCCTTTATTTTTCATCTATATGTGTTGTTATACTTAGAATGGATTTCTTCTAAACTACATATTGTTGGGTCTTGTCTTTTGATTCACTCTGACAATCTCTGTCATCTTATTGGTGCATTTAAACCATTGATGCTCAAAGTGATTATCACTATAGTTGAATTAATATCTGCCATATTTGTTACTATTTTTTTTATTTGTTGGCCTCATTCTTTGTTTCCTATTCTTTGTCTTCTACTATTTTTCTGCTTTTCGTGTTTTGTCTTTGCTTCTTATTGAACAGAATAAAAAATGAATTGGTGGTTTTCTCAGAATCAACTTTTACTGTTATTTGAAACTAGAGGAGTCCTCTGGAAGTGACCTTTATCTTTATATGCTTGTTATTTGACACACGGTTTTCACCAGGCAATGCCCTTCACATCCAGACTTCTGGGTTTTTGATCCATTTACTTCCTCTTTTCTAGTTTTGGTTTTTAGAAATTTTTAAATTCTTGTAGTCATTGTTGATATTTTTAATTCTTGAAGTGAAAGATTAGGACAATGTATTTAGGGCATTATTGATAGTATTTTTTAAGAAGATTTCTACAACGATTTTATTTTAAATAGAAAAACATTTCTCTTTTTCTATTTTTGTGATACGAACATGTTTTATGGTTTTTTTATATCAGAAAAACATCTGATACATTTGAGATCTGAGATATCTTCTCTCATCTAAACTCTCATTGAATTTATCTGTACCATGCAGTGTCAAGAGGTCTTGCTATGAAATATGGAAGCCACAGACATACTGAAGTGCAACAGAGTGTATATTTGGTTTCTACTGGGCTCTTCTGCTCACCAGCTCTTCTGCTTGCCTTTCAGATTCCTTATTAGTAAACGTGTGAGTGTAATGCCAATCCCTACTATTATCACAGGTATTAGTGGAAATGTTTTAATGTAATGTATCAATTAAAAAATTTCTGAACTATAATGCCCCCCCCAAATTGCAACCTCACTTATTCATTATTATATTCTCCTTTGTAGTTCAGTCTTTTGTTATTTTTTTCCCATATAAAACAACCTAGAATGGGAATTTTTTTTCAATGATATAACAAAACCATTTTTATTTGTATTCAAAATGTTAAAAGACATCATTTGTCAAGAAATACATAACACATGAGACGACGTAGGGACTCTGGTAGCAAGATATTTTAATCCCATTACAAAAAGTGGGTAAACAGCTTTATACAGTCAAATAAATCGAAGTATTTCTATACAGAACCTGAAACTGATATCTCTTATCACCAGGAGCACACAAATAAACTGATGGGTAAAACTTAGGCAGATTTCTAGTTTACCAAATACTGTAGCAGCTTCTCTTTCTCAATCAGTATTTTCTTATATGTAAAACTAACCTTTTGTTGGTGGGTGGGAGTGGGATCAGGGAAATGAGAGAGTGTACTGTTTTAGGAAACCGATCTGTAAATGGACAGAACAATCCTTTTTGTACTTTGGAATAAGCCTAACTGAGTTACTAGAAGACTCGTATTTCAAATACTAAGCTTGCTTATGTCAGGGCTCACTCATATGGAGCAGAGAAAGACACATTTAAGCACCATTTCCACTTGCCCTATTACCTGGCCAAATCTACACGAATGCATTATTTCTTAATGTTTAAAAGAATGGCAAAAATGTCCAAACTGTTTATGCTTACAGCCCCTCTGCCTCTAGAATGGGAATTGGGTCTCAATTTTTGAATCCCTAAGCACTTGATCTGTCATTTAGTATGAGCTCAATATGTTTGCCAAAAGAAAAATAAATATCCCCAATTTTAAGCACTACTGTAAGTATTTATTTGGCTACTAAGAAAATTTAATAATTAGTAATTGATACACTTGAAAACTTAAAAACATACTTGAGAAGCCCTTCAAATGTGAATGATCAAACTAAGTTATCTGGCTTCTGAATTTAGTCCTAATAACCTCTTTGAACAGTGTCCAAGCAAGTGTTTTCTTTCCAATAAACCACCTTTAAAGGTTGAAGCTACAGATCACAAAGTGTGAACACTTGCTACATATTTTCAAGTGTTTTAGGTCCATACATCCCCAGACTCCACATGGACGTGTTTCCACATCCATCAAGTGGAAGTGAAAGTATTTACCTATTCTCCCTATCATTGCCACTTAATGTGAATTTCTCAGTAGTGGTTGAGAGCATGTTTCCTCTCATGTCATTCCCTCAAAACAGCCCAGGCTGTTTTGTCAGTTGACATCAATCTGCTTTTACCCACTGTGACATGGGAAGGAGGAAGAAGCCAAGGTGTTCCCCCTCTTCTCCTTCCTCAAGCTGAGGCTTGGACAGTGGCTACGTATTTCTGTGGCTCTCTCCAGAAAGATCCACTGTAGTTTCAGTTTCCACCAGATGATCCCTGTCCCTGAGCTCTGGAAAATGCCTTTGCTTTTGAGACTGCAACCTAGGGAAAAGAATGCCTTGCTGCTCTTCCTGATTTCCGTGCTCCTCACGCTCACTTTACTGCCTTCTCAGGTCTTCCGTCAGCCTTGAAGCCAATTCCCAGGATTAAATTTTCCTGTTTCAAAATCAGTAAAAGATTTCTGTGTTCTTATCTTCTTTTTGACTTGATTGTGACAGATATACTGTGTATGATGATATCCTAGGAGTCACATTCACTGAATATATTTCTTTGATGTCATTTCTAAGCATTGTGGATTACGAATCTGTTTTCAACTGGAAGTATTAAATTTTACAGATCACATAGTTAATTGAGAATTAAATGAATCTTCTCTTTTCTTAAGAAAATATTTTCCATTATAAAAATACACAGAAGAACAACTTTGATAATTAGTTCTGTTATATATTGGGAACACATATATAAGTGGATAGAAAGCTTGATTCATGGAATACTACCGTGTGATATATATTATTCACAATATATATACGTGTGTGTGTAGATACATATATATGTATATATCTATAATATTATATATAAAACGTATTCTTGTATTAACCCAATAGGGATATTATGTAACTTAACTTCCTATTATGAGCTTGTAAAATATCTCTAAACTACATCCAGGCTATCTGAGTCCAAAGCCTAGAACATTTTATTCTGTAAAATCATCCCTTCCTCAAAGAAAATATCTGAACAACAGTGATAGAATATGAATATTCAGTACATATAATATGGAAATTTTTCTTATTTTTTTCTTTGCTACATTAGAAAAAACTCCTTGTGGTATTTTAAGATTAATGTTTCCTTTCCCTCAAGGAAAGAGAAAAGAGCAAAACAAGTTTTGTTTTTAATGACTTGAGCTCTGGATTTAATGTTTTAAGCATACAATATGAAATTACAATAAGAAGAAAATAAGAAAATAATGTATTTAGGGGTGAGTATGAGTTAGAGGTAAAACTTCATGAAGATGACAGAAAGAAGCAAAGGAAGTTTATCTGGTGGGAAGCAGAAGCCTGGGAATTGATGATGGGAAGATTCCCAACAGGGGAAAAGCTACTATTTGATCAGTCTCAAGAGCAGTTCTAGTGGAGAAGCAATTAGGATCAATAATTTAAAGTCAAGTTGTTTCTATGTGATAAGGACAGAAGTACAAATTCACTGTTTTGCTCCTGAACTATGTTAACTATCTTGTCCTCTATCAAAATATAACCTATAGAGATCTTGGTTATCTGGATATTAGGCAGGGCATCATGCTGGTTCACTAAATGATCCAAATAACCAAAATGCCCTAGTAAAATATATATATATATATACATACACACACACACACACACACACACACAATCCATTCTGTGTCTTGGGCCACATGACCAAGAAAATCCAATATGTAGACATATCTGTAGTAGGTAATGATGCTGTAGGAAGTCTCCAACAAGCCCAAATATTAAGGGTTGCAGCATGGACCCGTGGGTCCTGATTAAGAGTCATAACTTCTGAAGCATGCAACTGGACTCTAGTAAAGACTGAACACCTTACCATGGGATGTCAAATGGTTTTGCAATAAGATTTTTCCATTGTGAGCTGGATATCATAAGATCTGCTCATTGATTATCCTGAGAATTTGCAACATCATTATATTGTACAATGGAAAGATACTGTATTCATTTTCTATCACTGCATAACAAATAACCACAAATTTAGTGGCTTAAACAATACATATTTACTATCTCAGAGTTTCTCTAGGTCAAATGTCTTGGCACAAATTACCTAGGTCCTCTACTTAAGGGTTGACAGGCTACATTTAAGGTGTAGGCTGTACTCTAGTCTCATCTAGAGATTATGGGGGGAAAATCCACTTCCAAGTCCACTCATATTGTTGGAATAATCAACTCTTCAAGGGAGACACACTATGATTAACAAAAAGGGTATCCTGCACATTAACTCAGAGAAAAGAACTGATTTTAGGATAAAGAAAGTGTGACAAAGGGTTCATGGCCATGAGGTTCATGGGGCTAGGAAGAACGAGTAGAAAAGTGGAACAGCTATAAAGGGCTCAACTAAGGTAGAGCTTGAGGAAACCACACGGCATGTTTCCAGAATGTGGAATAGACACTGAACCAACAACCAATATGTGGGGCTGAAACTCAAATATCTGAAATACATAATTCTTAGAGCCACAGCGTGGAAGTAGGGTTGACCCCTCTCACAACTGTGTCTAAGTAATTCACTTGCAGAATAATTTCTGCTTCCCATTTCCACATATTAGGCTTTTCAGGATTAGAGAGAATGATTCCTGAGAGGGAAACGCTTCTATAGGGGATACAGAAAGGATTCCATGTAACTTGAAGTTGAAACTACCACCTGGTTACTTTGTGTACCCATAGGCAAGGAAAGGGGTTACTGTACTAGGGAAGTAATTTACCCAGATTACCAGAAGAAATTAGGATTGTTTTTACACAACAGGGACAGTGACAAATACTGTAGAAAGCAAAGGAATAACACTGTCCTCTACTGTTGCTTCTCATCTCAATGATAACAGTAAATAGTAAATGGGCAATTACAGCAATTATGGGTCAATGAGAGAAGGAACTATGGATCAAATCCCTTGGGGATAATAGTTTGACTCAGCCTAACAAGCAAATAGCTCAGACCAGCTAAAGTGCTTTGTTCTTTATATAACTGACACATGAACTCCCCCCACTAAATCTTATACTAGTTGCCTATCACTTACTTTTCTGGACTTTTCTGTTGGCACATAGAGAATAATGTCATGATGACCTACTGATGCTCTCGAATGTGCTACCTAGGAGTGTGGGCAGTGAACTCAGTGAAGCAATCTTTTGAAGAAAGGAATTTGGGAGAAAACTCCCAATTTTTCTCCAGACAATTTTGAGATGTATTCCATACACACATTTAGGAGATACCACAGAATGGAGAAACCAGTTGTCCATAGCTGTGGCTAAATTGAAAATGCACCTCTCTTTGCTCTCTCTTCTTCGCTGTTTTGTTCCCCTGTGTCCTAGATCACACACCTCAATAAAATGTTTGCACTTACGCCTTTGCTTTAGCTCTGGTTTCTGGGGAATTAAGGCTAAGATCCTGCTCATTATGAGAATATCCATGACATCAATATCCATGTCAAGTTT
This sequence comes from Callorhinus ursinus, assembly GCF_003265705.2. Taxonomy (NCBI): domain Eukaryota; kingdom Metazoa; phylum Chordata; class Mammalia; order Carnivora; family Otariidae; genus Callorhinus; species Callorhinus ursinus. The sequence continues at coordinate 19,302,022 of NW_027397079.1, forward strand.
ATTAATTCCAGATGAACTAAAATTTCTAACATGCAGGGATCCAAATCACTGGAGGATTCTACTCACAGGTGTAGAGAAAAGCCTCCATTCAAACTATACATCACTTTTTGCCAACCAGGCCCAGAAGCAGCTCTCCTTATATAACTCAGGTCTCATATATGCCCTCTTTGATGTGTCCATTAGCATCCAAGGAGAAACACAACCCATCATCTACCACTTCACTCTTTTCCTCCCCCACTGGTATTATTATTACTCTGGCCTAATTCTATAGCAATAATCCCATGAATTTGAGTGGGATGAATTCAAATGGCAACAGTCAATCACAATGCCAATTTATATATCTACAAATCTGTACTTCCTTTATGTTTCTTCTCCTCTCAAGGTTGCATTTTAGTACATGAATACTTCATAATATGGTTAATACTGTAAATGAAACAAACAAATTCCTTGTGCTTAGTCAACAACACCTTGAAGAATCCCTTATCATCCATTTATCTTAAAATCTTATTACATTTTTCATTTTGGAGACATTAGTTTGATATTTGCTTATGGAAAATATGTTCATTTGAATAAAGAGATTGAAATCATGAAGATGGCAAAACAAAATAAAACGAGTAAAAATTCATTGAATCCTTGCCTAAGTACCATCTCTTTGAATAGATAGCTAACATTGTGATTATGCTATTATGACCTAACCCCCCCATTAAAATTTACCTGTCTAGGCATAATAAATTTCAAGGGTTATAACATACTAGATGTTGTTCTGAAGAAGGGGATTCTTGGACCAGTACTATTATAGCTGATAAAAGGCCAGCTTTTTGCAGAAGTGAGTTAAAATTTGTTGGCACGCTTCCATCTTGTTTTCAGAATGCTCTCTTCCATCCCAAGGGATAACTACCCACGTCTCATTTTTTTTCCTGATGAGACTAGGTCTTTTTCCTGACTCCAGGTCCATGTGGCCCTGTTACCAGCCAGTTCTTTTCCAAGGAAAACATTCTCATTATCTTCTGCAGCCAGGATTTTCTGAATTCTCTTCCCAACATGCACATTTCATTGTTATTGGTATATTTCTTTCTTCACATTGTGGTAGCCACTGTTTCCCTCAGTGCTGGCTTATGGCAATAGGTGTGCTTCTTTTTTCAACTCATGCCCAGGCTGCATTTGTCCAGGCTTTCCACACATCAAGGTGTCTTGAGTCCACCCTCTTCTCACAAACAATGCTTTCTCTATTGCCTGAGATTCGCTGAGTTACTGACTTTACTATATCCCCTGGGGTTTAAAGTTATAATAGGCTTAAGTTGTTAGTAGCCCCCAAAGATACTTAAATTTTGATGGACAGCTACCAAATATAGAAACCTGTTTAAGTCACACAATAAATTTCTAATGGTAGAATTTAGGCACCTCTAATAGGTAAGATATTTGCAAATTGAAGTACAATGTGTCTATATGTTTGTGTGTGTAACCTTGTCCATCAGATTTATCTATTTGTCATCCATCTTTACCATCCATTCTAAATTGATCTAATATTAATGCTAGAGGGGAAATTATCTTATTTTACTGAGTGAAATAATGAGGAAAAATGGGGAAAAGTCATGTCATTGGCTGAGAAAAAATGGCAGACTCTTACTGTGCAGAAGTGTAATGGACTACAGGTAATTTGGTTAGTAAATTTTCTTTATGTATGACCTTGTTATTTTAACTACACTGAAGCCAGTTTCCTACCCCCTTTTTCCTTTTGCAGAACTTACCCAGTCTCTGTTAGAAATCAGAGTAAAATACAAACAAAATCTGAGATTTTCAAATGCACTCTGAAGTTGAACTGTTTAGTTCTGGGCATTTACTACGCCACTGGCCCTGTACAGCAAGTTCGGGAAATAAAGATAATGTAGTTGATGTGGCCTTGTTCTGAATCTACATGTAACACTATTGATTTGTTTGACATTACAGTTTGAACAAGTTAAAAAAAATAAATCAACAAAATCTAAGTAGTACCAGGTAGCATATTTTGAAATAAGCAGAAAGGTGTGGGAAAAAATCTAAAAGTAAAATATTTATTATTCCCAACTGACATTATCAACAATATATTTGCATTTATAAAAAGTGATCATGCTAGTATGAGAACAGTTAAATAGATGGTGTTAAGTGTGTGTGTGTGTGTGTGTGTGTGTGTGTGTGTTTTAAGATTTTTTATTTATTTATTTGACAGAGAGAGAGACAATAAGAAAGGGAACACAAGCAGGGGGAGGTGGGGGAAGGAAAAGCAGGCTTCCTGTTGAGCAAGGAGCCTGATGCAGGGCTTGATACTAGGACCCTGAGATCATGACCTAAGCCGAAGTCAGACGCTTAACGACTGAGCCACCCAGGCACCCCCCAAGTGTATATTTTTAATACCACCATCACTGTCACCCTGCTCCAGGTCCTATTGCCCAAAAGCAGCCATTTTCACTTTTGTTTATTTTTCAGGTATTTACCAATTTATTTATGAATAACATAGGTATAATATTATTTTCTGATTTAGCAATTTAGACATTTATCCACTGCAGATATTTTGATATCCTATTATAATGGATATAGACTCAACTCTCTTTACTAGAATTAAAAGAGAAAAAGACAAATCTCTTAGCCTTGTAGTAAATTTATTACACCATACAATTTCAGTGTAAGATTGGATTTTACATTTTATCTAGTTCAACACTATCTAATGCCTGATTTTTTTTTTTCAAACCACTCCTCAGAGGACATCAGCTTATGCATGAATTCCTTCAGTTGCTATGAAATTATACCTCTCAAGGTTGTCCATTTCATAATTCCACAGCTAAGAACGTTGTCTCTCTCAAATTAAAATCATATTCCTGGGACTGCCCTATCTTGGTCTAGAATTCCAAATGTAATTACTACTATTCTATCTGACAGATCTATAAATATTTTGAAGACAATATTCAATTTTTTCTTTTAGTATCCTCTCTTCAATGTTAAATATTATAAATTCCTTAAATTAATATATTTCAAGCCATCATCAATGCTACTTCCTAAAGTTTTTTTTTTTTAAAGACTTTATTTATTTATTTGACAGAGAAAGACACAGAGAGAGAGGGAACACAAGCAGGGGGAGTGGGAGAGGGAGAAGCAGGCTTCCCGCCGAGCAGGGAGCCCGATTGGGGGCTCGATCCCAGGACCCTGGGATCACGACCTTAGCCAAAGGCAGATGCTTAATGACTGAGCCACCCAGGCTCCCTACTTCTTAAAGTTTTAAAATGTCTCGATGTCACGATTGGAGGGGACACTGTGAGAGTGGCATGTAACACACGTTCTCACCTCTACTTCCTTACTCGGTTTTAGAAAAGCTACCTCACCATGCTCACTCATAGTGAGCTGATATGCAACCAAGACACTTTACAGAGTGCCTTTTGCTGAGTCTAGATTTTCTCATTCTGACCTCTTGAACTTGATATTCTGGACCCAAGAACAGTGCCCAATATTTTATCCCTGTTATATTTTCTTTCTAATTATACCTGACATGTTGCTAAGTCTGGGAATCTTTTGAATATGAATCCTATCTCTGTGCTATTTCTCAACACTTCCATATTTGTGTCAACTGCAAATTTTCCGTGCCTGCTACTGGTACTCTTACATGAGCCATTAATAAAGACATTTAACCAGGAAGGGTCAAGGACAGACCCACTAGACATCTCCCTGTCAGGCTGACATTAATTCTTTGATAAATGTTTCTGAGAGTTAGGTTGTCTACTTGGTTACACTAAGTTTAATACTTTGTAAAAAGAGACTGAGAAAGCCCAAGAAACAATTAATAGTAATAATAATAATAATAAAATAACAATAATGATTTTTTAAGATGTTAAGATAGGAAAGAAATAGAACCTGGGAGAAGCATTGATAATGTATTTTTTAAATAATGTATTAAAAATAATTATGATTTTATTACATGACTAAAAAATTATCTATAGGTTTTGGGCAAAGTGAATTAAAGCAGAACACATACTCATATTCACACAGATACTATAACTTAGCTGTTAACTTTTAGGGGATGACGGCCTTGTCTTGCTCTGTGTGTGTGTGTGTGTGTGTGTGTGTGCATATCACAGGGACTTATAGCCTAGAAGGCACCCAAAAGTGTTGCTTGTTTGTTTGTTTGTTTTTCAACAAGTGTTAGAGATGCATGATAAGTAAACAACCAGAAAATAATTGTGTTTTGAAGTACGTGAATGGATGCTCTGGTGTGTGTGGGATTATTGTTGAACAAGTATAAAGTATGAGTTTAGGAAACTTGTCTTGTAGGTAGTACCTGCTTTTACTGGTAAAAAGATTATCCTTGCACCCCGACATTTAGTGCACCAATTTGACAATTTCTCGGTGTGTCAGTATATGCATTAGGATGTTTCTTCCTATTTCAGGTACTATGTCCATCTCTTACTGGGAATGAAGGTTGGCCAGACCATCTGGGATTAGAAATAAAGAACAAACATGTTTCTTTAAACTGGGGACACTATAGGAAATGTTTCTCTTCCCTTTGGATATATTGCTGGTCATTGGTTTATTTCTAAACACTGCTACTGAGCTCGAGTTTTTATTTTATGAGTAAAGTGGGACTGAAAATAAGATTTGGAATAAATTCATATTTACTTCCTTATTAAAATGAATAGCTTGTATGTTACTCCTTCCTAATTAGTAAATTCTGTTGGTTAGGTCTTGAAAGAAAATAACCTAAAATATAAATATTTATGAATACTTAAAATGTAAACGATCATTTTTAATGTTTCTCTTTAACCAAATTTAGCAAATAAAAAGCTGTGCTGTTTTACCTCGCTTAAGTTTTTAAAAGATTTTTTTTTATTTATTCATTTGAGACAGATACAGAGAGACAGAGAGCATGAGCAGAGGGAGAGACAGAGGGAGAAGCAGACTCCCCGTTGACCAGGGAGCCCGACGTGGGGCTCGATCCCAGGACCCTGGGATCATGACCTGAGCCGAAGGCAGACGCTTAACCATCTGAGCCACCCAGGCGCCCCTCACTTAAGTTTTTAGACATATGATTACATTAGCACTGCTCTGGTTATGACAGAAATGTTCTAATCTCTTGAGCTCTAAAATCCTGTATTGTTTAAATGGATTAAAGACCTAAATGTGAAGCATAACATAATAAAACTCCTAGAAGAAAACATAGGCAGTGACTTCTTTGACATTGGCCTTCGAGACATTTTTCTAGATGTCTCTTCAAGCAGGAGAAACAAAAGCAAAAATAAACTATTGGGACTACACAAAATAAAAATACTGCAGAGTGAAAGAAACAATCAATACAAGAAAAAAAAAGCAACTTAATGAATGGAAGAAGATATCTGCAAATGATATACCTGATATGGGGTTAATATCTAAAATGTATGAAGAACCACTACAACTCAACACCAAAGCGGGGGGAGGGGAAACATCTGATTAAAAAAATGGGCAGAGAACCTGGGCAGATATTTGTCCAAAGAAGACATGCAGATGACCAACAGACACATGAAAAGATGCTCACTACCATTAATTTCAGGGAAATGCAAATTAAAACCACAATGAAATATCACTTTAGACCTGCCAGAATGGCTAGAATTAAAACAAAACAGAACCATAAGAAATAACAAGCGTTGACGAGGGTGTGGAGAAAAAGGAACCCGCGTGCACTTTTGGCGGGAATGTAAATTGGTGGAGCCATTATGGAAAACAGTGTGGAATTTCCTCAAAAAACTAAAAATAGAAATACCATACAATCTAACAATTCCATTACTGAATATTTACCCAAAGAAAATGAAAACACTAATTCAAAAAGATCTGCACCTTATGTTTATGTGCACCATTATTTACAATAGCCAAGACATGGAAACAACCTAAGTGTCCATCGATAAAGAAGAATGGATAAAGGAGATGTGGTAAATATATGCAATGGAATATTACTCAGCCATAAAAAGGATGAGATCTTGCCATTTGTGATAATATGCATGGATTTAGAGGGTATGATGCTAAGTGAAATAAGTCAGACAGAAAAAGACAAATATCATATGATTTGACTTATGTGTGGAATCTAAAAAAATGAAACAAATAAATACATAAACAGCAACTAGAAACAGACCCATAAATACAGAGAACAAAATGATGGTTGCCAGAGAGGTGGGGATGGGGTGAGAGAGACGGACAAAATGTGTGAAGGGGAAGTGGGAGACACAGGCTTCCAGTTATGGAATGAGTAAGTCACGGAGATAAAAGTATAGCATATGGATATTGTCAATGATATTGTAATTGTGTTGTAGGGTGACAAATAGTAGCTACGCTTGTGAATGTGGCATAACATATAGACTTGCAGAATCACTATGCTGTACACCTGAAATTAAAGTAACATTAAATGCCAACTCTACTTCAATTAAAAAAATAAAAAAACAAAATAAAACCCTGATTTCTTAGAGAAAGTTCCAAAGCAAAAACATTTTGAGTTTAGTATATGGTTAATCAGAAGGAAACTTCTTTTATTCATCTTGATGTATACCTGGAAGAGAACAGATGTGTATTGGCAAAGTGAATAGAAAGAGAATTTCAGGCATCAAAGTAATAGGTGAATAAAAAAATAAGAAACATGTAAAGGTACACATTGCCTTGCAAAGAAACCATACTGAGGAGGCAAGCACGAAATGAAATCAGATCAGAGAGTCATAGAAATGTTTGCAAGACAAAGTAAGTGTACAAGATTAGGAAGGGAATAAAAGGTTTGATCAAATCACACAAAACACAAGACAGTATTATATGACAATATATTCCCAAAATGCAGAGCCAATAAGGAATATTATCAATAGAACACACTCCAAAGAAATATGAATTGTTTTATAAAATGGACTTTTGGCAGTGTAGCATTGTAGACTGAGAGAAAACATCCTTATTCCCAAAGAGGTGGCAATCTCAAAATAAGACAGTGTTTGTGATACTTTTGACCTGGCAGGTGCTTGTACTATCAGCAAATTTACTTCAAGTTTATCTGCCTCTTCACCTTTCACCTAAAGACACTGCAGAAAGTTGCTGAGAATCAATCTTGGAAGATCCCTCCATGTGAAGTGATTACCTTTGGTTAAAGGACTGCAAAAGATGGTCTGACTTTCACAAAGGCAATCAAGTTTCCAAAGCCATTTTTGCTTTGTATTTACAGGATTACCTTTCCCTATCTGTGATGCTGAGGGAAAAAATACTTCTTCCGCCTAATGAAACCAAGTGGAACGGTAGCCAAACCTCACAACTTTTAGAGTTTCTGTCCTTGGGAGACCACAGATCTACTGGGAAAAATAGAAACTACAGTAGATCAGGCTATAACTTTAATATTTATGAGCTCTAGATGTTGACTCTGAGCAGCTGAATTCTATGCTGAATACAACTGGAAGACAGAGTCTGTAAAATATATGTGTATTCGTTCTCTTGATAATGATTAATTATTTTATAATGACCACAAATTGGATGTGTATTCAAATATAAACATCAAAATTATTTTTCCCCTGCTACTTTAATCCTGTGGTGCTATATTTACTTGTTTTTATTTCCCTCAGAAACCTTTATGGAAATACTAATTAATGCAAGTCAACTGTTTAACTTTCAATGTTATTGGAGACTTTAAGTAGGCTTAAAATCAAGTATTTGTGTTTAAAGCACAACTGATGCTTTTAAAATTTTTTCTTTATATATAAAAACTATAAAAGCTTTTAATTATGCCTTGCTCTGTATATAATGGATTATATTATCATAAAAGAAATTATTTAACTACCTCTGAAAGAAAAGTCACAGAGTTTGCACAGTTTCCAACTTATTTTTTTAAGAAAATAAGAAAAGCAAGCTATTTTATAAAATGAAATATAATATTCTTTAAAAACCTGGAGTTCTGCAAATAGTTTATTCGAGAATATGACTGAATTTTCTTGGCAGCACTCCTTCAAAACACTGAGAAGAAGTAAAACCAATTCAATTACTGGATAAACATTTTTAGAGGGGCCAGAAATTGCTAAACTCAGGAGTTGCATAGTTATATGTCTCTTGCAAGCAAGCTAAACATCAAGAGAGGGGTTTTAACCAGCTAAAAAGTATAAACAATGTATGAATACGAAGTCATTTATTTCTGATGCCTGTAAGAAACTAGATACTAAAGCAAAAAAAAAAAAAATCTATGAATTCTCCTCTTCAAAATTCTTCAACCCTGAAGCATAGATACAAGGATTGTTCAAATATGGGGACTCAGAGAATAGCTCACTGCACCCCCAGAGAACAAAGAAGGTGAGTAACCTTGGGATCATGTTGCTTTCTTCAGCTGGAGGGAATCTGGAACCAAGTGTCAGATGACTGTCCTTGAGGGGACTGTGAATTGCATGCTATAATGAGCTGGTGGTATAACTCAGAAGAAACCATCCAGGGCTAATAACTGTCCAACAGCCCAGTCAGATGTATAATGTTCTGTATTAGAAAGCTTCATAGACTCCAGGAAAATTCAAAGAACCAAATGTGAATTCTTCTGCCAGTCTAAGGCAATCTGGACTGGTCAATGCAGAAATATGGCATTTCTGCCTTGCATCACTTTATCATTTATAAATTATGTTTCTGTTTATTGTCTTTTTTAATCCTCAAAAAAATCTTAGAAACACAATCTTTGGGGACTGAGAGAAGTTTAAGTTCATATGGAAAATGGTAGAGAATTATCGCTAACCTCTTGTGTGACTTGCTTAAGGAATTTCCTCGTTTGTAAAAATAGTGTCTACGATACTTGTCCTTTCAATCTCACAATCATTATGATCATAAAATATGTACAGACGTTCCCAAATTTATTGAGCTCCATATAATCCTAGGATCAAAGCAGGATCTGGGAAAGTTAAGAAAGCCCCTGAGAGCATGCATGCACTTTCTTGAGAAGAGAGGAGAATTGGAGTGAACCTTTGGATGCTCAATTGCAACTGGGAATTTTGGCAGAGTCTTATGAAAAGTCTATCACACTCTTGAAGGCAGACTTTCACTTTCTTCCAGGCATGGCTCCATCTGGACTGAGTCATCTAGACCTAATTTTGGTATGTCTCATAGTCTGGTGTGGACCCAGGGCCTCCAGAACGAGCACTGGCCATATCCAGGTAGTATTATATTGTTTCCTTACAGAGATCAAAGTTGCAACCACTAGGGAGAGAAATGGGAAAAGGCAAAGGAACTTTATACTTCTGAAATCACTTTGTTCCTACAATCATGGATTGTTTGCGTCTACTGACCTCTGCAGCAGTATGCATGTCTTTCTGATATGCGCAAGAACAAGAGATGGAGAAGGTAAGAATGTTATGCCCTGAAAATCTCTGTGCTCTGTGTGTGTGTGAGTGTGGGTGGCAGGGAGGAAGGAGGAGGAGACGGAAGTTGAGAGAAGAGCAGTGAGCTCAAATATAATGTCTCACCCTAACAAATGTTTGTCATTAGGTACTTTGTATTAATTATTATTTATTATTTTTATTTATTTTATTATGTTATGTTAGTCACCATACAGTACATCATTAGTTTTTAACGTAGTGTTCCATGATTCATTGTTTGTGCATAACACCCAGGGCTCCACGCAGAACGTGCCCTCTTTAATACCCATCACCAGGCTAACCCATCCCCCACCTGCCTCCCCTCTAGAACCCTCAGTTTGTTCCTCAGAGTCCATCGTCTCTCATGGTTCGTCTCCCCCTCCGATTTCCCCCCTTCATTATTCCCTTCCTTCTCCTAATGTCCTCCAAGCTCTTCCTTATGTTCCACAAATAAGTGAAACCATATGATAATTGACTTTCTCTGCTTGACTTATCTCACTTAGCATCATCTCCTCCGGTTCTGTCCATGTTGATGAGAAAGTTGGGTAGTCATCCTTTCTGATGATACTGTGTATTAATTAAAAGGTAGAATCTTCCCTCTAGTAGCTTACAGTGCAACAGAAAACATAAGCAGGCAGGATGACAGATAAGTTAGGGGTTGGGTATGTCCGGGAGAAGGGGAGAAGGAAGGCGGGTGACTATTAATGGCTACACGGTTTCTTTTTGGGATGATCCAAATGTTTTAAAATTGGACTATGGTGATGGATGTACGACTCTGTATATATACTAAAAACCACTGAATTGCACATTTTAAATGGGTAAACTTTATGGTACATAAACTGTATCTCAATAAAGCTGTTAAAAAGAAAGATGACGGGGGCTCTTTTTTTGCTAAAACAAGATAGATTAAGGTGGTTATGAATATGTTATTCTCATCACTATCTCTGCAATGCCTTTCAAATCCATTTCATTCTTTCCATTCATTATGCCTCTTAGTTCAAACCCTTGTTTAGCTCTCTGTCCAGCACTTACACATAAATAATAGCTTGTGTTTCTTGAGTGGCTTCTAGGTGATTAGTTGTATTTCCTCTTATCCAGACTGCTGCATTTGATTTTGAAATGATTTTCTTACCCCCATCCTCTCTCAGATTTTCTTCAAGCACAGATCTGATTATGTCCTGAACTTACTAAACATTTCACATAGTTCAACACTGCCTACAGAATGAAATGCAAACTTTTAGCTTGATCTATGATTCTCTTTTTCTGGTCTTATTTTTTACATCATAATCTTACTAAACCACAATTAATTTTTGGCATACAAAACAACTTGTTTTTGCCCTAAAACATACTTCACTTTTCCACTTCTCTGCTTTTTGCCCTTCTCCTAAATTCAAGCTGTCAAAATTTCACCCATTCAGCTCAAATAGCTTCCTCCTACATGAAATCTTCAATTGCACACATCACACTTTTAATCTTTAAAAATTATACCCTTCCTTGTATTTTAATTAGTTGTATATGTGTTACTTTTCTACTGTAACTATCCAATAAATGTGATTAAGTTGAATTTTCAAATAAATGTTATATCATAAACCTCTTTATTTATAATAATAGACAAGAGGGATTCTTGTAGAAATGATGCAGAGTAAAATTCCCTCCAAGCCAAAAGGACCTTTGGCCACATCTCACAATAACATGCATCTTTAAGTTTCTGCTTCTTTTTCTTTTCTTTCTTCCTCCCCAAGCATTTCCAATCCACTCCAGACTCTTTCTCCCATCACTGAGAAAGCTCTAATTCTGTCAACCAGGCTGGTCAATGCCAGCCTCCATCTTTTGAAATGCACTTTGTATTAACTTATCTCATTCAGGAATAGCTCTCAATCTGATACTAAATTGTACAAATGGAATGCAGGAGGGCAAAATGTCCTTTTTCTGGAAACTGTACAATACTGAGACACTCTAGGATACTGATTTATGCAAAATAAATTCCTTTCAATATTCTTCCTAGGTACATTTTCATTGAGCTCATATAGAGATGAGGCTTTTGCTTCTGTTGCATAGTGAGAGATGATAGTGGTAAATATTTCTCAGATATTAGCCTGAGAAGTGATTATCAAGAAGCAAGTAAAATGATTGGTGGGGAGGGGCTGGTGAACAGAAGTTTGGTTTGTGTGTGTGTCTGTGTGTGCACGTAGAAAATACAGCATGGATTTCAAACGTTGACAGTGTATAAGAATCATCTTGTATAATTTTTAAAGATACAGATTATGGGGTTCTACACTGATTATTTTCAGTAGGTGATGCTCATGAACTAATGCTTTTAAAGCTTCTCAGGTAATTCAGAAGTATCTGGTCCTTAGTCTGGCATTTTGGGAACAATTGGATCTTTGGCATATGTGTAATGACATCTAGCGTTTTCTGATGTACAAAATATTGTCCATACATTAGAACTTTTCCCTAAAATTTCTTGGGAATTTCTGGGGAAACCCTCATGCAGAAAGGCTTTTAGATCTCATTCTATGATAGTCTTAAATGAGAAAAAATAGTTTTGTGGATATTCAACAGAGACTTGAATTCAGTTGGTACTTTGAATCTAGCCCAAAGAATCTTAAAAATTATTTATGCCTATGTATATACATATATATATACATATATATATATGAATCATCCTGAAATTTAAAAATATCACAATTGGAATAACTGCAAATGTATACTTTAATAATTAAATATTTTCTTTAAAAATTAATTATTTTAATTTTTATCATATCTAAAAGTATTGACAATTTAATGCTGTCCTATTGATTTTTATTTATTTATTTTTAAGATTTTATTTATTTATTTGACAGAGAGAGACACAGTGAGAGAGGGAACACAAGCAGGGGGAGTGGGAGAGGGAGAAGCAGGCTTCCCACGGAGCAGGGAACCCGAAGCGGGGCTCGATCCCAGGACCCTGGGATCATGACTTGAGACGAAGCCAGACGCTTAACGCCTGAGCCACCCAGGTGCCCCACTGTCCTACTGATTTTTAAATGACAAGATAGTAATGCAATTTCTAACTCACCTCATAGTGTCTACTGCTTTAAAGACAGAACTAATTTATAAAAAGAAAAACTTCAAAATAAAGAAAAGAATGAAATTCATAAATTAAGACATGTAGACATCACATATGAAAGGCACTTAGACTTTATAAGTCTGTTTTTTTCCCTAGAATATAAGAAATTCTTACCCAGGAGAACAAAAGTTAATGAGCTTTTCAGACTAATTTCTACCTTACCTTTAGATGACCTTATTTAATTAAAAAAAGAAAGAGAAATCTATACCTACTCAGAATAGGTTGAATTTAAACTATATTTTCACCCCTAGTATTATTGATTCTAAATTTTATTTATTTAACATAGATCTTTAATTATTATTATAACAGATTTCATGTGTGAGTTTATTTTATAATGTGTAAGAAGAAGAAAATGTGCCCTTTTTTGATTAGTGAAAACGTTTTTATAATATACAATATATTCAAATTGTAAGTAAAAATAAAGAAATAAAAAAACATTTTTAACTGATAGATTCTGAGTCACTGTAGTTTTTCATGTGAGTAGAAATTCTTTACTTCAAAAATATTGCAAGATCTCTTGCCAATCAATACATGACTTAGAATTTTAAATAATCAATACTTACTGTTTAAAAACTCTGAAAGATTGCTTTTATGTTTAATTTTTTTTTGCTGTTAAGAAATTATTTGAGGGGCGCCTAGGTGGCTCAGTCTGTTAAGCGTCTGCCTTCAGCTCAGGTCGTGATCCCAGGGTCCTGGGATCGAGCCCCGCATCGGGCTCCCTGCTCCGCGGGAAGCCTGCTTCTCCCTCTCCCACTCCCCCTGCTTGTGTTCCCTCTCTCACTGTCTCTCTCTCACTCTCTCTGTCAAATAAATAAATAAAATAAAATAAAATAATTTTTTTGACTTTTTGACTAAAAGTAGATTACACACTCCTTTTTTTCTCTTTGTTGCTGCCAAAATGCCCAACTTGGAACATAACGTGCATATCTAAATCAGATTTAGTTGTTTTCTTTTGCATGTCAGTGCTATATTACTCAACCAAGTACACGCTGAGAGGACCATCAAAGCAATATAGACACAGGTATAAATACATAGGTACCGAGGTAGATAAATACAGATATAAATTATAGATATGAGGAATAACTTGACGCTTGATGTCACTTACATAGTCAATATGAGAAAAATCAGAAATATACAACTGATTATGTATTATATTTGTTTTACAGAGTGGTTTATCTTGATTTAAATTTTGGATATGGAGCAATTATCTTTTCTGTTCTTAGAGTCTCTATAAGTCTGATCGGCCAGTGGTCAACTGTTTCTATTTCATATCGCTATCAGTTTTCCCATCTTAAAAATAAAGTGGAAGGTTGAAGTATGATGCTGAAGAACGTTCATTGTACCTGAAAGAAGTCATATTTCTTGTGACTGCCCTGCAGCATAGAAATCCAAAGAGTATTTCTGCAGCTTTATTAGAGGAACACGAATCAATGTCTTTTACTGAAAGCTTACCCTGTACTTACACATGTAAATCAGTTTAGGTGATATTGTGGTAATACCCAGTATATTCAAGTTTTGATACTTTAAAAGTTGATTGTGAATTGATTTTATATCTTATTCAAAAATTACTAGTCATTCCTACTATATTTCAGATGAGGGGCTAGAGATACCATGATCCATTTTGTTCTTGGAAAGCTCACGGACTTGATTTTCTCTATTTTTTTTTCAACATCAAGCCAAATTCTATAGGAATAGCTTTTTTAAGATACTGCAGGTTTCATGTAGTTTGGTACTCACTTTAAAGAAATGCCTTTAAAACTCTTGAGTACCACCTAATTATTTTTCTTTTTCTTTTTTTTTTTTTAAAGATTATTTATTTATTTATTTGAAAGAGAGAGACACAGCGAGAGAGGGAACACAAGCAGGGGGAGAGGGAGAGGGAGAGGGAGTGGGAGAGGGAGAAGCAGGCCTCCCACTGAGCAGGGAGCCCAATGCGGGGCTCGATCCCAGGACCCTAGGATCATGACCTGAGCCGAAGGCAGACGCTTAACAACTGAGCCACCCAGGAGCCCCTAATTATTTTTCTTATATCTATTGAAGTTATTAAGTACCTGACAAAAAATACCAAGAGGTTGTACCATGAGGAATATTTCACCTGAATACCCAATATTAGAGCAAAAACATTAACTCCCATGTGTCTAGCATTATGGAGAATTCTGGGTTAAGTACAAGTGCCCTTTTGAGAAAACGTGGTATTAATATTTCAGTCTCAGCAATAAAACAGCACTTCATGTGTTACTTATAATGGAAGATTTATTACCTTCATATCCTCTTAATAATTTATTTCTTCCTCTCATCAGGTATAATATCATACTGCAGCCTTTTGGCCTTAAAGAGTAATTTAATCTATTAGCCCAGAAAACCTTTAAAGCCAATCCTTGACACTGAGTAGAAGTAGATAGTTTCATTAAGAATATGCTGTACTCGATCGAAGGTCAGCTTTCAGTTCATCACATATCTGCAGGAGTTGTGCAGGTAGAAACCAAATCCTTTGGCTTCCAATCTCCTTGTGAACAGACTTCCTTTAAGTAAGAAAGAAGACAAAAGACACTGAACAAGGCCCACACCAGGGTTGGAGGTTCAGGAAAATGGTTTTAACAGGAGGTATGTGGTAGCCTTGACAAGTGGTAATTTATACCCATCTCAGGAGATACTGTTATAGTAAGGGTAGGTGGATTCACTTTATCCACAAGCTGAATAAGGAGGGCTATTGTTTGCTATTAACAGAGATTCATCTTTAATTATTCACACTTGTATTTTTCCTGAGGAAGAAAATGATAATGTCATCTACCTTTCTCTGTATATATTTATTATTTAAATTAAAAGTTATGCTATGGAGTTTCTTATGAATAAAAGGGAAATATCTGAAAAACAGTTACATTACAAAGAGGAAACACAAATGCAGCTTCCTGAATTTTTTCATGAAAACTCACCCAGAAGGCACTACATATTTTGGAATCAAAAAGCATAGATGCCTTAGGACACATAAACGATGTAACTGAATCAAAGAAATTGCAGAAGTTTATAGTCTTACAAATATTTCTCATTTTGGAAAAGATTTATGGAAGCAAATACAATTATGAAATTATGCATAAATTGAAAAATATAATGGAATGGGAGCATAGAACATTTATTATTATTCTTTTTTAATTTCTTTTTTGTAAATTTCAGCTTGATTGAGGTGTAATTCACAAATAATATTGTGAGATATTTTAAGTATATATCATGGCAATATATTCATGTATATTACATATACATGAAAAAAATTCCTGCCATATGGTTAATTTACACATCGAATATATCACATTTTTATTTTATTTTACTTTATTTTATTTATATTTTGGTGAGATTATTATTCTTGATTTTTTTTTTTTAAAGATTTTACTTATTTATCGGACAGAGAGAGAGAGAAAGAGAGCACAAGCAGGGGGAGTGGCAGGCAGAAGGAGAAGCAGACTCCCCACCTGAACAGGAAGCTCCATGTTGGGCTCTATCCCAGGACCCTGAGATCATGACCTGAGCTGAAGGCAGCTGCTTAACCGACTGAGCCACCCAGGCACTGCAAGATTATTATTCTTGATAAAAGCCACCAAATAAGGTGAAACAAAGAAGCACATGAATATATAATGAGATGGCCATTCAAAACAATTTTCAAAAAACTTGAAGTATTTACTCATTTCTACATTCAACTTACATATATGCATAAGTAGGAAGAAAATGCTGATTACAAAGGTGCTTTTAGGAACAGCAAAAGATACAATGATAAAGAGGCAAGATTTTGACCCTCAAAGAGCTTAAGATAGAGAAGGGAGACCTATATAAAACAAGCATCATTATAAGGCAGAATATTACCAAAAGCTAACATAGATGTTTACAGAAAGAAGAAAGAACTTTTCTTTATTTCTTTTTCCTTTTTTTAAACTGAGGTATAACTGACACAGAACATTATGTTAGTTTCGGTTGTACCACATAATGACAGCAAAATGATCACCATAATAAGCCTAGGTAACATTTGCCACCACACATAGTTACAAAAATTTTCTTGTGATGAGAACTTTTAAGATCTACTGTCTCAGCAACTTTCAAATCTGCAATACAGTATTATTAAGTATAGACTCCAGGCTGTACAATACATCCCATACTTATTGTTTTTTTATAATTGGAAGTTTGTAAGTTTTGATTCCCTTCACACATTTCACCCCACCCCTACCCCTTTCTCTGTCTGAATTACTTCACTTAGCATATGTCTACAAGATCAATCCATTTTGTTACAAATGACAAGATTTCATTCTTTTTTAATGGCAGAGTAATATTCCAATGTATAATATACCTATAATAGCATATGTATTAATATAATATTCCTTTATATATATTCATATGTTCTTTATCCATTTATTCATGATGGACACTTAGGTTTTTTATGTATCATGGCCATTTTAAATAATACTTCAATGAACATGAGGGTGCATGTATCTTTGTGAGTGTTTTATTTTCTTTAAATAAATATTCAGAAGTGTAATTGCAGGATCATATGGCAGTTTTATTATTAACATTTTGAGGAATGCCCATACTGTTTTCCATAGTGGCTGTACCAATTTACATTCCTACCAGTCACTTTTCTTCATATCCTCACCAGCATTTGTTACTCTTTTCTTTTTGATAAGAGCAATGCTAACAGGTGTGAGATGATATCTCACTGGGGTTTTGATTTGCATTTCCTGATGATTAGTGATGTTGAACAACTTTTCATATACCTGTTGCCCATCTGTATGTCTTCTTTGGAAAAATATCTATTCAGATCATCCACCCATTTTTTAAATTGGATTGTTTGGGTTTTTTGTTTGTTTTTGTAATTGAGTGCATGAGGTTTATGTGTATATATATATATATATTTGGACTATTATCCCTGATCATTTATACAATTTACAAATATTTTCTCCCATTAAGTAGGTTGCCTTTTCATTTTGTGGGTGAAAAAAAAAAAAGGCTTTGCTCTGCAGAAGCTTTTTAGTTTGAGGAAATCCCACTTCTTGATTTTTGCCTGTCACCTTTCCTTCTGGTGTCGAATTCAAAAAATCAGCACCAACAGCCATGTCAAAGAGCTTACCACTCATGCTTTTTTTTTTTTTAGGAGTTTTATGGCTTCAGGTCTTATGTTCAAGTCTTTAACCCATTTTAGTTGATTTTTATGCATTATGTAAGATAGTGGTCCAATTTCATTCTTTTGCATGTGGCTATTCGGTTTTCCCAACATCATTTACTGAAGAGACTGTCCTTTCTCCATTGTGTACTCTTCACTCTTTTTTTGTAAATTAATTGACCATGTATGTATGGGTTCACTTCTGGCCTCTCTATACTGTTCCATTGATCCTTGTGTCCATTTTCATGCCAATACCATACTGTTTTGCTCACAATGGTTTTATAATATAGCTTGAAACCAGGAATGTGATGCCTCCAGCTTTGTTCTTCTTGAGAGAACTTTTCAGTAACAACAGAAAAAAAAAAACAATCTGATAAAAATGAGCAAAGGAACTAAAGAGGCATTTTCCCAAAGACACACAAATGTCCAAAATGTACATGAAAAGATGTTCAGTGGGGATTATCTCATAAAGTATAAAAAATATTGAATCACTATGATGTACACCTGAAACTAGTAAGATGGAGATAAATACATATATGTGTGTGTGTGTATAAATTTAATAAAAGAGAAAAGATGCTCAGCTTCACTTACCTTCAAGGAAATGCAAATCAAAACCATAATGAGATAAAATCTCATATCTGTTAGAATAGTTATCATCAAAGAGACAAGCAATTACAATTGTTGGCAAGGATGTGGCGAAAGGGAACCCTTGAACACTGTTGTTAGGAATATTAAGTTGGTGTAGTCGCTATGAAAACCAGTATGAAGGTTTCCCAAAAATTAAAAAATAGAATTTCCACCTCACATGATCCAGGAATTCCACTATCCCACTTCTGAGTTTGTATTTAAAGGAAATAAAAACTGAATACCAAAGAAGTATCTGTACTCCCATGTTTATTGCAGCGCTATTCATGGAAACCAAGATATGAAAACAACCTAAGAATCTTTTAAAGGATGAATGAATAACGAAGATGAGATACAGACACACACACACACACACACACACACACACACACAATGAAATATCTTCTTACCATAAGAAAGAGGGAAATCTTGCCATTTGCAACAATATAGATGGATCTTGAGGGTATTATGCTAGGTAAGGTAAGATAGGGAAA
The DNA here is from genome assembly GCF_003265705.2 of Callorhinus ursinus. NCBI lineage: Eukaryota > Metazoa > Chordata > Mammalia > Carnivora > Otariidae > Callorhinus > Callorhinus ursinus. The sequence continues at coordinate 19,320,727 of NW_027397079.1, forward strand.
GACAAATACTGTATGATCTCACTTATATCTAAAAAGGCCAAATTCATAGAAACAAAGAACAGAATGGCGGTGGCCAGGGTTTAGGGGGTGGGGAAGTTGGGGAGATGTTGTTTAAGGGTACCAACTTGCAACTAGTAGATAAATAAGTCCTGAAGTTCTAATGCACAACATAGTGATTACAGTCAATGATATTGTATTATAAACTTCAAAGTCGCTAAGAGACTAGATCTTAATTGTTCACTACAAAAAAAGAAATAATAATCATGTGAGGTGATAGAGGTGTTGGCTAACACAACAGTGGTAATTATATTGCAATATATAAATGTATCAAATTAATATGCTGCACACCTTAAACTTACATAATGTTGCATGTCAATTAAATCTCAAAAAAAAAAGAAGGAAAAGAAGTTTTGACTGACAGCATGTACCATTGAAGGGTCAGCATATAAAAGAAGTTTTGAAGGATGTATAGGATTTTGAAAGGTAGGTTTTGGAGGAGGGTATTTCAGGCAGAAGGAAAAAAAAGCGTAAACAAAACCATAGACACAAAAACATATGGGATATGTGCAAAGACACTAGGCTATTTTAAATCTACAGTTAGGCTACAGATTTAAAGTATGTTTAGACAAAAAAATTGGAAATAAGGTAGAAAGTGAATTTCAACCAGATTTTAAAAATATTAAAGATAATTTAAAAATAGCTTGTTCTCTAAGGGAAATCCTAAGAAGAAACCCAATGAGGGAAAGGAGGAAGAGAGCAGCAGTGAGGATTACTCTTAGGTTTCAAGTTGTGATTATTTAGAGAATGCTTGTACTATAAATAAAAACTAAATACTACTACTACTACTATAATAATAATAGAAGAAGAAAAAACTAATTTGAAAACAAGCCATAGAAATAATAAGATCGGTTTGGGCTATTCTGCTCACTTCAGGATAATTAAGTAAGGGTAACGAGCAAGTAGACGGACAGGAGTTTGTCAGCTAAGAAATAGGTTTCTGGGATTATGAAGAAATAAAATCTATTCACCTAATGGCAGTCAGAAATAATAGAGAGCATAAGAGATAACCACAGACTCTTGGAGAATGGTTACTATTGGGACCAAGTGGGGATAACAGTTGTTAGATCCCATATTACTGTATCTAAGCAAAGTAGCTTACACATATAAATTAAGAATCGTTTGCTCAATAAATGATAGGTCCTGTTTTCTCTATAGAAACTGTCAGTAGGGTGACCAGAGAGTTAAAAATACGACACAGAAGCAAGAGTGAGTACGGTTTAAGGAACAAGGAATGGTTACCATGATCTACTGTCAAAGAAGTCAATGAACATAAAGACTGAGAAAGCCTTATATACTGATTATCAAGTGTTTATTTTGAAAGTTACTCTGCAAGAGGCGAAAGACTGATGAGATTGTGGGGAAAACACTACAGCTACTCTTTCAAAAGGTTTGGTAGCAAGAGGACAAGACAAAGTGATACTTGAGAGATTGGCAGTGAGGAAAGGCTTTTTCAAAAGAAGGAAAAGTTTGAGCACGTTAGTAGGCAGAGCAAAGGTAATAAGAAAGGGAAAAACCTAGAAAATGGTGATTTAATGGAATGAGTTTTCAAGAAAAGAAGAAAGGGGGGGCGCCTGGGTGGCTCAGTTGGTGAAGCGACTGCCTTCGGCTCAGGTCATGATCCTGGAGTCCCGGGATCGAGTCCCGCATCGGGATCCCTGCTCAGTGCGGAGCCTGCTTCTCCCTCTGACCCTCTGACCCTCTGACCCTCTTCCCTCTCGTGCTTTCTCTCATTTTCTCTCTCTCTCTCTCAAATAAATAAATAAAATCTTTAAAAAAAAAAGAAAAGAAGAAAGGGGGCTAACAATCAAAGTCCAGGTAGATGGTTTAACACTAAAAAATGGAAAAACTATGGCTGTTTTCTTCTTTTCTTTGAGACAAGAATGAAGAAGATGTCAGACACAGATGTGAAGTCTTTATATAGAGGCGAGTCTACATAGACCATTTGAGATGGCACTGCTATTCATAGTTAAGTGGGAGATGAGGTTTAGCCTGAGAAGGGGGAAATACATTACGATATAAATATAGGGTTGAAATCCCTTTTCAGGGTGATGCAATATTGACTCAGAAGACAAATAACCATTTCTGAGCAGTAGTGAGAGAGAAGTAAGATTGTGCCATGAGAGTCTGTATGGAATTAGCACCATTTACCTACTTTCTCTAGCAATGCTAACAGAGTCTGAAAGCAGTGAAAAAAGACTTAAGGACTACTCAGTGTTGGGGTTTATTAGAACACAGGTGGCAAAAGTCAAATGGGTGAGAGATTTTACAGTATCAATGAGAAGACTGTTGAAGAGGCTCAATATAATCTCACAATCTAAATTAAGGAGAAAAGTGAAGTCAGGCAGAGGTTAATGAACCAGAAATATTAAGAACAGTTCAAGTGATTAGACCTCACATTGAGATCAAAGTTTAAGTTAGTTGCTAGTGAAGGAATAGAAGGGGTGGCAGGTAAGCTAGTTCTGTCAGAGAGAGAAATTTTAATGTTCAAAATCAGTAATATTGATTGAAGACCCATAGTGAGCAAAAGAGTAAGCTCTTATTGATCCAGAATGTTTGAGGAATGAGGTATCTAAGTAAATATGCTGACTTAGAATAAGTATTACAGAAATAGAAAATATCCATGTAACATATTCCTACAAATAATTAAGTACATGGGCTTTGACCAGATGAACTATTATTTTACTGCCAGAGGTCATGGAAATATCTGAAATGTTGGACATCCCCAGTCCCGAGTCAATATTAGTGGTATGTTTAAGTAACATGAAGTAGTACATATGTATTTCTGTGCCTATCTTTCCTCTTCAATTTACATATAGAGAGATAGATAGATGATAGATAGACACATAGTTTTAAATCTGTATCTTATGGGTGGATTGCATAGACCTAAGTATGTAAAAGCTCTTCTCACATACCACCATCTTCTCAAACAGGTATGTTACACTTTGCTAGGAGCTTGAAAAGAGGGCGGTGGTAAATTACTTCTATATCCACTCAGTTGTATCAACCATATCAATTTATGCAAAGGAAAATGTACCTTAGTAGGCTGTTGGAAAACCAATAGGTAGAAAGGTCTTGAAGGGCAACATTCATTGGGAGGAAAAGATAGAAAAAGAGACGATAGGATGGTCAACGGCCATAGCAGATTTTCTTCCCGCGGAGAAAGTTGAACTAGATATGCATAAAAAGTCAGCTAAATGCAAAGCTCGGGACTCCTCTTTTTCTTTGTTATCTGACTATTTACTATGGAATTTTTCTACATTATATTTTTGATACACAAAGGAATATATAGTGGGTTGTCAATTTCTACAGAGTAAATAATACATATAATTCACACTTTACTGAATAAATATACTCTGTTTTGAATGATTCAGAAAAGCCTTCATGATGATGGTTACTGTTAAAGACAGACTGGTTCTCAGAGGAATTAAAGCTAGTCTATCTTAATCCAAGCTAATCTAGCTATACTGTAAACTCAATTTGGCATTTAACACCATGAACTTATAAGAAAAAATGAATAAAAGAGGCATAATTGTTAGCTGTGTTGGACAAGGAAAGACATGACATCAACTACCCAGCCTCTGTTTTAATGGTTCAGAATACTCAGGTACTTCCCCACACTGGATGAGGTGCCAAAAGATGTGATGTTAATTATAAAAACTGACCACAAATTGGGTGAATTGCCTACCCTACTCCCAAACTAAAGTTTTTTACTTTAAGGAAATGTAGCAGTAGGGTTTGGTTTTTAAGGAGTCAACTTGGTTAGAAGAGGCTACATTACAGTGAAGGAGAGAACCATGAATCTAAGGGAAATGTATTTCCCTCTCATGGAACTTCCGAGAGGAGCAGTCCAGGACTGCAGGTGGGTCTGTTATCCTCAGCATATCCTCCAGACAGCACCAAGTCCAAGCCAGAATACTAAGCAAGAGAGAGAGCCAGGGCAAACATCTTTAAAGAGACAGAGAAATGACTTGGAAGTAGCAAATATCACTTCCAAATATCACTTCCATATCACGAGCTTGAAATTAGTCCCGGGCTGCAACTAGTTGCAAGGGAGCCTGTGAAATACAGCCCTTAATACGGTTTCCACTGACAAAATGAAGATAGAGAGAATGCACGGTGGGACAGCTGGCTTTTCTACCATTCATCCCAATTGAACTAATTTCAATATGTGCTAATTTCAGCAGTTCTGCTTTATATCCACACCTTGGACATGCTTTGGAGTGTGTGTATGTGTGTGTGTGTGTGATGTTTTTCCCACTTCCCTTATTCTTATTCTTATTCTTTATTTATAAGTAAAATAAATATTTTATTTATTTATTTGAGAGAGAGAGAATGAGAGACAGAGAGCACGAGAGGAAAGAGGGTCAGAGGGAGAAGCAGACTCCCCGCCGGGCAGGGAACCCAATGCGGGACTCGATCCCAGGACTCCAGGATCATGACCTGAGCCGAAGGCAGTCGCTTAACCAACTGAGCCACCCAGGCGCCCCCAGACTTGATTTTGAATCATTAATTTTTGTTAAAGTTATTGCATCTGTCTTAGTCTGCTCAGGCTGCTATAAGAAAATATTATAAAATGAGTAGCTTGAAAAACAGCCTCACAGTTCTGGAGGCCGGGAAGTCCAAGAACAAGGTGCAGGCAGACTCAGTTCTTGGTGAGGGACCTCTTCCTGGCTTGGAGATGGCTGCCTTCTTGCTGTGTCCTCACATGGTGGTGAGAGAGAGAGAGAGACAGGGAGACAGAGACAGAGAACGAATTCTCTTTTACTCTTCTTAGAAACAAAACAAAACAAAACAAAACAGTAATCTTACCCTGAGAATCCCACCCTCGTGACTTCCTCTAATCCTAACTACCTTCCAAAATCCCAACACACTGAGGGTTAAAGCCCATTATATCCTCCAAAGTTGATAAATCTGTTTCCTTGGCTTGTTCACTCCTAAGACCTACTTACAGAAGGGGGAAATGAATTGCTATTGGCTCACTACTTAAAAGCACTTAGAAAAAAAAAAAGGCAAAAGAAAGTATCTTTATGCCCAAGGGATGTTGATTTGTAAAAATTATCTGTATGTCATTGCCTCAAACTAGTGCATTTCAAGACAAAAAGTACCCAGAAACGCAAACCCAAATGTATTTATACACCTGCAATCCCAAGGTTCTTCAGGTAGTCACTGGTTTTTATATAATCACCATTATAAAAATATTTTATTGAATCGCATTATGGATAACTTAGAATACAGTGTGAAACATTTTGATAAATAAGCAAGTTAATTTTTAAAAATTAGGCTAAATTAATATTAATAGAGTACAATTTTAACATATATTTTCTCACTTTATTACCATTAATCTGTGAGATAGATATGGAACTGGAATTAAAACAAAATTTCCATTTTACAAAGGAGGAAAGTGAAGTTCTGAGAGGATAAACGACTTACCTGCCGCCACCCAGCCGGTAAGTAGGTAGGACTGAGATCAAGACTCAGTCCTTCCACACTTGCTATTCTCAAGGTAATATTTCCCACCAACCACAATACCAAATAGGAATTCTCTTCTGATTTTTTTTTCTCTCCCAGAAAGTGATAAATTTAATGATTCCTGTTATAAATTTAACTTAGCTTTATTTTTATGTCTAGAGGACATAATATATAAAATGTAATTATTGAAACACTCAGCTTGTTCAGAATTGGAATTAAAAATATTTTATCATTTTAGGCACCATGACGTTTGGAGACAAACAGATGTACTGATAATATAAAAACAGATGATTTTTAATATTAAATTATTTACAAATGACCAACAAATCTGTAAATTTTACTAAAAGTATGTCATAAGCCAGCAGCAGCTGAGTGTGCTCATGGCTGTCAAAATAAGTAGGATAGTTTCTAGACTCAAAGAGTTTGGTTAAGACAGCACTGGACATTGGGGAGGGTATGTGTTATAAGGAACACTGGGTATTATGTAAGATTGATGAGTCACAGACCTGTACCCCTGAAACAAATAAAACATTATATGTTAATTTAAAAAAAAGGGGGGGAAAGGTAAATATATGTCTAAAAAAAAACCATTCCTCTATATATAGAGAAAATCATTTTGCCATATAATATTTCTGTACTGCTTATAATTACAAAGTATTTTTCCACCTTTTCCTCTACTCAATAATATCCTGCAAGCTAGGCATGGCAGGTATTATTATTTCTATTTTATTTTACTTTTTCTTTGATTCTATCCATTTATTTGAGAAAGAGAATGAGAGATAGAGAGCACGAGAGGGAAGAGGGTCAGAGGGAGAAGCAGACTCCCCGCCGAGCAGGGAGCCCGATGTGGGACTCGATCCCGGGACTCCAGGATCATGACCTGAGCCGAAGGCAGTCGCCCAACCAACTGAGCCACCCAGGCGCCCTATTATTTCTATTTTACAGATCATCTCTGGATCAGAAGGTTTGCATGGTGGATATTCCATCTTAAACACGCATTGAGAAGCCACCATGTGTCAGGCGTGATGCCAGGTACACTGGGGTTGGGAAGCAAAATGAGTTGTTTGTTTCCTCAGTGCTTCCAGAGCAGCACAGAGAAATGGAAACATAATCCATCACTGTAATGCTATGATTGCTATGATACTAGTAGAAGATACAGTGAGCAAAGGGAGGTAGAAATGTCTTCAACACTCAAGAGTGAACAAGGGTCCAAGTTATCTGAATTAATTCCAGTGCCCCTTTCATGAGAAATTGAGTAACCATGAGTTTCTGATTATAAATGTTATTGGTATTCAGAAAATGAAAGAACATTAGGATGTGTTAGAACTGTCAGAGTTAGCGGGGTTCAATTTTGGCTTTCCAGAAAGGTCAGTGGTTAGACAGGTACAGGGAGAAGGGCCATTCTGAAAAAAGTCGTCATACTTGTAAAGCATGGACTTTGCAGGAAGCAGGATGTGTGGGGATGGAAGTCAGGTGACCAGTATGACAGAGGCAAGGTATGTGGACCAGGAACAAGCAGGAAATAAAGCTTCCCTAGTAGAATGGCACAAAATTGGGGTGACGTCTCATGCCAGGCAGGAGAATTTGGTTTTCATGCAGAAGTCAATAGAGTATAGGAATTTTCTGAGCAGAAGAGTGCCATATGATAGCAGTATTTCAGAAAGATTATTGCAGTGGAAGGATGGATTAGAGAAGGAAGGAGTAGGGTTGGGCTAATCAGTTAAAGAGCTGTTGTAGTATTACAAACATGAAGTGATGGAAGGCTGGGCTTTGGTTTAGTAGTGAGAATTGAGAAGAAAGTAAATCTGAGAGACATTTTATTTTATTTTTTTTAAAGATTTTATTTATTTATTTATTTGAGAGAGAGAGTGAGCATGTGTGAGCAGAGGGAGAGGAAGAGGGAGAGGGAAAGAATCTCAAGCAGATTCCACACCCTATGCAGGGCTCGAGCTCATGACCCTGAGATCCAGACCTGAGCTGAAACCAAGAGTCGGAGGCTCAACCAACTGAGCCACGCAGGCCCCTCACTGAGGTGACACCTGAAAAGGAAAAAATTACTGAACACAGTGACAGACTGCCTCTAGGAAATTTCAGAATAGAAAACATCAAACATAACTTTTCTTTTTGTTTTCTCTTTGTACTCATTGTACTTTTCATCTCAAACTTTCTATTACTTCTTTATGACCTGCCATTTAATAAAGCAACTGTAAGAATAATTTAAACATTTAGGAAGAAATGTGATTTTCTGAAAAGTACAATGAGACAAGAGATGTTGAAAATACACTGTATATAGTAAGTGCTCAATAAATGTTCATGTAGAAATTAAGTTTTAAAATTACCAAATATATAAAGTAAATCACTTTTTCAGAATCTGTCTAAGGTTGTTATACTTGAGCCATATGAAGCATTAAGACAAGAACAAAGAAACAGAGATTTTAAGTGTTTGAAGCAGTGAAATGTCACCAGAGAATGCTTCAGAAGAAAAAAAAATGACACAATCAATTTAAAAGGTGACATATTGAAATATAAATGAGAAATATCCCTTTTAATTTTTATAACAGGTAAAAAACTGGACTAACAAAATTATCTAAATATAGATTGGTAGTGGCAGAGTTCATTTAGGAAAAAAATATCTGCTTAGTGACAAGAAAATAGCAATGAAATCTTATCTTTTTGTCAGTTTTCTGTACATGAGAGTAGCTGCATTTTTATTATGAGCTAAAGGTGGGTGAAAATAAAAGACACCATTAGGTTATTTCACAGGATCAAAATTTCGAATGACTAAGTTAATTACAAGTACAAATCTTCCAATATCTTTAAATCCAGATCATTCTTACAGAACACAGAGGCCAATTTGTTGGTGAATGGCTTTAATTAACATAATGAAGAATGAAATCATAAACTCACTGCTTGAATATTAAATATACCATTTTACTTATTCAGGACAACATGTAACTCAATAAAATTTGATATTTATGTTTGTAAAGGTATTTGTGGACAACTGAAAAAAAGCAAGAAAAGCTAAGCCAAACAAAAACATGCAAATTTATTAATTTCATAAGTAAGAAAATTACCACCACCCCCACAAAAATTTCCTAGCAAAAATTTCATTTACCTTACAAATTCTAACCAAAAAGTTGACATAGTTTTGAAACATACAAAATTGCTGTGAAATTAATTTCTAGTAAGCTAGTTGATTTGGAAAGGGTCAATTATATTACTCATAGGGATTCAGAAATTAACTACAGAAAAACATCTCCAAAGTATATCCATATGATTTTCTTTATTTTATTATTTTTAATAATTAATTAATTTTCTTTATTTCTATGCTCAGTTGAGTGTTGTTTTGTTGAGTTGCTCAGATATTTATTGATGCATTCATGAGTCTCTCCCTTCCAAAATCTTCTCGGGGATTTATAGCAGAAATTAATCTGATTTTATTCTTACAGAAGTACTTCATTCATATCTCTTTTTTTTAAAGATTTGATTGATTGATTGATTGATTGATTGATTTGAGAGAGAGAGACAGCAGGGAGAGGAGCAGGGGTAGGGAGAAGGAAGGGGAAAGAATCTCAAGCAGACTCAGCGCTGAGATCATGACCTGAGCCAAAACCAAGAATCTAATGCTTCACTGACTGAGCCACCCAGGTGCCCCTGTTCATATCTTTTTAAGAACATTTATGTAGACATTCTTCTATGGATCAGTCTTTCCTAGAATGTATGAGGAACTCATTAAATATTTTTTGATTAAGTACATGAAATTTTAAATTCCTCTTCTTCCTTCCCTGGCACCCAGAATACAACAAATGCTCAGAAAATTAATTTGAGTTTCTTCATATTTTTGCACCCTCCTCACCAGTATTAAATACCATGCCTAATAAAATGAGATAGATAATTTAGATTTCAAATGTCTGTTTTATATATATTAAAAATACTTAAAAGCCAAACAGATTCAAACCACCATCAAATTTGTCTTTGTTTTGCTAAATGCAAAATGTTGATGTTAGGTGTGAAATAAATTTTTTTTTTCTGGAACAATAGCAATGAAATAACATTCTAAAAATTCTAATGTCATATTTTTCCTAATGTTAAATTAGAAATTGCATCTAATGTGTTTTTTTCTCATTATTCTTTTGGATGACTATTTATATAACGAACTCAAAATATAAACCCACATTGATTTCTGTATCCTTTGACCTTACTTTAGTGTTTAGGTTATTTATATTTTAAATATTATCTTTAAATAAAAATGCATACGCAATCATTCAGTTTCCTACATTGTCTTTTAAATTCAAAAAACTTTAATTTTCTCTATAGTTACATTGTCTTGCCTGGCCAGTATAAAGAAGTGACGTCTGACTTGGGTTTCAAGATACAGTCTTGGGGCGCCTGGGGGGCTCAGTCGGTTAAGCGTCTGCCTTTGGCTCAGGTGAGCCCCGCATCGGGCTCCCTGCTCAGCGGGAAGCCTGCTTCTCCCTCTCCCACTCCCCCTGCTTGTGTTCCTGCTCTAGCTGTGTCTCTCTCTCTGTCAAATAAATAAATAAAATCTTTTTAAAAAAAAGATACAGTCTTTTCTCACTCTGGTTTCCTTATCTCTATTCTCCTATTCCAATAAATATATGAAACATAATAAAGACCAAAAGAGAAATCTGCTAACGGTGGAACACTATTTCAAAAGCCCTAGGTGTGAATTCCAGAAACATGTGACTTTAGATACATGTATGCCAATGAACTGTTGAGCTCTTTTTTCTTTTCAATTAATTGACAATAGAATTTCTACCAGGGACAAATGGCACTAGCCAGTTTAGTGACATTTCTTAACATTTCATATATTTACAAAACTAAATAATTTATTATCATTTACACCTTTTATCCTTATTATAATCATATCAGAATTGCCTTATATATCACACATGCAAAACTAATTCTCAGAGGTGTTAAGTCATCTACCCAAGCTGGCAAAATTAGTATGTCTTAGTTGGAATTGAAGTGAAGTTTTCTGATTAAAATCAGGTGATAGTAGCAATACTCTTTACCAACTCATCTTTATAGGTAACAACTTGTAACTTTCCTAAAGATTTTTCTCAAGGAGAAATATTCAAGTTTCCAGATGAATAAGAGGTTACATCTTAATAACCTTCAAAACATATCACTACTCCCTTAAAATAAGCCTGCAATTGTCAAGCTCCTGTTGGTTAATTTCCTTTGCTGGGAAGACTTGATTCCATTTTCATTGCTTTCCTGCTGGCAAAAACCTGATCATGTCAAATCATACGTATTAGAGCACTTCTGATTTTCTCTACAATTCATCTTTTTTTTTTTTTTTTATAATAGCAGTATGTGCCCATGATAAAACTGTAACTTGCAGACTAGGAAATAGGCTTAGGAACAAGGTAAGAGGACATTTTTTTTTTCTATAATTAGACTGGTTGAATAGTGAAACAGGCTTCCTCTTAAAGAAGTATTTATCACTGTACTGAGGCTGGTGTTATTATGACCACATGTCAGAATGGCAATGGGAAGAAATATGCATTGGCTGAGAGGTTAGTTTCTTATCAAAGGAATCGTCTCGGGAATTTATTAATAGTTTTTTCCCCCTGTAGTTCTGGTTATTAACTAGATGCTAGGTCATTTTTATAATGTGGCATTTTTAGAAATACCATTTTAGATGACCATTAACAAATTGAGAAAGTCGATGCATTAGGGCCGGAAATGTGTCAAGTGAGGACTTTTGAGTTGTGTTTAAGCTGTTGATGTGAGCTTGAGGGTTGAAAATGGTTGAAATGCATATGATACACAGTGTGGAAACAAGAAAGAAAGGAAGGAGGGCAAGGGAAAAGGGATGGAGGAAGGAAAAGTTGGACTCAGACGAAAGAGGAGTACCTAATACTTTTGCTAAATTCAGAGATACCTAGGATAAAGAAGAAATTAAATATGATTAAAATCCATAGTAAAATACGATTGGGTCTCTGGGCAAGGGCAAATTATTTTTCTTTCTTTTCTTTCTCTCTCTCTCTCTCTCTCTTTTTTTTTTTTTTTTTTGGTCCTCCACTGTCAGAAGGACTTTAGGTAATGGGAAAAGAAGATGGAATGTTTTATTTTTACAAATCCCTAGATAACTCAAGAAATGTTTGAGCATAAGGTAAAGTAGGAAAACGAATACCAAATATCCAGATCTTTACAGTGTCCGGGCTGAATCTAAGCCTGCTATCTTTTTTTTTTTCTTTTTAATTAAAGGTATGCTGAGATTCACGTGCACTTCTATGTGATCATAACATTTTTTGTTTTGATAAAATTATAATTCCAGTAACTTAAATTGTCAAACAGTTTCTATTTTAAGAGATGCTAAACAGATTTTAAGGATGACCATATGTTCCAAGACTGACATGGTTCCCAATCCAAAAGTATAAATAGCTTCTCTGAGTAGCTCTCAGAGTGACAGGTGTATAAAATCATCAAGACACTTGTCTTTTTATATTGCAAAACATACTCAGATAACATTTCCACAGGATAAAAAGGTGCAGTTCTTTCCAACTTTTTTATGAATAATACATCACAATCCAACTTCTGTAGTGTCACTGATACCAACTTTATAGTGAATTTCCCTCGTGAGACAACTCAATTTCAATGAGAGCTTGGGTATTCATATACAGATATTCTCTACATAATGCAATTTGCTGTGCATAAACATGAAAGTGTGATAATGATTCATTTTGTCTAATGGACTCAAAGTACAACTAAATATATTATTGGGTATAATTATGAGAGTTACTGGTCAGCCTTTGCATGAGAGGATTTTGGATTAATATAATTATTACACATATTTTATTATACAGTTTGACAGTATGTTTGCTTGGACTATTTAATATATAGCACTCACAGGTGAATAACAAAATAAATTCCCTAGGACATAGCATCTTATTAAATATTTTATCATTTATAAAAATATTTAAATAGTTCTTCATAGGAAAATCATCTCTTTATAGTATTTGTGAAGTCCAAAAATCTTCCTGTCTAAAAGACAACTTTTTGCTGATTTCTTTCATTCATTTATGTACTAAAAAAAAATCATTGAGGAGCTATTATGTGCCTTTTTTTTTCAGTTTCTTATTGTGTACCAGGTACTAGGAATAGAAGAAATGATTATGACATGCTTACTGTCCTTCAGGAGCTCACAGTGTCCTGCAGAAAGAAACACTCATCGGAAAAACAAAACAAAACAAAATGAAACAAAACAAAAAACAAAAAAACTCCAGCTAAATGAAAGTAATTGCTTTTTTCACACTAGAGATACAAATGAAGTAGTTTTTACATTAAAACTTAAAATTACAATAGATCCGAATCCCTCACTCTTCTCCCACCCCAAGTTCTGCACCCTGCAAATAGCTCTAAAGCTACCCAGAGATATTTAGAGTGAAGCAAGGCACCTACAAATGTGATTGTAGGGTTGGGGAGCATATCAAAGGGGGGTGTCAACCTCACTTTGATTCTGTTCATAGCAAACAGTGTGCTCCCAGAGAAGCAAAACTTATGTTCCTGCTCCCTGGGTGCACAGACATGCACGTTCCCAGAGGCACACTTCCCTGGCTCCTCAGAACGTGTGTGTACTTGTCACAGGCCGTGCCCAGGCCTGCAATGCTCTCTGGCCCCAGGTACAGGGCTGGCCTGCCAGCCTGGAATTTTTCAATTCAACCTGCGCGGTAAGTAATCTCTCGTGACATTCTTTTACTGAATAACCACACAAGAATGAATTTGGGGTATATTTTCTAATGCAGGACAAAGGAAGGTACTAGAGAAAGTATGAAAAAGCTGAATTTCCCTTCGGTCTTTTTCTGCCATCCCTCTTGCACCAAAACCATCTCTGTTCTCTCCTTGCCCTTTAAAATGCTAGTTGCACCATTTCTGTATTTTTATAGAGCACTTTGCAGTTTATGAAGCTAATCCATATGTTCCTTCATTAAGTAAGATGCTAACACTTTGGTGTGAGTTAGTTTAAGGCTTTATCCTCACTAGATACAGGATACAGATACAGTAAGTCAAAATGATGAACATTTTGTGATAGTAATAATAGCTCAATTTTTAAAGTACTTAGGATAAATCAGGTACAGTCGTAAGTAGGTTCCATGCATTGCCTCATTTGATCTTTAAGCCTAAGGAGTAAGTATCATCATTATTCTTTACAGATGGGCAAAGCAAGGCAAAAAGATAGTAAACTACAAGACTAGAAGTGTAGCCAGAGCCTGAATGCTGAACTGTGAACTATACTGCCTCCCTCTGGAAATTTTCAGGCATCCAGTATTTGTGTTAGATCAATCATTATTGTGCGGAGAAATGACCAAGCTCCAAAACACACCATGTAGGTGACTGCTTAATTCTAAAACTAATCCTATGGGTGACATTCACATCTGTAACAGATTGAGTGAATAATGCTGCTTACTGAGAGGGGTTCATTGTAATCTACCTAAAGCCACTACAGACAGAGAACATGATGTCTTAGAGTCACTTCGGTGATAACTAACTAACTAATAAAAACATGTAGTCATTAAGATCAATTCTCTACAAAGTTTAGGAAATGATAAAGGGACATAAAATACACATTTGATATCTGAAAGTATCAGATTTTAAGGTTTTCCTCCTACACAATGAAGCAGATAGTGGTAATGTTCACTTTGTAAGAAAGAGTTTTCTCATTGTTGTCCTCATTGCTTCTTCCAATACAATTAGACCCCTGGTAATAGTTAAAAGAGGAAGTAGCTTCTTGAACACAGGCAGTTGCAACTAGCTAACTGGGTTCTAGGTCAGTGGGTCTTTCTCTATATGTTTAGTGTACGTAATAATTTTCCTCTTGGTGGAAATGTGTTGCAACACCCCACTGATTTATCATTTTTCTATATATCATTAATGCAAAGACTCTGGTATTCTCCAGGAAATTATGGCACATCAGGGCACACAAAGCTTTCTACTTTCCAGAGGAAAAAACAATATAAATATAAAAGCTTCAACTCAAGACTAAATCCCTATATAGTCCCTTGGTTTGCATCATCATCAATCAATACTAAGCAATTACAATTAGAAGAGAGCTAAACCTTAGAGTTGCTGAACAGATGGAAAAATAGAAAAGAAATGAAGCCATCTTCCATGATAAGACAAACAAAAACACATGACCATTTTCTTCTCATTGATTTCATTCATTAAGATGTGTTCATTTACTTGCTTTTATTTTGAAGGTTCTGGTTAGAGCCTTGAAACTAGAATCATCTTCAATGATGTATTTTGCTCATTATTCTTATACAGAGGTAAATTCCAAACTGGCTTGGGGAAATAATTGTTTATGCTTTAATTAACCATCTCCAAATACAAATAACCCAGAGACCTCCCAAAGTCTTTAGCAAATACTCTGATGACAGTATGGAGTATAAAATAACTCTAACATGTAATTCTTGATTTCTCATACATTAAAATTCAAAGTGAAGACAACACACAAGATAAATGGCAAACACATTAGGGTGTGAGTAGCCAAGATAGTTCAGTCAAGAAGTGGAGCTTCAGCTGTACTTACAAGAGAGACAGGATTTACATAGAGGAAAAAAACATAGCTCTTCCCAGAAAGAGAATAGGAGAATACAAAAGCAGAATTGTGGAGGCTGGAAGATGAACAATGTGTTTGTGGGAACAACAAGGACCTTATCAATCAATCAACTTACTGAAGTTATAGTGAAAAGAGGCTTCATTCATAGATGGAAAGTATACACTATATATATTAAGATATAGATGAATGATTACACACACACACACACATACAATTTGAAAAGTCAAATAGGATTAACATGTTGAGGCCCATGGGAGGCAAAGAAACTGGAATTTTATCTTAAAACAGTCGGAAACAATTCAAAGTTCATCTTAAAGTCCAACTGAAATCTGTCAATTTTCCAGAACTTTAGAGGTGATAATAATCATTCATCTATTCAACCAATATTTACTGGGGATCTACTCTGCACAAGGCACACCTTCTTCACACTTAATGATCTCAGAGCCAAATAAAAATTCATAAATATAGGACTATATTTCTAACATAGTTAAAAGAGCAATACTAAAGATATGCAGAGGTAGAAAAAAGGAGCTGCACTGAATTAATCTGTATTGAGGGTGATGAGGGATGAACTATATTGAGTGGTATTTGGCCAGATGAAAGAGGGATAGGAAATCCACACAGAAGGCACAACACAGATTAGGCAAATATTGGTGTCTATGAAACTACAAAGACATGGGTATTGTTGGACATAAAGTAGGTAAGTAAGAATGAGATACACCTACAGAAGTAAACACAAACCAGATCATGGAAACCTTGATACACCAGTTAAGAGTTTAACTCCTTCTTGTGGTCTGTGAGTAGCCATTGAGAGGTTTAAAAAGGGCAGAATCGTGGCAATTTGAATTGTAGGTAAAGAACTCTCAAGGCTAATAAAGGATAGAGAGGGACACAACTGGCAAGGCATAATTAGAAGGAATAAGTATGATCTCGATGAAGACCATGATCTCCAGCCTTACTGGTCTCCTTGTTACTCTTCCAACTACTGCAAACAGCCCGACTTGGCTGTTGTCTCTCCCTGGTATGGTATACTCTTCTCCCATATCTTCTTGGCTAACTGTCAGATATTCTTCGAGTCTTTGTTCAAATATTAATTTATCAATGGGGCCTCCCTTGACAAGTGCATTTCTGCATTTCTGATCTTCATTATCCTATTCTACTTATGTTAGTCTATAGCACGCATCAGCTCCTGATATGAATTCAATTTGTGGCTTGTTTTCTATCTCCTGCAAATAGAATGTAAACTCCAGAAGGTCAAGAATTTTTTTAAAAAAGTGTTTTGTCTAAAGTCAGTTTAGCTTTCGAAGAGTGCCTAGCCTATAGTGTGCACTCTTTAAACATTTGCTGAATAACTGAAAGAGATGAAGATGAAAGGCCAGAATTAGGAAATATTGAGACCTGATGAATTATTGGATATGGAGGTTAAGGAAGAGCCAAGAATCCCTCCATTTTCTAGCATGGGTGATGGGGTATATTGTAATTTCTAAAGAAGAGAGAGAATGCTGGAAGAGGAGCAGGTTTAGAAAGAAGACAGAGTTCTGGTTTGAATATATTGAATTTGAGATTCCTATGGGACTTGCTAGTGAAATGTTCTTCTGGAAGCTTAGGGGACTGGCTTGGGCCAGTGAACAAAAGTTAGGGGTCATCTGCACGTTCGTGATCGCTAAGAGAGTGGAAGGGATGAGCTTGCCCTTAGAGAGTGACACATGAAGGGAGCGATGGGCCAAGGACAGGAGCCTAATAAGCATCATAAATAATAAATGAATTACAGTATCATCAATAGTAAATGGTGAAATATTATCTTTCTGTAAGATGATTTGGGGGATAACTGGAGCTGGTGAGGTAATATGGAGCAATCCCAAGAGGAGAGGCAGTCTTTTAATTAACATGGTCATCACAGAACTCCCCAAAGCTTATGTTAGTGCATCACCAACTATCCAGATAGAGCTAAAAAAATCCCCACCACCACGTTATGCTCTGCTTAGAGTGAGCTTTGTAGTTTCCCCTATGTTCTTTTGAGGGCAAGGTTACAAACCTTAAGATTCTTTATATTCTTTATATTTGTCAGAAAGAATGAGACTCAAATTCCTCTATTGCATTTCTCATGAAATTATTTTGATGCTCAGCTAATTGATACCCGGTCATTGGCTATCCCTTAAACAACTGCCACTATGTAGCAGGGTTCTAGAACATTACATTCACAGATTTGTTGTCCTTATAACTGCCTGGATTAATTTTATGAGACTGAAGAGGCTATGTCGGGTTTAAAATAAAAAGGAAAGTTTTTTCTTTAATTTTATTACATATTTTTAAGTAATTTATACTTTAGGTCTAATATTATTTTGTGATTGATATATGTCATATATATGTATGTATACATATGTATATATGTATATATATATGCCATATATTCATATATATATATATGAATATTTCCTGGAAAACCAAGAAGCATTCTCAAATCATTTGATTCTCTTTTTTCTTCTGGATTCTTCTCAACTTTCAAAAGATTATTATAACATTCCACTAGATGTGGTTTTGAAAGGGGGAATTATTAGATTCCCCAAACAAGCGAAATGTGTGAAATATTAGATTTGTCTTATTTCTAAAATAGGGACAGTGGCCACTCTAGTCTGGAAGAGTGCCATTTCAAATGATTAGATTCTGGCAGACTTGGGAGAACAGGTGTACTTTAATTAAATTATTTTTCAATTGAATCTGACATAGCATGCAGTCTCTATGGATTTTGCCTCAATCTTTGCATCAGGGTAAGAAATTCTGAGAATATGTAGGTCTGATATTCAATATTGTCTCATTCAAAAAATGGAAACGGACAGAGAAATTTTAATCCCAGACCTATTTATGTATTAAAGGATATGCAAAAGAAAGTTTGAAATACTCAGGGCTACTTTTAGATATAATAAACCAGTAGTATTTTTGAGAGGCTGTTTTTGAGAGTAGACAACACTGGATGTTTACAAAGAAGGGGATCCGATGGTAAGATGTCATCCTGAGAAATTTTAATATCCCCAAAACTGGGAGACTGAGTTTCAGCCTCTGTAGGTCCCAAGAAGCAAAAAAAAATTAAAAAGTGTTGGGGACATATGGATCTGAATGGCCTGTGCAGCTATAAAATGTTGAAAGCCACTTGCTAAAGGTAAAAACTATGGCTTATGTAATTAAAATTCTTTACTAATCCAGTGGCAATCACACTTGGAAAAAGAGCCTCATGAAAGATAGAGAAAAAAGGGGAAGGGAGTGAAAAGGTAGGACAGATTAGTTGTGCACCCAGACCAGCTACTTGCCATGATTTATTATCCTATCTAAGGATCAAAATGAGGCACGAGCTCAATACTACATTTCCACGGGGCAATGACGGAGTCACAAGCGGGACCATCTGGATCGTGAAGACTATGTTGTCACTTCCTTTGCCAAGAATCTCCCATCAAAGCAGCTAGCAGGCTACGGAAATGTCTCATTACCTCACTTCCCAAGAGCCTTGACTCATCCAAACTTCAGCAAACTCACTCTCAGCTTTCAGAGTAAAAGAAGGGAGGTGTTTTATCAGACATATTAGGGCCCACTTTACGCTTTCCATCAAGCTCATCATTACTAGTCATAAATACCACTGATCACAAGTGAAATGATCAAACTGCTCTAAGTTATGCCTACAAAGATCACAGCCAGATATGGCTAAGGTTGTAGTTAAATAAGCACTACATCACACTACTAGCTGTAAGGAATGAATAGGTTTAAAGAGGATAAATAGCAAATTTCCACTGAGCCTCTGTGATACGTATTTTCTGAGACCATATTGTTGGACCACAGATGGTCTCTAAAAGAAAAGACGAAAATCCAAAGGGCAATAATGGGAGAGCAGTTTTGTGCAGGCCTACGCTCCGGATGAAGAAGGAAAACAGAAAGTGAAGCAGTCATTTTCTCGCTGAGTCAGGGAAAGGAAAAAGGGAAATCCACGTTACAGGAAAGAGGGAAAAAGAATCCCATACAAATGTTCCTCAAACTCCCGAGATTTCTGTGTGTCTTAAAATGAGATGCTGAAATCCCAAAGGGCAGGGACAATTCTACTGAGATGTATTGGAGAGGTTGAAGTCTGGCTCAGTGCAGCTGCATACATACTTCTGGGGAGGCACTTTCGACTTAGGAATGTTTATAGATAATAATAGCCACTCACGAGGGCGTAAGCTTGTCAGCTCTGCCTACTATCAACCGATGCTTTCATAATCACACTCATTTTAGTCTCAGCCATTCTGCTGTCCCAGGCAGTGGCTTTCAAATTCTTTGACCACAACCTACAGGAAGAGCTATATTTTACGTCCTGACACATAAATACAGACATATGGAACTTAAGTGCAAGAGTCACAAGATAATACCACATCAGAGGTACTCTGACATTTCCTTTTCTTTGCTATTCTATTTAATTTGATTTTTCATCACAAGTCACTGGTGTTTGCTCATGACCAAGTTATAGGTCATGTGTAATCTGCAGTGGAAAAGTCTAAGATTTTTTTTTCTTTTTAATTGGAGGTGATTCTGTTTATAAACTTATTTCTGCCAAACAAAACAACAAAATGAAAATATTCCCAGACATTAAATAAGAATATAAAGCAACAATAATTTCCTGTGAATCTTAACAACTAGGATGTACCTTTGATCATTTGTACTCTGGATCACATAAGTGGGTCCCACGGGATTCATGAACATTAAACTTATCAATCACCTGAGGGATGCTTTATACCAAGAATAAGACGCAGGGTCAGTACAGATAGAGAATATCTATTAGAGTCTATTATTCTGGCCCTATGTAGTCTATTATGTTTATCCCTATTAGTATATGCATATATAAAATTAAAATTTTGAATACAGTTTTAGTCATCCTAATTTTACTTTAGGAGGCAAGTTATATTCTCAAATAAACAAATTTACTTCTATGTACTTATACATAGCCGGAGGTTTGTTTACAAATAAGAGTTAATTCTTTAAGTCACTATGGCTTTTATCTTTTACTCTGTAGAGCCACTTTTTTAATGAAATGCCTCTATCTGGGAAATACATTTCCAGGGAATTTCTTTATCTGTTTCAATCTTCCTCATATCTGGTATATTTTTTCTACGTACAAAACACCTAAGGAAGAAATCAAAGCAGTTATTCGCATAATCCAGAAAATATATTCAGTCAGTAATGTCAACGGAAGAAAAAATTGTTATTTAAGTTTTTTATAGGTTTGTTGTTCCTTTTCACTAGGTGTAAACAGCCCCAATGATTTGGCCAAGTTGCTGGGATTAGTTTTATGCTGAAACAACAGTTGGGGTCAAAACAAAGTTTAGTCTAAATTCCATAGAGTGGGGAAATCCCCTAAGTGCCATCAGATTTATAATTCATTCTCACACACAAAATAACCATTATGGTTCAGGAGAAATAGACATTATAGGCTAATGAAGATAGAAACATGACAATTTACTAAGGAATCCATGGGTAATTTATAATTTATTTTTAAAACTGATTAGGAATGAATCAAGATAAAATATTCTAAATGAAAGTTTTGATTAAATTATTTTATTCACAAACACTTAAGCATGATTAGGGTCAACTGGAGTTTAGAAAAAGGAGAAAAAATAAATTATTAAAAGAAAATAACCGACAGGTGATAATAGGATTCAGGTGGAATGGAAGAATGGTAGCTAGAAAGGAAGGCTTGAGATGAAATATTCCATAGGTATGTTCTAGTTCAATTCTACAACTGAAGAACGATAATCCTAGGGAATTCGCACATTATTATTCAGACCATTTTAAGATTTCTTCCAAACAGATCACATTAGCTGATGAAAGTCTCATTTTTGAGATATCTATGATTTAAGCAGGTTTCTGAAATCACTGGTTGTTTTATCTGCACTTAAAATGATGTCTTAATTAAAATAGAGAAGCTCGGACAAGAATCAGCATCTCTACAAAGGATTGCCTTTGATTGCATCATCTTCCTCGAGCTTTTGATCTAGGACTGAAATCAAATGCTTGACCTAAATTGAAACAAATTAAATATCTAATATGGGGTTTTTATGTATATATATTTTCAAAGGCAAATGAAAGCTTATGAAATAGTAAATACCTCAAGGTAAATACAAAACCAAAGAGAAATTTGTACCTTGACATTTTCAGTGAAATTTACCAAAATAATTTTTAAAAGAATATACACATTTTTTTCTTCAAAATTAAAAGGAAAAAGTGTATCTGAAGTGAATTAAAAAGAAGTGAATTGACTGGATGCTCTGAACATAAATATATGACTACACATACATAAATATATGACTACACACTTCTAAGGCTGAATATAACAATGGCATGAAAGATTAAAAAGTAGAGCTTCGTTGTACCTTAACATTTTTTTTAGCAAACTGTTTTTTCAGAGCAGTTTTAGGTTCACAGCAAATTGAGAGGTATAGAGATTTCCCACATACAGCCCACCCCCCCCATGCATAGCTCCCTCATTACCAACTTCCTCCACAAGGGGGGGTCCATTTTTACAATTTCTAAACTTCCATCGTTATCACCCAATGTCCATAATTTAGATTAGGGTTCACTCTTGGTGTTACACACTCATGGGTTTCGATGTATGTATTCACCACTGTAGTGTCAGAAATTTTCATGTCCTTAAAAATCCTTTGTGCTCCACTTATTTTTTTTATGTTATGTTAATCACCATACATTACATCATTAATTTTTGATGTAGTGTTCCATGATTCATTGTTTGCGTATAACACCCAGTGCTCCATGCAGTACGTGCCCTCCTTAATACCCATCACCGGGCTAACCCATTCCCCCACCCCCCTCCCCTCTAGAACCCTCAGTTTGTTTCTCAGAGTCCATAGTCTCTCATGCTCCACTTACTCATCCTTCCCCCGCCCTGCTTCCATCCCTAGCAACCACTGATCCTTCCATTGTCTCCATAGTTTTAGCTGTTCCAGAATGTCACAGAGCAAGAAGCATACAGAGTATAGTTCTTACAGACTGTCTTTTTTTTTTTTCACTTAGTCATAAACACTTAAAGTTCCTCCATGTCTTTTCATGGCTTGATAGTTCATTTATTTTCAGCACTTAATTAATATTCTGTTGTCTGGATGTACAATAGTTTATCCATTCACCTACTGAAGGACATCTTTGATGCTTCCAAGTTTTGGCAATTATGAATAAATCTGTTATAAACATCTGTACGCAGGTTTTTAGTGGAAATGAACTTCCCACTCCTTTGTATAAATACCGAGAAGCATGACTGCTGAAGTCGTATGGTAAAAGTACATTTAGTTTTGTAAGAAACTGCCTGACTGTCTTTCAAAGTGACTATATACCATTTTGCATTCCCTCCAGCAAGGAATGAGAGTTCCTGTTGCTCAAAATCCTCCCCAGTATTTGGTGTTGTATCATGGATTTTGGATATTCTAATAGGTATGTAGTGGTGTCTCATTGTTTTAATCTGCATTTCCCTCATGACATATGATGTAGGGCATCTTTTCCTATGTTTATTTGTCATCATCTGTATATCTTTTTTGGTGAGGTATTTGCTAAGGTCTTTGGCCCCTTTTTTAAATTGGGTTGTTTTGTTATCGTTGAGGTTTAAGAGTTCTTAGCATATTTTGGATAATAGTCCCATATCAAATTTGTCTTGCAAATATTTCCCAGCTTATTGGCTTGTCTTCTAATTATCTTGGCATTGTCTATTGCAGAGCAGAAGTTTTAAATTTTAATGAAACCCAGATTATCAATTACTATTTTTCATGGATCTGTCTTTTGAGCTGTATCTAAAAAGTCATCACTAGGGGTGCCTGGGTGGCTCAGTTGGTTGGGCATCTGGCTTCAGCTCAGTTTTCTACTATATTACCTTCCAGGAGTTTTTTGTTTTGCATCTTACATCTAATTCTGTGATCCGCTTTGAGTTAATTTTTATAAAGGATGTAGGTATGTGTCTCAATTCTTTTTTTTTTTGTACCTGGATATTCAGTTACTTCCCTATTAGAATTTTGAAGTCCTCAAATACAGAATGTTTAGTAAGAATTCTAATGTATTTGAATGCTTTTATCACTATTTTATGTTGGATTAAGTTTCAAAGTGATCAAATTTATCAGAAGCTCACAGACTCTCATAAATGGAGAGCAGAACTTCCAAAAGTTGATTGATGAGCTTGGTGCTCATTCCATTTCTTTTTCACACAAATGAATAAAAGCTGTAAGAAACACCTTGCTTTTTTTCTTTTTTCTGTAAGAGACAGAATAAACTGTCATCTTTTCTCTTGTCATTTCATATATTAAATATTTTTCTAATGACATTGTAAAAGATGTAATTTAGCCACTGAGTTTGAAATTTTGATGCTTTATCCAGCTACAGTCATTTCAATATGAATCCTGTATGTATGTTCTGTCTACCAAAGTGCATAGTTACAGAAAATAAAGCCTACGTATTTTCACTAACATTTTCAAAATGAAGAGGAAAGTCTAATTCATCCCAGATTCTAATTTTATACCAAAAATACCTAATTTTTAATCATCTTTACTATTTAAAATAGTATTAAGTCATTTCTAAACATTTAATTTTTAAAGTTAGAGAAAGCAATACATGTTACATATGAAAATATTTTTCATGTAAAATTAACTATAGAGATTATAAACATTGATGTATCATTGTCCATCTAAATTGTACTTCTGCTTTCCCCAATTCTACCAACTTCTGATAGGAATTCTACAAAACATCTCAGAATAATCAGTATGCAATTAATTGAAAGGTTAATCTGGGCACAACAGACCTCTTTACAATGTTGAATCTTCTCTATGGACATGGTATAACTTTCCATTTATTCAGGCCTTATATATTGCCTATCAGTACAGTTATGGAATTTTCTTTTTTTTTTTAAGATTTTATTTATTTGAGAGAGAGAGAGCACATGAGAGGGGATAGGGTCGGAGGGAGAAGCAGACTCCTTGCTGAGCAGGGAGCCTGATGAGGGACTCAATCCCGGGACTCCAGGATCATGACCTGAGCCGAAGGCAGTCGCTTAACCAACTGAACCACCCAGGCGCCTGCACAGTTATGTAATTTTCTTGATATGAATTCCAAAGACTTAAAATCATTGTATTATAACCTTTGGAGATTTTTGGACTTATGACCTAGATGAAAATTCATTATGAACTATAGAAAAACAGATACTTATTTTCAAGAATTGTGACACGTCTAAGAGTTTACCCTGCTTGCAAACTAACAATTTAATGTGTTCCTGTTTTCTGAACACTGCTAGACAACATGAGGCTCCTGGATCAGAGACAGCAGTTTATTACTCACTGCAGTAGCTAGAGTCTTGACACTTAACTCTAGTTCCCCAGGGTGTTAAGAGGGCCAGGTGACACCTGCATATGCAGTAGATTGCATTATAACAAAAACCTAAGCTCCACCCATATCTCTTATCACAGGGCATTAAGGATTTCTGCTCTTTGCTTTGGAAGGAGGCACTTTTTCATTTAAAGACTGTATATAAACCTGTCCTTTTCTCTGGCGAAAGTTGTTACCTTGATCTTCAGAGGCTACTTGCTATACAAACATTCTTTAGAGATTTTCGAGAACAAAGCATAGTTAGTATCTCTCAAAATGTTCAGAAATGTGAGTTTAAGTAAAATTTCCGAATTCATACCACAGAATCATGATATATTACAGCTTTAGTTTGTATTTTCCTTGTGTGAAAAGTATATTGATTATTTTTCTGGGTAAAAATAGATTGTGCAGAGAGGTGCATATCAGCCAGAGTGAGAATCTGAGGTCAACTTGGTGAAAACATAAATATTTGTCTTTTGGTTATTGCTAAATCCTAGCATCTATTATAGTGCCTAAGACACAGTAGGCACTCAAATAATATCCACTGCATATATGCATGGATTGAACAGGTTATTCATTGTTTTTCTTTCTCTGATTCCTTTTTTATCTTTAAAATATTTGTTTTAGGGAAAAAAAAAGATTTACTTTGAATTATCTGTAAATTTGGAGGAAACATCTTTTCCAGTGACCTAAGAGTCAGGGTTATCTTTAATGACTTCATCATAAAACACATACACAAAAAAACATAATGAAGGGTGTTTAGCCAGGACCATCGAAGCTGGTATGGGTTTGATAACATATCATTGTAACACCCATAATCTCAGAGCTTATAATTATTAAATAAAGTGATCTTTCTCAGACAAAAATCTTCTCATCTTATTCTTTCATTGAAACTTTTTTTGTCTTTAGGATAATTTAAAATAGGATAATTTAAAAACTCCAAATCATGTGATTCATGATGTAGCTTCTAATGCCATTTTGATAAATAGACTGCAATATAATTTTATTAAATTCTTTTTCATTGCTTGAATATGGCAAGCACTTGTTTGTTTTTCCTCTCTCTCTGGCTCTCTTTCTTCCATGTATTGTTTCTATCTTGTTTCTGTACCTCTATATCTAATATCCCATACGTTTAAGTAATTTATCCCCAAATAAGATTTTATGTTAATTCTGCTGGGAAATTTCCCTTGAAACCTTACCAGAATGAGCCAAATATCCTGCCTAAGAAGTTGTGTGTCAACCTATATATTCTTCGATCACCAAGTTTATACTATACAATTATTGATCCTTCCTGGAATGCAAATCACTTGTATCTTTGAGCATTTATCCCGGTGCTTACAACATCATTTGAGAGCCCTTGGGTGCTCACTGATTGTGACACTTCTCATTCCAAGAATCTTTACCTGGATTGGACAAGGGGTGTTCACAGTTATTTATTTATTTTTTTTCTGAGCTCAAGAGACCAGCACTTTATAAGCAATTATTTGCTTATCATTCATTGAACATCTTCTAAATGCAAAATTCTGTGAAGGCCATAATTGAATAAGAGAGTTGCTCTCCTTAAAGGGGATTACAGGTTAGGGAGGGAGACATATATAAAAATAAGAAAAGGTAATGAATAATAAGTGGAGGAGGGGCAAAAAAGTATGTTGAATGTTTCATTAGCATTACAGTATAAAACATCTATCTGATACAGTGAGCATGAGCAGTTGAATGCTTTAAAAAAAGCTCAATTAAAGTAAAAATTAAAAAACATATTTAGCACTTAAATATTTGATTTGAACTTAAGGGGTAGGATTATGAATTGATTCTGTAATTTTTACTTTAAGGCCAAGAATTTTCTTCTGAGTATGGTTCTGCTGAAAAGGGTCTTGGGTGATTTTATTATAAAAATCATAGCCACAGTGTCTCATTCAAAGTATTTTAGGTTTTTAATAGAGGAATGAGATTATAGAGGTTTGGATGAAGAAAACATTCCTTCACTTTTTTATGATTTCCCTCCACACTAATTCCCTAATCTGACCTATAGTAATTCAAGCAAAAATATGTTTGTTTTGCCTTTATAGTGTTTATAAAGCAGTTAATGCAGTCTTAAATACAAATATCCCTGTTCACAGTCATATATAATTAATTTATATGATAATTATACAATTATAATAATAAGCGCACTGCGTAAGCAGGTTATGGTACATATCCAATTTATACTAACAATGCATTGATACATTATGCTGTTCAATAACTTGTCATCTCAACCTCAACAGGGGAAGGAGAGAGAGGAAAAAACCCACTAAATATTGTCTTGTCTTTTCTTTTTTTTTAGAGGTGGGGAGAGGGGCAAGTGGGGGAGGGGCAGAAGCAGAAGGAGAGAGAGATCTTGAGCAGACTCCATGCCCAGTGCATAGCCAGATGCAGGGCTTGATCTCAGAACTCTGAGATTATTAAAACAGCTTTCTTTCTTGATAAAATTGCAAGAACATCATAATACCCAGTCAATTTACATTGCCCTATTCTAAAGTATGTGTTTTGCCCCTTAGAATATATATTTACATATAAATTAGGAGTTTTTTAGTTATTACCTTGTTGAAAACAATTAGTGGTTTTCCATGTTTCTCTAAGTATCTTGTGGTAGCAATTTTTTTTTCTATATTAAGCTTATTAAATTGTCCCCATTGAAATTACATATATGTATCTACATGTATATATGTGTACAACTTGCATTGCTTCATCATTGCAATGTTCAACACTGAAAAAAGAAACATAATACTGGTTAAAATTTGCAAATAATGATAACTATCATTTATTACTAAGCCGCAGCTATTTTTTTAAGATTTTATTTATTTATTTGACAGAGAGAGACACAGTGAGAGAGGGAACACAAGCACGGGGAGAGGGAGAGGGAGAAGCAGGCTTCCTGCTGAGCAGGGAGCCCAACTCAGGGCTCGATCCCAGGACCCTGGGAACACGACCTGAGCCAAAGGCAGACGCTTAACGACTGAGCCACCCAGACACCCCAAGCCACAGCTATTTAAAAATACTATTCCTAATCCATACAGCAAATCTGTAAAAGGGATATAAATACCCTTACTTTGTAGATGAGAAAAGTGAAAAATGGTTCAGTTAGATAATTTAAGTGGATCACATAAGTAGCTGCTTCCAGTGCTGTTTTGAATCTAAATTCTCTGCTCCGTATTTTATGCTGACCACTACCACCTTTTGAAAAGACTGAAGCAGAAAAAAATGAAACACATCAAAAAATATCAATGCAAACAAATTAAACAAGATTCTATTGGAATTAACTAAACACATTGTGGAGACTTCTGCCTCTGCCCCTGAAGGGTTAATAACTATAGGCATTGCTGAGATTAAATTACTAGAAACCTGAAAAAAAAAAGATGAAATTACTTTCCCTGCATTCTACAAACTTTAACAAGTTGTGTTTTCTTTTTCATTCAGTTTAATTTTTTAAAAAATTTCACTGAGACGACTTCTGTGATCCATGTGTTTGTTACTTAGAAGTATCTTGTTTAATCGCCAAGTATTTGGGGATTTTCTAGCTATCTTTCTGTTATTGATTTCTAGTTTAATCGCATTCTAGTCTGAGAGCAACACTGTATGATTTCTATTTTTGTAAATTTATGAAGGTGTATTTTTTGGCGCAGGATGTGGTCTATTTTAGTGAATATTCCAGGTTGTGAGCTTCTGAAGAATGTCTTAATTTTCTGCCTCATACAGGGCTGTTGAAGTTCCCCCTGTCACTGGAGAATCACCTATTTCTCCTTATACTTCTATCTGTGTTTGTCTCATATATTTTGACACTTCCTTGTTAGGTTCACGCACGTTAACGGTTGCTGGTCTTCTTGGAAAACTGACTTCTTTGTCATTATGTAACACCCTTCTTTACCCCTGTTAACTTCCCTTGCTCTGAAGTCTGCACTGTCAGAGAGTAATATAACTGCATCTGCTTCTTTTGATCAGTGTTGGCGCGTATCTCTTTCTCCACCATCTCTTTACATTTAATCTATATGTGTTTTTATATTTTATTTTTTATATTTATTTATTTTTAAGATTTTGTTTATTTATTTGACAGAGAAAGACACAGCGAGAGAGGGAACACAAGCAGGGGGAGTGAGAGAGGGAGAAGCAGGCTTCGCGCAGAGCAGGGAGCCCGATGCGGGGCTCGATCCCAGGACCCTGGGACCATGACCTGAGCCAAGGCAGACGCTTAACGACTGAGCCACTCAGGTGCCCCGTGTTTTTATATTTTAAAGCAGGTTTCCTAGATAACATAGAGTAGAGCCTTTTTTTTTTTTTTTTACATCCACATTGACAATGTCTGTTTTTCAGTTGGTGTATTTAGACTACTGACATTTAAAGTGATTATTGATATGGTTGGATTAGTATTGAACGTATTTGTTACTGTTTTTTATTTGTTGCTCTGGTTCTTTGTTTCCATTTTCGTCTTTCACTTTTTCTGTTTTTAATGGTTTTAATTGAGCATTTTATGTAATTTCATTTTTTCTCCCTTCTTAATTCCATATAAATTATACTTCAATTTTTTACCTTTTTTAATGGTTGCCTTAGAGTATGTAATATAGTATGGATACAACTAATCCAAATTTGCTTTCAAATGATACTATACCATTTCACAAGTAGCACAAGTAACTTATAATAACAAAATGTTCCTAATTCCTCTCTCTTGTCCCCTGTGTCACTGCTTTCATTCATTTAACCGATACATAAATGTATATATATGGTGTATACATACATATAATCAAATAGGTTGTTATTATGCTTTTGAGCAAACTTTTGTTATATAAATTAAGAATAAGAAAAGTAAAAATTTTTGTTTCACCTTCATTTATTCTTTCTCTAATTCTCTTCCTTTCTTTATGTAGAGCTGAATTTCCTGCCCACATCATTTTCTTCCTCTCTGAAGAACTTCTTCCAACATTTCTTACAAGGCAGATCCACTGGCAACAAATCCCCTCAGTCTTCAATTCTCTGAGAATGTCTTTACTTCTCATTCACTTTGGAAGGATAATTTCACAGGGTACTGAATTCCACAGGTGATTTTTTTGTTTCTCCCAACACTTCAAAGATTTCAACCTACTCTATTCTTGCTTGCATGGTTTCTGAGAAGTTAGATGCAATTATTATATTTGCTCCTCTGAGGATAAGGTGTTTTGTTTGTTTGTTTGTTTGTTTGTTTTCCTTCTGGCTTCTTTCAGGATTTTTTTCCTTATCTTTGATTTTTTATAGTATAAAAGTTATATGCCTAGGTGTAGTTTTGTGTTTATTTGTTTTTTGCATATGTTTTGCTTGATGTTCTATGAGCTTCCTTGATGGGTGGTTTGGTGTCTGATGTTAGTTTGGGGAAAATCTGTTATTATGGTATTAAATATT
Source organism: Callorhinus ursinus (assembly GCF_003265705.2). Lineage (NCBI taxonomy): Eukaryota > Metazoa > Chordata > Mammalia > Carnivora > Otariidae > Callorhinus > Callorhinus ursinus. The sequence goes on from NW_027397079.1 coordinate 19,350,617, forward strand.
TGTTCTGTTCCTCTCTCTCTTCTCCTTCTGATATTCCCGTTAAGCACTTGTTACATCTTTTGTAGTTGTCCCATAGTCGGATATTCTGTTCTGTGTTTTCTCAGTCTTTGTTCCTTTTTCAGTTTTGTAGGTTCCTACTAAGACATCCTTGAGTTCAGAGATTCTTTCCTCAGCTGTGTCCAGTCTATTGGTAAGCCCATTAAATGCATTCTTTATCTCTATTATAATGTTTTGATCTCTAGTATCTCTTGTTGGTTCTTAGGATTTCCATCTCTCTGCTTACCTTGCCCATCTGTTCTTGTATGCTTTCTACTTTATCCATTAGAAACTTCAGCATACTAACTAAATTCCCAGTCTGATAATTCCAATATCCCTGCCATACCCATGTCTGCCTCTTTCTTTTCAAACTACATTTGTTTTGTTTTGTTTTGTTTTGTTTGTCTTTAGTACGTCTAATAATTTTTAGTTGAAAGGAAATGCTGTAAAGGGAACTTTAGTTGCATTAACAGTAATGTAAGGGGGCAGGAAAAGCACACTTTAGTCCTATGATTAGGTCTCAGTCTTGTAGTGAACTTGTGCCTCTGGACAGTGAATGTCACAAGTATTTCTCAGTTTTTTCCTCCCTTAAATGAGAAGGGCAAGACAACACTAAAGTCGCATATTTCTCTTATCCCAGCCTGGTTAGGTTCTGGTAAAATAGTATCACTTGAAACCCCAGGCTGGTTCAGGCTCTGGTAAAATAGTTTCTCTTGAATGCAGGTCTTGTTAGGAATAACAGAATGGTCTAGCATATTTCAAAATGGTTACTTTTCCCCTTCCCCTGACAGAAGCATAAGGGGATTTTTTTCTATAAACGTCACGATCAGAACCTGGTATGTAGCTCCTAGACATAAAACCCACAAAAATGTGGGGTTTCCTATGACTGGCGCCCCTCCCCAGAGTTTTTAATTTTCAGATGTGTCTACACTCAGCCTCTAGCAATACTTTAATTACAGTTTACGTTTCCCTGCCTTGGTACTGGTTCTCCTGGAAGTTTCTGTCCAAGGGTTTCTGCTCATGTGGGGGTTGTCTGTATCCGCCTGTCTGTTTCTCCAATTTGAGGACAGTGGCTCACCCTGTCACATCAATTCACTGACAAATCTAAGAAGAGTTGTGGATTTTTCTGTTCAGTTTCTTACTTGTAGGATAGAGTGATGAATCCTATGTTCCTTACATGATGAACCAGAAACGAAGATATGTGTACTGTTTTAAGCTGCTAAATTGGTGGCAATTTCGCTATGCAGCAATAGTTCCCAAAATATTAGCAAATTGAAACAAAAACAGGGGTGCCTGGGTGGCTCAGTCCATTATGTGTCTGCCTTCAGCTCAGGATGTGATGCTGGGGTCCTGGGATCCAGCCCCACATCAGGCTCCCTGCTCAGCTGGGGGTCTGCTTCTCCCTCTCCCGCTGCCCTGCTTCTGCTCTCTGTCTCTCAAATAAATAAATAAATAAAATCTTTACAAAAAATTGATACAAAAACATATAACAAAAACATCTTAGTAGTTACAGAAAAAGAAAAATTACAGAAAAAGGAATGACAAAGTTAAACACCATTTCATATTAAAAATTCTCTGTAAACTAGTAATACAAGGGAATTTTCTCAATGCGATAAAGAACCTACAAAACTCCTGCAGTTCAGAAGCAAGGCAAATGTTTGCTCTTACCATGTCTGTTCATTATCTATTCTATTCTTATCCATTCCAACATTATATTGAAAGTTTTAGCCACTGTACTAAAGCAGGAAAAAAGATGAAATGCTTACAGATAAGAAAGGAAGAGATAAAACTTACTTTTATCCTTAGACATTGTGATCATGTGTATAAAAAAAATCCTAAAGAATATTAAAATAATCATCATAATAATAAGCTACCCAAACTAATCAGTGAATCCAGCACGTTATATGACTCCAGGTCAATTTATAAAAGTCAATTGTACTTCTATGTATGAGCAAAAAGAGTTAAAATTGAAATTTTAAAAAGACCATTTATAATAGATCAAAAATCTGCAATAATTAGGGAAAAATTTAAGGAAGCTCTAAATAATTTTGATAATTTTATAAGGAAAGAAACTCCGTCTTACAAAAGAAAAAAGTCAAACTTTATCTCTGCAAATTTCTAAGTAAATGGGTGAAATTTCTAAGTTTTTCATTATCAATCTAAGCAGAGACATATATAGATTTATTTAATCTCCACAGAAGAGAAATCATCAATGAAAGCTCTTAGTCCAACAAAAGATACTGGGTAACCAGTATATGGATTCATGGGTTGATAGGAAAAAATAAAACAAGCTAAGACAAAAGCAAAGATTCGACTCATTTCCTGATAGTCCAGGGGGGGAAATCATAGAAAGAACATGAATATTTAAATATCCTAATACATGTAAACTCCCCTTTCTCCCAACCCTCATTAAAAAAAAAAAAAATAGAAAAGCCCAAAACTAATTGAGAAACTCAGGATAGACACAAGCAATTCGAAATCAATACAGAAAAATCGCCATTTATAAAATGAGTAAATTTTGATATAGAATTACATTCACATGATGAATTATAATTATTTTCTTTTCCTCATGGTTCTTACAAAATATAAAAGGCATGTAAAGAATGTGAACATGGAAATAGACAAATATTTTCTATCATACATGACAGCATCCTGTGACTAATAATCCAATTAGAAGGAAAAGGAAGAAAGGAAAGAATGGTATCTTTTACTTACTCTTGATAAAAGCAACAGGAAGGAGATTGGCATCAGGGAAGATAAGTTTGGTCTTAACAAGCTGATGTTCACTGCTGTAATTACCTACTGTGTCTATTTTTGATCCTGCCTACTTTGTGATACTTGATATCATAATGAACTGTTGATTGTGTTTACGAACATTTGCAAGGTGCTCATTTACTACTTCTTTCCAGTGGGAAATAATGTCTTGTGTATTGAAAATGGCTTGACCAGCTGAAAATAATTCCATATCATTTCAATTAAATAGAGATAGACTTTACCCAAACTCAGTTCTATAGAGGTTTGTTGCAACTTGCAAAACCACATCCTGGAGAACAGGAAAAAACAAAAACCAAAAACCAAAAACATATTATTTGTGTAATTCAAGCAAAACTATGCTGATATATTTGTTACCAGAAAAACAACTTAATGATTTGTGAATTGCAAACACATTTTGAAAATAAAATGATTATTTTATCCCCCCAAAATTACCAATACTTATCCTAAAAACCATAACAAGCTTTTGAATAATATAACAAACTCTGAAATACCTTCTTAATATATATAGAAAAACTAAAAATGAATTTATATTCAAAAAGCTTTTGTCATATTCGCTCTTAAGAAACCCCAAACTGAACAGAATAGGCAAACTCCCATGGCTATTATTAAGCCATGATCAGTAAGCAATTGCTACCCTAAATAGACCTCTCAATCAACAACATTCATTAAGCAACATTAGGCTGTGTGTGCAACTTGGAAAAATATTAATAGTTGTTTAAAATTTGTCCATAATGAAGATTAATGGAATTAGCAATGGTTGATGATCTGCCAGACACCTGGCCATTATAAACATCACATGTCATAATTTTACTTCTCCCTCAAACTCGAGGAGAATCTAGTATTATTTTATTTTTACAGGAGAAGGAAGAAGGCTCAAGGAGAAGAAAGAATTTGGCCAAGGTCACAAAGGCAGTAAATGGTAAAAATAGGATTTGAACAGTGGTTTATCTGATAATATAATGTTAGGCTCTTCTTGTTCATTGTATTTATTTCCTTTTTCCCCCTAAGATACAGCATGCAGCCTGTTTCAAATTTGGCCGTTTTAATTGATCATTTGCAGTAAGGAAAAAGTTCCAGAATGTTTGCTATTACACTAACTCCATGGGCTGAAAAGAACCCCACACTAATAGCCGGAATGTACCAGGTTCAGCTCCATTATCAGGAAGCTCCAAGGCACCGACCAGTAACTGCAACTTTGGGCTTTGGTTTCCTTATCTTTAAAAAGAAAAATTGCATTAAATCCTCCTACCATCTTTCTGTTTCTGTCTATAAATCAAATGAAAGATATACAAAAGAATAGCAGTATTAAGAAAAATTCATTTTTTTCTAAGTTAGATACATTTCCTCTCATCATTTATAATAGCTATGTAAGTGAATATTATGGATTATCACAATTTATTTTACCCATACATTCCCTTTAGACATGTAAATTGCTCTATGTTTTTGCTATTATAAATAACACTAGGAGGATGTTTCCTTGTATATATGTCTTTGTAAAAATGTTTCCTTCGATCATTTGCATTCCTAGAATTGAAATTATTAAAGAATACCTTTATTTAAAGTTTTTATACAAAACACCCTCTTATAAAAAAAAACACCTTCTTATAAAATGGTTTTATGAATAAACATTTTCTTAAACCCATGATAACACTGAATGTTATTATCCCTTTTAATAATGTACCTAACCTGCAGGTCAAAAATAGTGTGTAGTAGTTTTGAATGGTGTTTTTAAAAATTTCTAATGATGGCTCTTTTTCCATATACTTATTCCCCATTTTTCTTGCCTCTTTTGTCAATTTCCTGGTTATGTTTTCAGCTGGTTTCCATTATTTACTGATGTGTAAGATAGAAGATATATAATGTATAGTAGTCCACAAATATTAAGCACATAGCTCAATGACTGTATTAGTTTTTTATGTCTGCATAAAGGGTTCTTTCAAAACTGAATGGCTTGAAATAACCAACATTTATTTCGCAATTTCTGCCAGTCAGAGCAGTTCAGCTGGGGTGTCGTGAGCTCAAGGTCTCTCGTCGTTGCAACTGGAACGTTGCACGGGGCGTGGGTACCTGGTGGCTTTACCGAGGCTGGGGCAACCACTTCCAGAAAGACACTGACATGGCTGGAAAATGGACAGCTCAGTTCCAGGCTGTTGACTTGCATATGAACCCCTCCCTGAGGCTGCCTGAACGTCCTTACCACATGGAATCTGGATTCCCCCAACTGGGAAAGCCAGGGAGTGGACAAGTGAGGAGGAAGCCTGTTAGGATTTCATCCCTACTGTCACACGCTGTCACTGTCACTTTAGTCTCTTCATTAGAAGTGAATCACTAAGTCCAGCCCACATTCAATACGAAAATGAGGCGGTAACTCTTGAAGAAGTGTCAGAGAATTTGTGAGCATATTTTAGAGCCCAGTAACTTTTTACACACATAGATGCACTGATGTAGCCCAGCACTCAGATGAAGTTACAGTTACTTCTTTAGGACACCATAAATCACCCTTGCCTGTTCTTGAACTTCATATACAGTTGACCCTTGAGCAATGCAGGGGTTTGGGGAACTGGACCCCCCACATCATTGACAATTGCAGATAACCTTTGATGCCCCCAAAACGTAAGTACAAATAGCCTCCTCCTAGAAGCCTTATGGACAACATACACAATTGGTTAACACAAATTTTCTGTTATATGTATTATATACTATATTCTTACAATAGAGTAATCTAGAGAAGGGAAAATGTTACTGAGAAAATTATAAGGAAGAGAAAATACATTTATAGTACTGTACAGTACTTATCGAAAAAAATCCACGTATAAGTGGATGTGTTCAGTTCAAACCCATATTGTTTAAGGGTCAACTGTAAATAGTATTATACATAAAGCATAGGGTTTTTGCTCAGCTTTTTCCACTTGGTATTATGTATGTCAGATTTATTCATGTTGTTGCATGCAGTTTATTCTTTTTTATTTCTGTGTTCCATTGTACAAAAGTACGTTTTATCTCCTCTATTTTTTAGTTATTTTTTTTTCACATTATAATTTCACTGGGTTGCTCTTTACAATATGCATCTTTGACTTAGTGTAATTTATCTTAATATTAGTACTTTGATGAATCCTCAAAGAATGTAAGAAACTTGCAACATTTTAACTCCATTTGCAGTCAATATTCTTTTAAAGTTTTACATATTTATCCTTTTTGGTGATTTTCATTCATTTCTGGAGTTCTGTCCTTCCTCCCCCGACCCCAGGCAAGTTATACCAAACATGTTTTTTCATTATTATGTTATGTTAGTCATCATACAGTACATCATTAGTTTTTTTTTTAATTTTTTTATTGTATGTTAATCACCATATATTACATCATTAGTTTTTGATGTAGTGTTCCATGATTCATTGTTTGTGTATAACACCCCGTGCTCCATTCAGTATGTGCCCTCCTTAGTGCCCATCACTGGGCTAACCCATCCCTCCAACCCCCACCCCTCTAAAACCCTCAGTTTATTTCTCAGAGTGAGTTCTGTCTTTCCATCTGAGATCTTTTTCCTTCAGCATGACTTTGTGTAGTATTTCTTGGAAATTCAGATCTGATGGTAAAAGTCTCTCAAGTATTAATTTCTAAAAATGTCATTATTTAGCCTTCATTTTTGATGGACATTTTGATAGGCTATAGACTTCTGGTTTGACCATATATATGTATTCTTTTTAGCACGTTAGAGATATCATTTCATTTCTTCTGGGTTATATAACTTATTGGAAGTCAGCTGTCAATCTTACCATTACTCTTTTAAAGATGATGCGCCTTTTTTCCTGTGAATGTCTCTAAGATATTTCTCTTTACTTCTGAATTATAGTAGTTTGACTGTGATGTACCCATGTATGGTTTTATTTGTATTTATTTTGCTTGAGAGTTGTTGAACTTCACAAATGCAGGCATTTCATATTTTAAGACCTTTATCTCTGCAAATATTGCTATTATCTTTCTCCTCTATTCATTTCCATTCTTTTTCACATTACATATGCATCAGACATTTCAACCAGAAATTTTAATATCTCTTCTGCTATGTTTTGTTCTTTTCATTCTTTTCTGTTCTTCTACTCTGTACTGAGTTGGGATATTTTTACCAACCTGCTTTTGAGTTTATTAATCTCGTCTTCTGCTGTGTTAACTCTGCTGTTAAATGCATCCAATGAGTTCTTAGTATCAGTTAGGTGTATTTTTTAGTTCTAGCATATCTGTTTCTTCCTTACAATTCTGCCTCCATAACACAATTATTCTTTACTTCATTTCCTCCATTTTATTTAACATATTTAAAATAGGTACAGGGGAGACTTAAGGAATGCCTTGTTCTCGTCTCTGCCTCAAACACACAGTCTGACTAATTATGGTCCATCTAGTGAAAGTTGATTGATTATGTAATTATAGCTTTATTTCACATTTTTCCAGTTTACTAAAGACTTGGCATTGTTTTTTATTTATCATCCTTCTATTGCTTTCTCCACTATGATATTCTTTTCTTTTGCCTATTTTAAAGTTATGTTTCTTCCCGTCCTTTCCTTGTTGAGAATCTCGTTACATTTTGAGTATCAGTCCTTTGTAAATTTTATCAAATGTAAACATATTCTAGGGCGCCTGGGTGGCTCAGTTGGTGAAGCGACTGCCTTCGGCTCAGGTCATGATCCTGGAGTCCCGGGATCGAGTCCCGCGTCGGGCTCCCTCCTCGGCGGGGAGTCTGCTTCTCCCTCTGACCCTCTTCCCTCTCGTGCTCTCTATCTCTCATTCTCTCTCTTTCTCTCTCTCAAATAAATAAATAAAATTTTTAAAAAAAATGTAAACATATTCTAATTTCATCTTCTTTCATTCTCTTTATGATACCCTTTGATAAGCAAATACACTTAATACACCATAGTCAGTTTTTCACTTTATGGCTTGTGCTTTATTTGCATTATGCTTAAAAATATTTCCTACTTCCAAATCAAAAGGTACTTTCACTTGTATGCCTTTAGCTTCTTAAAATCAATTTTTGTGCGTAGCGTGAAGCAGGAATCCAGTCCTTTTTTCCTCTCACTCTGCTCCTTTCTCCTTTCCTCCCCTCCTCCCTGCGTCCTCCTTGCTCAGAGGGTCATTGTCCCTCTCCTGTCCTATCCCCTTTCTTCCCCTCTCTCATCCTCCCTCCCTTCCTTCCTTTGCCGTGTGCCTCACTAATTATCCCGTTATCATTTACCCATAGATCTACACAACCTTATCAGTCTTAAGTTACATGCCCATATTAATTAATTTCTTGGCTTTTCAATTCTTTTTGCATTATTCTACTACTAACTTTTCATTACTGTATTGTCATAATCACCGTTGCTTCATAATAGATTGACATGTGATAAAGCAACCTTTCTCACCTTGTTATTGTTCTTCAAGAGGATTTTGACTATTCGTGGATGCTTATATTTCTATATACTTTACGTATTCAGCTTATGAAATTACACTGAACACTTACTGAACTTGGATTCTATTATATACAGAAACATTTTAGGAAATTTGAAACTTATTCATTTAATTTTTCAAACTATGAACCTGGTATATGTTCTCATTTATTAACAATGGGTCTTCTTAGTATCTTTTAGTGAAGTTTAACTGTTTTATAGGTATTATGCACCATATTTTTAAATACACACTATATTTTTAATCTCCTAAATGGAAACTTTAAAATTACATTGTTGCTTTGTAAAAACACATTTTATGTTGATTTATTTTCACTAATCATTCTAAACATTATTATTACTTTAATAATTTGCCTGCAGATACCTTTAGGTTTTCTACACAATTATATCATACTTAAAGAAAGGCTGTTTCTTCTTTCCAATCTTTTATAATTTATTTAATAGGTAAAGATTATATATTATTCCTCAAATGTTTGATATAACTCACAAGTGGCAAAAGAACTTATTCTTACGTCATCTGTTCTAGAAACTAAGATTTATATATTTCATCAAAATTTCATATTTGTTAGTTAAAAATGATGTTGGTTGATTGTAATATCATATATGTAATTATTTCTTTTTCTTTTCTAATATTATTATGCTTTCAACAAATATTTGTTAATATATTGATCTATTCATAGAACCAATTTTTATATCCTTAATAACTGATCTCAGTTATATTATTTCCATCCTATTACTTTTTCACATTCGTTAAATTGTAGGTTTAGTTCATTAATTATTAGCATCTCATCTTTGGTAATATGCAATTGGTGCCATAAACTTCTGGGTACTATTTTAGCTGCAGACTGAGTTTTTATATTTAGTATTATATATTTAAATGTATACATTATCTAGTTCTAAATATTTTCTACTTTTGATTACGACTTCTTAAATTTGTGGATTATCTAGACGTATTTTATTATATTTCTGTTACAGAATTTAACCTAATTTCACTGGTTGTTAGAGATAGAAGTCAATTGATATTTGGCAAAATTTGTCTATAAAATATCTTTGTCAAGTTTCTTACGTGATACATGAGGGATTCAAAAGAACTGGGTATGATATCTATTTGATCAATCTAGCTAATTTTGTTGTGTAAATCTTTTTATAATCTTTGTTCTTTTGCTTGACCACTCATATATTCAAAACAAAAGACATATACCTTCTCTGTAGAAAATTTGGGAAATATGGAAATTAAAATGAAGCAAAAATACTACTTGTAATTTCACCATTGAGTGATAATATTTTGATTTCATTTTTCTAATTAATCACTTAAACTTAAATCACTTAAAAAATGAAATATTTTTCATAAGTTTTAGATATAAATCAATATAGAGATGAAGATAGAGATATAGACCAATTACCTCCCTGCCTTAAAAATCTGCTCCCACATCTTTGGGGTTTACTTAACCAAAACAAGTTAGGCCTGTAGGTCTCCAAACATTAATATCTTATCACTCTACTATTGGTGATATTTCTGAAAGAGCTACATGGTGTTACTGATGAAGACTAGTTCAACAATAGTCTATTACTCGTTTCCTGCCTGGGCAATACCTGGGTAAAGATAAAAAGTGGAACTAGAGATTTTGGTAAACCCTAGGCATGACTTCAATGGGAAGCTCACTGAATGTCAAAAAGAAAAAAAAAAAAAGCAGAGGTCACAATTTCTTAATTTAAGATCCTTGTCCCAAACAAATTTACCCTCTTTTCCCTTAGAGACTAACTTTGCACACTGTGAGAGGCAGCTTTGTTCAAATCACAAAAGGTTTTATTATACACCCCACTAGCTTTGATTCCCTTATCTATATATTACATTTAAATAACTTTAAAGAGGACTTTTCAAGTAATTAATGCCTATCTTTGCCTGCTCCTACACACACTATGGAAAATTTAGTCTCTGCATTTTATTAATTAGCTTGCTAATAAAAGAAAATTCTTTGTTGCTGTTACTTTAATTGGAAAACATGGTTTTCCTAACAAATTCTCACTTAGTCTCCTAATAAAAATATTTTTGCTGTCCATGTTATTTTAAGAGTCCGGTTGCTAATAAAATTTAGAGTGATAAAGATTAATTAGTCACTTGTCTGAATCCTGAGGGGATTTTCATGGACTGTGTTGATTTCTTTTTAGTAAGTTTGTGATAAAGCTAATTTGATGTTGTTAAAAAAAAAATATCTGACTCCTGTTAAAGATAGTGAGGAAGACTCCATTCAAAAACATTACTACAATGGAGTTTCGCACCAGGGGAGAGAGACTGGCCTCAACCCCAAATACAACAAGAAAAAGTGGGGACTGTTAGAAAAGGGGCAGAGTTAAAAGGGAGAGAGTGGATGAAAAATTATTGAATGTAGGCTAATTCTTGCTCAAATGACCTAATAGTATGCTTCCTGAAATCAAGCCAAGATGATCACACATCACCTGGGGATGGTGAGGAATTTGGTCAGATATCCAGAGTTGCCAGATTGGAGGGTAGGGATTCTCTCTCTCTAAACTGATTTAATAGGATTTTTGCTAAAATTGACTCTACAAGGACAAAGACTGAGCCTGAGGTTGGGCTTAGTGGAACAGAGAACTCAGAGGAACTTGAGTGAAGTGGGACCAAAGAAGAAAATTTTTGTCAGGTGATAGTTTTATATGCAGAGAGATTGATAGCTAAGCCAGAACCCAGGCACCTACCTAGCATTCCAAAGAATAAATAGTATAAATCAATATACATGCGAAATAGTTAAAATTCAGTAAAATAATGACAAAATAAAAAGGAGTAATGTTTTCAGCAAGATTCTGCTTTATAGTTGTATAATCTAAAATTCTAAAAAGATATTCCTAAAGAGAATGTTAAGGCTCATAAACTCATCCTTTGCAAAAACAAAACAAAACAAAACAAAAAAACAGTTGTGACAGGGATAGAATCTAAATTACTCAGTTCCACAGGCTGCTACTCTTTACACAGCAGCTGAATAATCTATTTTCAGTCTGGTATATTTATAACACATTGTTACCTTCAAAATAATGGAAATTATCTATGAACCACTCTTCTAGCTCGACAGACACATAAAATCACTGATGTAGAATTTAGTATTGCAAAATTTTGAAAAAAAGACTTTGGAAAAAATTTTAAATGACACAGGTATTAGAGTCAGACAAATCTAAGGTGAGTACTTGAACTATGATTTATTAGCTCGAAGCCTTGATACCAGTGATATAATCTCTCTGAGTTTTATTTTCCTCATTTGAGGACAGTAATATGAACCTATCTTGCAGGTTCATTGTTAATATTAAGTGGAGTTTTATATGTAATGCACAGGAAACAGGGTCTGACACATTGTAAGCATCTGATAAATACTTTTATTATGATGATTTTCTGCAACAATAAGAAAGTCATAGTCTTCATAACAGACTTGAAAGTCCTAGCTCCTACATACACTATAGAAAATCTAGTCTCTGCATCGTTCCAACAGAGGGAGCAGAAATATAGAAAGTCTATTCCCAGACTTGCTATTCTATTTATTTTAAGTATTCAACAGAGGAAAAGGAGTAAATGAAACGAGAGGACCTTTGCCAAGGGAACTAGCCTTTTTTATAGTGTGTCCTCTGATTTTAAAATGAGAAGCCAGCCATTTTCCAGAACTACCATAAAACAATTAAATAGCTATCCATAGTTACAGGCAGTTATTGCTATAGTCCACCCCCCTTTGGGAAAAGACTAACCCACAATAAATGTATTTCCTATACCTGAGAGACCACACAGGTATTCACATTTTACAGGGAGTAATATTTTCTTTTGCAGTTTCTCCCCAAGGTATTTTATATCCTTCTAGTCCACAGCAGAAATAGTAAAATTTCAAATTCAGCAAACTAAAAAGAAAGAAAGAAAGAAAAAGAAAGAAGAGAAGAGAAAAAGAAAAGAAAGGTCTAAAACCTTGAACACTATACAGACTGAACTATAAATGCATATCATTATACCATTTAAAAATGGCTTTGTATGATGTGATGCTATAAAATGCCTATATAGGCAAGTATTAACATATAACACTAATACAGGAATATACATAAAACATAGAGCAAGTTAAATATGCTATTTGTTTTTATAAAACCAAATTTGTTTGTTGATTCACTATATCAAACACCTGAAACTAATATAATACTGTATATTAACTATAATGGAGTTAAAAATAATAATAATAAAATAAAAAAATAAATTAGTATGATGTGTTTTGTTTCTAGAAAATAAGACAAAAAAGCTTTTAACTTCAATTTATAAATGACAATGCACTTTTCATTAAGTTGCTTAACTGAATTTCACAAACTGTATTCTAAATGAAAAATATATGTTTTCAGTAAACAAATCTCAAAAGACAATGATGTGCCTCAAATGATTTGTTTTTGTCTGAACATTAAGTATTTGCTGAAACAAAGTATGTCTATATTCTTTTGTTTTTAGCTTTTGTACATCACAGGGCATTTTGTTATATTTTTCAAATAAATATGTATGTAATTTATAAAAATTAATTATAGTAAATTATTAAAAATAAAAGTATTTCAAAGATAAATCCTACTATACACTACATAGTTACATTTAAAGAGTAGCTTCATATTAGATCTTCACTGTTAAAGGTTTGTCCTCTCTGCTAATATTACAAAACACTGGTCACTGGTAGCCCATGCTACTATAGTTTTTATACATGGCCCATAAATTTGAGTTTTTTTCTATAAATGTGGATTTTAAACAAATCCCCCAGGTGACTTTTCAGGTAGTCCTCAAATAATGTTTTCAGAAAGACTGATTTAGAGGACTGAAATTTTATTCTTCATTTTCTATTTACAAATAATTAAAAATGTACTTAAAAGGGGACTGCCAGGTTTATGAAGGTCAGATCTTTTGAGGGTTTGTTTCTGAGGGTTACATGTGTTTCACTGTGGAAAAGTGTATTCTAATGCATTTAAGGAGAATGACACTCCTATACAAATAATGGTCTCCAACCTCCCAGGAAAGGGGCTTGATAGGCTTTATATTACACTGTATATTGAAAACTTTATATCATACCATACATCGTAATTTTATGTCACTGGAACAATTAAAGGGTATATGTAGTGTGCTATGTACCTCATGCAAAAATGATCTCTTCTCACATGGATTACTAGGAACCTATACTTTGTTAAAGTTATAACAGAATTAGAGGAAGAAAAACACTAGAATAATAATGAAATTTGAAATTCTTTTTTTTAAAGATTTTATTTATTTATTTATTTGACAGAGAGAGACACAGCGAGAGAGGGAATGCAAGCAGGGGGAGTGGGAGAGGGGGAAGCAGGCCTCCCGCTGAGCAGGGAGCCCGATGTGGGGCTTGATCCCAGGACCCTGGGACCGTGACCGGAACTGAAGGCAGACACTTAACAACTGAGCCACCCAGGTGCCCCCAAATTGGGAATTCTTATTTAATGTTGAAATGGCTGTCAAATTTTGAGGTAAGACTTAAATTTCAAAGTTGAGGAGGTAAGAAGATATGTTATAGGTTTTATTTTTTTTTAAAGATTTTATTTATTTATTTATTTGACACAGAGAGAGAAAAAGCACAAGCAGGGGAGATGGCAGAGGGAAAGGGAGAAGAGGCTCCCTGCTGAGAAGGAAGCCCCACATTGGGTTCCATCCCAGGACCCAGAGACCATGAATGACCTGAGACAAAGGCAGACAATTAACCGACTAAGCCACCTAGGTGTCCTATGTTATAGATTTTAATAAAAACAGAAAGATTACTTTTAGAGTGAATTCAGGCTTATGCACTTAATCCCATTGTCAAAGGAGGCATTATCTAAAAATTGAATACTTGTTTCTTTCTTGGAATCAGTACAAACTGAAATGTTAAATCCAATTGTTTTCAAAAGTTCAACAATTTATGGATCATGGGTTCAAAATGACATATTAAGGACAAGTGAGACATCTATTTATTTATTCCATAAATACTTATTGACTATTAGGTCCTAGGGGATGTGCTACAGGAATATTTAAAAATAAAATTTTTGCTACTAAACACTGAATGGGTTAACCAGGAAAGCAAAGAAGAAATAAAAAAAAAATACATGGAAACAAATGAAAATGAAAATACAATTGTCTAAAACATTTGGGATGCAGCAAAAGTGGTCCTAAGAGGGAAGTTTATTGCAATACAGGCCTACCTCAAGAAGCAAGAAGAATTTCAAATACACAACCTAACCTTACACCTAAAGAAGCTAGAAAAAGAATGACAAAGCCTAAAATCAGCAGAAGGAAGGAAATAATAAAGATGAGAGCAGAAATAAATAATTTAGAAATTAAAAAAACAGAACAAAACAATAGAACAGATCAATGAAACCAGGAGCTGGTTCTTTGAAAAAAGCAATAAACGGGGCGCCTGGGTGGCTCAGTCGTTAAGCGTCTGCCTTCGGCTCAGGTCATGATCCCAGGGTCCTGGGATCAAGCCCCACATCGGGCTCCTTGCTCGGCGGGAAGCCTGCTTCTCCCTCTCCCACTCCCCCTGCTTGTGTTCCCTCTCTCGCTGTCTCTCTCTGTCAAATAAATAAATAAAGTCTTTAAAAAAAAAAAATGAAAAAAGCAATAAAGGGATACCTGGTGGCTCAATCCATTAAGTGTCTGCCTTCGGCTCAGGTCATGATCCTGGGGCCCTGGGATGGAGCTCCATGTCATTGGGCTTTCCTCAGGGGGGAGTCTGCCTCTCCCTCTCCTTCTGCCCCTCCCCCCAACTAGTGCTCTCTCTCAAATAAATAAATAAATAAAATCTTAAAAAAAAGAAAAATCAATAAAATTGATAAACTTCTAGTCCAGACTTACCAAAACAAAAAGAGAAAGTACCCAAATAAATAAAATCACAAATGAGAGAAGAGAAATAACAGCCAACACCACAGAAATACAATTATAAGAGAATATTATGAAAAACTATATGCCAACAAATTGGACAACCTGGATGAAATGGATAAATTCCTCAAAACATACAAACTACCAAAACTGAAACAGGAAGAAATAGAAAACTTGAACAGACAAATAACCAGCAAAGAAACTGAATCAGTAATCAAAAAACTCCCAACTAACAAAAGTCCAGGGTGAGATGGCTTCGCAAGTGAATTCTACCAATTATTTAAAGAAGAGTTAAGGCCTATTCTTCTCAAACTATTCCAAATAATAGAAAAGTAAGGAAAATTTCCAAATTCATTCTATGAGGCCAGAATCACCCTGATACCAAAACCAGATAAAGAGTCCCCTAAAAAAGAGAATCACAGGCCAATATTCCTGATGAACAGGGATGCAAAAATTTTCAGTAAAATACTAGCAAACCAAATCCAAAAATACATTAAAAAAAATCAGTCACCAAGATCAAGTGGGATTTATTCCTGGCTTAAAAGAGTGGTTCAGTATTCACAAACCAATCAATGTGATACACCACATTAACAAAAGAGAGGATAAGAACCATATGATCTTTTCAGTAGATGCAGAAAAAGCATTTGACAAAGGACAACATTTATACATGATAAAAACCCTCAATAGGGTAGGTTTAGAGGGAATCAACATAATAAAAGCCATATATGAAAAACCCACAGCTCTATATTTTGCCCATCCTCAGTGGGCACAAACAGAGCTTTTCCCCTAAGGTCAGGAACAAGACAGGGATGCCTACTCTCACCTCTGTTATTTAACATAGTACTGGAAGTCCTAGCCACAGCAATCAGAAAACAAAAGGAAACACAAGGCATCTGAATCAGCAAGGAAGAAGTAAAACTTCTGCTATTTGCATATGACATGATACTCTATACAGAAAGCCCAAAAGATTCCACCAAAAAACTGCTAGAACTGATACATGAAGTCAGTAAAGTTGCAGGATACAAAATCAATGTACAGAAATCTGTTGCATTTCTATACATCAGTAATGACACAGCAGAAGGAGAAATTAGGGAATCAATCCCATTTACAATCACACCAAAAACAAGAAGATATCTAGGAATAACCCTAACCAAAGAGGCAAAAGACCTGTACTCTGAAAACTATAAAACACTGATGAACGAAATTAAAGATGACACAAAAGACGTTCCATACTCATGGACTGGAAGAACAAATGCTGTTAAAATATCTCTACTACCCAAAGCAATCTACACATTTAATGTAATCCCTATTAAAATATCAATAGAATTTTTCACAGAACTAGAACTAACAATCCTAAAATTTGTATGGAATCACAAAAGACCCCAAATAGCCAAAGCAACCTTGAAGAAGAAAAGCTAAGCTGGAGACATCACAATTCTGGACTTCAAGTTATATTACAAAGCTGTAGTGATCAAAACAGTGTGGTACTGGCACAAAAACAGACACATAGATCAGTAGAACACAAGAGAAAACCCAGAAATGAACTCTATAAGATCAATTAATCTTCAACAAAGCAGAAAAGAATATCCAATGGAAAAAAGACAGTCTCTTCAACAAACAGTGTTGGGAAAACAGAGCAGCAACATGCAAAAGAATGAAACTGGGCCACTTTTTTACACCATACACAAACTAAACTAAAATGGATTAAAGACCTAAATGTGAGACCTGAAATCATCAAAATCCTTGAGGAGAACACAGGCAGTAACCTCTTTGACACTGGCCATAGCAAATTCTTTCTAGATAGGTCTCCTGAGGGAAGGGAAACGAAATAAAAAATAAACTACTGGGACTACATTAAATAAAAAAACTTCTACACAGCAAAGAAAACAATAAAAAAACCTAAAAGGCAAACTATGAAATGGGAGAAGATATTTGCAAATGACATATCTGATAAAGGATTAGTATCCAAAAAATATTAAGAACTTATAAAAGTCAACAGCCCAAAAATGAGTAATCAATTAAAAATGAGCAGAAGACATGAATAGACATTTTTTTTCCAAAGAAGACATACAGATGGCCAGCAGACACATAAAAAGATGCTCAACATCACTAATCATCAGGGAAATACAAATCAAAACTACAATGAGATATCACCTCACCTGTCAGAATGGCTACAGTCAACAACATAAGAAACAACAGGTGTTGGTGAGGATATGGACCTCTTGCCCTGCTGGTGGAATGCAAACTGGTGTAGTCACTCTGGAAAACAGTATGGAAGTTCCTCAAAAAGTTAAAGATAGAACTACACTACTATCCAGCAATTGTACTACTAGGTATTTACCCAAAGAATACAAAAATATAAATACAAGGGGATACATGCATCCCAAGGTTTATAGCAGCTTAATCTACAGTAGCCAAATTATGGAAATGACCCAAGTGTCCATCAACTGATAAATGGATAAATAAAATGTGAGATATATATATATATATATATATATATATATATATATATATATATATAATGGAATATTACTAAGCCATTAAAAAGAATGAACTATTGCCATTTGCAATGACATGGATGGAACTAGAGAGTATTACGCCAAGTGAAATAAGTCAGAGAAAGACAAATACCATAGGATTTCACTCATGTGTAGAATTTAAGACACAAAACAAATGAGCAAAGAGGAAACAAAGAGAGAGAAACGCAAACCAAGAAACAGACTCGTAACTATAGAGTACAAACCCATGGTGACCAGAGGGGAGGTAGATAGAGGGATGGGTGAAATAGGGGATGGGGATTAAGGAGTGCACTTGTGATGAGCACCAGGTGTTGTATGAACTGTTGACTCAATATATTGTAACCTGAAACTAGTATTACACTGTACCTTAACTAACTGGAATTTAAATAAAGACTTTTAAAAACCCCAAATTTCAGAAGTCTCTGCTTTCATGGAACTTATTTGGGGACTAGAAGAAATAGAATTTAAAAATATTGATGTTAGTAAAATAGATGAACATAGGAGAAGGGCAAAAAGAGAGAGGGAAGCAAATGATAAGAGACTCTTAACTATAGAGAACGGAGGGTTGCTGGAGGGGAGGTGTGTGTGGGGGGGATGGGCTAAATAGGCAATGGGTATTAAAGAGAGCACTTGTTGTGTTGAGCACTGGGTGTTGTATGTAAGTGATGAATCACTAAATTCTGCTCCTGAAACCAATATTACACTCTATGTTAACTAACTAGAATTAAATAAAAATTTGAAATAAAATATTGTTAGTGATATGATTGGAATAGTACAGGTTTCTATTGAAATAATATTAGAAGAAGATAATTCAAATAGTGGTATCAGGGGATTTATTTTTTTGTTTTTGTTTTTTTTTAGGGACCTTCAACAATGGTAGGAACTAGCTAGATGAAGAAGAGGAAAGAAATGTGTTTCTAACAGAAAGCCATAGGTGAGAACAGGCTACATTCAGCTGATGAAAATAAGTTTGGCTTGCCAGGACCAGGCGTTCAAGGTGTGAGAGATGGCAACTGCGAAGTAAAAGGGGACTAAGTTAGGCAAAGTCTTGAAAAGCATGCTAAAGCCTGTAAAGGTCAGAGCAATGGGGAACCTCTGAGATTTGTAAGCTAACATGATCAATATTTGCTTTTTAGAAATGTCAACCTAGCTACAGAATTGAGACTGGACTGTCGAGAGAGAAGGCAGAGGAGGAACACCACTTAGCTTTGACGGTGGCCTGAACTGAGTGGGGGAAGGAATCAAGAAAATTACATGAATTCAAGAGTCATTCAGGAGGTAGTATCTGTAGGCATTTGGGAGTCATTGGATGAGGTGAGTAAAGATGGAAATTAACCAATGGCAATTAGATTTTTCATATAATTGAATGGATAATGTTAGCCCTCCTCGAGATAGTAAACATAGAAGAAAGAACCTAATGGAAGTCAATATCCATTCAGCTTTGGATATGTTTATGTTTTCTATGTTATCTATAAGTGAGTCTGATGCATGGGCTATAAAATATAGGATTTAAAGCTGAGGAATGATATAAGGCATGTAGAAAACAAACAGCAAGATGGCATGCATAAATACTGCTTATCAGTAATTACATTAATGTAAAGGGATTAAAACTGCAATCCAAAGGCAGACATTGGGAGATTTAAAGAAAAAAATCCAACAGTATGCTATTAGAGACACACTTTAGATTCAAAGACACAAATAGATTGAAAGTAAAAGGATAGAAAAATATATACCATGCGAACAGTAACCAAAACAGAGCTGAAGTAGCCATACTAATATCAGACAAAATAAACTTGAGACATAAATTATAACCAGAGATTAAAAAGGACATTTCATAACAATAAAAGGTCAATCCATTAAAGGTGAGTACTTATACATTCCTGTACCAGAGTACATGAATTAAGAACTGACAGAATTGGCAAGTAAAACAATTGGAGATGCTAAAATCTATTTCAGTAATGGATAATATAATTAGGAAAAAGATCAAAGGAAATGCAAGATTTGAAGAACACTATAAACTCACTAGACCTATCAGACATCTATAGAAAACTCCACTCAACAACAAAAGAATACAGATTTTTCAAATGAAACATTTTCCCAGTATAGACCATCTGTTAGGCCATAAAACAAGCTTCAGCAATTTTAAAGAGATTAAAGTCACACAAGGTATGTTCTTCACTAAGTGTAATGCAATTGAATTAGAAATCAGTAAAAAAGAAATTTGAGAAATTCACAAATACGTGGAAATGAAACAATACCTTCCTAATAACCAATAGGTCAAAGAAGAGATCTCAGTGAAAACTTAAAAAAAATTAGAATACACTTTGAGTTGAATGGAAAATGAATATGCAATTTACCAACATTTATAAGACCTATAGCTAAAGCAATGCTCATAGCGGAAATTTATAGCTACAAATGACTATATTAAAGCTCAGAAAAGAGATCTGAACAGAGTTATAAATATAGATTTTCCTATCATCAATATATAGATCAAGGGCTTTTATTTTATTTATTTATTATTTCTCCTTCGAGTTGTTTTGTAAGTCTTAAAGTGGTTTATAGAAAAGTTGGAGAATACCCCATAGCTGTTTTATTTATTAATTCCTACCCTCCTTCCTTCTGATATATTTTCATTTATTTATTTTTTTTATTGAGGTGTAGTTGACATACATTATATTAGTTTCATATGTACAGCACAGTGATTTGATAATTCTGGACATTATGCAATGCGCACCACAAGTGTCGTTACCTTCTGTCACCATGCAACATTATTACAATATAATTGACTATATTCCCTAAACTGTACTTTTCATCCCCAGGACTTATTTATTTTATAACCGGAGGTTTGTACTTAATCCGCTTCATCTATTTTGCCCATCCCCCTGCCTCTGGCAAACCAAGCAGTTGGTTCTCTATATTTATGATTCTGTTTTCGTTTGTTTGTTCATTTATTTTGTTTTTCAGTTTCCACATATACGTGAAATCATATGGTATTTATCTTTCTCTGTCTGACTTATTTCACTTAGCAGAGTACCCTCATGTTTAT
This sequence comes from Callorhinus ursinus, assembly GCF_003265705.2. Taxonomy (NCBI): domain Eukaryota; kingdom Metazoa; phylum Chordata; class Mammalia; order Carnivora; family Otariidae; genus Callorhinus; species Callorhinus ursinus. The sequence goes on from NW_027397079.1 coordinate 19,371,314, forward strand.
TTAAACATTATTTACAACAACCAAGTTATAGAAGAGACTTAGAGGAATGGATGTAGATCAAGAGTTTTTATCTTTGTGGCCGATTTCATTAAGTCTATGAGCCTCCTGACTTAGATTTCAAAATTAAGTGTCAGTGTGCTTTTTGTTGGGGGAAAAGCTCTTAACTTTCATCCAATTTTTAAAGGGATCCATAAGCCTCAAATTCATTAAAAACTAATATTGGTAGTAACTGAAACATTAGGAATAAGTAAGAAGTATTCCTTACCTTCACATATGATCAAAAAAGGCGATGAGAAAATGATGCTAAGGCAGATTTAGGGGACACACTAAGTGTGTGGGCAAGACAGGAGGCTTTAAAGTAAAGATGAAAAAGATGGTTGTCAGACTGGGGTAACAGCCACCACACTGGAACAGTGAGTTGCCCCAAAGAAATGCTGCCAAAGTGTTTAAGTCTTAAGTGGGGTTTAAGTATGGCAAGTTAAGACTGGGAAATGCTCACAGCTTTGCCAACAAAGGGGTTCAATGGTGGCAGCTGGGGGGCAGGGCAAGTGTGAAAGCCACACTATACTGAGTGTGTACTGAGCACAATAGAAACTGACAAAGTTTCAGCTACTTTGGCTGGGGGTAGAGCACATGTTAAATGTTCTTAATGAAACAAAACCAAAAATGAACACAAGGGAACTTTGAGAGGTGTTGGATGTTTGCCCCCGACTGTGATGATGGTATCATGGGTATTTGCCTAAGTCCAAACTCATCCAACAGTACACATGAAATGTGTGCAGTTCTTGGTATAGCAATTGTGCCTCAATAAAGCTGTTAGAAAGTTTAAAAAAGGGACGCTTGGGTGGCTCAGTTGGTTAAGCATCTGCCTTGGGCTTGGGTCCTGATCCCAGGGTCCTGGGATGGAGTTCCGCATCAGGCACCCTGCTCAGCAGGGAATCTGCTTCTCCTTCCGCCCCTCCCCCCACTCATGCTCTCGCTCTTGCTCACTCTCTCTAAAGATAATAAATAAAATCTTTTAAAAAATTAAAAATAAAATAATAAGACCTAAGGGGGAGAAAAAAGAAGTTACACTGGGAAGAGAATAATAATAAGCTGAAACAAAAAGTTTTAGGAAGGTTCGTAGATTAGTCTTTAAAATCATTAGTGGGAAATGGTGTCCTTAACAACATATCCCTCTGTACCTAACTCAGAGATAGAAAGATTCCTAGAAATGCCATGATTCTGACCCATTACATACATTCTCGGATTTCTGGCCTTTATAAAGTGGTTCATAGCCTTCAAAACTGTCAAGGTGTTAGGAAGTGTTTTTTATTACTGGCAACTTGAGAAATTTGTATTACTGAGGGGGGAAAACACACCACTTTAAAAAAATTATATATGTTTGTGCCTGTGTTTTACTACATTTTACATGTAGGGACCAAACTGTTGCTTCAGGGTGCTTGGGTGGCTCAGTTGGTTAAGCGTCGGACTCTTGATTTTGACTCAGGTCATGATCTCGGGGTCACAAGATAGAGCTCCTGCAATGGGCTCAGAACTGGACTTGAAGCCTGCTTAAGATTCTCTCTCCCCCTCTGCCCCTCCCCCTACCCCACTCTAGCACGCACTCTCTCTCACTCTCTCTCTAAAAAAAACAAAAAAAAATACCCCTCAAAAATTTAAACAAAGCAAAGCAAAGGAAAAAAAAATAATGGGAATTAGTTGATGAAATCCCTTTCTAGCATGACTACACTAGAGCGGCCTGGAGACCCCTTAGATGGAAAGTTGAGGGTAGAGAGTTGAGCCGGGTCCTGCACAGTGGGGACCAAGTGATCCTCCATTAATTTTCCAAGTTCCCAAGACAAATAATGCCAACAAATATAAACATTCTGGAGGAATAAGGAAGAAAACAAAATTTCACATTATTTTGATGCTGGTGCATTTATGTACATTTTCGAGAAGGAAACTTAGCGACATCCAGGAATAGGGTGCTGAAGACAGACTGAGTTTTTGTTTTTGTTTTTCAATGTCCATATAATCTTTACTACTTATGATGACCTTTCATGTAGTTTTGATCCTCACAACCACTCTGTGAGACAGGCAGGTTTCAGTTATTAATTCTAATGGGTATTTTCTCCATAAACACAGAAGGATGACAAGAAAAGTTGGCCCTTAGATCTAGTTTCCATGTATTGAAGGAATAAGTACAAGTGTTTTTTAAAAAACTGTTTTTTTAGTTTCAGAAATTGCATTAAACATTTCTTTTTTTCACAGTCTATTCTTTATGGAGAAGATAAAAAATGTCTGAAATACGCATTTGGATTTTGAGATTCGCTCTAAGCAATATTTTTAGTGGAGAGAAGTGTTTCTTTGTTTTGCTCACATTCTTTCAGGAGCAAGTGGGTGCTGACTCTCCAGCTGAAGGTATTCTGAAAATTAGTGCTGGGTTCTTGCCTTTGGAACCAAACATATCATGATTTAGGTTTGAAGAACTTGGAGTCGTCAGGCTGAGTTTACTTGTAGGAGTGGTAGGGCGGCTCTTCAAGGCTGACAGAAAGCTTCCACATTTACCACGATGTTTAACTGTTCTATTGTGTGTTTTACGAGTCCTTCATATATTTTTGGATTTTTTGTACTTTTTCACAATTTTTGCCTCTTTAAAACAGTGTATAATTTCTTCTAAACACTTTCTGTATTTTGGGTGTCAGTTTGGGTTTCAGTTTCAGGAGCACTCCAAAGTTATCCAGAGCCAGCACCTGGAAACAGCGAGGATGCTTTTGTTCAACAATGCTCTTATCAACATGTGATGAATGGTAGGTTCGGTAGAGGCAGCAGGCCTAGCCCGGGCTGCTATCTTATAGTTCCAATGTGGCAGCCACTAGGTAAAGCTTCTGCCTTTTTTTTTTTTTTTTTAAGATTTTATTCATTATTTGAGAGAGAGAGAGAGAGAGAGAGAAAGAATGAGCAGTGGGGAGGAGCAGAGGGAAAGGGAGAAGCAGACTCCCCGCCGAGCAGGGAGCCTTACATGGAGCTGGATCCCAGGACCCTGAGGTCATGACCTGAGCCAAAGGCAGACACTTAATGGACTGAGCCACCCAGGCGCCCCAAGCTTCTGCCTCTTTAACTCCCCTCCCATGCAGCTAAGACCTGGTGAGATAGGGAGATTCCTCCAGAAGGGGGATTTCCAGGATGTTCCTTATTTCTTAGGGTTCCTGCACCTCAAATGCCTTATCTGTAAAATGAGGGTAATAATAGTACCCGCCTCACATGGATATTGTGAAAATTAATTGACACTAAGATTTATAACAGTGCCTAAGAAACAATATCTTAATAATCTATAGCTAATATTGTTATAATCACATTTAATCTCAAGGAGTTTTGTATTCTTATCTGCATGTTGGCAAAAGAAGAGACCACAGAAGCATTCAAGTCCCTGTCCTTATACATACACAACAAAGCCAAGATCTAATCAATTCTCAAGCACTTTGCTAGAGCGCCCTGCCCCACACGTGATTAATGCACTCCTGGCCTCTCCTGCCTCATTTTGTATTTCTGATTTATGTCTTTGCATTTTATTGTGAGTAATATGTTTACAGAAAGTCAGAAAATTATATCATTGAAAAAGAAAAAAAAGAAACCAGAAGTGAGATGGTCAGGTGTGTATGAGTTACAGCAAGATTTTTGTGTCAGTTTAGCTCAACACTTCCAGTATATTCTGCCATCTAGCCACTGAAATCTCTCTTAGTTAAAGGCAGAAATCCAAAGGATTTCCAATTCATTCCAGTTTTCAAATAGAGGATTTTACTGGACTCATGCAAACACAGACTATGTTGTTACATAAACAAATAAAACAGGAGACATGGCCCAGATTTAAAACAAAGAAACAAACACACTTCTTAGGGAAAATAAAATTTAATAAAATTGTCACCAAAGTTCTTGTACACTGAAATTTAAATTACATGGTGAACTTGGATTATCAATATTTTACACACTACTGCTTTGCAAAATGATAGTACCTTCCATTCACTAGAGATAGAAGGTGACTATGAACCTTTAGAAAGTTAAATGCAGGTGTAAACCTGTTAGTCCCAGCCTGGAAGCTAAACTTTTTTATGTCCTGAAGACTGTCCACAAACCCCAACTGTGACACCATGTTGATAGGATAACTTAAGAAATTTTAAGTCCAGGAAGAGGACTTATTTTTTTGTGCTGCCAATGCTTATGGTGTTTTTAGATGAACACAGCCAAGAGAAGAAACTGCAAAATTAAGATGAGGTCTAAAACCCAGGTTTGTTCAGCTTGCTTCTTAGAATAGTTAATATTAACTGACTTTTACATTTAGATTCACTTAACTTGGCAAATGCCATGAAAACTAAATCTCATAAGCTTTTCTACACTGACACTCTTTCTACAACTGGGAAGAATGTCCCAGCTTAAGAAATACTTTAATTTTGAGATGTTTTACAAAGAGATAGACTACGAAAAAAAATCACTTTATGAACAATAACCAAACACTGTGGTTGTCTTGAAAAATAGTTTCAAGAAGGTAATTGATTATCTTAATAAATAAATAAAATGAGTAGCATAATTACTCCTCTACATATTTCCCCTAAAATGAGTGGGTGGTAACTATTTTTAAAGATCTTTTCATTGACTTTGTTATACTACTGGACAGTTTAGGAAATGTCAGAAGATAACTAGTTGTTTCTAGCACTCAAATGCAACTTAGTAGTATGAAATGGCTACTTCAGAAGCCCCAGATTCCTTGTGGCTCAAAGACAAACAATGATAACCTATCAAACCCCAGAAATGGGTAGAGACAATTTCATACTACTACTATAGACCCAATTAAATCGTTTCCAATATTTTTTAATTGTATGGCTTGAAATGGACAGAGAAATGGTGGATTAGACAATGGACTTTTCCTCCAACCTTTCTTACACTATTTTGATAAGATTCCCCCTGAAAAATCAGAAGTAGAAAAGAACATCCTCTTATTCATAGTGATTATGTAGCAGAGCGCATAACACTAGAGAAGCATGATCTATGTGGGGCAGGCTCGGAGAGATATAGAGTTCAGGAAAAAAACAAAAAATAAAACAAAATTAAAGAGGGCACGTTCTGCATGGAGCACTGGGTGTTATGCACAAACAATAACTAATAATGTAACGTATGGTGATTAACATAACAATAAAAAATAATAAAAAAAGAAATGCTAAAAAGTCATTTTAAACAAACTCTATCCTTTGTTTTCATGCTTGGAAATACATGCTACTCAATACATAGTCCATACCAACCTTTGAAAAATCCAGTTTCCTTTCCTAAATATTTCTCTCACATCCTCCTTTATATGCCCAAACTTTGAGTTCCGAAGTCATTTGGTTCAAATTAGCTATCATTCACAGAAGCCCATGATCTAGGTATTTTATATTATTAGCAATCTTCACCCAGTTACTATAATATCCCCATTTTTTACAGATGGGTTAACTGAGAAATGTAACTGCCCAGATTTACACAGAAAAGATCCTCAAAATGTTTGATTTCAAAATTCACACTTTAAAACCACTGTGTGGTTCCTCTTATTATTCAAACAAGCCCAATTCTATAATTTGGAAAAAAGCCTAGCTCAAAATATTTCTAATCATTAGCTCCAATTCATTGACAAATATGTTTGTTTACTTCTCTGTCTCTCTCATACACACACACACAGGCCCTCTGGCATACAAATGCATACATACATATATGTTTTTTTCCTTCACTATCTCAAGTTTCTATGTGTGCTTAATTTTTAAAATGGGCTGTTTTCTTGCCTTTTAAAGAAAAATACCTAGCTGATAATCATTCCATTTGAAATGGTAATTGTTAACTTTGCATTCTCACTCCTGGAGCCACAAACCTATTTTTTTTAAACCTCGGGGTTTGCATTATTTTTCCATCTGTGCCAAACCTCTCTTGTGCAGAAGCCAGGGTAAAAAGAAGAATATTGAAGAGAAAGATAATAAATAGGAGAATAAGGGTTCAGGTTTAATGCATTCAAGTCTTCAAATTTTCCATTATTATCTTATATATTTTATGTTAAAGAACAGTACAGAGTACTTTATTATAAAATGTTACACTAAAACATGACAATAAAAGTGAAAAATCTGATTGCAAAATTCATTCTTTTTGACTAGTTGAAAAAGAAAACATAAAAAAATTCAAAACATTAAAAAAATAGTGTTTCAATGGTCTCAAGTGTTAGAAAAGAAATTATTCATCAAAGTTCAAGGGATTTAATTCTTCTGCCATTTTCTTAAGCCCTATGCAACAAATTAGTTTTGAATCAGGAAAGAATGAACAAATTAATTGTATTTCAAGACACCCACTTAATATCAAAAAATTTATGTCAGAAAGTAGCATCCTAATAGAAAATTTGCCTGTAAATACAAGTATTGACACAAACATTTAGTCTTCCATTCATGGCCAACACCTTTAGACTCAGTCACAATTATATTAAAATATGGTCTTTATTTGTGGAAAGAAATATTTTAATATACTATAATGGTGATATTGGGACCACTGTCCCAGTTCACTGGTATGTCCACCAACCAGGTAGCTCCTCTGAAGATTTGTCCAAAGTTTGTATTGGGATTTCACTACCTAGGCATAATTATTAAATTATTGGCCAGGTGCCTGAACTCAATCTCCAGCCCCCCCAACTTCCCCAGAGGCTGTCCCAAAGTTCCAACTCTCTGATCACATAGTTAATCCTTCTAGTGACCAAACGCCCTCCTGAAGCCAGATGTGCCTATCCAGGCACATACCCTGCCACCTCATTAGCATAACAAAGAAATACCTATTATCAGAAAATTCCAAGAGTTTTTGAAGCTCTATAGCTCTATGTCAAGAACTGGGGGCAAACAATGAATCATGGGACACTACATCAAAAACTAATGATGTAATGTATGGTGATTAACATAATATAATAAAAAAAACAAGAACTGGGGATAAAGATTAGATATATTTTTATTATACCACAAATGTCCATTACGTGTTCATTTTATCTGGTATCATAATTGATACAGAGCTTTTAATATTTTGTTCTGCCATACACACTTTAATGTTCTTCCTTTTTTTTGTGAGATTACTTTCGAAGGCCGTATATTCCTTACATAAAATTCTTATATAATATTTTAGAGAGAGAGAGAGAGTATGAGAGTGAGCACAAGCACAACGACAGTTAAATGAAAAAAAAAAGAGAGAAAAACCACTCAAACTAAATGCACAAGAATGCTTTTCTACTGGTAGCTTAAAATTAACTAGAGTTAAGACAGGTTAGGGCTGAGATTAGAATAGACCAAGATTCCAGGAACTTTATTATTTTTTTAAATTTTTTTAAATTTTATTATGTTATGTTAATCACCATACATTACATCATTAGTTTTTGATGTAGTGTTCCATGATTCATTGTTTGCGTATAACACCCAGTGCTCCATGCAGTACGTGCCCTCCTTAATACCCATCACCAGGCTAACCCATCCCCCCACCTCCTCCCCTCTAGAACCCTCCGTTTGTTTCTCAGAGTCCATAGTCTCTCATGGTTCATCTCCCAGGAACTTCAGTCTCAATCACTCTTCTACTACAACTCTGGAGATGAGGAACCTAAAGGATAGGCAGATGTGCTAGATGAAGCACTGTTGGGTGTGCCTGTGGGGTTCTGCGAAACTCCATGTCAAGCAGCCATGGAAAGCTTTTCAAAGCAGAGGAGGATGCCAGCATCCTCACAGCAACCAAGGGGGCCTTATGGGACATTTTAACAACCAGAGATGCAAACTAAGTATGTTCAGGACTTAAAGCATAGAAGCCCACCGTCAGTTCTCTGCTGTCCTAAAAGAGCCAGTTTGTCAGAGTCCTACACAACCATAACTCGAAGCATTCAGTGATTGATGAGGGTGTCAGTGCTTTCCACGTAGGAAATGTTTTACTGCCTGGTCTTTCCTGAAATCTACATCTCTTCATTTCAGCTTATCCTCAGAGTTGCAGTCTGCCCCAGTCCACATCTCCCCCCCAATTTCAACTGCTTTACACATAGTCCTAACTTTTCCACAAACTAGACCATTGGTCCACAACTTTGGCTACACTTTTGAATGAACAGGTCCATGCCTGAGTCTACCTCCACGTTAATTAGAATCCTTAGAATTAAAGCTGTGTGTGTGTGTGTGTGTATGTGTTCAAACTCTGATGTTTTCATGTCTATCACTGTACTGATCTGACAGGATCAACCTTCCCAGGTAGTAGTTTAAAAAGCAACATAAATCAATAGCAACATTATGTTTAGTTTGAATTATGTTGCAAGGTACCAGACTAAATTTAACTCAACTGCTCAGTGTATGAATTTGAAATGAATGACCAGAAACCATTTTTTGAAAAGTAGTAGATAATCTCCCAGAGCAAGATAGTAAATTTTTGTCCCTTAAAGTTAGGGAAAGCTGCAGAGTATCATTCAAATCAGGCCTATACTATCTTTTGGAAAGATATTAGCATAGCACAGTATCAGATGCCCCTACGTTGCATAAGTTGGTACAAGATCAGTTAGGAAGGAAAAAAACCCAGAGCAATAGAATTATAGTTGTTGAAGTCAGAGAGCCTTTACACTATAATGACTGATTTTTTAACAAGGAAGACTAAGAGAGAGAATGTTTTCCAATTAATGTATCACTTCTGATATGGATAGGCTGGCTAAGCCAATGAGGTAGGGATCAAAGAAGAATGCAACATGATAGTGGTGTTTCAGACCAATTCATTAATCTTTCACTCTTTGAAAGATTTGTATTAGTACCCATCATTCTGGAATGATACCAGGTACCATTCTAGGCACTGAGGATACAGTGATTAAGATAGGTGACATAGGCCCTGACCTTATGGAATCTACATTCGTCTGCAGGAGTCAGATGAGAAACAACGAATGCAAAATAAAATGGTAGGTAGTAATAAATGCTATGAAGAGCAATAAAGCAGAATAAAGGGATAAAGAATGATGGAGGGAGATGGTAATTTAGAACAGATTGCTAATGAGGACTTGTCAAAATGGGTGAAGTTTGCCAGAGATCTGAATGAAAGAGTAAGGCATACAAATACCTAACATAAAGGCACTTGAGGCAGAAAGAACAGAAGGTGCAACAGCCTCAAGGAAGAAATGAGCTTAGAATTTTTTTTTAAGATTTTATTTATTCATTTGAGACACAGAGATACAGAGAGAGAAAGCATGAGCGGGAGAGAGGCAGAGGGAGAGGGAGAAGCAGGCTCCTCGCTGAGCCAGGAGCCCGATGTGGGGCTCGATCCCAGGACCCTGGGATCATGACCTGAGCCGAAGGCAGATGCTTAACGACTGAGCCACCCAGGCGCCCCATGAGCTTAGAATTTTAAGGGCCATAGAAGCTTAGGCCTAAAATATAGTGAGCGAGGTAGAGAACAATAGAAGATACAGTTTGAGAAACAGCTTAGGGCCAGTTCATGCAAAGCTTTATAGGCCAAAATAAGTCTGGAAAAAGAAGAAAGGAAAATAGAACTAAGCCCCTGTTTATAGTTACCCTAAACTGATTCCCTCTAACATTAGTTTTGCACAATTTTAATAACTATTATCTATAAATAAGTGGCCAAACAGATTTAGAAAATACTCGATTAATTAGAAATTACTCGATTAAAAAACATTAAGTATGTTTCTTTGCTGTAACACCTTTAAGGGCATTTCAATGATCTGACTCAGGTTCACTCTGAGACTGTCATCTGAGTTTTTTAAATTTATTATCCTTGATAATTTTTTTTCATAGATTATCTCCCAGGACTAGAGTTCTTGGCCAAACACCATGAAAAGATCTGTATGGAGAGAGATGAGCAGCTGACACAAAACCCTTCGTCTGAATGTTGTCACTTGTCAAAGGAATATACAGAGACAGGAGCATTTAAGAAATAAATTAGAGTACCTGGAGGGAAGTTTTATTAAGGAGATTCGCCCTTTAGAAGGGCTGACTAGCCAAGTAAAACAATTCAACGGATATTCAGTTCTTCCAATATCTCTTCTGCCCTGTTCCTCCTTCTCCTGTGCTTTCAACTGCATATTTGTCAGGCTGTTTGGTACTATCCCACAGCTCTCGAGTGCTCTTTCTGTTTGGGTAATTTCTATAGACTTTTGTAGCTCACTAGTATTTGTTTCGGTAGTGTAGAGTCTACGAACACTCCCCTCACAGGAAATCTTCATTCTCTGTTATGTGGCTTTTACTTCTAATATTTCCATTTGTTTTCCCTTAAAGTTTTTTTCTCTGCTAAAATTACCATCTGATCTTGCATACTGCCCAGTTTTTCCATTAGAGCCTTTAACATATTAATCACAGTTCTGAAATTCACTGTTAGATGTTCCAGGACTCCTGGCATACCTGACTCTGGTTTGGATTGCTTACTTCTTTGGCAGAGTGTTTTGTCCTGCCTTTTTGTGTGCTTCCTAATTTTTGTTGTTGAAAGCCAGACATCTCTATTAAGACTATAGAGATGAATGTAGATATTTTTTGTCACTCTTGGAAATGGGCATGTCTTTTCTTCTGGTGGACCTTTAGTGTGGAGAGTTGAGTTAATTTAACTAGGAGTTGAGCTGGGTTTGCAGTTTGTTGTGTTATAGTCACTTTTGGGATGCCACAGTTTTAATCCTCTAGTAGTATAAATTTAGGATGAAAGCTAGTTTGCCAGTGGGCTTTCTTCAGTGGCTTCTCTTTTTGCTTTTGGTCTTCTCTGTGAGCTATGCCTCAGAGAAAGTCTGTCTCTTACCTACAAGTTACATGTTACTAGAAACTCCCTAACCTGGCAATGTGTGTGTGTGTGTGTGTGTGTGTGTGTGTGTGTGTGTGTGTGTGTGTGTGTGTGATTTCTGTTCTGAACAAGTTTTAGTCTTAGGCAGGCACCATACCCTTGGTCCCATGGTATGTGGCATTCTCATTTCACTGTTTGTCCCACAGCTGAAAGCTTGGATATCATGTATCCTTCCCTTCCCTCTCTTGCACCCCCCACCCCCCACACATAGATTAAGGGCTTTGTCCTTCACGATTTATTTTTTTCATAGATTGTCTCCCATAAGGGAGGTAGGGCAGAGGGATCTTGGTGAATTTCCTCACTGCTCCTGCCCTGGCTACTATTTCCCTCCCCCAGTTCTATACAAGGGAGACTTTCTTGGGATTTTCCCTATATTTCTTTGAGTGTCCAGTAAGATTTAATGTAGAAAAATTCTGCAAGAAGATGTGAACTTCCTCTCTCTCCTTGGACTCCCAGAGTCTTCACCCTAGCTGGGCAGGGCATGCAGAGTTTCTACCAATTGCCCATCACCAAGCCTGAACTCTCCTCACTGGCAACATCTTGCCCTGGTGAGGTAGTGCGGCATTTCATCTCTTCTTACTGGTACCCATCTCTCCTGAGATTTGGGGCCAGTTGCTTGCCTTGCTCAGCTCTCTGGTGGGGAGTTCCAGAAAAGTTATGAACTTGCTCTTTATCTTTTTTTGGCTGTTGTAAGATTGAAAGCCACACTCATTTCAGCTCTCTATATGCGTATATGGAAACCAGTCAAAAGATTTAAAAAAAAAACCTGCTGAGGTTACTGAGGCAATATCTAGCTTATTCATGGTAGAAAAACAATAGTTTTCTCCAATGATTATCACATCTGCAAGTGTCATAATGTAATCAATAGCAAACATCAAGGATAAGACCATTTTCTTTAAGGAGTCAGTCATTTATAGGAATGATGACTCAAGGCCTCATGATTTTGTGGACTAGAGCTAGACAGGGCAACTATTTTTGGTTGTTTGCTCTCCTAGGGTGCATAGGTTTTCCCTGAGCCAGCTATAGGCTAAGATGTGCACACACTCACTTATAATTAAAGCAGGGGAGATGTCATGTTTGCTTTTATACTCTTCTCCCATCTACTTAAACCTGAGCTTATAATCAAGATTTTTTTTTTTAATTAAACTGCTCTTATTTTATTACAAGGTTTGGGTTAAGTTCTCCACAACCCATCTTTGCCTTGGGTTTCCGATGTGCCAGAAAACATTTCACTCGGGATTTAAGGGAAGACACCTGACTCCCCACTAATGATACCGGTACCTAAAATTGGGAAGAAAATAAGCAGCATCCACTTATTTACAAAATCTACATCTCAGCTTTTTCACCTAAGAGATAGACCATTCCATAGTATGCATTCGTGATATTCTTTGTCATCAGTAGACTCTTCAGGGGGCCAGATCCATCAACATCAAGCCTCAAGCACTGCATCTCCCATTCACGGTGACCAGATTTGCAGGGACAGAATCTGCTTTTCCGGCCCACTGGAGTATGCAGGGCATTCCAACGTCCTATCGCCTCAGTGAAAATGCACACCTACTCAGAGTATTAAGTGCTAATCCCTTTCTATCCGCATCACCCTCCTCTTTCCCGGTGCATTTCTTCCCCCACCGCCTCTCTAGTACCTGGTCCAAGAATTTGATCCTCACCTTTCCTGACCTGACAATGACACACATTTCCTCTAATACATTCGGTGACATTTGATTATATCCTGTGTTAGATCTTTCTCCAAACATTTCATGGATCATGTCATTCCAAAATTACTAAAATCCCTAAGGGAGGAAGCATGCCACTCTTACTTTGCATTCTCCTGCTCCCTCGTACGTTGTCAGGCATATAGCAAGCATGTGACAAATACTGAGTTGAAATAAGTTTAAATTTCTTTATTGAAGAGAGAGAACGAGAAAGAGTAGGAGAGAGACTTTGGTGATAGGTATGAATGGCATTAAGCCTAACGCGGGGAAAAGAACCTGCTGACCATCATACGCGGGAACTGAGTAAATAGGCTGAAATTCCTATAAAATCTCCCCCTCGGATTTCTGCCCTCCGGGATTATCTGTCTGCCCTTCTGTCTCCTAGAAGCCAAGACACATTCCTGAGGCTGTGCTTTGTGTCTCTTCCTCGTGTCTCCTTCATGTCACCGCGGAGGTTCCACTTTCTCATGCGGAAGCACTGCGGCAAATTCAAACCCCATGGGTAGGTCAGGCGGGTGCGTTTTCACCAGGCGCTGGGACGTGGGCGCAGCAGCGATCTCACGAAGCATCAGGGCACCACCAGGGAATTAGCGGCCATCCAGAAGCACTTTGTGGGTGACCTGTGTTGCACTGTTGGATGTGAAGGGCAACTCAGAAATGGCATGATGGAACTGCTCACAGTGACAGATGTGACATCTGCCGGGGAGCCCGCCACACAGCGCCTCTGCTGTTGGCCGCGCTGGCGCCCAGTTATGCCCAGCTCCTAAACAACACAGTGTCTTGATCTGGTTTATGGCTCTGTGTTTCCATTAGCGAAGGAGTAGACAGGGCGTCCCTATGATAAACAGAAGCTGACGGCAACTTTGGCCGCCCTCTGCCAGGGAGAGAGGCTGGTGCACTGGAGGATTTGCATTATTGTGAGCTGCAGTGTGACCTCCGGCTTCTGCAGGTTGACGGTTGTCCCTAGCACGATGTTCACTGCAAAGTGGTTCAAAATCGCTTGCTGAGGATTCCAAATACACAGTTCTTGTCCAGCATGCCGTCCTGCTGAACTACCAGCCTATTTCATGGCCCAAAACATTGAATCGCTTGAGTAAAAAGCCTTATTCGATACTCGCTCTGTTTTGTCAGTGACGCTTCCTTGCTTGTAAGAAGAAAATGAAGCTAGATCTCTTGTATATCTGGCCTCAGTTTACTGGCCAGAACATTAGCGGTTATGTTTGGACCAATAATATCATAAAGTCTTTTCAGAATTTCGGGCCGGGGGGGCGGGGATAAACAAAATACAACAAAACAGTCTATTTGATGCTGCCAGATTCTAGCTCTGCTGCTTTTTACCAGAAAGAGGGGAAATTTGGCTACTTGGAACTAGATTACATTCACATTCATTAAAAAGAGTAAAATGGATATTTCTGGCAAGGAATTTGGATATGATTAATTTTAAATGGAATCACAATGACAAGATGGCCACTTAAAACTTAACTTCCAAAACATTCTTTTGTTATGCTATTTTAAATAAAACTCCAAACAAACCATCACATTTAAAAATAAGGTATACATTTCAATATAGTTTTCCCCTGAAGAAAGTGTCAGCAAGCCAATTCCTTGAAATCCATAACATATGGTGTTTTTGAGTAGCTGTATTAGCGTGTAAAAGTAATTTATGATTTTCATTAAAGAAACACGAAATTTACTTATTTGACACTAATACCCACATCCAGGAAATTTCAAACCCAGGGAATAAATGATCATTATTCCACGAAGCCGGGGCTATTGACAAGACTGCTCCACTCCTGGCATTCCCGTTGTTTCCATCCTTAGTGGATGTCTGGGGTACCGGCAGAGCCTGCCCTTTCTTCCAGGCACATTCACCCTCAGGAAGCCTTGTACCTCTACGGTTACCTCCTCATGAAAAATTCCCTCTCTCTCTCTCTCTGTCACTCTTTCTTTCTTTTTCTTTCCTCTCTCCCTTTCTACACGTTCTTTTATATGTATGTTTATTTGCCCACATTTTATTTACATACTTGGGTTCATTTTATATATGACATTGGGCAGCTTATTTCATTAACTCCTAACAATGTATGAAGGTTATCTTACTACTTCTGTAAACACTGTGTTATTTCATTCAGTTTATCTGCAGGATGCAGGATTCAGCTCCATTGAATCGATATACATTATTTATTTTTTTAAAGAAATAGAATAAACATGTTTCCATTTTTAAAATAATTCATGCTCATGGTAAAAGAATATCGGGCTGTACAAAAGAGAGCAAAATGGCAAGTAATGATCTGCTTTCACTTCCAGCTGTACTCTTCAGAGACCACAGTGTGAATGGTTCCTAGATTTTTATGGTTGTTTCAGCTATAAGAAAAACAATTGTATCTTGTCATCTGAGCCCTAATTTGCCAAATTTATACCATATCTCTTTATCTTCAAACCTCCACCCACCACCATGATGAAGAGGAATTTGACAAATGTACTA
This sequence comes from Callorhinus ursinus, assembly GCF_003265705.2. Taxonomy (NCBI): domain Eukaryota; kingdom Metazoa; phylum Chordata; class Mammalia; order Carnivora; family Otariidae; genus Callorhinus; species Callorhinus ursinus. Next base: position 19,386,326 of record NW_027397079.1, read on the forward strand.
TACTTCCCACTCCTTCTTCTTTGCCTTTGGATTTGGATGCCATTATGATGATGATGATGATGATGATGATTTTCATCACCACCATCATCATCATCACTGTTATTATTATCAGTATTACTTGTAAAGCTGGTGCTTGTTTTGATATTTTTAAATAACCGACTTAAATCACTACTGCTTGATTTATCAAATTCATCCAGTTTATGTTAAGATGACACTAGCTGTCATTAGAGACAAACCTCAAGTCTCAGAGGCTTTAATACAATAAAAATTCATTCCTCACTCTCACTGCTGTTCAGTCTTTGTACTGGTCAGCTCTCCTGGAGGGCTTTTTTCTCCTCGAAGCTTTTATGCTATTTTCTTTCATATAAGAGTATTAAAAGTTTATGATAATTTCTCCAAGAGTCATTTTTGTCTCTTGGGAGGATTTTTCAGTGAACACGTATGTCTTCAGCTTTAGAAAATTGGGGATATAATTTTTAATTATTTGTTTCTCCTATTGTTACTATTTTCTCTTTGGCAACTTACTGTATTTCTACAACTCTTAATATTTCTACATTTTCCAGTTTTGGGTGGCCTTATTTTTTCTAGGATTGATCTTGCACATTTCCTTTTTAAAATTCAGGCTTTCTAGGGCACCTGGGTGGCTCAGTCATTAAGCATCTGCCTTCGGCTCAGGTCATGGGGATCACAGGGTCCTGGGATCAAGCCCCTCATCGGGCTCCCTGCTTCGCAGGAAACCTGCTCCTCCCTCTCCTGCTCCCCTTGCTGGTGTTCCCTCTCTCTGTCAAATAAATAAATAAAATCTTTAAAAAATACCAGGCTTTACATTCAGAATTTCTTTTATAACTTCAGAATCATATTTCAAATTTTTAAGAAATCATTTTTCTCTGATCTTGGTTTGTATTTCCATTGCTGTATGAAATGCCTTTTTCAGTCTCTAGATTATATACTTAGAAAAATTGCTTCTGAATCTCTAGTTGGCCTATTTCTTCTGTACTATTCCAGTGGTTTCTTGTGACTATCTTTCATAGAGGTGATTTTTCTCAAATACCTGTTTTCATAGTTGTCCATACACATTGTGAATGAAAACAGTTGATTAGTGTGATGTGGCTTATGTTTCTTCCGCTAGTGTTGAGAACTCTTAGTTCTCCAGAAGGCCTCTTTCTTTAACGGGAGAATGACCAGGAAACCCAGATAAACTGAACACAGTGACAGGAAGATTTCCTATTAGGCGTGGTAGAAAGTGGTATAGTTAGGTTTCTCAGAAAGCAGGCTCTAAGACGTAGACAAGCATGAGAAAGTTTACCAGGGATTGCTCTCAAAATCAACTCCTCTTGGAGAATAAAAGAAAACAGAGAGGGGGTAGCAGAAGAAGTTGGGCTATGAAACAGTCAACACAAACCTTAGCCACCCCCACAAAGAGTTTGAAAACTAGACAAGCCCTCCATGGTTGCCCCAAATTGGTCAAACAAGTTGAGTGTTTATATCCTTGCATGTGCCAGTCATTGGAGGAGACAGGCTGCTGGAGGAAGGGTGACATGACTTCGGTGAGTAGCTTTGTTCAGCCTAAGATGCTTCCCCAAAAGTGTAGGTAATTGAAGCCTATTCTTGGGTAACAGTCCCAGCAGTGGGGGAATGAGTCCTTCAATCCAAAAGGGACTGTGCCATAATGGATACCATCACAGGAGTATGCAGACAATCTAGGAACTTCCATATTGTAAATTAAGGAGGGCTTTGGTGTGTGGTAGAACTTTTATTTTTCTGTTTCTCCTGGGGAAAACCAATGTTCAATCTGGCTCTGCTTCTTTCTTGGGTCTCACTGTCTTTAGCAGAGGCCCCCTTGGATAGGTAGCCTACTTCCTTTAGAGAGAAGGTCACAGTCTTCTTTTTGAGGTCAAAAGTAATAGCTAGCAGCCATTCTATTTTTATAGAGAAGGGAGACAACTGTCTCAAAAAACACTTTATTAGATCATCCCGGTGGTCACCCCAGAGTGCCTATATTGTTCCTTTCATTGAGTGACTCCGGAGTGAGGGAAGACCCATATTTTCCTCTGATGTCTTGGTTATGGTTTCATCTTTCTTAAAACATCAATCCCATATCATCTGCTGTTTTCCTGGACCTTTCAAAAACCCAGTCTATTCCTAGCACACTCTCTTGTCCTTTTGCACTATTATGACTTCTTTCTTCTTAAACTTACATTTTCTTCTATTTCATTCCTGAGCAGGAAACCTATGGATCAAGTTCTCACTGTGATTGGTCACAAATCCCGAGTCAGCTCAGTAGAATGGACTGGATATTGGTGAAGGTTTCAGGCAAACATCTACCCAGTTCTACTACTTATGACCTATGTGACTTAAGGCCAATTACATACACTCCCTGACATTCAGTTTCTTTTTAAAGTGGAAATAATAAAATGTACTAAATCAAGTTAATGTAAGAATATAAAAATGTTTAGCACAATGCCTGGAACATAACCTGCATGCAAGAAATGACCATTCTCCCAAGCCTTTATGTCCCTCATAATGACTATCAGTGTGCCTTGTATCCTCATGAAAAAGTAAAACTTCAATACTCTAATAAAATCTAAAATCTATCAGAAGACCAGAGTGCAAAAAACTTTGAGGATTTAGTGAGGCCTGGTATATTTGTAAAGTGACTGAACAATGTGACAGCTTCGGCAGTGGTGCATATAATATTATCACTGCTTACTACTACCTTGAGATTTCACAAAATGTCATGTAATGGTGACGGCATTTTATGTTACAGCTTTCTTGCTTCACACCTTTCCTTTTAATAATGTTTTATCTCTTATTCTTTATAAAATTGATTGATTAAAATAAAGATAAACTGGTTATTACCTAGAAGCAGGAGGTCAATCACAGAGTACTATAAGTTATATTAAATTCAATTAGAGTTTCTCAGTTGTGATAGGTACACAGCATGAAAGAAATATCAAAGGACATGGCCTTCTACTTGCCAGATATTTGACTTTGCTTTAAGCCCGTCACTTTAACTTTTAGCCTGCCATGTCCTCAGCTCTAAAACCTGAATAATATGGTCTCCTGCATTAGCTTCCTTGGGCTACTATAACAAAGTCCCACAAGGTGGGTGTCTTAAATAGCAGAAATTTATTCTCTCACCGCTCTGAAGCTACACGTCCAAAGTCAAGGCGTTGGTGAGGTTGGTTCCTTCTGGAGGCTCTGAGGGAGAGTCTGTTCTCTGCTTCTCACTTTGGTGATGGCCAGTAACATTTGACAATCCTTGGCTTATAGAGGCCTCACTCCAACCTCTGCCTCTGTCCTAATTTCCCTCATCTTAGACTGACACCACACATTGGAATAGGGCCTGTCCCACTTCGGTATGACCTCATCAGAACCTGATTACATTTGCAAAGATCCTATTTCCACAGAAGATCACATTCATAAGTACAAGGGGTTAGGACTTGAACATATCTTTTAGGGAAGCAAGTTTCAATGCACACCAACTCCTAAACTTAAAAAAACAATTATAGTGGCTATGTTACTTAAGATGCTTTGTGTCACGAACCAGAAACCCAAGCAAGTAACAGATGAAATGTTTTGGGAAGGATTGTGGAACATCCCTCAACTGAGCTGGAGACTATGAACGAAAGGGAACTGAGGACAGCAATGTTACTGAAAATTGGGGAATTCTTTTTCTTGTCTTTGCCCGACTACATCCCTCTGCTCCATTTTTCTCTTTAGTGGTAAACAAATTTTCTCTGTTTTCCATGTTGTATAACAGAAAAGGGCTACCAACAGCTTTCCAGGGCAAAAGAGAAAGGTCAGGCAGAAAGGTACCATGAATCCCTCAGTAGAGAGGGTAGACATGGGGAAGTAGGGAAGGCCCTGGAACTTAGGGGGGGTCTTGCCTACTGACCTTATCTTTTTCAGTGAAGAAGGATGTGGGCCTATTTTCTGAGAGAAAAGAGATTTTGATGGTATAAAAAGTCAATATTAAAGTTTTATAAAAGTTGTTCAGAGGAATGAAAGTCAGCGATGAAGAGCCATGGGATTGAGGGTGTGTTAATACCCAAACTGAGGCTGGACACCACGTGTGTTTAACAGACCAATCTCCTTAGATGTTTGTCATCGGTAGCAGTGAGGAACTCCAGTGTATCAGATGATTGCTAGGTAAGTGTATCAGACAATTACCAGATAAGCCCTGCATTCTTGCATAAATAACACAATGGGACATTTCAAGTTCATTTAAACTTGACTGTTTTAGAGTATCTTCATGGTAAAATAGCGCATCACAAAAGTGGTACCATATAAAATCTCAGGGAAAAAATTGCTTTTTCTTATTTCTTTATAGATTAGATATCTTTAATCCTTAGCTTCTAAGGAAAAACAACATTATTTTTTCATAAGTCAGGGCTTCTAAGTGGGTTTTGGGTTACCGTTTTTATAACAGGAACTCACACACAAAAAATACACTTTTCGTTTTTTAAATACATATTATGTGTATGTATTGTTCATCACTGGACAAACTTAGATAAGAACCTTTTGCTCTTGAGGCGCCTGGGTGGCTCAGTTGGTTAAGTGACTGTCTTCGGCTCAGGTCATGATCTCGGGGTCCTGGGATCGAGCCCCGCGTCGGGCTCCCTGCTCCGTGGGGAAGCCTGCTTCTCCCTCTCCCACTCCCCCTGCTTGTGTTCCCTCTCTCGCTGTGTCTCTCTCTGTCAAATAAATAAATGAAATATTAAAAAAAAAGAACCTTTTGCTCTTTTGTAAATCCAGTGACTTGTCAGAGTGAGCAGGAGGTAGCCCAAACTCTTGCCACTCCAGTTCACTATTTTCTAACAAGGTAATTATAAATTACCTGGGGAAAAAAAGCACTGAAAAGCACTTTCTTGCCAAAACTTTAGGGTTTTTTCTCTCTCCTTTGTTTATTTGTTTGTTAGCAATGGACAGTCTAAAGAGAATATCACTTACACATCAATTCAAAGAAAGCTGAAGCATGGTAAACTCCTTTCCTTATGACTTTGGCTTCTACCTTTCCTTTTTTCTTATCTTTTCCATCTTCCCCTTAGATGAACTCTCCTCTCGATATTTTTCTAGCCCCCCTATCCTGATACCATCTCCTTTTCTCCAATCTTCCCTTTTTCAGTCCCCAAATAGCCCTAGTCTAGGAAAGACCTTTCTAAAAGCTCTGCTACAGGGATGCAATTAAAATCTACAAAGTTCTTCTTTCCTCTCAGTGGGTATTGTTGTGCTCACAGAGAAAACAGTGCCCTGTTCAATGTTCAACGTGGTTTTGTTGATAAAGGAGGGGTAGAGGAACAGTGTCTGTGTGATGAATAGTTTTCATTGTTTTTTAATTTATGTTCCATAAAGCAGTGTTCTCCAGGCAGAATATTTGAGTGCAAAAACAGGAGACTTGCGTTCTTCTCTCAGTTTTACATTGATTTTCTGTTCTGCTTGAGGCCTTTGTAGTTTTGAATGTAAAAAATGTCTTAAAGAATCTGATTTTATTTTATGTAAATATTTTGGATGTGCTTCTTGATTGTAGTCGTTGGAGTGTCCATTTGCCTTTTTCATAGAAATGTGTGTGCATGTAGGCTTCACATATAATTTTTTTTTTGTTAGGCTTCACATATAATTATATATAGTGAGCTTCCCAAGAAGTCATCAGCTTGTGGGTATTAAATGGGGCTACAATCATGGCAACTACTGGATTTTATTCCCCTGAGATCATAATATAGTAGTTTTGGTGATTATTTCAATTAAGCATGATCAACTGTCATATGAGTGATCATATGATGTCTAATATTTTTTTTCTCCCCTTCCAACCCTCCATTGGGCACCAGTCACCACCCTTTTTTCCTTTAGCATTACTAGTGCCTGATTCATCCACGACCTTAGCTGCTTAAGTGATGAAGTATTCCTTGGGTTTGGGGATGGTGGGGAAGAGCATTGCAATTCTTCCCTGTGCTGTCCCATCAGAGTGGTCCCAGAGAAGGATCGCTAGAGGGCCAGTGTCCCAGAGAGTTTTCAGGGTACAGCTGCTTTTTGTTTTTGTTAATAGTACCTCCCCACCCATTAGATTTTAGTCTCACACACTATGATGTTTTCAGAATTCCTACACATTTTTACTTGCCAAGATTTTGTATTCTTTCAAGGTTTTCATGCCCTTAGGATGTGTTATCTCCTGGTGAGATCTGTCTAACCTAAGTTGAAAGAGGCATCTCTGCAGTGACTACAATCTATACAATGCTGATTCTGTATTGAGGGAAAATAATAAAATACAGATCTAAGTATGTGTGTGTGAGGGGGTATGCCCCAATATATGTTGCTTTTTATTTATTTTCTTCTTTAAATTTTTTATTGTTATGTTAATCACCATACATTACATCATTAGTTTTTGATGTAGGGTTCCATGATTCATTGTTTGCGTATAACACCCAGTGCTCCATGCAGAACGTGCCCTCTTTAATACCCATCACCAGGCTAACCCATCCCCCCACCCCCTCCCCTCTAGAACCCTCAGTTTGTTTCTCAGAGTCCATCATCTCTCATGGTTCGTCTCCCCCTCCAATTTATCACCCTTCATTCTTCCTCTCCTGCTATCTTCTTCTTTTTTTTAACATATAATATATTATTTGTTTCAGAGGTACAGATCTGTGATTCAACAGTCTTACACAATTCACAGAGCTCACCATAGCACATACCCTCCCCAGTGTCTATCACCCAGCCACCCCATCCCTCCCACACCCCCACCACTCCAGCAACCCTCAGTTTGTTTCCTGAGATTAAGAATTCCTCATATCAGTGAGGTCATATGATACATGTCTTTCTCTGATTGACTTATTTCACTCAGCATATGTTGCTTTTTAGACAGAGGTAACATTTTATTTAAAAATGATCTCAAATTTATTGAAAAGTTAAAAAATAAGAGTACATATATATCCTTTGCCCACATTTACCTATTTTTAATATTTGTATCCATTTGTGTTTTGCATTTGGTTTTTCTTTCTCTCTAAATCCAACCGTGTGTATTTCATAAGAAATAGGATATTCCTTTACAGAACCACAGGACAGTTATCAATTTGGGGAAATTTAGCATTGATATAATCTTTTAGTCTAACCTATCATCTGGATTCTGATTTTTTCAAATGACCTGCTAATGTTCTTTACAATGTTTTTCCCCCATTAACACAGAATCTAGTATAAGATCAGATATTATATGTGTATTTTTTATTTTTATATTTAGTTTTTATGTCTCTTTATTCTACTTTAATCTAGAACAATCTAGAATATACCCACAGGTAGCTTGTTTGTTATAACACTGGCTTTTTAAAAGATAATATTCCTTTTGCATATGTCTAGTGTTTTCTGATAATTAGATTCAGGTTATGAATTCTTAGCCATATTACATCTGGAGTCACATGATAGTTATCTGTCCTCCATTGGTGATATTAATTTTGAGCCCTCTGCCAAGATGTTATCCAATTTCTCCACTGTATGGTTATTATATTTCCTCATGTAACTGCTAAAAAGTGATTCATGTGTAGACATTTTACAACCATGCAAATATCCTACTTCTCATCAAAATATTACCCTCGACTTCATACTCATTGATGATTCTTGCCTGAACTAATTATTACTATGATGTCTATGAAGTGAGGATTTTCCCATTCCAGTATACACACACACACATATACACAATATATACATATATATAATGAACAATAAACCTTTATTTTTATATTATTTTCTAAGACCTTTTTTGCTCTCATATTCTGGTTTGGAAATCCCAAAATGTTTTTCCACCAGTTTAACTCTAATCTCATCAAAGATCCAATATTGAAATCTCTAGTAGAGTTAATATTCTTAAACTATGATTTAAAAAAAATGCATTTGGGGCACCTGGGTGGTTCAGTCTTTAAGCGTCTGCCTTCAGCTCAGGTCATGATTCCAAGGTCTTGGGATCAAGCCCTGCATCAGGCTCCCTGCTTCTCCCTCTCCCACTCCCCTGGCTCATGCTCTCTCTCTGTCAAATAAATAAGTAAAATCTTTAAAAAAAATGCATTTGGAATACATTTAGTGGTAACTATGAGTTGTTCGTAGAGAAAATTAGAACTGAAACTCACTTGTCACCAGAATTAAAGAAAAAAGACAAAATGGATTTTCTCTTCTCTGCTCTACATCCATAAGACAAATAAACATGACTAATATTTTGACGATTTACATAAAAATACAGCTCTTGATTTTGTAAAAAAAAAAATAGCTGATACTCCTTTCTTCATTAGGTATTACCTAATTTACACTGGGTTTATGCAAACTGATTTCAACACTGATTTTAACATTAGAAATGGCCCAGGAAAGGAAAAAAAAATACATTAATTTAAAAGAAGCATTTTAAGCACTTGAAAGTATACTAACCCCTCTGCTTTTGGTTGATGACTGTAGATGTGCCCTTCTATCTTTTACCTTGTTCTTCCTGTTCCTTTAGTCATTAAAGTAAAATAAAAAAAGGGCACTTAGTTCTACTTAATTCTATTGAATGCCCTGTCGTCTGACAGCTAAATGTCTCACAGGCTATAAAGCATTAGGTTCTTCTGCTCCTCCCTTGCTTCGAACACTCCTTACAGTCTCCTGCCTATGCATCTGAGCAGCATGAAAAGGACTGACAAGGAGAAGCATAAAGAAAGTAAAACCTTTTTGCAGAACATAATACTTTAATGTATTAACCTGAAAGTGCTTGATAGCCTATTTTAAGGCCAAAGAGAAAGAACATAGCAAAAAAGTTATTATTTTTAAGACTATTCAGCTAGCTATCTTAGCTGAATCTCAGACTTAACACACAAATGCGCAGAAGTTCATACTTGATATGAGCCTGTGTTTTAACAAAAGATAATCCATTTCTCCTTAAGCAAGAACATGGAGTTGAGTTCATTAACTTAACCATGTCCCGTGGCAACTGGAGAGCCAGGCCAGAAAGAGGCGTGACTGGTGCCAGTTCCATGAACAAATTACTGTGCTTACTCTCCTGGCTCCAGAGAGTAGGAAGGAGGCGTTAGAACGGCTGAACCCCATGCAATAGCAGGGGGGATGCTGCTGGAAGAGGCAAGCCAGGAAGTGAGGTGGGGGGTGGGGTTAAAGTTGTTCTTGGGGGGCGCCTGGGTGGCTCAGTTGTTAAGCATCTGCCTTCGGCTCAGGTCATGAGCCCAGGGTCCCGGGATCGAGCCCCGCATCGGGCTCCCTGCTCCGCGGGAAGCCTGCTTCTCCCTCTCCCACTCCCCCTGCTTGTGTTCCCTCTCTCACTGTCTCTCTGTCAAAAAATAAAAAATCTTTAAAAATCAATCAATCAATCAATCAATCAATCAAGTTGTTCTTGGATGTGAAAAGGTGAAAGGACTGCACATTCTCTAAATACCTCCATTTTCACATTGCTAAAGCTGACTCTGCCCTCAGAACTCCTCAGCAAACTGATAGAATAGGCAGGCAGTTAGAAACCAAATTCCACACAGCTGGGAAAGACTCTAGGGGGATACGCACGTGTTCTCCCCTATGACCAGTGGCCCACAGTAATCTATAGCTTCATTATAATGCATTTATATTGCGGTTTGGACACCACACCCCCACGGAGGAAGACTGCCATGACAGTTCCAACAAGGACCAGAGAGGGCCCAAAACTTTCCCTCTTGACCGGGAGTAGGAGTCCCTTAGATGATCGGAAGCAACGTCAGTCAGAGGCCGCCCAAGCTATGACCCATAACCTCCGCAAACATGACAAAAAAAGACATCCCTAACCCCAGTGCAGCTGCCACCTTGGGGGCCTGCCAATCTCCCATCTTGAGAGGGTTCCTTTGCTTTGAGCACCACTAAACCCTTGCTTGCTGAAGAATTTGGCTCTGAATTGTTTCTTGGTCGAACTCAAGAACTAAGGCCGCTAACAACAGTGGTCCAGAATTTGCTTGGTATAGCGTTGGGAAGACACAAAAGCATGAATTGAGTCCTCGTAATGCAATGTATTGCACTGCTCCACCAAGACTCAGTCTCTGTTTCTAGGCGACTGGCTTCCTCCTCAAAGATGTCGCCAAAAGCAAAGTAAGTTCACTCCCAGTTCATCGTGCTTGAGTTCTGACTGAAATGTGGCCTTGTCAGATTAAACAAGGAGGCCAGTAGACTGATGTGGCTCTAACGTGGGGATGGTCTGCCTAAGCAAACCACAACCTAAGCCTATAATCAAAACACCAAGGACTGCCAATCACAAACAGCCCACGAGGCTTTAAGCTGTAGCCAGTCAATAATGTCCTTGCTTTGTTTCTGCCTTTTCTCTATAAAAGTCTCCTTAGCTCCTGCTTCTGGAACGTTCCTAACCATTTCTGGTTTGGCACTGCTTCACTTAAATAAGATCTTAAAATGTTTAGTACATCTCAGTTTATCTTTTAACGGCCTTAAGATTTTTGAAACACTGTTACGAAAGATAAAGCAAAATGCAGAGTCCTGTCTCACAAGAAACAAAGGCTTAAATACAGTTTTGAAGATTGCCTTTGAGGGAGGGGGACACTCTGACCAAATCTTCACTTATGTAAATACATGTGTCCCATCTTAAGCCTGGGGGTACATTCCCAGACGCACCCCCCCCCAGGATGCCTGAAACCAAGAGAGTACTGAACTCTAAATAAACTGTTTTTTCCTGTACAGCCACACCTATGAGAAAGTTTAATTTGCAAATGAGGCACAGTAAGAGATTCATAACAGTAACTAATAATAAAACAGAACAATTATAAGAATATGCTGTAATAAAAGTTACGTGCACATGGTCTCTGTCTCTCAAAATATTGCAGTGTATTGTATTGTACTCACCCTTCCTTCTGTGATGCCGTAAGACGGTAAGATTTCATGTGAACAGAAGTGAGGAGAAGACACCAGAGTCGTGACATAGCACTCCTTAGGCCGTTACTCACGTAAAGACGCTGTCAGAAGGATCAGCGGCTGCTTGTTCTGGTGGCTGACCGCAGGTAACTGAAACCAAGGACAGCAAAATCATGGATAAGGGGGGACTGCTGTAGGCCTTAGAGACCACAACAAGAAGGGCATCTCTGCAATGCTCTGTTCCAAGAAGAAATAGCTCTAACAATGGAAAATAGTATCTGTGTATCATGTTGAACTACTTTTTATCTTGTTCCCTGGAGAGTGTTTTTATTATCTTCTAAGTAAGGACTGAAGTTGTTCTGGTCTGAAAACTGTTGCTTGGTGGTTTTCGTTTTGTGTGTGTGTCTGTGTGTGTGTGTGTGTGTGTGTGTTTTGTTTTGTTTTTGAGGAGCTCTGCTTTTTTCTTTGTTTTCAGTTGTGTATAAGAGACTCGGAACCAAGGACTTGCAGATGAAGTCTCTCTTTTCATGGATGACAGTGAGATGATTATAAGGGGAGCTGAGCCAGGCCCTATTGAGGAAGAAAGCATGGGTCCAGGGAGGGCAGCATTCTGGCCCCAGGAATTGGTCCCCTTGGCACCCACAACGCTGTTCTCACAGGGTTGCTCCTGGTAGAAACATCCCTACATCTGCCTCGGTTGAACAGCTTCATGAGAAGCAGACAGCAAACAGAAAAAGCCAGAGCAGGAGAGCGACACAGGGGACTTCTGCCCAGAACACATGACACACACATTTGGAGGCCAGTGGAAATTCCAGTGAGGGCAGCTGGGGGCTTGCTGGTAGGTGGCATAACATGGGCATTAATATGAATGTGACTTTATTTTGCCACATGAATGAAGGCAGAGTTCCCACTTCCTTGTTCATTTGGGTAAATACTTGGAAGGTTTCTCTTAAATATGAATATCCTATCAGGGGTGGGGGGCAGAGTTCAACAGTTTATTTTAAAACGTGACATTCTGCCAACATTAGCCACACATCTATTGTTCTGAAGTGGCTTAACAGTTTAGATGAGCTATAACCTAACAGAACTCCCGATGAAGGTCATCAATGACCAATAACATTGGAAGTTAAGGAACTTAGGGGAACAAGCAGGAAAATGAAAGAGATTGGAAATCAGCATACTCTGGTGGGCACATCTGTGTCACTGTAGAAGGTCATTGTGACAAATGGGATGCCTCGAAGGCAGAGGGCAGAGGCTGGGTACAGAACCTACAGTAAGTATAAATTTCCTTGACAACATTTGGTCTCTGGTTGCTCTGGAATTTATATTCACCACTAGTCTTTGAGAAAAGCTCACAAATTTTACCTAAAAACAAAAATCCAATAAAAAGATAAGAAGTCTCCAATTCACAGCAAGGCTTGTAATATTTCAGAGTTAAACCTAGCCCCCAGTCAAAGGCCTCCAGAGGGATGGTCCAGCTAAGGAAGGGCAGGGTGCAAACTGATGGTGATGGCAGTTGAGAAGATGCTGATGGGCTATTGGAAAGAGATTGCCTTGCTGTCAAACCCCTGCCAGCCGTAATTTAAAGGGACAGAAGTCATTAGTTTGCAGCCTTATTCTCTTTGTACCGATAAAACTTGTATTTGCCTTTCTTTGCAGGCCTCATTGCTCTATAACTCAGTGTCAGCCAGGGAGTGAGACCTGTCTTCGTAACAGTGACAGCCACAAATTTCAGCAGCATAAATGTTATACACGTGCATCTGGTCTTCTGAAGGCGAATTGAGTCGCGTTGTTTTCCAAAATACACCTTTATTATCAGTTAAATACTGATGGTCTTATATAGTCCAAAAGTTTGTAACATTTCATTTTCTAATAAGAGCAGTCATGCACTTAACTCAAAAAGGAAACTGAAGTTATAGCCTCTTGTTTAACTGAATCAATTGTTTGAGATCTGATCACAAAACAATCAAGGGGATTTTCCTCTGATTTGTTTGGATGCAGTCTAGCAGTCAGCTGCTAAGTTTCCTGCCCTTTGGAGAGGAGGTCAATTTAGCTTGAAACACCCAGTTCTACATACAGGCTGTGTAAATCCAAAACCCTCGTCATGATTTATGTGAATTACTATGGACTTAGGTTCTCATGGTCCATTTCACCGATGCTGCTCCTGTTATATCCCATCTAAACCCTAATGAGCATTTTTTTATGTTAACTGATTAAAAAAATCAATTTCAACAACCATTTGGTGAGACTACAGTACTTTACCAAAAGTGATATTTGGTGGTTATGGAAGGGATCACATTGTATATAATTCAGTCACCCACCGATCTGAATTCTCTCTTCTCCCACTCTATCTGCTGCCTGCCTTTATCTCTCTTTTCCTTTCTTATTTCTATGAAGAGAAAAATAAACTTCTTTCATAATAATGATACAAGGAATATAGCAATCACCTTTTTTAAAAAAAAAGAATTGTCATATAACATTGTTAAGTTTAAGATCTAAAACATGTTGATTTTATACATTTATATAAGATGATTACCATCACAGCGTTAGCTAACACCTCTATCATGTCATATAATTATCATTTCTTTTTTTCCGATGAGAATGATTAAGATCTAGTCTCTTAACAACTTTGAAGTTTAAAATACAGTATTGTTGATTGTAATCACTATGTTGTGCATTAGATCTCCAGAACTTATTTATCTATTAGTTGCAAGTTTGTACCCTTAAGATTTTATTTATTTATTTATTTATTTATTTATTTATTTATTTATTTATTTGACAGCAGGGGTAGAGAGAGAGAGCACAAGCATGGGGAGAGGCGGAGGGAGAAGCAGCCTCCCCCACTGAGCAGGGAGCCCGATGCAGGGCTCGATCCCAGGACCCTAGGCTCATGACCTGAGCTGAAGGCAGACGTTTAACTGACTGAGCCACTCAGGTGCCCCATAAGTCTGTATCTTTAAACAACACATCCCCAATTTCTCCACCCCCTAGCCCCTGGCAACTACCACTCTACTCTGTGTTTTCATGAGTTCAGCTGTTTTAGATTTCACATATAAGTGATATAAAGGAGTTTTTGTTTTTCTTTGTCTGACTTATCTCACTTGGCATAATGCCCTCAAGTTCCATCCATGTTGTTGTCACAAATGGCAGGACTTCCTTCTTTTTCATACACACACACACACACACACACACACGGTATCTTCTTTATCTGCTCATCCATTGACAGACATTTGGATTGCTTCCATATTTGGCTATTGTGAATAATGCTGCAATAAACGTGGGGGTGCAGATATTTTTGTGTGTGTGTCCTATTTTCATTTCCTTTGGATATATACCCAGGAATGGTTTTGCTGGATTGTAAAGTGGTTCTATTTTTAATTTCTTGAGAAATCTCCAGACTGTTTTCCATAGTGGCTGCACCAGTTTGCATTCCCACCAACAGTGCATGAGGCATCCTTTTTCTTCACATCCTCACCGATACTTGTTATCTCTTGTCTTCTTGATATTAGTCCTTCCGACATGTGTGAGGTGATACCTCATTGTGGTTTTGACTTACATCTCCCTGATGATTAGTGATGTTGAACACCTTTTCATATACCTGTTGGCCATCTCTATGCCTTCTTGAAAAAAATGTCTATTCAGAGCCTCTGCCCATTTTTTAAATTGGATTGGTTGTTTACTTTGCCACTGAGTTGTATAAGTTCTTTATATATTTTGGATATTAACCTCTTATCAGATATATGATTTGCAAGTATTTTCTCCTTTTCTATAAATTATCTTTTCATTTTGTTGATAGTTCATTTTGCTACACAGGTTATTTTTAGTTTGAAGTAGTTCCACTTGTTGATTTTTGCTTTTATTGCTTCTGCCTTTGGTGTCATATCCAAAAAAAAAAAAAAAAAAAATCATGGCCAAGACCTATATCAAGGAGCTTCTGTGTTTCCTCCTAAAATTTTTACATTAGCAGATCTTATGTTTGTCTTTAATCCATTTCAAGTTAATTTTTGTAAGTAGTGTAAATAAGGGTCAAACTTCATTTTTCTGCATATGAATATCCAGTTTTCTTTGTTTAAGAGACGATCATTTCCCCATTGAGTGTTCCTGGTTCCCTTGTCAAAATAGTATGTTGGGATTAGCAATCATGGCTTTACTACCCACTAGCTTTGTGACCTTTGGTAAATTGTTAAATCTCTCTGAGGCTTGATTTCCTGAAGTTTCAAGTGGTTGGCATAGTACCTAGTAGATAATAAGATTTAATTTTAATCCGTTTCTCCCTTATTTTAGAACATCCTATATCAACGTCTTAAAAATAAAATAGTACAAAAATCCAATTTTGATGGCCAGGATCATATTAGAGAAAATATATTCTTCCTGGTTGTAGACAGCTTTTCCACTAATTCTTTTGGTTTTTTAAAGTAAACAACAATATTATCTTTACATAATATTGAATTCAGAGGTCAAACCTCCTCTTTTCTAAAAGTTTTACTTATTTCTTCTTTTGTTACTATTTTATGAACTTTCTTATAATGCAAGTCTTTTAAAGTGAGGTAGTTATAATGATGAAAAGAGCTTACATCAAAAACTAATGATGTAATGTATGGTGATTAGCATAACATAATAAAATTAAAAAAAAGAGTTGAGTACTTTGAACAGCTAGGAAAAGGCTGATTTGAATATTAAAATATAGAGTCAAAGGTAATGGCAATATTTCAGGAATCAGGAGATGTAAGTGATAAGGGCAAGAACTAGGAAGATGTCTAAGGAAATCAAAATATGTTTTTGAAAAAATACTAGCAAAGCCTCCAAAATGTCTCTGTAATATATCTTGGACTATGGTATTATCATTCAGTGGCTCTCAAACACATTCCCCAGACCACCATAGAGAGGGCTACATCAGACACAACTGAGCAGTTGGCAAAAAAAAAAAAAAAAACATCAGATGTGCACACTCTAATCACAGATATTCTGACTACTCTAAGATGAGCTTAGAATTTGCATTTTTAAAAGCACCCCAGATAAATTTGGTGCATAATACTTGGAAACTAATGTGCTAATTGGCAGTGACCAAGGAATATTTTTATATAGTTATTAAAATGTATTACATTTTATTTATGTAAAAAAGAAACTCATTTATAATTCTCAAATAGTACCAATAATATCAATTAAAGACAAATTATCACATGATTATATTTTTATATTTCTCTGTGGTTTGAAGCAATCTAACTATGTGCAAAGTATCTTACATTAATCATTATTTGTACAGTACACTTTAAGTTTACTAAGTAACTCTATTTCTGTTCTTTGATTTGTTCTTTATAATAGCCCTCCGGGATGGATGAGAATAGAAATAAACCTCTGCCCTCTTACTATGAAGCTGGCCAACCCCCTTTACTTTCTTATCATATTATCTTACAATTCAAGGTACTCACTGCTTCTAGTTCTCTAAGTACATGATGTTGAATTACATTTTCATGTTTTTTCATATGTGGGTCCAATTCTGAGAATTTCATCCCTGGTCTTGTTTTCATCTGTGAAGGACTTCATTCTGCTAGCTTTCCTGGTTGGATCAGAAAGACAACCAGAGAGACATGTAATCAGTTCTGCAGCTGCCTGGGGTTATCTGGGAAGCCTTTGGACAGTACCTATGTGCACAGAAACTATACTCATGACCCTCCTCTTCAATAGCTCAAAAGAACTCATTTTATTATCCACAAGAATATACAACAAAAGGAAGAACCCAACTTAAACTCTGCATAGAAACCAAACTATTTTCCTCTGGACCAACTATTCTCAAACTTTGTTTTTTTTAACCTCATCATACATAAAATATGGCAATAGCATGTGGGAGACACACTATTAATTATTTAACTAATAATCTAAAAAGCAAAGCATTTGCAAATTTTGGCACTTTAAATATTATTAGTGACAAATTATTTGTCATCTCCTATTGTATCTCACAATTAGGACACCCCAGTGTGCTGCATCAACCTACTGTCCTCTGTAATCCTTTGTTCCAGATGGAGCAAAAAATTGACAATCTGGTCACACCACAGGCTTCATCTTGGGGTATTAGTTCAGTGACTTAAGAGCAAGTCTCCCATGCATCCTGTAGCAATTAGACATAATAATTAGTGATGAATGTGAAAATAGTCTACTTTTTGCCCTTCATTGATGTGGAGACACTGGTAATGCCACTGAGTAAGGAAAACAAAGAAAGCATTCCTCTCACATGACTACTATACTCAAAACTCTTTTGACACCATCACATGAAAAGATGCTCAACCTCACTCATCATTGGGGAAATGCAAATCAAAACCATGATGAGATATCATTTTCACACCTGTTAGAATGGCTAAAATTAAAACATAAGAAACAGCAAGTGTTGGTGAGGATGTGGAGAAAAAGGAACCCTGATGCACTGTTGGTGGGAGTGCAAACTGGTGCAGCCCCTCTGGAAAACAGTATGGAGATTCCTCAGAAAATTAAAAATAGAATTACCATATGATCCAGTAATTCCACTCTTGGGTATTTAGCCAAAGAATATCAAAACACTAATTTGAAAGGATATATGGACCCCTATGTTTATTGCAGCATTATTTACAATAGCTAACATATGGAAGCAACGCAAGTGTCTATCAATAGATGAAAGGATAAAGAAGAATTGACACACACACACACACACACACACACACACACACACACACGGGAATATTACTCAGCCATAAAAAATGAAGTCTTGCCATTTGCAACAATACAGATGGATTTAGAGATTATAATGCTAAGTGAAATAAGTCAGAGCAAGACAAATACCACATGATTTTACTCATATGTGGTATTAAAAAAACCAACAAAGTGGGGAAAAAGAGACAAACCACTAAACAGAGTCTTAACTATAGAGAACAAACTGATGATTACCAGAGGATGAGGTGGGTTGGGGGATGGGCGAAATAGGCTGAGAGAATTAAGAGTATACTTGTCCTGATGAACACTGAGTAATGTGTAGAGTTGTCGAATCACTATTTTGTACATCTGAAACTAATAAAACACTGTATATTAACTATACTGGATTTACAATAAAATTTTTTTAAAAATTCTGATACCAGCTGTAAATTCTGCATCAAACAATTCTGCAACACCAGTTGGGTGTTCCACAATTCGATTCAGTCCTGACACTCTACTTGTATTTAGCATCAGATCCCACAGATTATTGGCTCAGTCCCACAAGGATGTCCCCACTTCAGATGCCAATTACAAGTCACAGGTTGTCACTTTCACTTCTGAGACTGACTATAAATTGAAGTTCCCATGACCCATTCCTTGAGTTTGATAATTTGCTAGCATGGCTCACAGAACTTAGGGGGGAACACTTATATTTCCTAGTTTATAGTATAATAAAGGATATGATAAAGGATACAGATGAACACCTAGATGAAGAGATATATAGGGTAAGGTCTGGAAAAGTCGTGTCAGAGCTTTTGTCTCTATGGTGTTGGATTGTGTCACCCTTCTGTTACATGGACATATTCTCTGAACTACTGTTCCAGAAGATCTCTGAACTACCGTTGGGATTTGTATAGAGGCTTCATCATATGGGCATGACTGATTACTAAGTCCATTTCCAGCCCCTCTATAGATTCCAAGGCTCTAATCATAGCTTGGTCCTTCAGGTAACTAGCTCCTATGCAGGAGCCAGCCAGGAGCTCACCCAGAGTTGCATCATTAGAACAAAAGATATTCCTATAATCTAGGAAATTCCAAGAGATTTAGGAGCACTCCTATCACTCAGCAAATTACAAAGGTCTTAGTACCTCTGTGTCAGAAACTGGGGTAAAAACTGAACATTAAAACAAAAGATTCACCTAACGCCACTATATACAAGGGTTTTAGAAGATGTGTCAGGAATTGGATGCAGAGACTGATTGTATATCTCTTATAATTTCATAACCATCTAGACACACAGTCTAAAGATGCTGTCACGCAAACTTTGCCAAAAAGTCACTTTCCACTTCTCTAGAACATCTCATCTATGAAATGGAGACATTTCATCACATGTGAATATTTTCCATCATTATTAAAAAATCATTCTCCAGGGACCCATACTGCCACTTGAACTGCTGTACAGATAATCAAATCTGATTTCTTTTTATCATGTAATACTGAAAATACCCTACTCATGAAAGAACTTTTCTTTTTTGCTCTTTTTCTTTTCTTTTCTTTTTTTATTTTGTATTGTCAATACTAAAAGGTCTACTTGATTATTGTTACTGGTTTCACTATTTAGATCCTCCTATTTTAAATTTCCACAGGGTCTCTAAGTTTGTATAACATATAACATTAAATAGTACCAAACTGTTTCAAAATACAATGTATTCCTAATCTAATGATTTATCTCAGCATGTGATTTAATTTTTATATGTTTTGTGACTGGATTGAAATAAATATAGACTCTCCTTAAACAACACTTGAGAGTTTTTTTGTCCAGAGATACTAAGGAATCCTTTGTTGTCCAGAAGTGTTGCTGTCACCTCATGGGGGAATCTCATGGTTCTCTTAGATCAGGGAAGTCCTACATGGAGATTTGATTGTCTATACCTCTCTTTATTTGTCCTCAAGAGAGGAAGGACAGGGGCACCTGCGTGGCTCAGCCGTTAAGCATCTGCCTTCAGCTCAGGTCATGATCCCAGGGTCCTGGGATCGAGCCCCGCATCGGGCTCCCTGCTCCGCGGGAAGCCTGCTTCTCCCTCTCTCACTCCCCCTGCTTGTGTTCCCTCTCTTGCCATGTCTCTCTCTGTCAAATAAATAAAATCTTAAAAAAGAGAGAGAGAGAGAGAGAGGAAGGACCATAGATCCTTATTTCTGCTTGGGTGGAGAGGAAGCTGACCCTACTCCCTTCCTACACCTGTCTTCCCTATAGTTATGAACTCTGAAGGTTTTTTCTTTTCTTTACTTTTCTTTCTCCTTCTCCTTTTTTTTTTTCCTGAGGGGCCAGGAAACATATCAAAAGACTATCATTCTAGGAGATGAGAAATGGTAACTGTTTCTCACTAATCCTGTCCTTTAAAACATTCACAAGGTAGGAAGAAACACTAGCAACTCACAGTTTCTACCTCCAGAGAATGTTTCATCTGAATGTTCTTTTGCCCCGACACTTTCTCTCTCTTCAATCACGCTAGTCTCTGTTCAGCCCATTTTTTCAAGTGCCTACCATCTCTAAACTCAGTTTCCCCAGAAACAAGAAGTCCCAGCAACTAGGCATGGGGTTCTTTTTAATATCTGGTAAGCTACAATAGTCTTATGCTTCATCTGGTTGTGGACAAAAATGTTCCATTGTCTCTGAAGTGGACTAACGGGTTATGGCCCATGAGTGGGAGTTTTGCCAATTCTTATTTCATTTCCTCACTGGTGAGGGCTGCTGTTGGTTTCTTCCCAAATTATCTAAGAACAATTATACCAGACAAGAGTGAATGTTTCTCTAAGACAAAACAGTCTAATCTCGTGTAAGGAGACCCATTCCCTTTGTGAACATGACTTGTTCCTACACGAGAAAATGCATAATCTAATATAATTGAGTGAGGAGTGTGACTCCTTCTTAAGTCTGTTTAAATTTCTGGAGGTAATTATGTTATCTGTAAGTAGGTTTGCTAAACCATCTGAGAAAAAAATGGCACCAGCCCCAAATACACAATTTCAACCAGAAAGCGATGGTGGTGCGAGGGTGTGTGTGTGTGTGTGTGTGTGTTGGGGGCTGGAGGTGCCTCAATTCATCCTTAGCCCTACTTGAAATGCAACATTTGGGGAAAAGCATGGGAAAGAAGCATTCTCAGGCCATCATGGATATTTTGGACAGATTTACTGTAGTCCTTTCAAGGTAAATGAGTTTTGGTAGATGAACAGAATTTCTGTAAACCTGTGACCACCAATTTGCTTTTTCTGTAGTGTGGATGATACTGAGATTAAAAATCAATCACACAGCATGACTACAGCACAGGAGAGTCATACACCTTTATATATATATATATACACACACAAATATATGTATATGTGTAGGTATGTATTTGTTTTAGAATAAATGGCTTTCTTAACACAGCCAAAATTATTGATCTTTTTATTCATACCTTACTCCTGGTCACTACTTTGAAGACTATCTGAAGATTTAGGGCTCTCTTGACTTGAAATAATATTTACAATAGTCCATATCTTTCCAGGGTAACAAATGAACAAAAAAAAATTTCCTAGTAAAAATGATCTCTATGAGAAACTCAACAAACCTGTCTCCCAGATAGAGTAACCACCCAAAAGCAGACAAAAAGAATACAGAGAGAAAAACTACATTTTTTCTAAATGTGCTAACTTATAGCTTAATCTATCATTTGTATCATTCTTCATTTTCCTCTCTGGATTCTCATCTTTTATATAATTATAAAATCACCTTTATAACCTCCATTTTCCAAACCTTATTGGTCAGTCAACACCCCCACCCCCTTCAACTCCATCTCTTCAGAGAAAATGTTCTTGGAGAAATAAAGGGAATAAAAATTCCAACCATTCCAAGTCTCTCCTCCATCTAAATCTGCCATTTAGGGAACTGTTATGTGGGACAGAAGACAAAATTAATGATTTAGATTAGAGAGATGGTCACGTTTCTTAACTCTAGCAGGTTTTCCTTTTGATACTTTCTGGCTTTTTCAAAAAGTCTCATACTGGATAATCATATCCTAGATACTGAACTTGTCAGAGAAGAACAGGTCCAAAAGTATTTGCTTCCCACATTCCAGAATGCACAAGGTGACTGACATTTAAAGTGGAGAGTTGTCCCATTCAATGATGCTTTCCTAACATGAAGTGGTACCCATATTTGCTGAATGCTATTTAAAAAACTCTTTCCTTAACATACATGTCCACTGAGAAAGTAGACAAATTAATAGAGGTCAACCGTTCCTTAGTTTCTCCATTAAGATTCCTGTGTCTTATTTTTTCTGTTAAAATTTCCCGTTTTGTTACATTTCACCAAAGCCTCAAATATTTGAGAGAAAAAAAATTGGGTGAATAAACCCTCATAATATAGTTGTAAATTTAGACACTGCCACATTATTCAGCTTTTATGGTTCTGCACTTTCACCCAGTGTTTCTCAAAAGTATGTTATAAGACTGGAAATTTAAGGCAGTAATTCAAAACCTCTGCATAGAGATGCCTTACCATGGTTTCATTTTGTTAGCCCCCAGGCTATAAAAAAACAGCAGATATATTTAAATTACATCATATATATTAAAATTAATTTTGCTTTGTGAGTTTTGTGATACTTGAAAATTACTGAATTTAAAGCAATAGGATTTAAACTTCCCTCCTTTATCATTTAAAAATAATCATTTTAATTCATAACATCTCCAACTTATAGTGTAATTACAGAACAAGCATATGATTATTTTTAATAAAGAAGGAAATAAAAATAAAGTCAATGATAACATTTTGGTGGCTATTCTTTCCTAAAACTCTTTTTAAAAATTTTTATTTATTAAAGAATATTCAGGCAAATACAAACTTTTAGACACGCAAGATAATATACATACTGTTGCTTCTCTGTGCATGTATTTATCTTTGAAAATGGTATTACAGTTTTTACCTTTTTTATAGCCCCACTTTCTTTCTCTTCTAACTTTCTCTCTTCAGACACTAAATTAACCAAGTAATCAGTGTTATCAACTTAGAGTAATTGATTTAGATCTCGCTTCATTCCAATATAATCAAATATAAACCAGAATGACAAGCGCACACACGCGCGCACACACACACACAGTCACTGTTTGCTTTTTAGAAGCGATAACAAATTTTCATATTGACTTCTCTGCTCTTTGCTCTTTTCACTTGAAAATGCATTACAGAAAGTCTTTGTTAACTAGTGCTGCTCTCATTCTTTTTATGATTGTATAATAAATATGTGATGTATATACATCACAACTATTTTATGCAGAAAAAGGGCACTTACACTGTTTCCAGTTTTTTAATTACAAATAATGCTGCATTAAGCATTTGTGTACATACAGTCTTAACATGCAAGGCTTTGTTATAGATCCTCTAAGTGAAGATGTTAAAGCATATATGTATTTTAAATTTTAATAGACATTGCCTAACTGCATCGCAAGATAGCTGGTATGATGCACATCCTTCAGAAAAGAGAATCAATTTTCAGGCCTCCTTAGCAGTAGGTGATATTTTTCTATTTAATGTTGTTAACTTAATGGGTAAAAATGATAACTGGAATTACCCGTGAATATCCTTTCAAAAATTTAATAGAAATCAGAATGGTTTTATTTTTTGAATTTTTACTTATATCATTTGTTCACTTTCCTATGGAATTCTGGCTTTTTTATTACTGTTGGTAACATTATTCCCTAGTTTAATATAAAGCATTTTGAGTAAGTATTTTACTCTAGGATCTCAAATATCCCAGGAGATAAAATTGATACATTCAATGAGAGTATATCCTAGGCAATTAAATTATCATAGTTTTTCAGAAAACTCTTCATATTTTTTTGAAAACTGAAGTATAACAGGGAACAAATGGAAAAAGTTATTAACCTCACATTATTGGTAGTGTACCATGAATGAAGATGTGGAAATCATGGCTTCAAAAATTATGGAAGTAAATGAAGATTATCCACATTAAGACCCTAGAACCAGAGTAAGGGATAAGAACTCTTCTAAATGGTTTGTCCTGTATTCATAAATATGACGAGTTAAAATTTTTTTCTCAAATTGCAAACCTAGAAACATCTTTCATGATATTTTTTTAACAGGGAAACCTTGATCTTATCTGCTATTCTCTTACAATCTTTTTTCTTCCCCATTTCCCTCCAAAGCCTAGAGTTAAAGCTTGTTGCTTGACTGAATTCTTGGAGATAAAATATATCCTAGGACAATGAAGAGGGAAAGCAGATCAGTTGCCACTGACCTTAACACCACTCAAAAGTTCATATACAGTTGGGAAAACTTGACCCTTTAAACATTGCCCATGTTGCACTTGGTAGAACTTGTATAAAGACAGTTTGGGAGACTATTTTATAGCTGAGATGTGAGACAACCATACAAGCCAGAAATTACTTTTGATTCCCGGACATAAATTGTGCTTCAACAATCCCTAAAGCTAGTGTCTTCAGAGACTATAGTTCAGTGGCATGAGGCTGATATAAAGACCTCTGACACCTATAATCATTCGGTGACACTTACACATTTCGGAAGATATGTGCTCTTAAAAAATGTAACAGTTATTCAGCCCATTTTCCATTTCACGGTCCCTGATTTGTGACTGGTTGGGGCAGCGTACATTTTCAGAAAGAAACCCTCTTTGAATCAATTTGGGAAAAAGAAAAAGAAAACCATCTCATTTATGAAGACAGTGTGACTTTTTTCTAGCACCTCTACTATATCAGGGCTCCTAGGATCACAACGGTTTCCACTTTTGACAGATGTTCTATTTTTTTTGTAGGAACTTTGTCTCCTTATTGCCACTAAAATGTGTAGAACCTAGTAGTTCTCCATAAATAAATCTCTACTGAATGAATAAATGAACAAATATTTATTTTAAATAGTAAATAAATATTAAACAACTATTAAATATGAATTTTGTACCTTAAATATAAATATTAAATATTTATTGAATCAATACACAAGCAAAAGATCTCATCATGAGCTAAGAGGTGTAAGGCCAAATTAATTTCTTAGGTACCAGGCATCAGAAACCAAATCACATAGAAGGGAAGGCTGGAAGATAAGAGCTGTACCCACGCACTATAATCTCGCCGAAACCAAGGGAGAAATCGCTCCAGCATTTTGGCCCAAGTTTGCTATTGTGAATTTCCATAGTTCATTATCCCTGTCTTGGCTGAATATCACTGGAAATGCATGATCCTTTATGTCTCTATATTTATTTTCTTAACTATTTAATTTTAGATATTACATCAGCTATGTTTTAGGGTGTCCTCTTCATTTATTTGTCTTTCCCTCCAAATGCATACCAGCTTTTGCAACTGGATAACCCAGATTCTATATTCTTATAAGACTTTAAGACTTTTAAGACTTAAAGACTTTTTTAAAATGCCTGACTAATATTATCCAACGAATATTTTAAAATGTCCAGCTAATATTTTTTATTGCCGATGATGTACTAGGTACTGAGGACATGGAAATATTTACTAAGATAAAAGGAGTTTTATTTACATTATTAATCAGGCCTTAAATTGTCCCTTTGTGTATTGTGCATTTAAAATTTTTTATACTGAAAACACTTTTAAAGTTTTAAATAGGACTTATTGAAAAATATCATAGATCACAGCATAGCTTACTAAGCCCATTGTAAAAATAATAGCACAGTTTGCTATCTTTCCTTCTTAAAAAGTCAATCAAGAAGTAGGTTAATATGAAAGACAGAAAAGAAATACTTTTGTGATGATATTTTCAAAATTTAACACACTTAATAGTACAGTATTTGAAATATGTCACGGAATGCAGTTTTTAGGGAATTTTAGGCATAATTTTTTCTAGGTTTAGTTATCTTAGCCATTTTTGGAAAGCTAAAAAGTCCCTGTAAAAACATATCTATTGACTATAATTCCTACATCTTAATCTTTCTTATTCACTGGGTCCTTGAAGACAAAACTCTCTATTTCAAACAATTTCTGACCAGATATTATTGCACTAGGTTTGACAACTTTTAGCTCAGTATGTTTCCCAAAGGCATAGAAACAACTAAAGAAAGTCCCAAAGGGCCAAGGCAGAAGTGATTGGACCTTGTCCACTACATTTTCCATTCCTTAAGATATTTATTAAGCCCGATTTGTGAAGTGAACTTTGTGATTTAGACAACCAAAATTAAATCAAACAGGTTATACTTAGACCTATGCCTTTCAGAAAGGCAAGACAAGCATTCTATACGGTAACTGCCATCCTACACAATAAAACATGCCCTTCTTTGTTCACTTTTATAAATTTATATTTTTATATAGATTTAAAATCTGAGATTTAAAATGATTTTAAGACACTATAAAGGCAAATATTTATGTTTTAAATTTTCCTCTGTAGGACTTTTGAAAACACACAGCATGAGTTAACTTCAGACTAAACACTTTATAAAAAAATTAGCTTGAAAAAGAAGAAAAATTGTTTCCTTACAAAACAATATGGCTACTCATACTATACTTCAATCATATGTAATGATATTAATTTGAAAGCTGCAGGTGTCTATTTATCTATCTAATTTTGTTTATAGATTTCAGAATTATTTGCTCAAGAAAATGCTAAAGAGAAATGGTAAACTCTACTTTGAAATACATATACTTTGAGAAACTTGTTAAAATGTGCTCAAAATGCATTAAATTAGAAAATGTTTCCACAGAGAGCTAACAATGAATGGACAAGTAAAGGTAAACAGCTTAAACATTTTTCTTCTAAATTGTCATGATGATATTACAGAAAAATCTCATTATTCCCAGAAAATATTCTTCATAGTGTAGTCTATTTTTAAGAATTATCTTTTTAGGGGCGCCTGGGTGGCTCAGTCGTTAAGCGTCTGCCTTCGGCTCAGGTCATGATCTCAGGGTCCTGGGATCGAGCCCCACATCGGGCTCCCTGCTCAGCAGGAAGCCTGCTTCTCCCTCTCCCACTCCCCCCGCTTGTGTTCCCTCTCTCGCTGTGTCTCTCTCTGTCAAATAAATAAAATCTTTAAAAAATATATCTTTTTATTTGAAGTCATAGGACATGCGGTGGAGATTAAATTATTCTAAAATTCAGCAAGATATTTTAACATTTGTTTTTTAAAATGTGTGTTGTTAAGGGATTCTTGTTTTAAAATCCACTTGCAACATAAAATCTGATTTCTGAGCTCCAAAGAAGAGAATGTTTACTACTGAGGCACTAAAAATAAGATTAAAAAAGAAGGAAACTCGAATGACCAAGTCTGGGTTCAAATCCTGGAAGAAGGATGTAAGCACACACACACACACACGCACACACACGCACACACATAACGCACACACACGCACACACATAACGCACACACACGCACACACATAACGCACACACACGCACACACATAACGCACACACATGCACAGAGGCATGCACAGGAAGGGACAGGAAAGGGGTTGGGAGCAGAGGATGGTGTTTATTACCATATAATAGGCAGCTGTTAGGATTTCTAAAAAATTTTAAAAATCATATAGTATGGAGAGAACTTAATCAACCTGGTCCTTCAACTGCTCTTGACATTTTTAACACTAACAAAAATTAGTACCAAGATACCCTATGCAGTTCAGCCTTTGTCCTGGACTCTTTCCATAGTAAGTACGAAATACCTAGGAAGTAAATCAGTAAACTTTGACCATATCTATGAGGTCAAAATGAACGTAGCATCCTTAGTCAAGCCAGGCTGCTCATCCTGACAGGAGCTGGCAGTACCTCAGAGGGCATCGGCTGTTGTTACCACCACTAACGATGGCTGCAAAAACACCTTTGATGGCCAGTGATCTATTTAGGCATTACCTCTGCCTTCTCTTTCATCTCCTTCTTTTTCCTCTTCTTTCTCTTTGTTCATTTTCCTTAAATAGGTTATAGATTCATGTGGTGAGAGCAATTCAAAGGTTTCACAGGATAAAAGATCTCACTGCTGACTCCCACTTCCCAGAAACAACTCTCCCCAGTTCCTGTCCTTCTACAGCTCCCTCATACCTACATGCATACCCACACGTGGACTTCCCATGTTCTTTACTCCCTCATTCTAGCTATTCCTGCATATCGTCTGTACTTTGTTTTGTTTTACTAATAACATATATGGGGGAGAAAAACGGTCACCTCTCTAATGTTTTATAAGAATTGCCTCATATGTATTTACCATGACTTATTTAACTAGTTTCATCATGATGGGTGGTTAGGCTGCTTTCTATATTGTACCATAACAAATACAGCTCCGTGTTGGTGGGGGGGTGGGGGCAGCATTAAACATGTTCATATGCACGTATAAATACATCTGCAGATACATTTCAAGATGCAGCATTTCTGGGCCAAATTCACACACGTTCTAACTTTTACAGTTGCTGCCACACTGCCCTCTATCGAGTTCTTAACTAATTTTTCACTCGGCCAACAGGTGTGAAGAGTGCTCTACCTCACGTTCTTCAAGGTATTATGAAAAATTTTGGTATTTGCTAATCTGACAAGTGAATAATTCTCTCTCATTTCAATTTCACTTTCATGTTATAGCAGTGATATTGGATAACTTTTCATATTGTCTCATTTCATTTGCACCTTACTTTCTGCCTAACCTCATCAGGCAGTTTCAAATCTTGGCAATGATTTGACCTAATGATTTGACACTATATCTCCCCCGAGTTTTGTCTTCATGTGGATCATGGGATTTCCCCACCCAAGTCTTCTAATTAATGTTCAGTGAATACAGTAATATCAGTAATATCATGGACTACATCATTTGGATTGCTTTACAATTTTACTCTTAAAGGCCTTTTAAAAACTTGGATATACCATGATTTATTTGCAAGTAATGAGTTGTTCTAATCTTAACTCTTGGGGAGTGGTGAACTACTGTAATGACACTTAAGGTATCCTGTGTATCATTCTGAATTTTCTCAATGGTTTAAGCCAGAATCAGCCAGAAAACTGATCGTCATCTTTAATTCCTCCTCATCATCCACCCCAACATCTGGTCCATGTTTCTTGATTTTGGTGACAACATGGAAGATTTCAAATCCATCTGAACTGTCTTCAGCTTCATGTTACACCGCAGGTCAAGGCAATGCCTTCTCTCACCAGGATTGTGCATCTACTCCTAACTGGCTTCCACACTGCCATTCATAGTCCCTAATTCATCCTCCACTAAGAGTCGGGGTGATTGTTTCATAACTTAGTTCATGCCCAAATCCTTTCTATTGTTCTTAGGCTAAAATTAATATTTAGCTTAACCTATGAGGGTCTTAGATTATCCTTTCTTCCCCCTTGCTCACTGTACATTCTAAACACACTGGCATTTTCTTTTTCTTATGTGTATAAAGCTCTTCCTCTTGAGACATTTTAACTGATTCTCTTGTCAGCCCTGAACACTCAGCATCTCACTCTTTACTTTTGGCCCCAGTATGTATGTTCTTTCCTCCCGGAGGCATGCCCTGTCCTCCCATCGTTGTCTGACATTTGGAGTCCCTATCTTTTTCAGAATCGGTGGTTTGACTTGAAAAAAAAGCGTACATGGACTTGAGAAAAATGGAATTTTTTTGAACAAAACTTTAAACCTCAAATCCCATTTGTTAGAATTTCTTTACATTCTTTCTATCTTTCGTATTTTAAATTCCTACCCTCTTAGGTCTACTTGTTTCTTTTGGTACAAATGGAATTCCAGGGCTTAGCTTTGAAAAGAGACGCTGATAAAAAGAATCTCAGAGATATAAGAAGGGGAAACCTTTCCTTTTCCTCAACAGCTGACAAAAAAAAAAAGAAGAGGAAGGAAGGAAGGAAGGAAGGAAGGAAGGAAGGAAGGAAGGAAGGAAGGAAAGAAGGAAGGAAGGAAGGAAGGAAGGAAATACCTTTCTTTGAAATAAAACTTGTTCCAATAAGGTGGTGAACTGAGAACACTCACAAAATCATCAGTCTTGCTCTTATCTGATGTGGAGACTTCTGTGAAATGGAAGGTTTATTTACTGTTGCTGTTGTTTGTCTTGCTGTTAAAAAATTGTCTGGGGAGGAGTTATTTACACAAAGCAGTTTTTGAAGCCACTCATATTTCAGAAATGTAGCAACATTTTCTTATTAACTGTAAACTGAGGAATAATGTGTAAGCTGACATTTCAGTCGTGGGCACTCACTGTTCAGTCTTTCTTCTTTGTGATGTGAATTAAGATCAAGGATTCCCTAGACACAGTGTTCCAGAGTCTTATTTTTGTCCATTTCCACAGAATTATAATTAATATTTACCTCTTTGTGAATTATTCTCCGTTGATACCTTAAAAATCCAGCAACTTCAGTACTACTTAATATATATTAGCATGCTACTTGGAGTATTACCATTAAAGCCTTTCTCTGTAAATGCTCAAAAGTGTGGTCATCCAACAATTGTTATTAACTTTTTCAATATTCTTTTCAATAGCTTCTCTCGGAGCATAGAGCATTGCTTTGGTATTAAGGATATGTAAGATTTTATGGAAATGGGCAAAAGTTGGCAAAAAAATTATTTTTATATGTGAAATGAAAATGTAAGTATTGATTTAGAAAGACAAACATTAAGAAAAATACTAAAATTCATATGCAGTTTGAAAACTACTCTTTTACTGTTTAAATTATCAACATGACATTTATCACTAACAACTGTATTGAGTTTTTCTTTATAAAGTAATAATTACTACGATAAAAATAAGCCCTTTGGAGTTAAAAAGAAAAATCAATTGCTATCTTTAAAAATGTTAAGTGGAAAAATGTAAACATAAAGAAAAGCATTATGGAGTTCCATGTGCTTTTTGAGAATTTTACCTTTTAGTTCTGAGGGATGATAGTGTCATAACTTAGTCCCTTACTAATATTAACATAAATAAATTTGAGCTTTTATTATTTTTTTTCAATGATTTTATTTATTTGACAGAGACACAGCAAGAGAGGGTACACAAGCAGGGGGAGTGGGAGAGGGAGAAGCAGGCTTCCCGCTGAGCAAGGAGCCCGATGGGGGGCTTGATCCCAGGACCCTGGGACCATGACCCGAGCAGAAGGCAGACGCTTAATGGCTGAGCCACCCAGGCGCCCCAAGTTTGAGCTATTAAAACAAATTATTTGTTCATACTTGTAGCTTAGATGAACTCTAAACTTTTTTTTTTTTTTTTGAGAGAGCGAGAGAGAGCTGGATGGGGAAGGGATAGAAGGCAGGGGAGAAAGAAGAAAGAATCTTAAGTAGGCTCCATGCTCAGTACAGAGCCCAACATGGGGCTCAAGGCAGGGCTTGATCTCAAAACCCTGAGATCATGACCTGAGCCTAAACCAAGAGTCAGAGTGAGCTGACTAAGCCACCCAGGTGCTCCTAATCTTCATTTTTTACAAGTGCTTTAGTTTGTAGAATCATATTGAAAATTAGTTCAAGCAGTGTAGTAGTTTTTAAGACCTCAAGGCATATTTATGTGCTAACAAAAGTACTAGTTTCAAGTAAACCTTTTCATTTGAAATATTTACTTACCTAAAGCTATTAACTTGACCATATACAGAAAAAAACTAGAAGTTCAATAGAATAAATGTGTAAAAGTAACACAATACAGCATTGTAAAATAGACACATTATTTTCAAAGTATCAAAAGTTAGTAGTGTTTAAAAATATGTCTATATATCTGATTCTATATTTCTATGTCTCTGTCTATATCATTCATCTATAACTACCCAATTTACAAACTGTTTTTTTTCTAATTAATTACTTCACCTCTCTGTGTCATTAATTCCTCACTTCTAAAATGGTGACAAAGTAGTCATTCATACTTTGGTGTGAGATTTAATTCAGTTAGTGGCTCTAAAACATTTATAGTAGTGTCTGGCTTACCGTAAGGACTCAATAAAGATTTGCTGTTTTAATTATTATTTTTTAGATAGTCAAAGAGTTTTCAAAACAATAGTGAGGATAGAATTTTTCAAATTAGCATTATGATTCATTATGTATCAACACCTTCATCAGGCTCTGCTTTCCATGTGAGAAAGAAATAAGATTTTCTTCATCACATTCAGTGACTTCCAATAGTAAAAGAAACAGCATGGATTATCACACAGGAAAATGCAGCACAACCTGATGATCTAGCGTGCCTTGTTGCAGTTTCTCAAGTGCACCTAATGAAGGAGAATATGATAATGTGAAAGACATTTCACGCCTTGTAAACATCTGAAAGTGGATTTTACAAGGAAGCCTGGATGTTAAATCAAAGATAGTCATTTGAATCAGTAACCACTCAGTGAGCCATTCTATGCTGAAAAATATTTTGAGGGAAGACTCTACTATGACTAATGCAGAGCACTAATGTAGGAATGAAGTATTCTTTTATTACATGTTTTAAAAAAGGTGTTAATATCATATTATGAGAAGGAATAGCTCTTTGTGTAATTGTTGTCAATGCTGATAGCAGCTTGGTGGCCACATTCAGCTGGCTATGCCACATTATGGGAGTAACTTATGAGCTATGGAATAAGAGCCTAGTTCACCGCCCCCCCCGAAACTTCAAAGCTTTATTGAGATGTAATTTGCAGACATAAAATTTACCTATTTAAGGCATACAATTCAATAGATTTTATAGAGTTGTGCAACTATCACCATACTCTGATTTTAGAACATTTCATCATCCCAGAAAGAAATCCCATATCCATTTTCAGTCACTGCAAACACTGCCCTGCATCTATTGAGATTATTGTCATTTCTTTCCCTTCATCTAGTAGTATGGTGCATTACATTGACAGACATGTAGATCTTAACCAATGTTGCATTACTGGGGATAATCACTTGTGGTCGTTTTATGTAATCCTTTTTATTGTGTTGATCCATTTGCTAGTATTTTGTTGAGTTTTGTGTTTATATTCATAAGGGATATTTTTCTATAGCTTTATTTCTTGTGATGTCTTTACCTATTTTGGTATCAGGGTAATACTAGCTTCATAGCATAAGTTGGAAGTGTCTTTTAATTTTTGGTAGAGTTGGTGAAGGATTAGTATTAACTCTTTTTTAAATGTTTGGTAGAATTCACCACTGAAGCCATCTGGTCCTGTATTTTTGTGGAAAATTCTCATATTATAAATTCCATCAAATTGTTTGTAGGTCTGGTCAAACTGCTTATTTCTTCTTGTTTCAGTTTCAGTAGCTTGCATCTTCCTAGGAATTTTGTCTATTTTGTTGGTATACAGTTGTTCATTATGTTCCTTTAGGATCCTTTTTATTTCTGTAATGTCAGTAGTAATGTCTCCTCCTTTATTCCTGAATTTAGTAATTTGAGCCTTCTCTCTTATTTTCTTAACCAAGTCTACTCCAAATTTTGTCAACTTTGTTGATCTTTTCAAAGAACCAACTTTTGGATTTATTGATTTTCTCTATTGTTTTTCTCTTCTCTATTTCATTTATTTCCACTCAAATATTTATTATTTCCTTCCTTCTGCTTGCTTTGTGGCTAGTTTGCTCTTTAAAAAAAAAAATCTAGCATCTTAAGGTGGAAGGTTAGATGGTAGATTTGAGATCTTCTTTTTTAGAATAGATCATAACAATGATTACGTTCCCTCTAAGCACTGAATTTTGCTGCATTCTATAAGTTTTGGATGGTATCTTTCATTTTTAGGCATCTCAAAATATTTTATTATTTCCCTGTGATTTCTTCTTTGATCCATTAGTTAATTAGGAGTTCTTATTTAATTTTCACTATTTGTAAATTTTCTAAGATTCCTTCTGTTTGATTTCCATGTAAATTACAGTAAGAAAACAACCTTTGTGTGATTTCAGTTTTTTAGATTTATTGGGGCTTGTTTTATGGTCTTACCATATGACCCATCCTGCAGAATGTTTCCTGTACACTTTAGAAAAATGTATGCTCTGCTGTTTTTGGGTGGAGTCTTCCATAAATATTGGTTTAGGTACACTTGGTTTATACTATTTTTAAGACTCCTAATTCCTGCTCGAAGTCCTGTCTAGTTCTATCCATTCTTAAAAATACAGTATTGAAGCCTCTGACTATTATTGAATTATCCACTCCTCCCTTCGATTCTGTCAGTTTTTGATTCATATATTGTGTGTCTCTATTACTAGGTTTATATATGTATATAATTGTGTCATCTTGATGGATTGACTCTTATTATTTGTAATGTCCTTTTTTGCCTCCAGTAATAATTTTTGTTTTAAAGTTTATTTTGTCTTGTATTAGTACAACTACTTCGGCTCTCCTTGGATACCAATGCATGGTATTTATTCTTCCATCCTTTCACTTTAAGTCTGGGTCATTGAACCTGAAGTGTGCTTCTTGAAGGCAACTTACTGTTGGTCATTCTGTCAGTCTCTGCTTTTTGGAGTGTTTAATTCATTACATTTAATGCAAGTACTGGTAAGTTAGGACTCAGGCCTAACATTTTGCTATTCATTTTTTTGCGTGTCTTATGTCTCCTTTGTTTCTTTCTAAACCACTTAATGCCTTCTTTTGTATTAAATAAATATTTTCTAGTATACCATTTTAGTTCCCTTGTTTCTTTAAATGTTTTTGAGTTATTTTCTTAGCGGCTGTCCTGGGAATTATAATTATCTTAAAACTTTAAACTATATAGTTTGGATTGATAGCAACTTAATTTCAATAGCATGAAAAACCTTAGCTACAATACAGCTAAGCTATAAGCTTTGTCACTCTCCCTTCTCTATACTATTATTGTCATACAAACCATAGCTTTATACGTTACAATCCCATCAACATGGTTTTATAATGATTACTTTATATATCTGTCTCTTAAATGGGATTGGTGTTTTAAACAAAAATACATGTATGCTAATTTTTTAAATGTAGCTACATAGTTTTACTGGTGCTTTCTTTCTATGGACTCAATTACTATCTAGTGTCCTTTTATTTCATTCTGAATCACTCCCTTTGTATTATTGGTAGGGTAATCTGCCAGCAGTGAACTTTCTAAGTTTATATTTACCTTGGAACATCTTAATTTCTCCTTTATTTTGAAGAATCTTCAAAGAAATTTTGGTTGGCAGTCTTTCCCTCTCAGCACTTTGAATATGTTTTTCTTCTATGATTCAAGGTGGAAACCAAATTCATAATTTTGCTTGTTTATATATTATGGTCCCAGCATCATTTGTTGAGAAAACAACTCCTTTCCCATTTATATGTCTTGGCCTCTTTGTAAAAGATTAGTTTACCATAAATGTTACAATTTATTTCTAGAATCTCAATTCTACTCCACTGATCTATCTTTATGCCACCATCACGCTGTCTTAAGCACTGTAGTGTGTAAGTGGTGAAACCACAAACTGTGAGTATGACCTTTGTTCTTCTTTCTTAAGATTGTTTGGCTATCCCTTTCATGATTTCAGTTTTAGTTCTAGCAAAGTAATGCATATTCATAGTTTAAAAAGTCAAGTACACACAAATTTACATGTGTTTTTCTTGATTTATCACTTTTAGATTGTATCTACTGGCATTCTAAAGAAATTGAGCATTTAAATTACATGTATCTAAAAATACACACACACGTATCCTTTTCTCTTTCCCTCATATAATATATAAAATGTGTATGCATGTGTGTGTGTGTGTGTGTGTGTGTGTGTGTGTGTGTGTGCATATGGAGATATATGTTTATATATCCCAATTTGTTTTTGGTCAAATCAGTACTCTGTTTACCTTTTTATGGCTACTTAAAATTTATATGCAATTGAACCATTTTCGTGCAATACACGTTATTTTGTTCTTGAAAACTATTTTGTACTTGGAGGTAAACATTGTGTTTCTCTGCTTAAATTTTCTATGCACATAACAGGAATCTACCCTAATATCTCTGAAAAACATGTAAACATTTTCAACATGGCCAGAATACTTTGTTTATTTACTTACGTATTTATGTATTTTTTATTATAAAAATCTAATTTCCAGAGTCCCGCACTTATATCTTTAACAGGTGTCTTACTAGTCCCGCTCTGTGTCATTTTCTGTGATTTTATTTCTTTTTTCCTGGGATGTGTCCCCTCTTCCCCAGACCCCAGATTATAATATATCTTCATTTCGTCTCTCATGTTGGTGACGTGCATTCTCTAGTAGCCCCTTGAGTCAGGGTACATTCAAGGTTAATATTTGCAGTCCTTGTCTTCTGAAAAACGTCCTTACTTAACTGTCACATTTGATTTATGGTTGACTTCACCTATAATTATAAGTTCAAAATCATTTTCTATCAGAAACATGAAGTCTGTGCTCTTTATTCTAGATTCCAGGCATCATATTCTAGGCACCGAGTGTTGGCTGCCATTCTGACTCCTGATTTGCTGTCACTTGTTTTTCTCCCTAAAGATTTTTATCTCTAGTCTTAGTGATTTATGATTTAATATTGAGTCATTGTTCATTCATTATAATGGACACTTGATGCCCTTTCCATATGAAAAATCATGTCTGTGAATACTTTGAAAATTTTTCTTTGATAATTCTTATGTAATTTCTTCCTCTTGGTTCCTCCTTCTTATGGAAATTCCTGCTTTGAGATATTGATGATTTGGATGGATCTTCTAATTTACCTATCTCTTCAATCAATATTTAAATTTCATTTTCTTTCTGTTCAACTTCAGTGAGTTTACCTTAAATTTACCACCTAAATCTTCTGTTGATATTTCTATCACAGTTTAATTTATATGAAAAATTATATATATATAACTAGTATATGTACACACATAATACATATACACATAACTAATTACATATAGCATAGACACACAGCTAATTACATGAAAGCTTCTTTTACAAAGTATAGATCTTGTTAATTTCATGGCACAATAGTTTCCTTTTTTTCTTCCAATATCTCTGAGTGTGTCTGTTTTTAGTTTTAATTCCTTTCCTTGAAATATCACAATTTTCATTGACTACTCTTTATTTATTAGCTTGTTTTGGCTTGGTTGTCTTTCATGTTTAAATTTTCCTAAAAAATCTTGCACTTCTTGGTTCTCACTTTATGTTTAAGAATAAGATAATAAAAAGCAAATATGAACTTCTGCATCTAAAAGACAGGCTTATAAAACTCTATAGAGAAGTTCAGCAAAATTTAAAGCATGACTCTTGGGGAATCATAACTCACAGTATCTCTTTGTATTGTCTCTTGGAGAGGTTAATTTACCAAATAAATATCTTTTATCTCCAGGATGGGGCTGTAAGTCTGCCTTCTGATACTCACCACAGGAAGAATTTAACTAAGTCCTCCCCAAATCTCAAATCCTTCAGATTCAAACCCTTCAGAATATAATTCTCTAATCTACACATGTGGCTCCGTGCTAGCTGTCTGGGAGTGAGAGTGGCCTAGAGATCTATAGATCTAACTTCTAGAAACTTTCAGTGTATTCAACTTTTTCAACCTATCAACCATCCTGTGTCCAAGATGCTGATTCCTCTGTTTTCTGACAGCTACTCAGGATCTGTGACAGACATTGGCTGACCTCCTGGTTTTCCACCTCCCCTTTCCCTTTTGTCCATTTGTAAGATGTTAGCTTTCAACTTTTTTCTGGCATCCCAAATAAATTACTATTTATAGCCATTCTTTTTACCTTTGACATTCTCTTTTCTATTTTGGCAATGTCTCTGTCTTTGTAAGGTTGCTTTTTCACATCTTTACTATAGTTTCAGTGGCGTTTCTGTGAGAGTTCAGAGGTAATGTGCCAAATCAATCTACTAACTTATCACAGATTCCTCACCTGAGTAGCCACTCGTTGAAATAATATTTACTACCATGCATTGAAGTATATTCTGGGGATGCAGTGATGAATGTGGTATACCTACAGTCAGTAGAGTCTAGACAGAAGACAGGCATGTTACTAAATAAGTGAATATTTACTATAGCTACTACTATTATTATTGGCAATAATACTATGGTCATACGTAAGTAGACTTAGCTCAAAGTGATTTATAAATATCTCATTGCATAATTTGGGCAGATGATATAGTGGAAAACAGCACACGATCACTAGCTAAAATGCAACAATGGTCAAATTACTTAAACCCTCTCTGCTTCAGGTTCCTCATCTGTAAGTCAGGGTCAATAATAGTTCCTATATATGGTTTTTAAAAGGATTACAAAAGGTAATAGATCTAAGGTGATGAGAACAATGCTTGATATAGTGTAAGCATACAATAATAAATCATTGCTGAAATAAAACCAAATAAAACAAACAAACCCATACAGTTTCTTAACTGCTGTAGTATGGTATGCCTTATAACAGTATGTGTGAAAACCTGAGATCATTCAGAAAAGTGTTTCACAGTATCATATAGGGTCATGGCACCCATGCTATTTCCTAAATGGAGGAAATATTTTTCAGCGTTAATCCCAATAATGTAGTTGATCCTCTATTTTAAAAATAGAATTCAACTTTTCCTTGCTCATTCCATTTACTGGGTGCCTACCTACAGGTTTACTTATATACATTATTTTTCTTATATATTGATGAATAGGTATTATTTTCATTTTACCAATGAGAAGCTGGAGCCCAGAGAAGTTATGCTACTGGCTCAATATCACAAAAAAACAGAAAGAGTATGTGGTGTTGATACTGAATGAATCAAAGATGCTCTCATAATAAAAACCTGCGTTCACTCTCAAAAAGACATTTAACTTGTCTGAAGAAATCATATTTATCATTTAGGCACTTAATGGTGAAGATAACAACAACCAAAAATCATCAACATTTGGGGAAAAGTAACATTGTAAAAAAAAGCATCAAACTCAACAAAAAATAAGAATCTAAGGTAGAAGATGTTAGAAAAAATAAATGAAACTATTAATATAAGTAAAATTAGAATCCTTCCTGAGATTCCAGGATATCCATTTTTAAAAAGTAGATTCATATTGTTATAAAAAAGAAAGAATAAAGATTTTTTGGGTAATAAAATTATTTATAAAATTAAAATCAAAATTAACAGGGCAGAAGAGGATTGAACACAGTTGAAAATCAATTTAATAAACTATGAAATTGAGCTGAAGCTTTCCGCTAGAATGTACATAATAAAAATGACATGAAAATTATGAGAGAAAGATTGCAATTGGTACTGTATTACTGAGCTAGACAATTGAAACAATGCGATAAGACAAAAAATTTTTTAAAAAGGGAGGAGGCAAAACCATATTTGGGTGAAAATTGTCTGCCTAGAAATCTTAAGATAATTAACTGAAAAACTTGTAGGACATGAGTTTAGGAAAGTGATCAGATATTAGATCAACATGTACAAATTCATAATTTCCTTTGGTACAGCAAAACTAATTGGATAATGTGATAAAATAACCCCATTCACCTCAGCAATCAATATTCTAAAAAAAGGAAGGGGGATACTAAGCCTAACATAAAATAAGCTAAACAATGTTAGGGAAATTATAAACACCATGAAAACTATAAAAGTTATTGAAAACTCTAAAAATTATTTAAAAACTACCAAGATGCATGCTGGAATGCTTGGATAAATAGAGAAATAGACCATTTTCTGGTTGAGAAAAAGCTGTCAAATCTCTATAAATTAAAATATAAATTCAGTGCAAAACCCAATTGTATTCCCAATAGACTTTTTTTGTGACTCGACGAGCTGCTTCCAGCATTTACCCAGAAAAGAAAATGTTCAACAGGAACCAATAATTTTTAAAGCAGTCCAGTGAGTAAGTAATGACCCTACATGTTATTAGATCATACTCCAGTAATTGAAAGAGTTAGCTTAGGTGCAGAAATATACAAAAAGATTAAGACAATAGAATTTTTAAAAGTAGAGAAACAATTACAACATACATGAGAATTTTGTATTTAAAAGTTTATGAGAAGTTAAGAAAAAAATGGATCGTGATCATTATCGATTGATAAACTTGAAGTTGATCCTTGGGAAAATTCTGGAATGTATTTTCAAAGGGTTGGGCAATGAACATTTAGAACAGACTGTGGTCTCTAGCAGTCAATATGAACTCCCCCAGGGGTGCCGGGGTGGCTCAGTTGGTTAAGCGTCTGCCTTCAGCTCAGGTCACGAGCCCAGGGTCCTGGAATAGAGCCCTGAATCGGGCTCCCTGCTCAGTGGGGAGTCTGCTTGTCCCTCTACCTTCCCCCTGCACTCATGCTCTTTTTTGCTCACGCTCTCTCTCTCTCTCAAATAATTAAAATCTTTAAAAAAAGTTTAAAAAATTAAAAAAATGAACTCCCTACAAACATAAATAAACATACGCAAATTAGGTCAAACTAACCTCATTTTCTGAGAAATGATCAACTGCACAGTGAAAATTTCAAAAAAGTTTGTGAGAATTTTGTCAAGTCTCTGAAATTCCTATGCGTTGGTAATTCAACAGTCAAAGAGATGAAAGTGTTTATTATTTAAAAAAAAAAAGCATAGAATTAGGATTAAAAGGAAATGGGTTTTAGTCTTTCCACTGACAAAATGCTAGTGACCCTGGAGAAATCATGTAACTTAGTCTACTAGTGTTATTGAAAAGTCTAAAAGTGTTTTTTCCAACCGTAAATATTTTAGAAATGATCATATAAAATCATCTATAAGTCTTCCATAATTTACAAAATATATGGATGCAATATTTTGGGGCTAGAATTTTTTTTTCTCTCATATAGACAAGAGGGAAACTAGGGATTACACATATACAAAATGGTTACTGTTGGTAGAATATCACTGACATCTGCAAAGTAAAAGTCATTCAATCTTTGCAATTTCCAAATCAATGAATAGCACTCTTAAATAAGCTTTCTTCAATAAAATGCAGGTTACTAATGTATAAAAATTGGAGAGAGAAAAGGGAAAGGTGTCAAGAGTTAAGTTTTAGACTTGATAAGATAAAGAATTCTTTGGGACATCCAGCTTAAATGTTGAGTAAGCAACTGGTTATACAACTATGGCATTCATAGGAGAGATCCAGTTGAAGGTATAAACTTTGGGATTCATCAATACCAAAATCATATTAAAAGCCATTTAGGAATAGGTTTTGGCAAATTACAAATTACTATTTCTCTAAATGCATTTGCTTTAAACTAAAACTGGCACACCTACTGCTCTGATATCCTCACAGTCTATGAAGTTTATCAGTAAGCATAAAAGAATATCAAGCTGTCAGAATGCATTGACTTGTTCCAAGCAACTCAGTTGCCAGGCAATAGCTCTCAGTATTTGACTAGGTGACTCAATTACATTTCAAGATGGCTCACCTAATCTAGGAATACAGCAAAGTTCCAATTTCTTGACAGAAAAATCTCTGAGATCTCAATGTGATCAGTGTTATAAGATTGATAAATATTACCAATTAAAATATTTATACCTGTAACATCACAGTTCATACTTTATTCATTACACACAGGATATCCATACTGGAAGTATTAATATTTGATCCACTAAATCTGCAAAATTGACAGTATTATGTTTCTTGGGATAATGCTTTATAATATAAATATCCAAAATTTCAAAATTCAGTTATATTTTTTATGCCAAAATAAAAATAAAGATTGCCCTAGCAACGTCACACAAAAAGACAACAATTTAGATGGAAGAAAAGCATTTATCAATTAGTAGTACTTGTATTCTGCCTCCCAAATTGTCCAGTGCTACATTCGTTACTTCAAAAAAAAGAGAGAAAAATAGCATCTTCCATCTTTTAGTTATTATTACTGCATCCAAATTACCCCTAAACTTAGTAGCTTAAAACAATAAGTAATTTATGATGTCACATGGATTGTGCAGGTTAGGTATTAGAGTGATTCTTTTGCTTATGGCCTCAACTAAGGCCACACAATGGTACTTCGCTGGTAGATAGGATAGTCTATAGGCTTGAAGATGGTATCAGTCAAATGTTTGGCATTTTGGTAGGGATGGCTGGAATACTGGACCCTGAGGGAGACTCTCAACCAGACCATCTACATGTGTTCTCTCCAGCCTGTTGACCGCAAGCATTTGGACTTGTTAACAACTAATTTCCCTCATGGTGAGCATTCCAAGGGAAGCAGGAGGAAATCACATGTTTTTGTTTGTTTGTTTGTTTGGGGCTTTTTTTAGGAAAAAATGAAATTACTTATTAAAAATGCTTACAGTATCTGACATCCAGTAGGTGTGCAATAAATGTAAACTACTTCTCTATAATCTTTCTTTCTTTCTTTCTTTCTTTCTTTCTCTCTCTCTCTCTCTCTCTCTCTCTCTCTCTCTCTCTCTCTCTTTCTTTCTCTGAGTATAGCTGACATACAATGTTACATTAATTTCAGGTGTACAACATACTGATTGTTAAAGCACCTCAAAAGAGATCTAATGTGACTTCTGCTATATTCTATTGGTTGAAACTGTCACCAGCCCACTCAGATTCAAAGGTAGGAGACATAGACTCCACAGATCTCAATGGGAAGAGTGTCAATGAATATGTGGCCTTTTAAAAAACAAACAAGCAAACAAACAAAAGAATGATACCATCCTCAGAGATCATCAAATAAATTAAATAATTAAAAATTAAGTTAAAAAATAGCTACAACTTTAAAGAATTTTCAGAAAAGATGGGTTGTTAGTAAATTCAATGAAAAAAATACCTAAAATTAGTTTCAATGTCATGGAATAATTCTGATAATTTTAACAAGCTAGGGATATTTATTTAACAGGAATACTAGAATGGTGCACAGGACTTACATAAGACATCCGATAGGGTCTCTAATGATGACTCTGCCAAAAACACTTGAGATGGATACTAGTATAATCAGGCTGGTAATAAGCTCCCCCAGAATTTCTGTCAACTCAGA
Organism: Callorhinus ursinus; assembly: GCF_003265705.2. Taxonomy (NCBI): domain Eukaryota; kingdom Metazoa; phylum Chordata; class Mammalia; order Carnivora; family Otariidae; genus Callorhinus; species Callorhinus ursinus. The sequence continues at coordinate 19,428,645 of NW_027397079.1, forward strand.
AGTAGTCCTAGAGGTATAGAATGCTTATGTGTCATTGACACAACTTTGGACTAGACTATAAAGATGTTGAATGACATAATCCAAACTCAAAGTATACTTGATAGGATAGAGCATAATTTCTCAGAATACTGTCCTGAAAATACTGTCCAATCGGATGGTCTGTTAATATAGGTTTCCATATTCAATACATTGAGAAATATCATTCTTAGCTTTTGGAGAGTAACAGCTAAAGAATCTTTCAAATTTGAAGTACAAAAATAGTTTTTATTTTATGTTATTCTGATCATGAACCCACACTTTCCCCCTCTTTTGTAAAATTATTCACTCACTAGGGAATAAGCATGCAAAATACGTTTTATAAAATTGAAACTAAAATATATATATATATATATAAAACTAAAAAATAATATCATGACTATAACTGCAAATTAGGACATGTGTAGAGCTCAGAAGAAGGAGGAGGAGGAGGAGGAGGAAGGGGGGGAGGGAGGCGAGAGGGGGAGGGGGAGAAGGAAAGGAACCGAACTGATAGGAATACTAGGTTGTGAAGTGAAGCACTAGGCTGTGGACATAAGTACCAGGTTGTGAAGTAACCACTAAAATACTTGCCATTTGTTGCAACTTATTAAAAGTACAAATCCATGGGGTGCCTGGGTTCCTCGGTCAATTGAGCCTAAGACTCATGATTTTGGCTCAGGTCATGGTCTCAGGGTTGTGAGATCAAGCCCTGAGTCGGTCTCACACTCAGCTCAGAGTCTGCTTGAGATTCCCTCTGCCTCTCCCCTTGCTCATGCATGAGCTTGTGTGCTTGCCCTCTGGGTCTCTCAGATAAATAAATAAAATAAAATCTTAAAAGAAGAGTACAGATCCATTAGAAGTGAGTTGAAATCACAATCTACAATGTATCGGGTAGAAAATTCCTAGAGCAGCTTAATTCTGGATTCTTCATTATGAAAAGGATATTGAAAAAGAATCTCAAATTTATGGAAGAACAAATTTGCTAATGAGGGTATTTAACCCACATCATCTGAAAAATTTTATAAAGATGAAGTACAATGCCTCAAATGGAACTGATTCTCAGTAATAGGAATTCTGTAATCAACAGTTGGATGACAGCTCTGTCAATGGGCACAATCCATAGACTCAAGTATACTAGCAGTATATATAAAAATCACAGAGACGTCCAGCTCAACATTTATAAAACTTGCCTACACTCTATCACTTTTAATCTGGTCTTCTATATTCCCTGATTCCTGGTTTCTAAGGTTACCAAGCACTGTCACTTGTCCTGCTTCATTTCACTTAAGACATCTTTGCATTTTTTTTCTCTTATTTTGACCCATGATGCTGTCAGGGCATGACTTTGTGACTTGTCCCTAGATCCTCTGTACCACTGCTATGAATAGAGGAGACTCTCTCATCTCCATCTCCTTTCCCAGTCTAGTAGAAACACAGTCCTTTCCACTTACCTTCTTCACTGGAATAGGGTTTAGTATAATTCAACAATCTGATAACAGCCTGAAAAGCTTGTTCTTGAATGTCTTTTTTTTTTAAGATTTTATTTTTTTTATTTGAGAGAGATAGAGCAGGAGAGGTGAAGGAGACCCCCCCACTGAGCAGGGAGCCCAACACAGGGCTCAATCCCAGGACGCTGGGATCATGACCTGAGCCAAAGGCAGACGCTTAACCAACTGAACCACCCAGGCGCCCTTGAATGTCTTTTTCATTTTATATTTTAAAATCATCTTCAATGAATTGAACATGACATTAGCCCCAATGTCTCTACATCTTTCTCCTGTGAGCCAAGTCTATCCTCTTTGGCAACTATGGTAAGATGCCAGCAGTTGACAATAATCTCAAAACCATCTACTTCTGGTTAGGTGTCTTCCAATATGGAAAAGTGAGGATCATTGCCAATGAAAAGGGAAATGAGACAATTCTAAGTCATATAGACTCATGGACAGAGAATGATTAGTGTTGCTAGAAAGAGTCATGTTGCAGTGACCCCACCAAAAGAATATCTGATGCCAAGCGTAAGTTTAAGTGGAGATTTGTTTACACAATTTCCTCATTCAAATAAGAAGCACTAGCCATTCATGGTGGTAGGAATGATATGTAATATGACCAGTTCTAGGTGGAGGACAAAGGAGACAACTAAAGCATCTCTCTAGAGAAGCTCATTTCTATGGTTTTAACAAAGATGAAGAAAACGTCAATTTCCTATCATCATCACAAAATCTCTCATTTCAATGATTCCTGGTATCATGAAGATAGTTGCAGGGTTGCTGGTTTCAATGTGACGGAAATCATCAATGAGCCAACTGTCAACTGCTATTGCTTATGGTATGGACAAGATATTGAGGCCCAACAAAGGATGCTGATCTTTGACCTGGAAAGTAGCATCTTTATGTGTTCGTGCTTACTAATAAGACTGAAATACTTAAAATCAAATCTACAACTAGGTACATTCTTGAGTGGACAAGCACTTGGTTTATTTCATCACCAAGTTCAAGTGCAAACTTAAAAGGACATCATTGAGACAAAAGTGTTTCTGCTCTCTGTACACATGTGAACATGCTCAAGTCCTCAAATAACACTCAGACCAGTATTGAGATAGAGTTCATCTATGAATAAATCTAAATTATTCATGTACATTTTGAAGAATTGAGCTGACATGAAGGCTGACACCCCGGTCACTGTAAAGAGAGCTTTGACAAGTCATTATTGAGGCAGTATGTGTGTCCCCAAATCTCGGAAACTTCTGAGGACTTCTTCAATGACAAATCATCAAACAAGATCATAAACTCCAATGACTGTTGTTGATGGAGCAGCTGCCCAGGAAGCCAAGATGTCAGGATACAAATCAGAAAATGTTAGTATTCTTTGTCTCTGAATGTCACTCATTACGTCCTTGGTATTGAAAGTGATAATGAAGGCACAACTGTTCTTATCAAACATAATGCCCCCTTTCCACAAAAAAAGACATAGACCTTCACTTTTCATTTTTTTTAAAGATTTTATTTATTTATTTGACAGAGAGAGAGAGAGAGAGAGAGAGAGAAGAGCAGGGGGAGAGGGAGAAACAGGCTATCCGCAGAGCAGAGAGCCCGATGCGGGACTCGATACCAGGACCCTGAGATCATGACCTGAGCCGAAGGCAGACACTTAACCAACTGAGCCACCCAGGAGCCCCTTTCACTTTTCATTCTCACAACCATTTGGCTTTATGAAGTTGGGAAGGCAATGATAAAGAAAAAAACTTACCTGGAACATTTGACATCCCAGGCATTCCCATGAGCCACATGGCATCCCACAGATTGAAATCACCTATGATGCTAATGCCTGTAGTAACCTTAAAGGTGTCCGTGGTGGATCAGGTTATAGTTTTATTTATTATAAATAATTATAATTATAATTATACTCACCCTTGACAAAGGCTGTTTGAGCAAGGACAATAGTGAGCAGATAGTCAAGGAGGTTAAGAAATACAGCCAGTGAAGATGAGAAGGACAGAGAAAAGATGCCATCAGAGACCTAAATTGAATCTTACATGTTTAATATGAAGGCCACTGGAGAAGATGAGAAACCTCCGGGAAAGATGAATGATAAGAATCAGCGAAAGATGTTTGACAAGTGCACTAAATTATCAGCTGGCAAGACAAAAATTAGACTTCACTGAAGGATGACTTTGAACATCAGAATGACCTGATAAAGGTCTATAAGGTCTTCATTATCAAGCAGTTTCAAATTCAGGGGATATGCCAGAAAGGAAACCTATCAGCTTCCTCGGGGCAGAATTCCTTCTGGAGGTACCTCTGGACCTCCTGTTGATGATGACTAATCTTCCACTAAATCAAAATCTTTTGAAGAACCAAATTTTAGGAAAATTCACTCACAGCAGTTAAATCATATTTCATATAAAAATCATGTATTAAAGTTTTACTGGGCTGTTTCAATACTTGACTACACACATGGAGAAAGTTAATACCATTGTACTTTATCAGTGTTTGTGTAAGCATGTAGAAAATTCAATTTATGTTTTAAATAAAAATTTAAATAATTCAATAAAATAAATACATGTAGATGATTATATTATTAAATTCAGTCTTTAAATATAGCATATATACTATGAAATTAATAGGTTATATGTAAAACTTAGAGAGTGTTAATAGTGCTGGTGAAGAGGAAATTAGGGAGAGAAAGTGTGGATTTATCCCAGCTTTTCTTATAACAGATGTTTCTAGGAATCTTGGAAAGATAAATGCCTCCTAAAGTCATTCTTAAAACATAATTTAATTTTGAAGGACATAAATCATTGAGACTAAGTTATTAGAGTTAATCCAAGCTACATATCTTCTAAAAACTACAATGATGGATGGATATAAAGTTTATTCTTTTTAGGTATTAAGGAATAAAGGTATGCATACTATTTATTTAATATCTGTCTCAAAACTATCAAGATAAATGAATATGAAGCTTATTCTTTTAAAGTATTAAGGAATACAAAAATACATGCCATTTATTTAATAATAATTTATGGCCATTAGGTTGTGTGCTTTACATAGTAATTCCTGTATCACTTAATTTCATCTTCATAACAAACTTAAGAGTTGGCTATAGTTATTTATTTTATAGATGAACAAACACACTGAGACAGAGAGGATGGGGTAGTTGATCAAAATTACATAGCTAAAAAGTGTTTCTTTTAGAAAATAAAATTAAGCAGTTTCATCCTGAAGTTCATGTTCTCAACTGATTTCTCCGTTGGCTCCCTTTATATAATAATACATCTGAAAATGGTTGGGTATATTCAAGGTCAATGGTCAGTTATTTAACAATAGTTGTTACCCGATGAGCACCGCATTTACAAAACCTTAGGATTTTTTGATTTCCAAGATATTAAAATTGCTTACAAATCTTTCGATAAATTGTCTACAATAACACTACCAGCTATACTATAATTGAACTGTCAAACAATCATAATTACTCCAAAATTACTGAAAAATAAAAATGCCATACTTCACGTTAACATCCTTAGAAAACTGAATGATGTCAAATTCAAATGTCCACTAATATGACACAATCCGGGCGCCTGGGTGGCTCAGTTGGTTAAGCGACTGCCTTCGGCTCAGGTCATGATCCTGGAGTCCCTGGACCGAGCCCCGCATCGGGCTCCCTGCTCAGCGGGGAGTCTGCTTCTCCCTCTAACCCTCCCCCCTCTCGTGCTCTCTCTCAATCTCATTCTTTCTCTCAAATAAATAAATAAAATCTTTAAAAAAATAATATGACACAATCCCTTTAATTTTCCAAGAGTGCCTTGAGGGATAGACCAATTGGGATCACTTTTTTCTTTTCCCGGGATCTGTCTCATATTAAACACACAACGTCATTAAAGATACCACCTTGAATAAAACGTTTGGAAATGTTGAAACAGACAATCTAAGTCTGAAGAATGACTCACTGACCAGCTGAGGAACTGTCTCTTGTATGAGATTTAAACTGAGCTCCAAACAACCTGTGTTCATTATGAAGCCCCCTCAGCTACTGATCAGTGTTACCATTAATGCTTTCAAGCATTTATCAGGAAAAGAATGCACTCAAATGGTAATATAATACCTGCAATGAGAACCATTATCATTTAGCTCACATTAAGATTAAGAAGCGAAGTTAAAAATCTGTCAAGAAATGTGACTTTCATGCCTACAACCTTACTTTCAGTTTTCTTTCCCTTATATCTTATTTCATATGAGCTTAAAATGGGAAGATATTTGCAATAAACAGTGCATAATGTTCTTTAAAAAGTCAGTGTTATTTCATAAGTTGGGTTTATTTCATAATAAAGTGTGAGAAACTAAACAAAATTCTCAGATAAAATTATTCACTGAAAATATCAGTTTTCTAACAAGATGAAAATACTCTGGATTAAAAGATGATAATGGTTGCTAAGGCTGTAGGAAATCAAATGTATATGCAATTTAAATGTAAATAGGGCACATACTTTGGTCCCATCCAGGAATACAGGCCTTATGAAAAATACATCACTTACTTTAAAGAAAACACACCAGATATGGCAATACTTAAAGCATCCAAACATTTGACTGTAGGCTTTTTATAACTTATTAATTTTGAATGCTCTTTAGCAGAGAAAAATGGGTGGTAATATCACTCTTAAAGCTAAAGAAGATTTTCTTTATAGGTGACAAAATCCATTGCTTCAAGTTGAAAGCTTACTTTTGTGCATATAGCAATTAATTTATTTAAAATTATGACAAATAGAATTTATGATATGCTTCCTAAAGAATAAGAAATCTGAAATGATCCTAAAATATTCTAGGACATAGGACTCACGGAAATTTTGGAGAATGTGGTTGCTATTGTGACATGCTTTTAAGGGTTATTCTCTTTTCCCTCATAGCAACTTGGTCATCACATATATAGATTTAAATATTGTAAAGTCATCTGCATTTAAAAAAAGCTTGGTTATTTATTTTATCAAGTCTTACTTCTTTCTATATAGCTCTCCTTTTCATATTCTTGTTCATTTTTTATTTCTTTCCAGCTGATTTTACTTTTACTAAGTTAAAATGTGTCATTAAAAATTACCTAGGTAATTAAAATAATGATACATGAAATAAGTTCAATAAAAATAGTTGTCACAATTTTATTGTCATTCGTCCCCAAGACACTTCCAAAAAAGAGTGCTTCCTCTGTCATATTATAGAAACATTACTGTGAGGATTATACTTATTTAAGGGTAAATAATGCGGCACCTGGGTGGTTCAGTCTGTTGAGCATCTGACTCTTGGTTTCGGCTCAGATTATGATCTCAGGGTCCTGGGACTGAGCCCCATGTGGGGCTCCCTGCTCAGGGCAGAGTCGGCTTGTCCCTTTCCCTCCCCCCTGCTTCTTGCCCTAGCACCGCCCACTCCCGCAAGTTCTCTCTTTCCCTCTCAAATAAATAAATAAAATCTTAAGAAAAAAAAGGTAAATAACATCTCACGAACCTCATGCTGTCCTTACTAAAGTCGATATTCTGTTAGTATTCTGCAGTACATAAATGCTATCAATCAGACTTTATTTGTAGGCAATGACAGACATGGTGCTGGGAAAGTGAAATCGTTATTTCCCTTTGGATAATAATAATAATTTGTTTCGTAAGTTTAAGAGACTGTGTCTTTGGCCCCAGTCACCTATTCTAAAATGTGAAGTATTGGTTAAAATTACAATGGGGACCAAATTGAGGGTATGGATGGCTTTATTTATTTATTTATTTATTTATTTAATTTTTGCTGTTTTTTTTAT
>NW_027397079.1:19436346-19536438 GCF_003265705.2 Callorhinus ursinus
TTGTTTTTCAGAGTCCATCGTCTCTCATGGTTCGTCTCCCCCTCCGACTTACTCCCCTTCATTCTTCCCCTCCTGCTATCTTCTTCTTTTTTTTTTTTAACATATATTGTATTATTTGTTTCAGAGGTACAGATCTGTGATTCAACAGTGTTACACAATTCACAGCGCTCACCATAGCACATACCCTAGACATTGGGTATGGATGGCTTTAAACAGAACTGAAGAAAAGACAATGACACCACTATTTAAAGGAATTGTATTATTTAGATTCATATTTTAGAATTATAAAGAAATAAATAATATGTGCTGTTCTCCTTCACTGTTAATATTATACTCTAAGTAAAAAAACAATAGGTTATATTATTTGTTATGACATATATATTTGTAATTGTTAAAATATTTATAATTTTTATATTTATAATATTTTCAAAAGTCCCAATAAAAATGGGCATATTGAGACTCTTCAAAATACTATTTCTGACACAAAAAGTAAAATCCAGTAACAATACTATAAAATGGCACACTGGAATTTAATGATGTTATTTTGATTTGTAATATTTGGCTTAAGTACAAAAAATTTGGATTAATGAAAATGAATAGTTTTATACACTTTGCTAGTGTTGTAGTATTTCCAGTACATATTGTACATTTTAGGAAAAAGTATAACATAAAATTTACAGGTTAGTTTTTTAAATCTTTTATTATTGAGATAAAAATCTACATATCTTGTATGCATAGATCTTGAGTGTGCATTTCAATAAGTCTTGATAAATATTTAAATTCATATAACCACCATCCCAATCAAGATATAGAGCAATTTCATCACTCCAGAAGGAAATCATCTGCTATGAATTCTGAAAGCTGCAAAAAGACAATCCTTTTAAGTAACATCAATAGAAATGTGAGAAGTTCCTGAGATACAGATGTGATATTCTCAGTTTCCAGTTAAAAATAAAAGACACCATAGGGAAATCAGGGAAGAAAGTAAGAAAAGTTAAAGGTAAGAGAAAATATTATTTTACATAGTAAAAGCAATAGAACCAATTATGCAGAAATCCAATGGCTTCTCAATTTACTCAGAGTAAAAGCTAAAATTCTCAGCTGTCCTTAACTATAAGATTTGGTCCCCATCGCCTTTCTGATCTCACCTTCTACTACACCACTTTTTTCTCCTTTATTTGTTAAGTATGTTCTTGCCTCAGGGCCTTTGCACATGCTGTTTGCTCTGCATCAAATGCTCTTTTGCTTGATATTCCCACTGCTGCTTTCTGCAGTCTGTCAGAACCTTACTCAGAAACTTTTTAATGAGGTATTCCTTAGTCTTCTTTTCAAAAAAATCACACACATCCCATACTCAGACCACCACTTTAAATTCTCTTCCTTCTTTCACTTTTTTTCCTTTAGTTCTTATCATTGCCTAATTGACTTTATACTTTATATGTATGTATCTTATTTATTGTCTGGCTCCCTTATGGACCACAGTCACCGCAAGAGAAGTGACTTTCATGCCCAGCTTTTAGAAGAGTTTCTGGTCCACAGGGGTCTTTATTAAATAATTGTTAATGAACAAATCAACTGTAAGAAAACACTCCTAAACATGAATATCAAAAACTGGGGTTAATCAATCAGTAGAATGTTTCTATATTCTAATTTCCAACACTCGAATTTTCTTACTTCATGTATATCTTACTTTGTAAGGAATTACTAAGATATGTTTTCATCCAAGATGGTGCCATCTAGCTGCTCTTGTTAGAAGTACTTGTCAGTAGTCCCAGGCAGCAAAATTCTGGGACCATGATTACCTTCTCCTACCTTTAAAACTCTGCCAGAACCATGGGCTATTGGGAGAGATGTGCTCCGTCAGAAAGATTTTAGGATCCAAATTTAGAACATGCCCTGTGATCACCATTAAAAGCCCTAAGAGCATGTTCTAATATTATGCTAATATTTTATATTTTAAGACATTGAAAACCTGAATTTATGGACAACATCCTAATGTTTAGCACAAACCTACAGCAGTAGTCAACCACATTTAGAACACATTTCTATTTCTCTTCCTTTTTTTTTTCCTTCCCAAAGCCAACTATGTCACCCTCGAGTTACAGAGTAGTTTCACAACCCATAAAAATCTAAACTGTTTGGCCTGGGGTTGGTGCCTACCTTCCAAGAGAAAGAAAGTCAGAGAAACAGCCTGTCTATCAGTCACTCCAACTAAGTGCTTAAAAAGCTATTGTTCTTTTGCAGACAGCAGAAATTTCAAAGTGAGAAAATAATTTCTTAAACCAAAATATTTACCAAATAATACACACAAGTATTATAGTTTAGAAGTTTCATTTTATAAATACTCAATCATCCAATCAATTGATTCTTCATACAATCATTTTAAAACCACCATTTGAGTAACCGACCTCAAATATTTTATTCCTTAGAATTAGGTTACCAAATTCTCAAAGAATATATTTTTTTAAGAATAAATTACAATTGATTGTATTGTTTCTGCTGAATCTCTCTCTTTTTCACACATACACACACACACACACACACACACACACACACATTCACAGACCCTCATAAATGCAAGAATGAAGAACTGGAATAAATTCTATACTATTTTCTTTGGGTGGCCCTAAAACTTACTCTTGAACACATAAAAATATGGAATGTATCTTTCTATATTTCCTACGAATTATCTAATGTAAAGTTACTTGTAAGTATCAGTTGGGATGTACGTATCAATTAGGATGAACTATTTTTCAAATAATACATAAGACCTAATTCAACGTGACTTAAACAAGGTAGAGAGTTCATTGACTCAGCAAATGGACACGTTCAGATGTAGTGTGGGCTTCTGAGAAGACTAATCTGGTCTCCAGTGGCTCAGGTTCTCTGATATCTTCTTGTTATAAACTTTCTTTTTCTCTTGGCATCTTCTTCAGTCTGACCTACCTAGTGGTAGCAAAGGCTGCAGCATTTTCAAGCCTTATCTCCACATACCAGAGCACAGAAGAAATCTTCCTTTTCCTTAACCATTGAAGAAAAATCCTAAGTATTAGTCTGATTGGACCAGCTGAGCTTATACAGCCATTCTGGAACCAACTATTGGGCACAGGGGGTTATATTAGGCCAATAAATTAGGCCATTAATGGCCTGAATGGCTATTACACAAAAGAAAGAGGTAGAAGGAATGCAGAGATGACAAAAATCAATGTTTAATACAAAACTTACTTATACTCTTTAATTCTATTAATTACTCAGCCAACAAATATTTATTAAGTTTCTAAGGGATGGACAGACAAGAATAAGACAGAGTCTGAGAGAAATACAAAGAAATATGACAGAGCTCTTATCTCAAGAAAGCTAAAATCTAGTTTTATTTCAATCAGAAATAAAAACACACAAAAATGAGAGTGCAGTAAGTGCTAAACGTTTAGGCATTGTCATAGAGCAAGGAGGCTTCCAAGAACAGGAAGACCCTGGTAATCTGGAGCAAGTGTAGCATGCTTCCTAAAAGATGCTGGGATAATCCATGATATTTAAAATGAAAACATGGCTGAAAAGAGAATGAGTATGTCTTTTGTAATGCTTTAGTATTTTTTTTAAACTATAGAAGAATCCTTACTGATGGCATTTTGATTCAGCCAGGATATGCATATACTGGCACAGAGAAATGTCTCGAGTAATGTTCATGGAATGCAATACTTATTACTTATTGAGGGGTAAGATCTGAAGTAATCTGTTGCTTTTTCAATGTTTGGACATTGCCTGATTTTTGGAGTAATGAAAAGGTTTAATTTTTAAAGCACTGTAAAGTGATTTATTACTCTAAAAAAGACGTGTGGGTGCGCCTGGGTGGCTTAGTCGTTAAGCATCTGCCTTCGGCTCAGGTCATGGTCCCAGGGTCCTGGGATCGAGCCCCACATCGGGCTCCCTGCTCAGCGGGAAGCCTGCTTCTCCCTCTCCCACTCCCCCTGCTTGTGTTCCCTCTCTCGCTCTGTGTGTCTCTCTCTGTCAAAATAAATAAATGAAATCTTTAAAAATAAAATAAATAATAAATAAATAAATAAATAAATAAATAAATAAATAAATAAGATGTGTGGTTTGTGTGGGAAGAGAGAAGATAGGCATTTTAGGTAGGGGAAACGCATTCTTGGCAAAGATGTGAAGGTGGGAATTAGGAAAGGAACAGACTGACTGGAACAACAGGGGAAGGTAGGTAAGCAACAGGGAAAAGCCTGTGCAGGTGAAACAGATCCAGGTAACTGAGTATCTTGCAAGACCCACAAAGATCTTAGATTGTATAGTAGATATAAAGAGTAATGATGCAAAAAAAAAAAAAGAAAAAGAGTACATTATCAAATTGTCAAGTAAATAACTTGTTCTTATTTAATGGAAGGAGGAGAACTTGGGAATATTCGTATTCTGTATAACTGAATTTTATATAAGTTTATAATTTTATAGTATAACTTGAAAGCTAGATTGTGTGTATATACATGTATATACATTCTAAAATGCTAAAAATGCAGTATATTAAATTCTCCCTAGACAATAGGGAGATAAAACAATCAATGTTTTATTGATCTACATAGTAAATTTTTAAGCTACATACTGAGCATGATGATGAAGTAGGTAAGCCAAGCTGTAAATCATTCTTTTTCTATGAAAACCGAAACATATATATTCTCTCCTTTCCTGTAAGATGCTTATAACAGCAGCTGTTATAATCATACAGCAGAGAGCCTTTCATAACCTTCCTTTTATTTTGGTATGACACATTAGAATAAGAGTCATATTTCAATCTGGGAGGTTACCTAAATAACAGCCCTTTCCAACAGGGACTCAGTCCCAATTCCAGAACTTCCATCATAGGTACTGAAACTGAAATAGAAAGACCAGCCTGCATCAATTTCAACAGAATGCTTTTCAAAGACAAAAACTTATCTAGAATATTTGAATTATAGAATCAATAATTTTAGAAGAAACCTATACATTATATAGTTCTACCCTCTCCTCAATATTAGAAAATGGAGGTCAGAGAAGCTGTGACATATCTCAAATGGCACATCTAAAATGCTTACTCGGAATCTAACCTGGAGTTTTAACTCTGAATCTAGCACATTTTCCACGAGACCATTCTGTGCATGAGATAATAAATGTTGATTCCTGTGAAGTTCAGTGAAAGAAGAATCACACCCTCCACTCCAAAATTTACTGGAGGAAATCTCTTCATGACTTATTCATATGTTCTGTATATAATTCCACTGAGCTACAGACAATGCAAATTTTGCCTAGAAGTTAAAACCAACTGTTAGCAAGAGTGTGGGAAGCAGCATGCAGGACTGACATAGCTCATTAGGAGACCACACACCTTGAACACTACTGACATTTCTTCCTCAAACATCTGGGCTCAGGCCTGGAGCAGTTCCAAAATTTGCAAAGGAAAATGCTATACCAAAAATCCAACCAGCCTTGGCACAAGTAACTTCGCAAACAGTGGCACAGAGATTCATTAGTGATGAACAAAGTAGTGAAAAGACAAAATGACTTTCCGCAAACACCTAGTTTTAATATTAAAAAAGTGCATTCAGTCCCATTCTATTATTTACACTACAAGAATATTATACACATATGATAGGAACTGACTGACATAGGAATGGAATCTGGAGCAAAATATTTTCAGAAAACACTCTCTGTGAGTACACAGATTCGGGAAAAATATACAAATGCATGTACACAGCAAGATAGAACTTAGCATAATGACATTTATTTTCATAACATGTTTGATTTCCATTGTAGTGGGCTTATAATTCCACTTTACCATAAACCCTGGAAAATGAACTGAGAACATACCATTGTCCACTATAGAGACGGAAGAATCTAGGTCTTAAAGTAAGTGGCTAATTCAGGATACTATAGCAGGAAATAGGGGGCCTAAGAGTAGAACTCAAATGTTTTGACAAACCAGCACTAGTTCCAATATAGTACTTTCCTTTTCACAATACTTGCTAGTGTACTTGTGTGATTACACAGGAGAAATTAAAATATAAGAGACAAACTTCATGACAGGAGAGAGTTAAACAGTATGTATAAAATTAATCCATAAGACTACTTTCCAAGTGATGGTTTGCCTTTCCCTTCTTGAATTCAACTGAACTCATTTTGCATTTGGTTCTCAATTTTTCAGACAGAAGTATTTTTAAAAAAAAATGATTGTATAATCTTTTCTTTCATTAATGATTTTAAACATTCCCTATGTAAAGATTTCTGTCTGGCCAAGAAAAATAAAGATGAAAAGGTTTGCCTGGTCAAAAACAGAAAGTGAAAAAATCGATCTAGAAATCTTGTTTATATATACATAATTTAACCTAAATATTTTAAAATTGCAATTTATTTAATTTTCATGCTCAAGGCCCACATTATTTAGTACTGTGTAAACACTAAGGTATTTCTGCAGTGAGAATATGTTGAAAGTAAATTTAAGTCTGGATTTTTGCTTCATATTATTTCCAAGACAACAAAGTTTAGGTGTGGGTGGTGGTGGTTAGATGCAGGTTATAGTCACCCCCCCCTTATCTGGGGGATATGTCCTGCGACCCCCAGTGCTTGCCTGAAACCTTGGGTATTACCAAACCCTCTATATACATGTCAATTTTTCAGACAGAAGTATTTTTTTAAAAAAATGATTGTATAATCTTTTCTTTCTATTAATGATTTTAAACTCTGGCTTAGGGCACCTGGGTGACTCAGGTGGTTAAGCGACTGCCTTTGGCTCAGGTCATGATCCTGGAGTCCGTGGATCGAGTCCCGCATCGGGCTCCCTGCTTGGCAGGGAGTCGGCTTCGCCCTCTGACCCTCTCCCCTCTCATGTTCTCTCTCTCTCTCTCATTCTCTCTCTCAAATAATAAATAAAATCTTTAAAAAAAAAAAAACTCTGGCTTAATTTCATTTTTATGTCATATTTATAAGAAAGAAGACCACTAGAAAGTATTTAGGATAAACACAGTAACTTTATTTTACAGTTTGGGTAGTATTCATTCTGACCTGAATATTTGAATGATTTTTGTGAGTTGAACTGATATATATTCCTCATTAACTAGTGACTGTTTCAAATTGATTCAGATGAAAAATATACCTTATATTTCCATTTAAGAAACCTGAAAACCAAATATGAAAAGTCTACAGTACAGTGCCTCATCAAATATTTTAGTTGAAAGCAAATTTATCTTCTAGGAAAATATACGTATTCCATAAGTGTAGGAAAGCCAAGATTACACATAGTAAATTTGGATCTGTTAACTGTAACTCTCCTTCTCCTGTAAGGCAGACAAACATCTATAAGGAAAAAAAAAAAATATGTCTGGCTCAAAAAGATTGAGAAACTAAAATATTTTATCGAAAAGATTCAATTGAAGAGGAACTGATTGCTTTTGTGATATTCCTTCTAGTGAGAAAGAATAAAAATGTTTAAGACTTGTATCTTTCTTTAAAACCCTGTAGGTTTCCTTTAGGACAAACAAGGGAGAGATTCTTAAGAGTATGACAATATCTTAAAGGTCAGTGAGTCTGACTGACGTCCTCCGTTAGGAGGAAAGTTCTTCAACCTACCAATGACTGTTTCTTTTGTTACATTTGACAATGCTGTGATTTTCTCCCTATGCCTCTTATTCTTCACTCTCACCATCCTTATTTCCCTCAGCAGTTTGGAGATCTTAGTTACTATTTTCCAGGTAATCTCTGTCTGATTCCCCAGAATGGTGCATGAAACTGAACACAATATTTCAAATGTGTTCACACCAGTGCACAGGACACTATTGCCACTTTAAATAGAAGCATTATTTATTTTGGGGGGGATGGAATCATAATTGGATTAATTTTTAACAGGTATGCCTTTGGTGCCACAATGAGTCTACCTTTTTTTAACCTCCGGCACCCTGTACGTGAGTACTTAAATTTAAGTGGAAATATAAGATTTCCTATTTACTCTACTTCAAGGTCATCTTGTTTGCATATCAAATAAAAATTGTATAACCATGGTGCCTTTTTCTCATCCAGATCGTACCAGATAAGATCAGAAAGGACGCAACTAGAGATTTGCTCCAGATTGACGTTAATTCCATAGCTAACAGTAACCTACATACCTGTCTAGTTCATTCACATGTCTGACCACAAGGTTCTTCATTAATTCATTCAACAAATACTTATTGTAAACGTATTCTCTGCCAAAAATGGTCTTAGCTGTTTTTTGCAGCAACATAAAAAGCAGACCAATCGCTTGTGGAGTTTATATACTTTCAGGTCCCTGTAAAGCCAGCCTGCAACTTCCACTTGAAGAATCAATATTAAAATTTTCTTGTTTCCCTTGTCAGTTCACTTGTATTTTTCCCAGTTGCTATTTCAAATGTTCTCTTTTTACCTCAAGTCTCATACAGCCTCCTTTCTCTCTGAGCTTCTATTTGTTGGGGGAAAACAGAAGCCATCAACTGAAGACTCTTTACAACCCAAGCCTATAAAATTTCCTGCACATCATCCCTCCCAGAGAACCTTGTTCTACCTCTCTCTTTCCAAGGTCTTTAATATTCCTCTATACATTAATTCTCTTCTTAAACAAGCTCTAGTCTCTCCATGTTAATTTTTCTTTTCTGAACCGCTTACTATCCTTTTTTTTTTTTTTTAAGATTTTTATTTATTTATTTGAGAAAGAGAGAGCATGCGTGCTCATGAGCAGGGAGGAGGGGCAGAAGGAGAGGGAGAAGCAGGCTTCCCGCTGAGCAGGGAGCCCCATGTGGGACTCAGTGCCAGGACCCTGGGATCATAACCTGAGCTGAAGGCAGACGCTTAACCGACGGAGCCACCAGGTGCCCGTGAACCGCCTACTATCCTGACTCCGCTGTCATCTTCACACCCATTTTTTTTTTTTTCCCCTCGCCTGCAGCCCAGGGCTCTCTGGTCTGCCTCCCCCCGACCCACCCCACGCCCATGAAGCTGTGGCTGTTAATGACCTCCTTGCCATGACATCCAGTAAACAAGTTTCATCCTCTTTTCTGTGAATAGCTAATTTGTCTAACAATATGATCTTTTCAAAACACTCTCTTATTCTATTATACAAGCTACTGGTCATTTTGGTTTTTTTGCAAAAAAAAAAAAAATCTGAACTTTTCCACTCGGCTTTGTAGGTGCCTCTTCCTGAGACTAGACTGTAATTAATGGTGGCCGTAGGGTTCACGTCTCACTCTACATTCTCTCTGTACCATTTTTAACATCAGTATATTCCTGAGAAAATATTTAAATCATGAGTCTGTACATCTCCCCTGAACTTGCAAGTATTATGCTAACTTCCTCGTAGATGTTTCCATTTGGATATCACATGGAAACCTCAAATTCAGTATGTTCAGCACTGAGCTTACTCTGTCAATTCCTACGCCTCTCCCTCCACACACACAATCTTATGTTCTATTTCAGTTAAAGACATCACCATTCAATTAGAAACCTCAGAGCCTTTTTTGACTCCTGTGTCATTCCCCATATGCAAACGAGCATTAAGTTGTGTCACTTCTGCCTTATAGCTTTTGAATTGTGATATTTGGCAGTTCCAGACTATTATATCTTACTTACATTTTTTTCAATAACCTCTTAATTAGCCTCCTTTGCCCCAACACCTGTCTTTCTCCTTTCTCTACAGGGATGCCAGGGTTTTTTGCAAAATGTAGATCTCATTGATCACTTTCTTACTTAAGCTTTTCATGGATTTCCATTATGATTAGGATACCATTCAAATTCCTTGACGTGACTTATAAAGCAACAAGTGGATGGGGAAATATTCGAATGGGTTCAGACAAAGAGAGAGTAAACTCGGGGCATTCCAAATTGGAAAGGATACCTCCCTTTCGTTGTCCTCATTCTAATAACCCTCCCAGCCTCTGACCCCATCATCAAAAAAATGGTCTTATACTAGTTAATTATACTATGGAAGGAATTTAAATCAATCATTTCTTTCTCAAAGATGATTTTTTAAAGTCAATCTACTGTCACTCGAGAGTAAATATTTTCTTTTGCAAGGAGTCCTTCCAATGTTTATGAAATTGCATTACATTCCCTCAAGAGAACCTTTGGACCCCTAAGTGACTAACTTGAACCAATACAGTTCCAATGTCTTAAAAGCTCTGTGTGTCATCCTTAGCAAATTTGTGGCAAATTATGGCAGCAAAACCTATTCCAATCTGACATTAAGCTATTGGTCCTTAGCCCACCTACATACATTCATACATTTCATTGCAAAAAATATTAATGTACTTGAATATAGGGTGTTGCCCTGGGGTATTACCTAACATATGATATATACACAGTATTACCGTTCTAAAAGAAGAAAATCTCTGAAATCTAAAAGACACTGGTCTCAAGAGTATTGGATAAAGAATTCTGAGCTTGTACTAACCTTAATTAAGCTAACCAGAGCCTATCAAACTTTATAGATTTGCAAGATTTCTACAAGAAGAAAACAGATTGCCTTTTGCGTTATAAGAGATTCATTGAGAGAAGTTGTTTAAGAGCAATTTTACTTTTAGAGAATAAGTTATTGCACCCATTTTCAGGATACTTATTTTTTACAGTTGGGCTGAGTTTAGTGCCGTACAGGGTTGAATTCTCTTCCAGTTTGTGTTAGCCTGCCAAGTCACACAGTTAATGCCACATTCACTGCTTGAGTCGTGGAAAACCTTAGACGTCCCGATATAGTTTAAGGCCAGCATTGCCTAATCCAAGTGACTTCTGAGCAATGATCTCTCATAGTTGCTGGATTACAAAAATCAAGTATTTCATCGCTTAGAAATGTCAGTGGGGTAAACTGATATGTGTGAGGGCTGAGACTGTTCTCATTCTCTGTGCCCAGCTGGAACAACAAAACCTCCTGAAAAGTTCGCCACCTCTCCACGTGTGTGGTCTTGCAGGCACCAACAGATTTGCCTTCACAGTTAGCTGCTGCATTTCACCCACTAGAGATACAATTGTATATCTTGGCCCGACTTTATCTCACACACACTTTATCCTGCCCTGTCGCTTACACGGCAATTAGAAATTCTCAGAGCGGTACCTTCCACATCTCCCTGCCACCCTCACCACTCTTAATTTGATTTTACTTTGACTTTTATTCAAGGGCCTCTGAAACACAGTTATCAAGATGTCCTAGAGAGATTTGCAGTGGGCTCTAGTTCCGATAAAATAATCCTTAGTAACCAAAAATCCTCCAGTGGTTTAGGAATAGTGATAAAAACTCTTGTAGACATTCCTGAGTTTATTTTAAAATCCTCCAATAATGGTGTTTTGTTTTGTTTTGTTTGTTGGTTTGTTTTTTCAATAATGGTGTTTTTAGGCTTTCATGCTTTAGGGGGTTTCATTAAATTTGAGGAAAAAAAAAAGATGAACTTCTGAAATTAAAACATACCTAACAAAGCTGTGTTCTAGACTTAGTCTCAAAAAAGAGAAATTTTTATATTGCATAGGTCCCATGACTTTCTCTTAAATGTAAACTAATATTCCCTTTAATGGAAATAAAGGAATTGGACTACAGCAACTGCTTTATTCCTTAAATTGCAAAAATGAAGCACCTTGAACCCAGTAAGAAAACCCACATACCCACAAAATTTGGACCCTCGAGTGTGGACTTGAGTTTTATGACATCTACATACTTCCTTGTCCCCAGAAGGCTTATTAATTATTTGTAACATGTTGCAATAAGAGTTTGTTGTTATTATTGAAGGAACCTTACTGATGTTTCAGGTTTGGTTTTGTATTTCCTTTGTTTTGTTTTACAAGAGGATTAAAATCCCAAAGAAAACTACGATGCTTAATTGCCAGCTTTATGTTACATGAAATCATTTTTATAGCATTAAGAAATATGACATAAATATTAGAAACTAAAAAGCTTCACATGACTTAGAATTTCTAATTAGTAAAATGATCTCTTTTGTTATGACTTGGTTCAGAGCTAGTTTTTCACGTATTTGAAACTTTGTCCTTAGAACTTTTAAGACACCAAAGTCCAAATAAACGTTTAAATAAAATTTAGATTTGCCTCCTACAAATAAAGTGAACATGGAGCAGACATTTACTGTGCTTGCGAACTACTCAAAGAGAGGTTAAAACAACTGTGTTGAAACTCGTTTATTTCCACACTTGGAATACAGTTCTTAGTTCACAACAGAATATTTAAAGTAATTTTAAAACAAATGAGCAATTGTGAAAAGAAACATCACATCAGCTTCTCACCTTGAAACAGATGTAAAAAGGCAAATTTAATCACATAAGGTAATTCTGTAAATATTGCTAGTTATAGCAATCAGACAAATTAAGATTAATTAAACATTCATGATAACTATATCTAAGAAAACCACTGATATAAAAAAATAATAATAATGTAGGGCATGTATTTTGGTATCGTTGAAACCAGATTTACTTTTCAGTGATATGGATTTGGAGAAACATGAATCGAGGAAACCCTCATCAATGGGACTAAATGATATGATCGAATTAAGATAAACTCTTCAGAGTGTTCAAAATAGGTGAACATCATACTCAAGTATTTCAGGAGCCACAGTATGGAGATGGTAGCATAGCATGTAAAAAGGTTCAAAAGATATTTAAATTACTTAATTCTGAATTAAGTAAATTCATATCCATTAAGAAAAGCTCACATTAATGCTTCTCCCATTGATTAGTTTAGCCACGCAAAGATAAGTAGAAAATAGCATCTCTTCAAGATATTTTGTCTGATGTGGAGAGAAAAGGCAAAAAAAAAAAAAAATATATATATATATATATATATATATAATGGTGTTTATGGGGAAAAAAAAGAAAGAACCTTAAACTTCCTTACAACTTAATACCCATCGAGACAAGTACTTGAGACAGGAAGAGGGACCTTCCTCCAGGAATTCAACTGCCTCAATGCTAATACTTTGCTAGAGGCAAAAGGCAATTTTAGCTTGATGTTAGCTAGACCTCTAGGACCCTGCAAGTCTTCTTTAGCATATGGAAATTCCATTGGAAACTTCCTTTAGCTCTTACCCTACCCCCCTGCCAAGATGTATGTTAGCAATCATCCTCCAAGCATATGCATATGGCATACTGATATACATCTTAAGGGTCTCATGACTAAGGTTTTACTAAACAGTAGTAAATGATCTTATCCTAACAGCAGCTAGGGCCTTAAGTTGCTGGAAATCTTGCTTCCAAATTCCTGAGAGACTTAAGACCGTCCCTAACCCTTTCCCAACATGAAAGTATATAGTCAGTCACTCCCCACAACCTCAGTGCAACACTTTCTGTCCACGGGTCCTTTCCCCATGTTTTAATAAAACCACCCTTTTGCACTGAAGACATCTCAAGAATTTTTTCTTGACTGTACACTCCCAAACTCCAATATTTCACATCATTTTGGCATTCAATGTGGGGCCTGAGTCTTCTGGTCTCGACCCTGAGCCTCAGTGCAAACTTGGCGAGTACTTTCTTTTTCTTTTCCTTTACTTTCATTTCAAGGGCTTTTCAAGGAGTATGGTCTTACTGGAACACTCTCATGTCAGTTGCTCAGGCTGCAATCCTCTAGCCCATGGCTGCTCTATGGGGAGGAATTTAAAGCCTTCCTTTTGGCTGGGAAGTTAGTACCATGGTCAGAATGATAATAAGACTCAGAAACTTGATGCCCTCTCTTTATTCCTGTCCTTATACAAAGCTGTCTGTCTTGGGCATGGGACAGCCACCTAAGTCACTAAGACAGCTGCCAATCTAAGACTCCCATGTCAAGTTTCCTCCTCACTGGTCTAATGTGATCCCCCCCCCCCACCCCCACACACATCTCCAGTCTAGCCACTTCTGGCTATAGGCCTCCACTTAGAGCTGGCCAAAAACAGTACCAGTTGAATTAAAACTCAACTGGGGACCATTTCCTAGGAAGTCGGTTATAAGGACTACATAGAATATCGCTTAGACCATGATGGATTTCTATCTTTACTGTTTTCCATCAACATCCCCTACTATTTAAATTACAGAATTGGGTAATTTCCTCTTGTAAAACTTTTCTAGTGTTTTCCATGGGTTAAAAACCACGGGTTCTTCATGGCATGGCAAGGCAAGGCAAGGCAAGGCAAGGCATGGCATGGTATCTTGGTCCATACACTGGCCCATTTGTAGCCTGGAATGCAATAGGAAAGCAGGGTGGCCACTGGCTTCCCTCCTACAGGGCAGGGTGGTGATTACAGAGATTTCATTTGAGGGATGCCTCGGGTCACTTTGACACCAGGAAACTCAGGGATGCCACCTGGTAGTCAGGGGAGATTTTTTTGGCAATGGACCTTCTCTTTTCAGTTCCCAGTACTTTCCCTCAGAATGCCTTTTAACCCACTGGAACAATTCTGATTGCAAAACTTAAGAAAGCCCTGAGTTGTAACACTGCGTGGCCTCGGTATGATCTCAGTTAGATCTCTTCTGCAGGAAACAGGGCAAATGGACAGAGGTACCCCAGGTCCAGGCCTTTTTTTAAAGCAGCACCCAAATCTCAATGGAGGATGGTCAGAAGAAAGGCAGTCAGGGACAAGGAGGCCCCTTTCCCCAGATGAAACTACCCTTAAAAGGGAAAAAAAAAAAATCCTGTTACACCACCCTGGAAGGAGCCCTCTGCCCTTTCCCACGTGAACAACTACCTCATAGGTAGATGAGCGTGTGGACAAAAACCTGACTGCGTGACAGGCACATAGAGGGTTAATCAGATTAAAACGATCTGCCAACATTCTTATAAAAACCCCTAGACTTAGAAGCCCTAACAGCAACTCAACCCTCTTGGGTCCCCTCCCTCTTCGGAAGCTTTGTACTATTGCTCAATAAACTTTGCTTGGCTGCCCACCACTCTTCCTCTGGTCTACCACTTCATTCTTCGAAGTGGCCTGACCAAGAACCGTGGGTGCTAGAGGAAAAGAAAACCTGAACAATCTGAATGCAAAAGAAAGTTGTACAGGGCTTGTGAAGGCAAATCGTTGAAAAGGAATCTTATGGTCAGCAGGAACTAAAGTTAAAATGAATGGATTTTAAAATTACACTGGTGTTAAGACTGAAATTCTGCTTTCTCTGTGTTAAAAAGAGATTGTTGGTCTGCTTTTGATAGGGAAATGTAAACAAAGTTGTATTTTTTTTTTCTTTTCTTTGCCCAGAAAAAACAGTTTCTATCTTTTGTCTTTATCAGGCCTTTAATGAGCTATAATCCTATTTAGGCATGTGCTTTGAAACTTTCTAAGGTTTTAACAAACTTCCCTGAGACTTGAATTGTAAAAGATGTCTCTGACTAATCAGGCTTGTTTATTTGGTACTTTATCTTCTGGTATAAGGTCATCACCTGATATTCTGATTATTGAAGTGTTATGTGTCACAAAAAATAACTGAATTTTGGGGCGCCTGGATGGCTCAGTTGGTTGTCTGCCTGCCTTTGGCTCTGGTCATGATCGTGGGGTCCTGGGATGGAGCCCTGCATCTGGGGCTCAGCAGGAAGCCTACTTCTCTCTCTGCCTGCCGCTCCCCCTGCTTGTGCTTGCTCTCTCTCTCTCTCTCTGTGTCAAATAAATAAATAAAATCTTAAAAAAAAAAAAACACCTGAATTTCCTTGTCAGTTGCATTATGGTCTTTTGTCATTTGCGAAACATGATTCATCTTCAAGAAGATTCATAAAAAGGCTTATGACAAATACAGGCTTGTGATAAATCTTTAAGATCATGATACTGAAATAGGGAAAACTTTTCAGAACTAACTAAAAAGCTGTATTCAGAGTAAGAATTAGCAACATGGGACTAAATGAATTGAGGAAGATTGTGCCTCATGTTTGAAACCGTGTTGGTTCTGTTTGTTCTTCTAGATAAAGGAAATTTTCTCTTAAGATATCTATGACTTACAGAAATGCTAAAGTATTCATTTGTGAACAAATTGAAGCATTTAGCTTTTCTAACCAGAACCCTCTGAAATTCAAAAAGTCTCACTGAGTATTCTTCCGTGGCAATTATAATCATTTGCATAAGTTCAATAAGAGTCTGTTCTCCTTTTAACAGGATACCATTGGAAACACTGGTTATTTTACCAAGGCTTTAAACTGGAATGTCATATTTGAGAGAGACATGACCAGATATGACTCAGATATAACCAGATAGAATTAAGGTTGACTTTATGGAGCCAATAAAGCCCCTTGGAAATGTTGGCCTGATACCTTGCTTACAAAGTTCCCAGTAGCCTTACCAGGTGAGTAAAGAATGTCACTTCCTGGTACGTCCTCCTGCACATCCTCAGTATATTTTGGGGACCTGAAGAAGAGGAATTCACCCAAATCTACAGGTTTGTAGGCATATCTGATGGCAAGTATCTGGCTTGGTTTCTGGCCTAGAGAGGATCCTCTAAGTTCAATCTAGATTCCTTATGAAAAATTCCAACAAAAGAAATTTTGAAAGATCTATATGGCCAATCTCTATTCTTGCTGAGCTTATGGAAATAATTAGGCCAAGTCTGTTAAAATTAAACTTATTTTTCAAACAAATTAGTCTTAATTTGACTATCTCTGATAATAAGGGTGAATCTAGAGAGAAAAAATATGTTTCAGTAACAGTTTCACGGATGTTAAATTCTAGTTCTGATTGTCTTTATTTTTTTTTTAAGATTTTATTTATTTACTTTAGAAATAGAGAGCAAGCAGGGGAAGGAACAGAGAGAGGGGGACAAGCAGACACTGCACTGAGTGCGGAGCCCAAAGCAGAGCTCAGTCCCACAACTCTGAGATCCTGACCCCAGCCAAACTCAAGTCAGACGCTTAACAGATTGAGCCACGCAGGTGCCCCCTGATTGTCCTGAACTGTTTGTTGTTTGCCCAAGCTAGACAACTTGAGGCAACCTTCAGAGAAATTGCCATAATAGTTCATGTATAGACAATCTTCATGCTTGTTATTCTGGGGGGATAATAACAGGAGTCCATGGGCATAAGATTATCTGAACAGCTGAAAAATGGGACATTCCATAAAAACTGTATTATTCAACTATCACCTTGACCAATTCTGTGTGGCTGGGGTGACAAAAATCATTCCTTAAAAGCCAGAGTGTGGGAGCCTGGGTGGCTCAGTCATTAGGCGTCTGCCTTCAGCTCAGGTCATGATCCCAGGGTCCTGGGATCAAGCCCTGCATCGGGCTCCCTGCTCAGCAGGAAGCCTGCTTCTCCCTTTCCCACTTCGTCTGCTTGTGTTCCCTCTCTCGCTGTGTCTCTGTGAAATAAATAAATAAAATCTTAAAAAAAAAAAAAGCCAGAGTGTACCCCACTTCATGGGGTTAACTATAGACTTGTGGACATAACGAATGGCCCCACTTTCCTTATGATTGGATTGGATGAGGCATTTGGGGATGCTCTTTATCTTCTGAGATAAGTCTTCTCCCACTTGCCAGTGATTCCTTATAATTAGGATATTGTTAAGGCTAAACATTAAACAAAGAGGGCTTCTTGATCGTTTTATCCTTTAGCCATATTTGTCCTAGGAGCCGCTTCTATTGATACAAAAGCAGAGGCTTTAGCCAGGCATACAACAGCCACCTTCAAACCCAATGCATGGTCACCCACAAATTCAAAAGGTGTCCCTCCAGAACTGAATGGCCGTTGATATCCTGCCTGCAGCTCAAGGAGTCCCAGAATTACAGGGCTGGCTCCTAACGGAATCCAATGGCTATGCAGCTCTGTCCTGTGGTCATGGCTTCTCCCAGACTGGATAGGCCACTACACTCTGGGTTTTGCCTAAATGCACAGACACATTATTAAAACCATTACCAACCCTGCCAACCTTCCAAATTTAAAACAACCAATAGACACGTTCTATGTTTTATTGGTATGACGACCTAGCATCCATCTTTGTTCCCTCTTCAGGACTGGAAGATGTCATTTGGCACATGGAAACTCTCCCTTGGACTCAGCTGCCTCTACCATTGTGATAATATATATATATATATATATATCTGACTAATGTTGACCCATAGGTAGGGACATCTCTATGTCCCTCTTCAGCAGGAAAAAGTTACAGAAGATGAGACCTTCCACCCTCAGCAACCTTAAAGATTTAAGGGTCAAAACTGTTCTGGGGGGAATGATGGGGAGAACAAAGGCAAAAGAAATATAGAAAAAACAAAAACAAAAACAAACTTCCTTACACCTTACAGCCCATTAACAAGCACTTGAGACAGGCAGAGTGACCTTCCTCCAGGAACTCAACTACCTCAATGTTTAATACTTTGATAGAGGCAAAAGGCAACCTTAGCTTGACATTGGCCCAAACTACAGGATCCTAAAAGTCTTATTTAACATGAAAATCCCTTTGGAAACTTCCTTTATCTCTACCTCCACCCCACTCAAGATGTATGTTAGCAATCATTCTCCAAGAGTATGGCCCACTGATATACATCTGAAGGGTCTCAGTAGTAAATGATCTTATCCTAACAGCAGCTAGCCCCTCAAGATCCTGAAAACCTTCCTTCCAAATTCCTTAGAGACTTACACTGTTCTTAACCCCCTCCCAACAGGTATATAATCAGTCACTCCTCACCACTCCAGTGCAGCTCTTTCTGCCCACAGGTCCTGTGCCCATGCTTTAATAAAACCACCCTCTTTGCACTGAAGATGTCTCAAGAATTCTTTCTTGACTGTTCACTCCTAAACCCCAATGTTTCATATCATTGCCATTATCAAACATAATTACGGTGACCATAACAAGTCAAAGAAATAGGCTGTGGCCATTAAAAAAAAAAAAAAAAAAAAAAAAGGAAAGAAAGCCACTATTTTGGTTGCCCTGAATAGCATTTGGAAGAAAATAGTTGAAGTGTAAAGCTCGAAATTGAGTAAATTCTTGTTTATGCATAAAAGAGAATAGAAGGAACAAGCACTAGATACATATGCAGTCTTTATTACAAATGAAATATGAGATGAAAAATAACAGAAGACTTGTAGAAAATTCCTTTGTTATGAGGAGGTCCAGAATGCAAATGTAAAATCTAGATGCCTTGCCCTTTTATGGCTTTTGGCTTTAAGGTTCTAGTTTTGAGCTCTAAGAGAAATAATATTCATGGAGTGGCTTTGTAAAACAAGAAAAAAAAAGATGGAGTAAAAGTAATGAAAGATAGTTGGAAGAAAGGCTGGCAGGGACAAGCCCCCCCCAACCCCAAGAGGAAACCCACCCTTAAAAGGATCTTATACCACCCTGGAAGGAGCCCTCTACCCTTTCCCACATGATAGGTAGATGACAAAAACCTGATTGGATGACAGGCTTATGGAGGGTTAACCAGATTAAAACAGCCCACCAACAAGCCCATAAAAACCCCTAGACTTAGAAACTCTGGTGGCAACCCTCTTGGGTCCCCTCCCTCTTCGGAAGCTTTGTACTATTGCTCAATAAACTTTGCTTGGCTGCCCACCACTCTTCGTCTGGTCTACCTCTTCATTCTTCGAAGTGGCCTGACCAAGAACTGCAGGCACTAAAGGAAAAGAAATCCTGTAACAAAAGTAGCACCCACTAAAGCAATGAAAGACAATTTTAAGGAGACATAGTTTCTCGAAAAGCTAAGTTACAGGAACTCTAAAGAGAAATAGAGGACAGAGGGTGGGGTTTCCTAGTTGGATTTCCCGGGGTTGCTTAACTTCTCTGGGTCACAATTGCCACATCTATAAAACCTAAATAGCTGTGAAGATATTTAATTGTTATAGAGATTTCCTGAGATATCTCTAGGTTCCTTTCAATTTGAGGTATATAACATAACAAGGCTTTAGAATCTAGACTAAAATGACAAGACAGGTAGATAATTGAGTGATTTTTATAAAAAGACAATTAAGATTAGAAAGAATAGGAATTCAGGGAGGAAGCATCTTTAATTAAACTAGAGAGTTTATTTCTTTAAATCTATTAGAAGAGCTTGCATCCAAGATAAAAGTGAAGTTTGTTGAAATCAAGCCTGCTCAGCAGCCCATCATGTGTGACTCATTGAAGTCTGAGTTGCACACTTAAAGATGAACCAGATGTAAAATAAGATAGACTATACATGCCCTGGCCTCATCCTAGACACAGATGACAAGATTTCCCAGCCTCTGTTGCAGTTAGGTTGTGGACAAACCTATGGATTGAATTCCGACTAATGGAATGTCAATGGGATTGATGTGGCCCCTCACAGGCCTGACACTTGAGAGCAGCCAGAAAAATCCTATGGCTCTCTTTATCTTTCCTTTGGTGGCTGCAAGGGATAAAGTAGCCATTCGGCTCCTGTTAGACTCATGTGAGCAAAACTTCTTTTGTACTCCTTCTAGATGTGAAGGTTTATTTGTTGTTGTGACTAGTATTGCTTACTCTAACAGCAACCTTTTTTTTTTTTTTTTAAGGATTTTATTATTTTATTTGACAGAGAAAGAGAACACAAGCAGGGGGAGCACAGAGGGAGAGAGAGAAGCAGACTCCCCGCTAAGCTGGGACCCCAACAAGGGACTCCATCCTAGGACCCTGGGATCATGACCTGAGCCAAAGGCAGATGCTTAACCGACTGAGCAATTAGGTGCCCCTGACAACCTTTTATTTTATTTTTACTTTATTTATTTTTATTTATTATTTTTTGATCCCCTTTACCAATTTCTCCAACTCCCTACCCCTACCTCTGGTAACTACCCATCTGTTCTCTGTCGCTGAGGTTTTTTGGTTTTTTAGATCCCACATATTAAGTGAGATCACATGGTATTCATCTTTCTCTGACTTATTTCACTTAGCATAATGCCCTTGAAGTCCAACCATGTTGTCACAAATGACAAAAATTTCACTCCTTTTTATAGTTGAATAATATTCTATCATATATATGTATACCTATGTGTGTATATATTTATGTCTATTTATATATACATCTATATATATCTTAGCTAATGTAAATTGTGCTGCAATGAACATGGAGGTGCATATATCTTTTCAAGTTAGTTTTTTCATTTTCTTTGGATAAATACCCAGAAGTGGAATGCTGGGTCATATGGTAGTTCTCTTTTTAATTTTTTAAGGAATCCACATAAGTTTTCTATAGTGGCTATACCAATTTATATTCCCACCAACAGTGCATGAGAGTTTCCTTTACTTCACAGCTTCACCAACTCTTCTTTTTGTCTTTTTGCTAATAGCCATTGTAACAGGTGTGAGGTGATGTCTCATTGTGGTTTGGATTTGCATTTTCCTGATTATTAATGATGTTGATTACCTTTTCATGTACCTGTTGGCTATCTGTATGTCTTCTTTGAAAAAAAAAAAAAGTCTATTCAGATCCTCTGTCCATTTTTTAAATCAGACCGTTTGTTTGCTATTGAGTTGTAGGAGTTCCTTATATACTTTGAATATTATTCCCTTGTCAGATATATGATCTGTAAACATTTTCTCCCATTTAGTGTGTTACTTTTTAATTTTGTTGAAGGTTTCCTTTGTTGTGCAGAGCTTTTTAGTTTGATGTAGTCTCACTAGTTTCTTTTGGCTTTTATTGTATCAGATTAGATTTTAAAAAAAAGTTATTGCAAGACCTATGTCAAGGAGTATATGGCCAGTGTTTTCTTCTAGGGGTTTTATGGTTTCAGGTCTTACGTTCAAGTTGTTAATCCATTTTGAGTTGATTTTTGTGTATGCTGTCAGTAAGTGGTCCAAGTCCATTCTTTTGCATGTGGCTGTTTTCCTGACACTATTTATTGAAGAGACTGTCTTTTCCCTATTATATAGTCCTGGCTCCTTTGTCATAAATTAATTGGCCTTACATACATAGATTTATTTCTGAGCTCTCTATTCTGTTCCATTGACCTATCTATGTGTCTGTTTTTACGCCAATACCATGCTGTTTTAATTGCTAGAGTTTTGATATAGTTTGAAATCAGAAAGTGTGATGTTTCCACTTTTGTTCTTCTTTCTCAA
This sequence comes from Callorhinus ursinus, assembly GCF_003265705.2. Taxonomy (NCBI): domain Eukaryota; kingdom Metazoa; phylum Chordata; class Mammalia; order Carnivora; family Otariidae; genus Callorhinus; species Callorhinus ursinus. Next base: position 19,458,306 of record NW_027397079.1, read on the forward strand.
GATTGCTTTGGCTATCTGGTATCTTTTGTGGTTCTTCACAAAATTTAGGATCATTTTTTTTCTATTTCTGTGAAAAATACCATTGGAATTTTGATAGGGGTTGCATTTATCTATAGGTTGCTTTGGGCAGTAAGGGCACTTTAACAACATTAATTCTTCCAATCCATGAGTATGGAATATCTTTCCATTTATTTGTGTCTTCAATTTCATTCCTTAATGTCTTGTAGTTTTCAGTATACAAGTCTTTCACCTGTATTAATATCCTTTAATAAATATTACTTGGCTTAAAATAAGAATCATAACAGCCGTTCATAATTAACTTCATCAGTGTGGGCTTGTTTCACTTTTTTTAAAAATAAACTATTTTTTTTCATTTTAATTGGTGATTGTAATAATTATAATAATTACTCTAGCAAAATCATTGTGTTACTACTACCAGTGGCTGACAGTTATGATGTCTTGTGTATGTGCCAGGCGCTGTGGTGAATGCTTTACATATATCATGCCATTTTAATTTAGAAAATTCTGTTATGTGATGTTATAATCCTGAAGTTCAAAAAGTTTATTTAAGGCATCCCACTTGTGAATTTAGGTCTATCTGCTCCCTGCAATTTATGCCTTTTGTCATTATACAACTGACATCTTAATTTTTTTCCTGTATGTGAGTGTATATTAGTTTGGTTTGCTGCTAACCACCATCACTCTTTTAGACAGAGCTTTATTTACTCCACAAAAAATTTGTGAGGATCCTATTCTTTTTATTTTTTTTCAGTATTCTTTAATTTTAATTTAAATTAAATTAATTAACACATAATGCATTATTGCTTTTGGAGGTAGAGGTGAGTGACTCATCCGTCTTATCTAATACCCAGCGCTCATTCCATCACGTGCCCTCCTCGATGCTCAGCACCCAGGTACCCCATCCCCCTCACCCCGCTCCCCTGCAGCAACCCTCAGTTCGTTTCCTATGATTAAGAGTCTCTTATGGTTTGTCTCCCTGTCTGATTTCATCTTATTTTTTACTCTCTTCCCCTATGATCCTCTATTTTGTTTCTTAAATTCCACATATGAGTGAAATCATATAATTGTCTTTCTCTGACTTATTTCACTTAGCATAACACCCTCTAGTTCCATCCATGTTGTTGCAAGAATTTTCTTTCTTTTTTTTTTATGATGCCTGAGTAGTATTCCATTGTGTATATACACCACATCTTCTCTATCCATTCATCTGTCGATGGACATCGAGGCTCCTTGCATAGTTTGGTTATTGTGGACATTTACTGCTATAAACATTGGGGTGCAGGTGCCCCTTCAGATCACATTTGTATTTTGGGGGTAAATACCCAGTAATGCAATTGCTGGGTCATAGGGTAGCTCTATTTTCAACTTTTTGAGGAACCTCTATGCTGTTTTCCGGCTTGCATTCCCACCAACAGTGTAAGAGGGTTCCCCTTTTTCCACATCTTCACCAGTATCTGTTGTTTCCTGACTTGTTCATTTTAGCCGTTCTGACTGGTGTGAGGTGGTATCTCACTGAGGTTTTGCTTTATATTTCCCTGATGCCGAGGGAGGTGGAGCATTTTCTCATGTTGTCTGTGGGCATTTGGATGTCTTCTTTGGAAAAATGTCTGTTCATGTCTTCTGCCCAATTCTTGATTGGATTATTTGTTCTTTGGGCGTTGAGTTTGATAAGTTCTTTATAGATTTTGGATACTAGCCCTTTATCTGATAAGACATGTGCAAATATTTTCTCCCATTCTGTAGCTTGTCTTTTGGTTTTATCGACTGTTTCCTTTGTTGTGCAAAAGCTTTTTATTCTTGATGAAGTCCCAATAGTTCATTTTTGCTTTTGTTTCCCTTGCCTCTGGAGACGGGTCTGGAAAGAAGTTGCTGTGACCGAGGTCACAGAGGTTGCTGCCTGTGGATTTTGATGGATTCCTGTCTCACATTTAGGTCTTTCATCCATTTTGAGTCTATTTTTGTATATGGTGTAAGGAAATGATTCAGTTTGATTTTTCTGCATGCGGCTGTCCAATTTTCCCAACACCATTGCTATTCTTTTTTTCTTTTTTTTTTTTTTTTTTAAGGAGAGGTTGAAGTTAGTAGCTCAGTGATTCAGCATCAATGTGACCTCCCCATTCACCTGTTCTGACTTTGGAAATGTAATTTCTCTGCAACTGTAGTCATACTGTTCCTCCCCCCGCCCCCCCTTTTTTTTTTCTTTTGAAGGTGCTTCTGATAACTCATTTCCTCAGAAATAAAACTGGTGCCTTTACTCCAATTCTTCACTGATTTCATGTCTCTTTTCCAACTTGTATCTCATATAGCATATCAGGGTCTTTCATTCTGCCCCCTCTACTTGTTCATCCTGAGACTTGTTTCTTCTGCTCACGAACACTTGATCTTCTACAATTTTAATAAAAGTGTCTGTAATGTTTGCTGACAAACCTCCCAGGATCTGAGTCACTGACCTGAGTACTTTCGTCACTCGCTGGTCTTGTGGATATCCACTAATTGTGCCGCCACTGGCACAGCCACTGAATCTTGGAATTAGACAATTTGTGCTAATGATTCTAAGCCTGTAACTGTCTTTCCCACTCATAAAATAATCTCCCCATTTAGCACTTTTTCATAGATTTACCCTCATGTGCCACATCTTTAACTAAACCACATTAATCATCTAAATCTGAAGTTCTCCTTAAAATGCCATATTGTATTTTCTAATCTAATCCATTTTGCTAATAAATATTCCTCAGAAAAGATGGCACTTAGAGTTTTGGACATTTTTCATTATTCTAAATGTAGTTACGGGGTGGCTGGGTGGCTCAGTCATTAAGCATCTGCCTTCGGCTCAGGTCATGATCCCACGGGACCAAGCCCCACATCGGTCTCCCTGCTCACTGGGAAGCCTGCTTCTCCCTCTCCCACTCCCCCTGCTTGTGTTCCTTCTCTTGCTGTGTCTCTCTCTGTCAAATAAATAAAATCTTAAAAAAATAAATAAATGTAGTTAGACCTGTCCAAGCTTCTGATATAAAAAAAATAAATAAATAAAAATAGCATCTGGTGTCATCAAATCCTAGAGGTGTCTTGAAAGAAAACCATTGATTAGGACATTAAAACCTAGTTTTTAATTTGAGTCATTAAGGAAACAATACATGGCAGTTCATCCCAGTTTACATGGCTAGATGACTAAATCTCCATGGGTTAAAATAATAAAGACAGATTTCAAAACAAAAAAGTTATGTGAGAGAAGGTACTTAAAAGTCTACTATGTGAGATGTAGTGCTGATAATCAGCGATAACTCCTCTGATATCCAACAGAGAAGAAAGCTTGAAACTACACTTTTAAAACTCTGTTCCCAACCCTATAGCCATTAGAATACAACAATGTGAGTTAGCATATGAGATGTGGAAGGTAAAAAAGAAGAAAAGTCACAACTTTTGTTATATACCTGTAGATACTACAAGTGAGCATCAGCAGATGGCAGATATGGGGTCTTGTCCATGACTTTCAAGCATCCTCCAGTGAATTACCCACTTCAGTGCTGCAGTTCTAGCAGTTTGGGGTTTTCTAAAACAAACTTTGTAACTCGTACCTTATGCATTTCCAACAGTTTTATAAATTTCTATCACCCTGTATTAACATTTTTTATTCAAAGTATTTAAAATGCTTTTTAAATATATATACAGAATTCTGGCTGACACATTTATTAGAACCTTCACTTGAATAACCTATTCTGTATTTGACTGGTAACTTTAAGAATGCTCCCAAAATAATGGATCTGTTAAGTTTTGTGTGTGCGGGGACATTTTCAAAAGGCAGGGATAAGGCTTCCCAGCAGCAACAGAATAAACATACAAGGCAAATAGAAGAGAGAGGGTCAAGGAGGAATATGTAGGAACTTAAAAGAGGTGAGAGAGATAATAAAGACAATGTTTACATACCAACACTCTAGGTGTTAGTCTGGTGGAAAAAAAAATGGCAGGTGTACTCCAAGGATTTCTATTAAAGACCACTTACAATAATCAATGGCAGAAAAGCCAAGTTAAGGATTGGTATTATATACATAAAATTGTTTCTATTCTGGCATAAGAAGCTGAATATACAACATGCTCTATAACTTGACTTTAAAGAGTGACTCTTCTTTTAACTATTCAATAGATAACAGAATTACATCCATTGAAATTACATTTTGGCAAACTCTGAGACATCTTCATTAACCATTATGTATGGTTAAATATCACTGTACAGCAATCTAAGAAATAATATTCTTAGCTCACTTGAACTCTACAATTCTAAGACTTGACCTTCTCTAGAGTAACTAAATAAAAATTTAGCATTGTGTAGTATTTGATTACAAAAGTCTAACTAAAGACTGTTGAAAAATATTCAGTTCATAAATTATGCAATTGTGGCTTTAGCCATTTAAGTTTTTACCAGTACAAGAACCTCACTGAATATCCAGGATATTTAACAATGACCCTGGAAATGTCACCTCTTAGAAATCGAGCTACCCTATGACCCAGCAATTGCACTACTGGGTATTTACCCCAAAGACACAAATGTAGTGATCCAAAGGGGCACATGCACCCCAATGTTAATAGCAGCAATGTCCACAATAGCCAGACTGTGGAAAGAGCCTAGATGTCCATCAACAGGTGAATGGATAAAGAACATGTGGTATATTTCATTAAGCGTCTGCCTTCGGCTCAGGTCGTGATCCTAGGGTCCTGGGATCGAGCCCCGCATCGGGGTCTCTGCTCTGCGGGAAGCCTGCTTCTCCCTCTCCTGCTCCCCCTGCTTGTGTCCCCTCTCTCTCTGTGTCTCTCTCTGTCAAATAAATAAATAAAATCTTTAAAAAAAAAAAAGATGTGGTATACACAGACACAGATACACACACACACACACACACACACACACACACACACACACACTGGAATATTATGCAGCCATCAAAAAATGAAATCTTGCCATTTGTAACGATGTGGATGGAACTAGAGGGTACTATGCTAAGCGAAGTAAGTCAATCAGAGAAAGACAAGTATCATATGATCTCACTGATATGAGGAATTTGAGAAACAAGGCAGAGGATCATAAGGGAAGGGAGGGAAAAATGAAACAAGATGAAACCAGAGAGGGAGACAAACCATAAGAGACTCAATCTCAGGAAACAAACTGAGGGTTGCTGGAGTGGAGGGGGGTGGGAGGGATGGGGTGGCTGGGTGATGGACACTGGGGAAGGTAGGTACTATGGTGAGCGCTGTGAATTGTGTAAGACTGATGAATCACAGACCTGTACCCCTGAAACAAATAATACATTATATGTTAATAAAAAAATTTTTTTAAATGTCACCTCTTACAGAGTATTATATATACATACACACGTACATGTATATATAATGTACACATATACACACACACACATGTGTGTATATGTGTGCATGAAGGAACAGGTGTGGAAACATTTCTTGGGAAAGGGCATGAGGGAAATTTCTGGGTGTTGTATATCTTGACAGGGATATGGTATTTGTTTGTTGAAACTCATTAAATTATGCTTTTAAAATTATGAATTTTGCTTTTCATTACAGGTTCATTTTACTGAAAACAAACAAACAAATAAGGAAAAAATCATCTAAACAAATATTGATTCTAGTTAGTAGGATTACTTTTTGGTGGTGGTCTTTATTAACAATTCTGAAACTTATTTCTATATACTGAGGCTTATGGAAATGAATAAATTCACTGAGAATGGGAATCAGAGTTACCACTGTCAAACAAGACACTTAAAAATATGAAGATGGGTCTCCAATTTATAGTGTTTTTATATAAACACACAGTATACATTTAAATGTATACATATTTGCAAATTTTGAATATATATATATATATACACACACACATACATATTCTAATGTGTATAGATGATAGATAAAATAATAAAAGCATAGGTTGTATACATGAACATATTCCCAATCCTCTCACCTCCGAGGCCTTAGACACATGAACCCTCATAATACCCAAATCTTTATAAACAATATTCTCCATGGAGAGAAATCTCAGCTTCCTGAAGAAAAGGCTGAAGGATGAAGGGACATCTTGTGCTTCTAGAATGTAAAGATGTGCTCAGAAAATGACAGGCACTTGTCAAAAGCATACAGGTTACAGATTTCCACCAGCTGAATCCAGGACAATTAGAACATGCAAGTAAATAATACTGGTAATGGAAAATAACCAACTAAATAAAATGTAAATCCACAAGTCCATGCTGATGTAAATAAATAAAGTCAATAAATAAATATGTAAATGGCAAAGAAGGAAAAACTCTTCTTTTTTTTTTAAGATTTTATTTGAGAGAGAGTGAGAGACAGAGAGAGCATCAGTAGGGGAAGGTCAGCGGAAGAGGGAGAAGCAGGCTCCCCACTGAGCAGGGAGCCCAATGGGGGACTCGAACCCAGGACCCCAGGGTCATGACCTGAGCCGAAGGCAGATGCTTAACCAACTGAGCCACTCAGGTACCCTGGAAAAACTTTCTTACAGTAGAACACCAACTAATAAATACAGAAGAAATGATGGATTTAGGAAATTAGCAATGTATATGAAAATAGTGGGTGAAAATTTGATGAGGAACTGGGCATTCATATGGTATTATCTCGTAACTCTCTTATTCATTATTAAGTGAAAAATAAACACTCTAGTGGAGAAACTGACAGCACCATAATCTAGTGATCAAAGTTAATGTTACTAAAATCAGAACAAGCTGTCATCATGCACCTTCTATATAACGCACTGAGGACGTAACTCTACTTGTTCAGCATTCCTGACCCTCCCAGCCTAACCCCTCTCCTCAAAACCCCATAAAATAAAGCTAATAATGGGGAAATGATAGATAGATTCAAATTGAAGGACATTCTACGAAACAATTGAAATTACTGGCTTCTATTTTTCAAAGATGCCAAAGTTAAGAAATGAAGTATAGCTGAAGTACTGTGTAAAATTAAAGATTAAAAAGAGACATTATAATAAATGTAATGTATTATCCCTGGTTAGATGTTGCATTAGGAAAAAGTGACTACAGAAGACACTTTTTGAGACAATTGATAAAATTTGAATATGAACTGCATTTGACTGAGAGAAAGGGGAAACATGAGAGAAAAGGGAAACAGTGAGAAAAATATGGCAACGGTAGCAAAACATAAACAATTGGCAAATCTGAATTAAGGGCATATAGGAATTCTTTGACTAAGCAACTTTTCTATGTTTAAAACTGTGACAAATAATAATGTATATAAAAGGTATAATTTTAAATGCAACTAAGATTAATCAAATGCCTAGAAATAATATAAATAAATAAATATTTAAAAGTTCAGTATCTCTGTGCCACATAGAAGCAGCAGTTTGAAAAATGCCTGGGCTATATGGGAAGGAGATTTAATTACTAATCTCAGTGTATGTGCTGGAGGAGCAGAGATCTTTAGGAGACTTCTCCAAGAACAAAAGAGCTGCCAGGCACCATTTCTCTCCCCTGCTCCCAGCCCAGATAGATGGCCACCTGTTGGAACTAGTGCAAACACTCTCCACCTAGTTTGCTAACAACATGTCCTGCCACCACACTGTCGTGCAGCCTGACCACTCCAACCTACCCTTGGCAGAAGTTCTCCAAAGCAGCTTCAGGTCTCCTCCCACAGTAAACTTGTACAAACCTTGCGAACACTGCATGTTCTGCCCCCTAGTTCTCCTGTAGTCAAACCCCATCCAACCCATCCTTGGCAGGAGTCCATCCAAGGCAGTGCCATAAGCCTGACAGTGTGCAAGTATCCCCACCAGGGGCAGCACCACTCCAAAGTGATTTCTGCCCCAGGGAGAGGGGACGATAACCACACACACCAGTTTCACTGCTGTGTGCAATATCTGGTCTGACCGCAGGCCCTGCCCACCAAAGAAAGCTTCTCAGGACACAACACAGGGAGAGCACCCTGCACTTTGATGTGACCACAGCTCTGGCAGATGCCTGAGCCGACCCAAATCAAGCCCAAGATGGCCCCAGAGTGGCCTGCTAACAAACACAGGCACCAAATCCTGCCTACAAAAGGCAAAGAGAGCAATGCAGATGAATGGACTGCAGGCCAATACAGCTCAGCCACAATAGTTGGGAACACACAAAACACACAGGGGACACCTCTGAAGCACCAGGTTCTGGTGAACAGGGGACATTGAACTGTAGGGCACTACAGGATCGCTTCTTCATAAGGCCACTACCTTCAAGAATAGGAGATGCAGCTAGACTTTCCTAACACAGAAACAGATACAGAGAGTTAGATAAAATGAGGAGACAAAGGAATATGTTTCAGATGAAAGAACAGCACAAATTCACAGCAAGAAAGCTAAACAAAACAGAGATAAGTAATATGCCTGATAGAGAATATAAAGTAATGGTCATAAAGATACCCACTGGAATTGAGAAGAGAGTAGAGATTCTCACTGAGAGCCTCAACAGATAGAAAACAGAAAAAAGAACTAATCAGAGATGAAGAACTCAGTCACTCAAATTAAAAATACTGTAGAGGGTATAAACAGTAGACTAGAGGATGCAGAAGAATGGATAGGTGACCTGAAGGACAGAGTAATGGAAAGAAATTGCATTGAACAGGAGGGAAAAAAAATAATAACATAAAAAAAGATTAGATTAAGGGTACTCAGTGACACCATCAAGCGTAATAACATTTGCATTATAGGGGTCCGAGAAGAAGAAGAAAGAAAAGGAGGCAGAAAAATTATTAGAACATAAAACAGCTGAACACTACCCAAATCTGGGAAGGATCTCCAGATCCAGGAGATACAGAGAGGCCCTCAACAAAACCAGCCCAACCAAGACACATAATAATTAAACTGGCAAAAAGTAGTAATAAAGAGAACATTTTAAAAACAGCAAGAGAAGAAAACAGTTACATACAAGGGAAACCCCATAAAGCTATCAGCTGATTTTTCAGCAGAACCCCTGCAGGCCAAAAGAGTGTGGCATGATACATTCAAAGAGCTGAAAGAAAAAAAAAAAAACCGCAGCCAGAAATAATCAATCCAGAAAGGCTATTATTCAGAAAAAAAAAAAAAAAAAGAGAGAGAGATAAAGAGTTTCCCAGGCAAACAAGTTAAAGAAATCCATCACCACTAAACCAGCATTTCAAGAAATGTTAAAGGGGACTCTGAGTGGAAAGGAAATACCATAAATAGGAGTAAGAAAAACAGGAAGAATATAAGCAGTAAATCAAATATATCTATGAAAATTTATCAAGGGATTCACAGAATAAAATGATATCAAGTATATCTTTGACTATGTACACCATGTACATACAGTGTGGGGGGGAAAGAGAAGTAAAAATACAGTATTTTTAGAATGGTCTCAAATGGCCATGATTATATGGTTAATTAATCTATGACAAAGGAGGCAAGAATATCAATGAGAAGAAGACAGTCTATTTATGTGGTGAGAAAACTGGAGAGCTATATGCCAAAGAATGAAATTGGACCACTTTCTCACACCATACAGAAAAATAAACTCCAAATAGATTAAAGACCTAAATGTGAAACCTTAAACCATAAAAATCCTAGAAGAGGGCACAGACAGTAATTTCTATGGCAATGGCTGTAACAATATTTTTCTAGATATGTCTCCTGGGGCAAGGGAAACAAAAGCAATAATAAACTGCTGGGACTACATCAAAATAAAAAGCTTCTACACAGCAAAGAAAAAAAAAAAACAAAACTAAAAGCAACCTATTTCATGGGAGGAGATATTTGTAAATGATATATCTGATAAAGGCTTAGTACCCAAAATATAAAGAACTTATACAACTCAACATCAAAAATCCCCACAAATGATCCAATTTAAAAATGGGTGGAAGACATGAAAAGACATTTCTCCAAAGAAGACAAACAGATGGCCAAGAGATGCATGAAAAGATGCTCAACATTACTCATCATTAGGGAAATGCAAATCAAATTTTGAGCTGAGATATCACCTCAAACCTTTCAAAGTGAATAGAATCAAAAAAACAAGAAAGAACAAGTATTGATGAGGATGTGGCGATAAAGGAAACTTAGTACACCGTGGGTGGGAATGCAAACTGGTGCAGCCACTGTGGAAAACAGTATGGCAGTCCCTCAAGAAGTTAAAAATAGAATTACCACATGATCCAGTAATTCTACTACTGGGTATTTCCCCTAAAATATGAAAAAATTAATTTGAAAAGATATATGCACTGCTCTGCTTGCTGCAGCATTATTTACAATAGCCCAATTATGGAAGAAACCCAAGTAATTGTCCACTGATAGATGAATGGATAAATAAGAACTGGTGCATATATACAATGAAAAATTACTCAACGGTAAAAAAAGAATGAAATCTTGCCATTTGCAACAACATGAATGGATCTAGAAGGTATGATACCAAGCAAAATAAGCCAGAGAAAGGCAAATACCGTATGATTTCACTTAAGTGGAATTTAAGAAATAAAACAAATGTAGAAGGAAAAAAGAGACAAAATAACAATAACACAGATTCTTAATTATAAAGAACTGGTGGTTACCAGAGGGGAGGCGGGAGGGGGATGGTATAAATAGGTAAAGGGCATTAAGAGTGTATACTTATCTTGATAAGCACTGAGTAATGTATAGAATTGTCGAGTCACTATATCATACATCTGAAACTAATATAACACTGTGTGTTAATTATACTAGATTTTAAAAAATAAAAGTCTAATAGCTCTGTACAATCCTGAAACTTTTAAAAATTCCTAAATAGATTGGAAAACTCAATAGTGTAAAGTGTCAAGGCTCTCCTAATTTTTCTATATATTCAATTAAGTTCAAATCAGAATTAAAACTTTGTGGAAATGAACAGAATGATGTAAGAATTATATGGAATAATGTGTTGGGAAGAGCTATAACAGTTTTAAAATATCAAAATCTGGAGAAATTATATTATAATACTAACTCAAAATCTACAGTATTGAACATAGTGTTGTGTTAGTGAAAGAAAAGACAGACTAATGGAATAAAAAATTAAATTAATAGACCCACACATATATGGTCTTCTGATGGCAAAAGCAGCATTATAATGCAGAGGTGATACATGATTTTTTAAAACAACAGCAATCTATCACTCGGTATTTCAACAGAAAGAAATGAACCTCAATCCCTACTTCACACTGTACAGATCTATTCTAGATGGACTCGAGATCTAATTGTCAAACTTCTTCCAGATAACATAGAGGAATACTCTATGACCTTAGAGTAGCAAAATTTCATAAACATCTCACAGAACAAAATACATATAAGACGATATTGAAAAATTTGGCTTTGTCAAAATGAAGAACATCTTTTTATCATAAGATATCACTGAGGGCATGGAAAGCAAACCACGGCATGGGAAAGATATTTGTGGTCCATATTTCTGACAAAGGACTCATATCCATGATATATAAAGACTCATAGATTTAAAGACAGTATAATAGAAAAATGAAAAAAGAACTAAAACAAATGGGAGCTTCACAAAAGAACATTTTCTAAAGGCCAGCAAAAATATGAAAAGCTTCACAATAGTATCAGTGGTGAGGGAAATGTAAACAAAATCCAAAACTGAGATATGATTAGCCATAATCAGAATGGGAAATATTCAGCCTGTTGATACTAAGAAGTATTTAAAAGTATTGGACCAGTAGGGAATGTCATCCATTACTGGAAGTATTTGTATTGAAAAAAAAACAGTTGACTCTTTGGAGAACTTCAGTGAGTACCAAAACTAAACATACACATAGCTTTTGATCTGAAAGTCTTTCTTCCTTGCATATGTTCTACAGAAATGCATACAACTGTGCACCAAAAATCATGTATAAGAACATTAAAGAGGGGCGCCTGGGTGGCTCAGTTGGTTGAGTGACTGCCTTCAGCTCAGGTCATGATCCTGGAGTCCCTGAATCAAGTCCCGCATCGGGCTCCCGGCTTGGTGGGGAGTCTGATTCTCCCTCTGACTCCCCCCTCTCATGTGCTCTCTCTCTCTCAAATAAATAAATAAAATCTTTTAAAAAAACATTAAAGAATTACTTATAATAGCGCCAAATGAAAAATATTATTAAAAATAAGATGGAAAAAAATGTTGATATATTCCTATAATAAAATATTACACAGCAATTTAGAAACAGCTTAAGTTGCTTCCTTACTCTTTTCTCCATTTTATGAATTTTCATTAACGATCCCAGTATACTTGGGCTCCTAGATTTTTTTTTAAGTCTGATATACTCTACCCAAATCTCTGCGGATCATGATGACCTGCCACTGTTTTGCTGCTCAGTAACCATTCCAAATTTGGAGCCTACGATGAGGAAATTGGTATTGGAAATAGAAAAAAAATAGCGTTTGGGATTAATACAGAAATAAATGAGTGTATTTTTTTTAAGATTTTATTTATTTATTTGAGAGAGAGAGAATGAGAGATAGCACAAGAGGGAAGAGGGCCAGAGAGAGAAGCAGACTCCCCACAGAGCAGGGAGCCCGATGTGGGACTCAAGCCCGATGTGGGACTCGATCCCGGGACTCCAGGATCATGACCTGAGCCGAAGGCAGTCGTTTAACCAACTGAGCCACCCAGGCGCCCAAAATGAGTGTATTTTAAAAAATTTAAGAACACATAGTAGGCAGGCTGATTATTGCTCACAGTCATTAATCATGATGAAACTTATAACATGTTTTAAGTAAGATTTACTTACTATTTGTTCATTGATGGCAGTCATTATCTTGTTAGGGTCATCTTACAAGAAACTGATTCATTCATTTTCTTTTTTTTTTCTCTTTAATTCATTTTCTATATATGCACAAGCATTCATTCAATGCTGACATTTTCTACTTCAGTTTTTCCTAAACAGAACCACCAGGATGATTCTGTGAAAATGTAAGAGCAGCTGTCTAAGTCATTATATTGTTCTTCCTGGCCCTGCCCATCCTGGCCTTCCTGTATTTCTGTCCCTAATTAACTCAACACCAGCCAAACCAGATTTCTTTCTCTTCCCTTAAACACAGAATAGCAAATGTTGGTATGTGCTCTTTGCCCTATTTGTTATGTACTTGCTTGTCATCTTTCAGGTCTTTGCACAAATAACACCTTTACCAGGGAAGAACTTTCCCTGATCATACTAACTTCCCTGATCATACTCCTGACACTCACTAGTTGTATTCACATCTTTATTTTTCTCTAAAAATAAACGTTTGCTACCTACTACTCTCAGGTGGAATGGAGGTTTTTGAAGAAGGACTTTTTTCTTTCTTTTTTTGTCCCATGTTGTATTCCCAGTACTTTGAAGAGTGTCTGCAATATAGTAGGTTATGATAAGCTATTTGTTGAATGAGTGAACGGACATAAGGCCTGTGTGACAGAGAGAGCAATGCTTGGACACACAGGGGATAACCACAGTCATGCTGTCTTAGAGAAGATGAAAGGATGGGGGTGGAAGCGGAGAGACTCACTTCTGATGCCAGCATTAGTTTATTAAATAAAAGCAAAGATGGGAGACAGGATTCCAAATGTAGGTAGTAGGTCTGTCGATTTGGAAGGGAAAGATGAGGGAGTATTTCTCCGCTCCATTTCTTAGGAAGGTATCTGGCAAGCTCATTCAGCTGTAAAGTTTTAGAAATCTTAGCCTTTCTATTTGAGAATCAAGAGGCATGTAATAAGAAGTGGGAGAAATTAAAAGCAGGGGGAAAAGGTGAAAGCATGTAATGACAGCATGAAGGAGAGAAAGTATTTCAGATCGCAGTGAGGCAAACCTATAACTACCCTGCAGAGAAGTTTGCCCTGGGCTCCCACACAAGTTACAGAAGGAAAGGAAAGAAATAAAACTTTTCTAAAATTGTATCATATAGAACTTATTAATTTCGCAGTGAATTTTAGATGTTATACACTTCTTTTTTTAAGATTTTATTCATTTATCTGGGAAAGAGAATGCGTGTGCACTGGAGAGTATACCTGCGTGAGGACAAGCAGGGGGAGGGGCAGAGGGAGAGGGAGAAGCAGACGCCCCACTGAGCAGGAAGCCCCACACGTGACCCCGAGATCACATCATGACCTGAGGTGAAGGCAGATGCCCAACTGACTGAGCCACCCAGGCGCCCCTGTTATACACTTTGGAGTCTTGGGGCAGCTTACACACTTTGATACCCTGATATCAGAATATTTAGGTAAATAAAACAAGAAAAGCAGAGAAAGTACTGCTACCAGGAAATCGGGGCTGAGCTGATGCCTTCAGGTACTGACATTAGCTCTAGTTTCTCTGGAACCTACAACACAAGGATAAATAAATTCAGTTAGAAGGAGGAGGAGGGAGGAACTTATAAATTCATTTCAAGAAACAAGCATTTTACCCTGTCAATTGAGTTCAAAGAGGAATGTATTATGAAGAAGGCACTTGCATTTGGGGTGTCGGGGAAAAAATAAACAACCTTGACAAATTGTGGACTTCAAAATCAACGGCTCAAAGGGACATTTCTTATGGCCACCTTCACTATTTGTGTGTTGAGTATACTCTAAATCTTAACTCAGAAAAGGCATTATATTTTGAGCACCTGAGAAAATATGGTCCAAGCATTTTGGTTTGTGATGTCTTAAGATAAGAACAGACCTCAGGGAATCTGAAGGAAAGGTGAATTAAAATGTTTATTTGACATATTCTCAAATATCACATGTTTAAAATAGCCTTTGACAGAATTTCTCATTATGTTGTGGAACTCTGAGATCTAGACTTATGGAATTGCCTGGATCAGTCTACTTCTTTCTAGATGTGGCCAAAAACAGATCAAAATTTATCCTTGGAAGGAAATATAAAACATGGTCAAACAACTGAGGCAGGAATTTGCTTGAAATCATGGAGAACATGGCCATTTAATATAAAATTGACAGATTTAGTCTAAATATTTTTAAATTTAATCAAAATAGAACCACATTCTTGTTAAGATGGACTTTCCATCAGGTGTTAGCTGAAGTAGGAAAAGGCATTAGGGTCTCGAAAGAATTCTTGAGATATCTTTGGTGCAAAAAGGTGCTTTTATGAAAGCCCGGGGACAGAACCCGTGGGCAGAAAGAGCTGCATTGGGGTCATGAGGGGTGGCCCATTATATGCTTTCAAGGTGTGGGGGGCTAAGGATAGCACCAGTGTCTAAGGAATTTTGGAAGCAAGGTTTCCAAGACCTTGAGGGGGCTAGCTATTGTTGGGAAATGGTGATTTATTACTGTCTATTAAAACCTGAGTCGTGAGACTCTTCAGATGTATATCGGTGAGTCATTTGCTTGGGGGATGATTGCCAACATGTATCTTGGGGGGTAGAGATAAAGGAAGTTTCCAAAGGAATTTTTATATGTTAAAGTAGACTTACAGGATCCTGGGAGTTGGGCTAAGATTACCTGTTGCCCTTAGCAAAGTATTAACATGGAGGCAGCGGAGTCCCTAGAGGAAGGTCACTTTGCCTGTTTTCAAGGACTTGTCATTGAGCTGTAAGTAGTGAGGAAATCAATAATTTTTCTTCTGCCTTTGTTTCCCACATCATTAACTGTGAGTTAAATGAAAACAGCAGCTATTTACTGAATATCTCCCACAGATCGAAATCTTTCTGTATTATTCTCTCATTCTACTATCAGAGTCACATAATGTAGACAAGACTCTTCCCTTTACTCCTTACAGTTGGGGAAACTGAGGAATATAAAGGAAAATAGTTTAACTAAAGTCACAAAGTTAATGGAAAGGCCACATATGGAACACAGGCACGTTTTTAACCCTACAATGTGGCCTCAACTTGTTGAATAAAAAGATTTCTGAGTAGAGTTACTTAGTATTATACATATTACTGAGGGACACATTTACAAAATGTAACGACTTTAATTTAGTGTAATTAATAATAAACTGTTTTTGACAGTAATTCCTTAAGTGTTTCAGAGATTTCTTCATTCTCTCCCATTTAGAAACAATAAAACGACGTTAACAGCACAGAAGATGTTTTTTTCTTGTTTGGTATATCTGGGGTACATGCATTCAATAATAGCTGTCTTAAGTTGTTTCCAATGTGCTTTTTGAAAGGCTAGGCTAAAACATGGTCCTTTCAGGTGTAAATATCACTTAATGTAAGATCTACTAAGACTTTAGTCAACTGGGATTTTAGTAGACCAGGTTTGAGGAAGTATTAATATCACACGAACTGTATCTACAGAATCTAAATTTCTATCCTTACAAAATTGATAATGAGTGCTGTAAGAATTCTTTTGATCTGATGAGAGAACGGCAAGTATGTATCTCTGAAAATTAGATCACATTTTAACTTTTAAAAAGAAACTGCTCCTGGGGACTAGTGAGTCAATTAGGGGAAGGAGTCTCTTCAACTCATGAAGATTAAGTGTACCTTTCACAAATGAATCAAAAATAATCCAATTCCCAATGGACTACAGTAATTCAGCTATCAGAGATCAGATATTCTTGAGGGACTAAAATCACTAGATCTTATTAAAAGAACACAGGATCCTAAAAGTTCAAAGGAATCTTTGTAGAGCTGCATTTTTGAGTGAATGTTCTCTCTAGTGTTCAATGGAGTATGAATAGCAACAGGATTCCTCTTTCAAAAGAAATAATTCTTGCCAAAATTAAAATCTTTGATAGGTAATACAAATTCCCCCATTGAAATTTATTATAATCATAATCATGCTCTCATTCTTGTTCTTGAAACCCAGTATTATTTGATTTTTATCAAGTCTTCAGCTGCCTGCAAGAGAGTTTCACTTGAGGTGTTGTTCCTATAACTTTGCCAGGAATTAACCTCCAGGCAATATTTATCCTATCAATTCCACAGACTGTCAAGTCAGCTGGGAGTAGTCAAGGCTACTTTTAGATTATCTAATATCTGTTGATAGGAAGCCTTTTTTTTTTTTTCTCCAGAAGAGAAAATAAATAGTATTGCACATTCTTTTGTCCTTTGGCAGTTAACACTGAAACTGATAAATTACTTTCTCCATATAGAAAAACATCTTCCCTATAAACCAATGATTATAGTTCAGATATATTATGTATAAAATATTTGAAAATAATAACATTGAGGATAAGAATGAAATTTGTATTGCTGGTTAGATTTTTTTAATGAAATATTTGAAATAGAAAAGTGGAGAGAATAGAACACATGTGCCAAGAAATTTTAACAAATGTGAACAATCAGGTATTTGGTTCAGGTTTTTTTGTTTTGTTTTTGTTTTGTTTCAGTTATTTTTTATTTTTTATTTTTATTTTTTTAAAGATTTTATTTATCTGACAGAGAGAGACACAATGAGAGAGGGAACACAAGCAGGGGGAGTGGGAGATGGAGAAGCAGGCTTTGTGCCGAGCAGGGAGCCCAAAGCAGGGCTCCATCCCAGCACCCTAGGATCGTGACCTGAGCTGAAGGCAGAAGCTTAATGACTGAGCCACCCAGGAACCCCCTGTTATTTTTTAATAAACAACTCAGGTACAGATCAAGCCCTCTTTTCATTCCTTCCTGCTGACATTTCTCTCCTTTCTCACATTTTTAAAATTCTTTCAAATTGTTCTAACATTTTATGTAGCTCCCTAGAGGCTTTTAATATTTAAATTGTGACGTTAAATTCAGCTGGGTTTTATGTTTTGTGGCAGTTACCTGAGCCTAGGTGGTTGTACTGAAGTATCATGAGCAACTCTAACATTTTTGCTTTTACTGGAGGCACTGGGGGCCCTACCAGACAGTGAGATTTTGACTCATTTGGGGACACTTCTTAATTTCTTTGATTTCCTGCCCCCCCCATCATATCCTTGAACAGTGGGCAAAATTCCTGTTGTTTTCTAAAGCCATTGTGAATAATTTTTCTCCCTCAATCTTCACAGATTGTAGAGGTAAGGATGAACCTCTAGGATATCTGAACTGACAATATGAGGAGCTTCACAGAACTCCTCTGTGGGAAAACAACCATATGGATCAATATGTTTTGTTCAGATGCTGACCTCTCATTATGTAAGTATGCTGGCCCATATGTACCAGGTAAACCTATAATATACTATGATAAAGGAGATTCAGATAAGGACATTTTTAAAAAAAAGGAAAAATGAATCACCTAATTTTGTTCCAAGAATGAAGAAAATTAATTTTGTCATTTAACAAACTATTCCTTTTTAAAAGCGTATACTTTTTAATTTTATTTATTTGACAGAGAAAGAGAGAGAGATCACAAGTAGGCAGAGCGGCAGGCAGAGGGAGAGGGAGAAGCAGGCTCCCCACTGAGCAGGGAGCCCGACGTGGGGCTTGATCCCAGGACCCTGGGATCATGACCTGAGCTGAAGGCAGCCACTTAACCGACTGAGCCACCCAGGCGCCCCTAAAGCATATACATTTATGAATGTAAAATAATGTATAACATTTTTTGTTATATAATCATACTTTACTTTGCCATTCTTTATTCCTAAGTCATTCTTTGGTGGTAACTTATTTCTCTGGAAGACATCATGTACTTCCCTGCACATCTAAATTACTACTGCTTAGACACTAAGCAGAATTGGCTTGATGTTCTTTTAAATGGCAACCTAGTACAGAACCAATTTAATCAAATTGATTGAAAAGGACTACAAATCAGAATGTAAAATATAAACCATGAGAAATATGCCTTGCAGTTGAAAATGCTCTGTCAGCTTCTCCAAATATCATAACAACCAAATCACAAAAGGAAAATAGATACTTTAAAAAAGAGCAAGTTGCAAATTTGTCATCTAAATTAAATATGTTCTAAGAGATCTCATGAAAGGTTCTAAGTTTATTCTGTGAGATGTCTGTAAATGTCATAAAATGACAGACATCTAGTTGCTTTGATTTTTCACTATAATCATAAAAGCACAAAAGTTAATATTTAAAGTACATGGCAGTAAATTTTGAAATACACAAATAAAAATATAATATTACAGAAAGGGAAGCAGTGAGGAGCCTGTGTTGATGTCTTAACCTCACGGGGGGCATTCACTGTAATATCAGTAAGATTAGTGTAAGAATGGCAGTAACATGCAGGAAACACATTTTCGCTTGCTCAAATATTCATTATTATAATAGATAAAATTTTAATTGCCTGTTTCCCTTGAAGTGTAAATATTTGTGAGATATGAACTACTCTGTAAAGAAATCTTAGCTTAAGAAATATTAAAAAATGAATTATTTACACAAGTACTTTTCCCAGTCTTTAAATATAGCCTAAGCATTTTTATAACTGAAAAATAAGATTTGAATCTTTATGTACAGATGATTTTATATGTACACATGTGATTAATATAAACTCAGAGTGATCATATGCTAAGACTATGGTTCAATAAACAAAGATATCTGTAACAATGACAAGTAAGAGTAATTTTGGAAAACAATATCTTATATTAAAATTTTATTAATGTTTAACCTAAAAAAATCTTTCTGTTTTCCCTCAGGCTCTATATTCTTTTTAAACTTTATTAACCATTAAATTCCTGAAATTGTGAAGGACAAAATGAATTTCATAAAAAGCTATTTACCTCTCTCCAGAGAAACGGTAAAAGTCCAAGTAAACGAGCTAAGATTACGAATAATATCCTCCTAAAAGGACAGATGTTTTAAAGAACTTCTAACCATGCAACTTGTTCATTCATCTACCAAAACTATAATTAATAGAAAATAAACATCTGACTTCAATTAATAATGAATTATTTGACTTTTGGAGAACAAAAATATGTGTCTTTCATGGATTTTCACATTGAACTCAACGGAAATAAACAGATCAATGTTATTTCAACTAAATAAAAAAGCTCTAAAATAAATGTATGCTGGGGCACCTGGGTGGCTCAGTCCTTAAGCGTCTGCCTTCGGCTCAGGTCATGATCCCAGGGTCCTGGGATCGAGCCCGGCATCGGGCTCCCTGCTCCGTGGGAAGCCTGCTTCTCCCTCTCCCACTCCCCCTGCTTGTGTTCCCTCTCTCGCTGTGTCTCTCTCTGCCAAATAAATAAAATCTTTAAAAAAAAAGAATATATGAATCATCAAAAATATATTTGGGGACTGATGATACTTGTTTTAGTGCATTTTTACAATGATCTGAATATATCCTTTGATGTAAAAGTAATCTTTAAAATCTATTTTTATTTATGGCTTCAAAGGGGGTGGGGAGAACTATATAGAAGTGTATGTATGTGTGTATGCATGAGAAAAAGAGAACTTCTAGACAAATTTCATCGCACAAATTGCTTGCTTTGAAACACAAGCATTTTACTTAAAAAAGAGTACATTTTGTTTCCATTTAGATCACATTATTTTAAAATCATTTCAATGGGCATAGTAAAAATGTCACTTAAGCTGCAATACATCTAAAAGCGCATTTCAGAAGAGGGGCGCCTGGGTGGTTCAGTTGGTTGAGAGACTACCTTCAGCTCAGGTCATGATCCTGAAGTTCCAGGATCAGGTCCTGCATCTGGCTCCCTGCTCAGCAGGAAGTCTTCTCCCTCTGACCCTCCCCTGTCTCATGCATGCGCGCACGTGCGTGCGTTCTCTCTCTCTTTCTCTCTCTCTCTCTCTCGCTGGCTCTCTCTCGCTCTCTCTCTCTTGCTCTCTCTCGCATTCTCTCCATCAAATAAATAAAATCTTTTAAAAAAGTGCATTTCAGAAGGAAAGAATTATATGCATTATATATAGATTTTATATATAAAAGACTATATATGTAATGACAAAACAAAAATGACAGCGGTTTGAAAGCAGATAAAAGAACAAAAATGTATCAAAAACAGTCACAAGATCTGAAAAATTACAGATATTTGAAAAGTCAAAGATATTTAGAAAAATCAAAGATGCTTGGATCCATTTAGTATCAATTCAATAATACCAATTATAATTTAATGCTGTATAAAAAATGATGTTCATATAATGGGTATGAATAACCACATAAATTTTGTGTAATGGATTTTGACAGTTCAGGGAGCTTTGTTCCACCCTCAACACCACATTCTTGGTGATGACAGATACGAAGAATTTTTGAAGAGTTAACGTTTCTTTTTGAATGAGAAATTACCCTGACCTTGGGAAAAGTAATCTGGATTTAAAAAACAAAAAAAAAAATCTCAAGGGCTATGCAAATAACCAGATTTACCTGGTTGGTGCAAGTGGCAATTTTGCCAATTGTCAACTTGGTGTGAATATTTGTGTCCTCCCAAAATTCATATATTGAAATTCTCACTCCCAAAGGTGATGGTATTGGCGGGGTGGGGGCAGGGGAAGGTTAGGAGGCAGGGATCCACTCTCATGATTGGCATTAGCACCCTTATAAAGGAGGCTCCAAAGAGATCCCTCGCCCCTTCTGCCATGTGAGGATAAAACAGAAAGCTTGCCACCTGGAAGAAGGCCCTCACCTGACTATGCAGGCACCCTGATCTTGGACCTCCAGACTCCAGGACTGAAAGATTTAAGTTTCTGTTTCTAAGCCACCCCGTCTGTGGTATTTTGTTATAGTAGCCTGAAGGGACTAAGACAGCTGCTAATGTACCTCTCCCTGAAACTGGTCTTCGTTTTCTCATTAATACATGGATGGGGATGGGCTCTGCTCACCACTGAATACAACTTTTTATTAAGGTCTTGAAGAGTATCATGGCCCTTCTAGCATTTAGTCCAACTTCCTCAAGAATTCGTGGCCAATTCAGTTCCTCTTTTACCTCATTTGACTCAATGTCACAATAAAAACTGTCCCTCCCTTTAATAACCAGCTAATAACCAACCTCAATTATTCTATCTACATCATTTTTTCCTCAAAAAGTTGAGGCATCTTTTAGCTCTTCCCCATCCCTTAATCGCTTAGATACACATCCGCCATTATTCTAAGTTTCCGCTTTGTAAATTCTTCCCGCAGATTAAGCGGATCCGATACAAAGAATCCTTCATGCCCTATTCTCCTGCAACAGAGTTTAAGTATCTAGAGATTCCAAGATGAGATTGCTGATGATTTCCTCTAGGACACTCTCTATAATACATGTGGTTTTCTTATTTTTCTCACCATTTGTAATTTCTTCTTCCTTTTCTCAGGCCTTTTAAGAAGGACGAATTCTGAGGAAAACTATTTTGCTAAGAGAGGTGATGGGTGCAGACAAAAACTGGGGTGGGGACAGATGGCTGAATTTTTCCAGCTTTAGAAGAAAGAAAAAGAATTAGAAAAATCCGATGATAAGAAGTTGAGGTAGAAGAAAGATATAAGAGGATTAGAATGTGGGTCAAAGAAGAAAAAAACATGCATACAAGGAAGAGAGGGAGAGAGAGATTTGTGGCAGCTCTAAAGGCCTGAAGAAATTTTGTAAATAAGAGAAAAGGCTAACACAGGCATGTTTGGAGTGTTTTGTGGTTTGATGTGTGAAATGCTTCCTTCTTTCTTCTCACCCTGAAACCCTTAGAAAAATTTACATTTCTCACTGAAGTAGAGAAGCTGAAGGGATCCATTTTTAGAAAGGCTCCTTCTCTGCTGTTTTTCCACTAAGCCCCATTTATTCATGTTCCGTATTTGCCTGGAACAAGCCAAAGAAGCTATGTTCCCACTTCAAGGGGGAAGCAAAAAAAGTGAATCATTCTCTGAGTTTTGTCCTAGGCCCCAAACACCTGATAACACCTAAGAGTCAGATCCCAAACATGTTCCAGAGGTTAGCTTCAAACACACCTCGGCTGAGGCTGGCATCAGTATCCCCATGTGGTATGAAATGACCTATTGTTCACCTGACACTCACCTTTGATTGGATCCCACCCTGGATTCCCGGAGGGACATGTTCCCTAGACCTTTTTTCTAATACAAACCCTTCGCCCCAAGCAATAGCAAGACTCACTCCCTTTCTTTTCTGTGTCTCCCACTCTGTCTGCTATCCTCTGTCACACTGTTCAGTAAACTCTGTTTTCACTTTTTCTGGCTCGAATTTGATTTCTGTCCTTCATGATACCAAGGATTCTCTTGGCGGGTCCTCTGGGATCCTCCCCTGGGTCCTCGGACTCAGCCTGCCTGCGTCATAATCAGTGCGTTGGGGGTTAGACGGATATTTCTTTCTTTGTGGAACTTCTCTCAAAGTTCCAATTACAGTTCCAATTAAGGCTAATTACATCAGCATTCCTAAAATAAGCTACAGGTTTTACAATACATACCTAAAACAAATAAAATTCCCTTTCTCCCCTGAGCAGACTCATCAACTACTCAGTGGGTACTGAATTTGTTTCCACAGAGTTTCATCTGTGAATTATGTTATAAAATGGCTCCTAGTGATTGACTGTGACATACCGGAAATCCACCATCCCTTCTCTTTATTACAAAATCTAGGCCCTCTGAGTTCTGTCTATTGAACATCTTCTGTACATGCATTCAGAATCTGAAACAGTTTTATCCTTTATATGATGCCATTATCTGCAACCATTAGGGTGTCCCAGGGTCTGCCGAATGACACATTGATTTATTCATTCTTTTAACAAGTTTTGACTGATCTCCTATGCGCCAGTCATTTTCTAGAGGTGGACATTGAAAGCTAAACAAAATAGATATGGTTCCTGTCCTGCTGGAATTTACATTCTAATGACGACAAATAAAAGAAACAAAGAGGAAATATAGAAGCATAAATGTTAAATGTGTTACAAAAACAGAGAGACTAAGAGATTGTGATAAGAAAATGAAATCTTCATGAGGAGATGAGACTCTTTAAAACCCTTTTCAATCATTTTTCATTTTCATGTTAACATGAGCAATTCAAAATTGTATATTAATTTGATTATTTCCTTTAATGAATTTGGCAAAGTGCAGAAAGGGCCAAATTGTTGTAAAGTACATGTTTTGCAAGCCTGGTTACATTTTAAAGAAGTATACCATAAATCTTGATTGAAGAATTTGCGACTGTCTCTTCTGAGTTCCCCACGAACATTCAGGGTTTTCTTTGCTATACTTTTTGAATGAATTTATATCACTTTTTCCTATTAACGTCAGCATGTTTTTAAGTTCCACTTTTGCCAGGGGTAGAGTCTTATTTTGCTTGAGGCTTACTTGACCATTTTTATTAGCAGCAGCTGTTATATTATCTGTGATTAGATTTCACCTGCATCAATTCATTTCTCTCACCATCCACAGTTCAAAGTAAGTAAATAAACTTAAAACCAGCATAAGGGACAACTAAGGGCACAGAGGACAAAATAAATTCAGCACCTAAGTAATAACCCACAGCAAAATAAAATACTATTTTTTTTAATTTCAGCATATTAAGTGGAAAATACAAGAAAATATGCAGCCATATATTTTGGATAAAACTAGCAGGCTATAAAGTAGAGCAAAACAGGCTTCCCGTGCAAGGTAATTAGCATTATGCAAAGAGAGAACAAGATATTAAGACTTGACATTCTAGATTTAGGGTCTCCACCACTCCCTTCTAAGTAGAATTTTCTTCAACTGAGAACAAGTTTTCCTTAGAAACAATGCCACACATGATGGCTTGATGTATAAGTCAACCCAGGGAAGCTAATTTAATCTATAATGTGATTTTGGGGACAATACTGTACCAGAGCATTGTGTATCTGGACAATCATACACAAACAATGATTATGAAAAAGATGCTTTTTCAGATGAGTTCATTACAAATTAGAGTAATGAACAAACAATATACTATGACAGAGTTAA
Source organism: Callorhinus ursinus (assembly GCF_003265705.2). NCBI lineage: Eukaryota > Metazoa > Chordata > Mammalia > Carnivora > Otariidae > Callorhinus > Callorhinus ursinus. Next base: position 19,483,010 of record NW_027397079.1, read on the forward strand.
AAGGCAGAAACAAGGGGCGCGTGGGTGGCACAGTTGGTTAAGCGGCAGCACTCTTGACTTTGGCTCAGGTCATGAACTCGGGGTCGTGAGATCAAGACTTGAATTGGGCTCTGCACTCAGTGTAGAGTCTGCTTGAGATTCTCTCTCTCCCTCTCCCCTGCTCGTCCTTGTTTGCACCCTCTCTCTCTAAAAGAAATAAATCTTTTAAAAAAAGGCAGAAACAAAAAACTGAAAGAGCCTACACCAAATCAAATAGAAATCATATGATCTCTCAGAATATGAGACAATAACAGCCTGAAATAAATGACAAAGATAGTTACTTTCAGAGTCACCTCGAGAAAGCTTTTGTTCCGTCTGCCATCCCAACTAAAATAGAGCCCACAAGATGGCATTTGGCCCACACTTTCATATCACCCTATGCATAATTCTATCATCAAATTACTGTTGTTTTACTTGTGTGTTTCTCCCACTGTATTATGACCTAATTGAGAAAAAGAGACCAAATCTTCCTAATTTCTAACACACAGTAGATGCTCAAAACACCCTGAGAAACTGAGTCATCTCTACGTTTCAAAAAAAAAGCAGGTTTAAGTAGATTTACAATTCATAAGCTCTCTGGTTTTACATTTTACACTTGATGGTTTGCCAAGTTGATTTCAGGACCGAATTCATTAACATATGTGTGACTGCCCTATGCCTGTCCCTTCCCTCCCTCTACTACCCAGCCCCCCAGCACACTCTGGGGAGATTAAGTTTCTATCCCACAGGTTCCCTGGTTTGAGAGCCTAAATCAATCTACATTACAAAAAAGGAGAAAGTAAAAGCAAGGGGGTTCAGGCTGGGAAAGAACAGTGAGGAGAAAAAAGTGCTTTTGAGAACTGCTGCTGTGGTTTGCGACTTAGTCTTACCGACCTTTCCCTAGAAGCGCAATTCAAGTATTGGAATGCCTTTTTAAAAAAACAATTTTTTGCTGACTGGACTGTGCTGCTTTAGGAACTCTGCAAAGTTTGGTCCCTGTGAGTTGCTGGTTTTTTAAACCTTACATTGGAGGAGGTAAGTATCTAGGATTTGGGACTTAAACTGCAGCATTCGGCTGCATCTCAGATTAGAAGCTTTGCCTCAGATTGAGCCAAGAATTTTCATCAACCATGACCATCTGATTTTGGGGGAATATGCTACAAATAATAAAATTTTAACAGGTAGGGGACAATCAGTGTAGGTCTGAGAATATAGCCACAAAATCAATGCTGAGATCAGAATTCCAATTTCTTTTGTGAATGCATGGGTTCAGAAGTGCCTGTGTACTCAGAAGAAGATGCTTAAATGAAACTGTATGGATTTGTGAAACGAAAGTTACTTTACCTTAATAATAATAATAATAATGTAGTATATGGCAACAATAATATTTAACATTTAGTAAGTGCTTTCTTTGGGCCAAGCTCTACTTTGAGGACTTTACAGACATCATTTTATTTAATCCCCTTGATAATTCTTTGACTTAGGCAATGGAACTATGTCCCATTTCACAATAAGTAAACTAAGGCACAGGGAGGCTAAGTATTGGGTCCGTAGTTAAGCATCAATCAAGTGTGGGAGCTTGGATTCAAACCTGGGAAGTCTGGCTCCAAAACGTTCTCTCTTCCCCACCATACTGTGCTATCATTATTTCCTAAGAAGCCAGCATCCTTTCTAGGTAGCCAGCAAAGGTCAATGGCAGACTGGATGGGATCAGCTGAATGCTATTTCCCTGCACCTGCAGTGAAAAAAACAAACAAACAAACAAACAAAAACCAGATCCTCCAAGGGGTCTGAATGCTATTGTGGGGCTTGCAAATAAGCCGTCTTCGGACTGCCTTCAGCTAGAAAATAAAGACATATAAGTAGCATGTGCTATGGACCGGAGCAGTGTCTTTAGGTTGTGTTTGGCACATGCCAGCGGCTAAAACACTCTGGGGTACAAATCTGCAGGGTACATCATAGCACACCATCCACGTCCAGACATCATCCATGACTTCCTCTTTGTAGAGGATGGCCTCACTGTTCCTGAGTAGGTGCACTGCAATGTGTGCAGAGCCTGAGACTTATGTCAAGTCCTAAAGAAATATGTCAGATGAAAAGGATAATGGGCTCCACTTTCACGTTCCAACTGGCATATCTGTGAGAGTGGGCTGTTTGCCAAAGGACATTAAACTAAGCCTTGGAGAAGTAGAAAGAGCTCAACCAGATTCATTCAGTAGAGAATTAGGATCAAAATTCATTAAAACTGGATTCCTCAACTTCTGTTGGTAAAACTGATCAGGACACAGTGAAAGTTGGTGCACCCAGGCCAGGACTCACTCTCTCATGAGACTGAAACCTTAACGCTACCTTTCAGCAATTGATTCAAGCTTCACAAGTATAAATTAATAAAAGAACAACCTGAGTTACGTGATCACCTATTTTCTTTAAAAACGGCAAGTGCCACCTTATTTGTCTCAACATGAGTCATCTAAGGAAATATAGACTAAAGTATCAATGAGTAAGCCTTTTTTAATTTGTTTTAAAGATTTTATTTATTTATTTGAGAGAGAGAGAATGAGAGATAGAGAGCACGAGAGGGAAGAGGGTCAGAGGGAGAAGCAGACTCCCCGCCGAGGGAAGAGGGTCAGAGGGAGAAGCAGACTCCCCGCCGAGCAGGGAGCCCGAGGCGAGACTCGATCCCGGGACTCCAGGATCATGACCTGAGCCGAAGGCAGTCGCCCAACCAACTGAGCCACCCAGGCGCCCAAGCCTTTTTTTTTTTTTAAGTCAAAACTTGCCGTTATGTAACTGAGCTAAAACAAATTTTTAGAATTAGAATAGGCCATGCATGCCTCTGAGGAAATCTAGTCAGCTAGCCTGACAGTGTTCATATACAGAGATATTTACTCTTTAGTCAAGTTTTTCTCTGATTAATGTGGTCTTTTTTTTTTTTTGATTGATGTTATTTTATTTGATGGGTAGCCTTGTGAGTAAATGATGAAAAAAATGAAAGCTAAAATACATAGCAATGCAAGCCAGCACTACAGAAAGAAAAGAGCTAATTTTAAAAAGGATTATTATTCACAAAGTCAGGAGCAATTTTAAAGAAGCACTTAATATGACAACTGAAATAATGAACAGCGCTGGAGTGCTGGTTGTTCTGAGGCTGGCACACTTAGCTAAGTAGGGAATGCGTATGCAGAACCAGGAGACTAATTGAGGGAGAACAATTCTCCCATCTCATGAGAACAGATTAAAAGCATACTCATTTTGAAGAACTAAAGCAAATAATGATATCTTGGTCAACTCTATGTGTTAGAAAAACAAAGCCAAGGGAGAGATGGGTTAATGAATGAAAATTAGAAATATGAACTCTGCAGTACCTGGGACATTCATACCAGTGCTGGGTTAATTTATTAAAACTTGCACCCACTGGGAAACGTAAAGAAAAACAAAACATTATCTGTGCATTATCCTGTACTTTTTGCCCTGGGGAGCAACATCTTTACTTATTTAGAGATCAACCCAGCACTTTTTACTGCAGACCACAAATTGCTTTACAAACTTTCATGTTGATTTTAACTGGATTGCCAGATTTGCCTCACAGCTTGAAGCAAATCACATCCTATACTATCTGATAAACAGAGACGTGGTTTTTAAATGGTGCATGTTCCGTTTAAGGGAAGTGTAGAATTGCTTCAGAAACCGTCTGGCCCATCCGTAAATTCTGTGAACACTTTTACGCAAAAGTAAGCCTGGCACCAAAATGTCCTGGGAAAATAGTCCTTCAGGAGTGAGTGTATTAGCTCAAGATATTAAACTGTCATAGTACAGAAATTGAATTTATTTTTAAAAGTCAATTTTACATTTGAGGTCTACTGGGTACATATTTTTATTTAAAAAGTTCTACTTTTTCACAAAAAAGGTGAGACTCTATCTCTAAATCTAGGATGCTTTTTCTCTCTGTAGTAGGAAAAAAATAAATTCCATACAGTTTTTTTTTTTGATAACTTATAAAAGAATACTAGTTCACATACACAAGAACCTTCATCTAAAAGAAGGTTTTAAAGGAAAATGCTTATGTCCGATTTACAGCTTCCTGAAAAATAAAGTTATTAAGAACAAATGTGTTTGTTCTGAACACCCAGATTTAGCTCTCTAGGTGAAATCACAGCATTTTGGTAAACCGGTGGACCAAAGACAATGGCTACTAGAGCATGTTTCTCTGTGCTAGGAAAGGGAGAGCCATTGTACTTTAAAATTTATTGTTTCTATTCTGTAAAGAAACACTGAAAAATAGTTCTTGTCAGAAGTTAAAATTATTGCAGTATTAGAAGAAAAAGGTCTGTAATATATTTTTATTTGAACTAGAATTAAAAATAGTAATATTGACTAGAGCCGTAAGTTTATGCATTTACACTTCATTCTCAGAATGAAAACTTATTCTTGTTCCTATGCACAAATAACAACATGAGTTTGGAAAATTACTCAAAGACTCTATTAGAAGGCCTGTTGAAAAATTAGACTTTATTTCCCAAGAACTAAAAAGACCTAGTAATGAAAAAATATATATATTAAAGGTAGAGTGGATATAACATTTCTTTTCTTTGACACATGAGTGGTTGGATATTATAAAATTGTTATATTGGAGTCTATATCCTCTGAGGGGATATATGTTTATGCACATATACATCCCCTCGGAAGTGGGTTGTTCCTTAGCCTTAAGTTCATTAGCCTTACGTCTATGCTTCACACTTTTTATTTAGAAAGTTTTGCCTCTCGAGAGAGCACACCAAATCTGTAAGTGAAGCGGCTGCTACAATTGATATATTAGAGCTGTGCATCAGCTCCTGTCTCCAAGGAGAAGACCAGCGTGGGAAATAATTTATAGTAACAAAGTACCTTGCCCTCCTTTTTCCACCATTTCCTTATGTCTCCCTCCCTGCCCCCTCCTCAGACTTGTCCCAATAGGAGGAGGAAAAAACTAAGTATCTACTATGTGCTACATACCATGCTAGGCACTGCATCAGTTTAATTACAATATATCTCAAACTGTTTCAACATTTTGTGGCTAATAAGCAGTAAGAGATGCTTGAAAAGAAAAAAAAAAAGTCCAATATGTTTCTTGCCTGACACATAGCTTTCCTTTTAAATGTCTACGATTGTTTTGAATGACAACATATAATTTAATACTCTTGAAGTAACTTGTTCTCTGTTGTGTTTGCTCTGATTGCCTGAAAGAAAAATACATGTATTTTAAATGTCTTCCTTTAATTAAATATAGTCTATGAGGGATAATTTCTTATTAAGGTATATCAGTCTTACATCAAACATATTTTTGATCTCAGCTTTTTTTTTTTTTCCCTTCTCTCCACCAGTCCAGGAAAGACTGTTTCTGAAACCACAGGGGCTGTTCAGCATTTTCAAACAGTGCCCTGACACACTTTTGTGTCCTATTTCAGCTACTATGGTGCCCTCTTCCTAAAAGGGAGGGCCCTTCTCTGTGTTTTCCTTGGGGACGGAACCCCAGGCAGGATCTGCGTCTTACTGGTTTTCGCAGCTCCTGCAACATCTGTCCAGGACAGTATCTGGGTTAAAACAGTTCTTGGTTGTTTAGTCTGGTTATATTATGTTGCAAATTCCCCCATTTCCCGTAGGGCTTTCAGAGAGCTAAAAAATGATAAAGGAAACTCAAAATAAATGTCTAACCCTGTTTTCATAAAAATAGCAAATCTTCTAAGTTAGGAAATCACTTCGGCAGGAGGGTAGGTTGAAGACGATACAAAGCAGGTTCACTTTTTCTCTCTTCAAGGAAATTAGTTAATGGTAAGTATAAAATGCTCTTTTATTTATTTTTTTATTTTTTTAAAAGATCCTATTTATTTATTTGATATATAGAGAGAGACAGAGCAGAAGCAGGGGGAGTGGGAGGGAGAGAAGCATGCTCCCCGTGGAGCAGGGAGCCCAACGAGGGCTCGATCCCGGGACCCTGGGATCATGACCTGAGCTGAAGGCAGCAGTTTAACCAACTCAGCCACCCCCGTGCACCCAGAATGCTCTCTTTTAAAGTGCTGTCTTGATGGAAAAGTTACTGGAGTTTTCTGTTCATAGGCTAGGTCAAAGTGAATTGTAAGAACTCTAGCATTGATTTCCTTTTGTGCTTTACTGAAAGTAGCTTTTGTTAAACGAAGTATCACATGAGTCTTAGCTAAAATTATGCCTGAGCATGAGTTACGTCTGACTCACCCTGATAGAACTGTTCATACATCTCTTCTTCAACTTTGTGTTGGACTGGTAACTCAGAGACCATAACTGAAAAATCTGGGATGCCTTCCTGCTACAGACCGAATTGTGTCCCCCACCGCCCCAAATTCCTATGTTGAACTCCTAACCACCCCTATCATGGTATTTGGGGACTAGACTTTCAAAGACAATTCTGTAGAGAAGCCACAAGGATGGCATCCTCATGATGGGATTAGTGACCTTATACAAAGAGACGCTGAGAGTTTTTTTGCTTTCTCTCTCCGCCATGTGAGGACACAGTGAGAAAGCTTTCATCTTCAGGGCAGGGAGAGAGCTTGCACCCAGGGAATGAATCTGCCAGCACCTTGATCTTAGTATTCCCAGCCTCTAGAACCATGAGAAATAACCTCTTTTGTTTAAGCCACCCAGTCTGCCGTACTTTGTTAGAGCAGCCTGAGCAGACAGAGACACTTCCCAACTGGTAAGTTTGCAAGAAGCAATGTAGTTGCAGATCGCTCCTGAACTAAATTGGAAGCTAAGTTCCTACATGTAGACTGAGTTTCAGCTTCATAGCACAAGGCAATCTCAAGATCTGTCTTCAAGGCTGGGATACCCGGCTCTCCTCCACAGGTAGTGGCTTCCCTTTGGATTCATCAAGTTATTTTTACTCACTGGTTCTAGGAAAGCCTGTGAGGACCATCCAAAGGTAAAAATAGATAACTCTTTCTTCAGTTAACACTTTTCCATCATTTTCAGAGTCAAGGAAGATTCAAAATCTAAGCCTAAAAAGCCGAAGTTAGGGCTCTTACCTCGTGGGGCTAAAGTGAGATTTTCTGACAACCTCAGGGGGCAAAATTCTTCAGGAAGTGCGGGTCTGTGAGGGTTTCATCAAAATCTGACACTGTCTGGTTTACAGCATCTGCAAAACCACTGTCTTTCACAGTTCTGGGGAACAATGAAGATGGGGCAAACTGTCAGGCATCTATAGGAAAGATTAAAACTCATGCAAATGACCAGAAAATTTTCTCCTTTGAATCCCAGCCACGAGGGTCAAGAAATCATCATTTTCTTATACAATTCTATAAAAAACAGTGAAGTAAAAAAAAAATTTCCACTTAAAGTTGCAGAAATAAAACAACAGCAGATATATTCACAGTTTGGTTAGAAACCACTCAGTTCTGTCAACAATGTTCACATCATTTAGATCAAGTTCCTCAGATAAATTAGCAGTTTTCGTATGTCTAGTTTACATGGGCTCAATTATAGGTGTGGTGAAATTGGGGTCAAAGACATGGCAGAGGTTCAGATCTGGTTTTGATTACCAAGGTTTGTAGAATATGTTTTTGTGTTTAACTCTTATTGTAACTTTGCCAGTGAGTGTTTGCCTAACCTCTGCCTCACGAACATCAAGTTTCAATTCCCTAACATACTTCTGTGCTTTTAATTTGTATCTTCCATCTCCTTGCTAGAGTCCTGCTGTTTCTTCGCTTCCGTATGGATGCTTCAGTCACATACCACATCCAGGCAAGAACTCTTCTTGGATCTTTCCAATTAGAGCAAATCTGTAGTATTTAACTTCTAATTGTACAAGTAACACTGATTTGCAATTAGTAACAGACTTCAAAATGAGCTTGTGACCAGTATTGTACATACTATTAATTTCTTCCAATCTATAATTAATTCACAATAGCATTTCGTTAAATGCTAATTATAGGAAATTTGGTCTTTTAGGACCAGAGTTATTACCTTTACAGATATATTCTTTTCTTTATTAGAGAACTCTCACTATTTTCACCAGAAGTACAATTTAAAGTTAGCATTATGTACATATGAAACTGGATGAAATAATTTCCTGTTGAGTGAATGAGGTCTTAAGCATACAACCCTAATTGTTTATTATGGCTTTCTATATTCAGATCTCTTCTACAGTGGGATATTTAAAAATATAGGTATTGAAAATTGTCAAGGCATAAGTAAAGAAAATTGCTACTTGTTGACTCTAGAAGATATAAAGACATAAAACTCAACCAAATGACAGATTCATAAATGTTTTCTTTTGGGGGGAGATTTCAAGTATCATAAAAATGTTTTTGACAACACGGTATTAACATTAAGGCTTGTTAAAAGAGTGATAAGACAATCACCTCTGTGAGAAATGTAGAGCTAATTATTATTATGTGTCCTAGAGAACGTCAATGCAACCAGGCAACTGATGCAAACATGGTCCTGTTTTTATTCAAGTTGTTTCTTGGCAAAAGGCCATGGTACATTATCCCTGTGGAAAAGAAATTATATATATTTAGATATATAGGACATAGAGGACTCTAGGATTTAGAGTCGGCATTTACTCATAATATCCCCACCCAAAAATATGATGGAAAGAATTGCAGAATATTTCTGATAAAATGATATTTAAACCCTTCCACCCCCACTCGTCCATTTTGAATATTTCCCTTGCTGTCTCTGCCGGAGGCCTGAGGGTCCTTGGCCTGTATCTTTGCATTGACATTCTAGGTTGCACTGAGGAAAGCCTTTTTTTTTTTTTCCTTGGAAATACAGAATTTCCAGAGACTGGAAAATTTTGAGGGTGGGATGGGAGAGGGAACATGGGAGAAAATGAGAGAAAGTTTTGGATTCTTTAGTAATTTATTATAAATAAATAGTGTCCGAACATCTTTTATTTAGGATCCATATGATATAAATATTTATGAAATATGGCAGACTCTTAAGTACAATCTTAGCTTTTTATCACTTTCTCTTAAAGAAACAACTATCTGCTCATAAAAAAAGTAAATGAGGGCACCTGGGTGGCTCAGTCGCTAAGGGTCTGCCTTCGGCTCAGGTCATGATCACAGGGTCCTGGGACTGAGCCCCACATCGGGCTCCCTGCTCCGCGGGAAGCCTGCTTCTCCCTCTCCCACTCCCCCTGCTTGTGTTCCCTCTCTCCCTGTGTCTCTCTCTGTCAAATAAAGAAATAAAAAATCTTAAAAATAAATAAATGAAAATATTTGTCATGATATTCTGGAGGTGCTTAAGAGGAACAAGAATGTACCTAAAGACTTACAGAGAGAAAGGAAGGATTTATAGTTCAGAGACACATAAAGCAGTCCGGAGCGTTAAAATAATAGATCTTGAGGGCCTTATGCTAAGTGAAATAAGTCAGACAGAGAAAGACAAACCCTGTGTGATCTCACACGTGCAATTAAAAAAAACAAAAAACAAAAAACACGCTCAGAGAAAGAGAGGAGACTTGCAGTTACCAGAGCAGAAGAAAGGTCAAGAGGTCCAAACTTCCAGTTATAAGATAAATAAGTACTAGCAACGTAAGGTACAATGTGGTCACAATAGCTAACACCTGCTACATGATATACACAGAAGTTGTTAAGAGGGTGCATCTTAAGAGTTTTCATCAAGACATTTTTTCCCTTTTTTCTTTCTTTTTATACTATCTGCATGAGAAGATGGATGTTAGCTAAATTGATTGATTTACACATAATGCAAAATAATTACCACAAACCATCATGCTGTACAGCGTAAACTTAACGGTGATGTATGTCAATTATTTCTCAATGAAACTGGAAGAAAAGAGTGCTATATACACACACACTACTAAAGTGAGGAAGCAGAAAGCCTTCAGAGATGAAGGTTTTTTGTAGGTCTGAGGGAAATATGCATAATTAGCAGCAAGCGATTTATACGACAAACTCTTTAGACATAGCCTACTTGACAACATCATATTTTACAAATTTTTTTAGTCATCCGTTTGCTTGTTTTGAAGATGCACTTAAGCAATCTCGGTTTTAAAATGACATAAGGATGTGATTTATATGGTGATACACTGATAAATCTTTAATATTTTCTTTTGCTGTTTTCCAAATCTGTTAAAAATCTAAATTTCTTATGGCATATAAAAATTTGATGTCCATACTATCTTTACAATGCTATAAGGTAAAGGTATTTTTATTATCAAAACAATCACACTGAAAGGATTATCATTTTATATCTTTTTTGAGATGTGGCTCTCAATATTTTCCTTCCTTTGAACTAAGATTTCAGAATTTTTACCTCCAGACTAAAAAACAAATGGAAAAATTTTGACATTATTTTCATAACTGAACATGTCTAGAGAATAAAGTAGTTTACTTTTTCATGAATTGTTAGCATTTTTCAACTATGCCAAATATCATATTATTTATACTCTTTAAACACCTACAGATTCTCTCTGAATAGGCTGCATCTTCCCTATCCCATAGTTAGAGATGGACATTTTCAAATACTAAAAATGTCTCTACATTTTTGCAACATTACCACAAACATTGTAGAGTAAAGGAATCCAAATTTATTATCTTACTGTTGTGGAGATCAGAAATCTAAGGGGGCACTCAGAGCTGCGTTCCTTCTGGAAGCTCAAAAACAGTGCATTTCCTCACTTCTTCCAGCTTCCAGAGGCTGCCACGTCACTTGGCTCCTGGCCTTGAATCACTGCAGTCTCTGCTTCCATCATTCCGTTTTCTTCTCTGCCTCCCTTGCTTCCCTCTTCCCTTGTGATTACATTGGGCCCACTCTGATGATCCAGCATAATTTCCCATTTCAAGATCCTTAATATAATCACATCTGCAAAGTCCTTCTGGTCATGCAAGACATGTTTAATGATTCTGGGGATCAGGACATGGACATCTTTGGGGGGGATTATAATTCTACCTGCCGCAATTGCCTAGTCCTCAGTGTCTACTTGAGATGTTCGGAGCAAAAGCTAGAATGCTTTTAAACTACTTTCGATTATGTTCCCAAAATCTTTAAAAAGCACCTTGAATATAGAACAGTGTTTTCACATTGCCTAGATATGAACTGCATAATTTTTTTCAACATCTTAGGTAATATGGCTCAATTAAGCTATATGTGGCACTTAAGTGACATACATGGGACGTAACAGTACTTACTGTGCATCCAGGAGTTGCTTCCTGCAATAGGATAGAGGTTGTCCAGTCCTTGTTAATGACTAGAATTCACTAGAGCCATGTGAATTTCTCAGCTCCCTGATGGTGATCGTATGCATGGTTGTCAACTCCTTAAGCATCTGTAACAGTATCTGGTAGCCACTTGAGGATTGCTTGAATGAGCATATTTTCAATTCCTTCTCATCCCCCAAATAGTTTGTATCCTAAAAGGATATTAAAGAAGAAACATCAAATTCAAATTTGATAATAAATTCAAATTTCTCATTCCTTTTCAGTTAAAATTTGCTGATATAAAAAAAAACTAGCTACTTACGATTTACCTACTATGAATTAGTTTCATGTACACACACACACACACACACACACACACACACACACACTATCCCAAAGTAAACATAAATGGGCATTCTGTAAGCTACCATCTCCAAGGAAAAAAAATGGGAACAAAAGTTTTATTTTCCTGTGCAGCTTTTCTTGAGATGTAGCCATATGCCTTATGCCTTTATTTTCCTAATTTCTTAAGTTCCTTTGAGAATAGGCTGTATAATCTAAAAGAGTGTGTGTACACACATATATATTTATATGTGTATGTGTCCATGTATATATATATGTATATATAAATATATATACATATATATATATACATATGATGTCTCTCCTTTTGAGTGCCTAGGATGCTGGAGGAACTTTTTATTTTTATTTATTTTTAAAGATTTATTTATTTGAGAGAGAGAGAGCACACAGATGGAGAGAGAGAGGGAGAAGCAGGCTTCCCGCTGAGCAGGGAGCCCGATGCGGGGCTCGATCCCAGGACCCTGCGATCATGACCTGAGCTGAAGGCAGACGCTTAACTGACTGAGCCACCCAGGCGCCCCAGCTGGAGGAACTTTTAAATTATTTTATCTATGAGATAAAAGATAGTTTCATATCTTGGCAGCCAAAAGATTATCTCCTGACCTTCAGTCTGCTCTCAGAACATTTCAACAATCTCAGTCAGCCTGAACTATCACCACTTTTAGTCTGAACATTCTCCTATCGTCCTCCTGAATACATATAACCTCCCTCTTTACTTCTCCCTTAAGGAATTGAGATTATTTTTCAGCTTACTTTTATCAATGAGATATTGCAGATTTAAGATTAAACATGATATTCAGTTTCTCCAGTTGAAAAGTTATTACCACTGTACATGACTATGCTAAATTCTTGAAACCCTAGAGAATCCTGCTTCAACATTGAATTAGATTGATGATGTAGGATTGTAGTTATATATTATTAAATAATAAAACGGATTTTTTTCAAGCTTAGGACATTTCACTTAAAAATAAAATATGTATTATGGCAAGTGATATAGATTCACTCTACATCCTCCTGTGTTTGTTGGAAACGGTATAACATGAGGAGGGGTGATGACAGAAAGGGAAAATGGGGCCTGGGTGGCTCAGTTGGCTGAGCAGCCGACTCTTGATCTCAGCTCAGGTCATGATCTCAGGGTCATGGGATCAAGCCCCATATGGGGCGCCGTGCTCAGCACAGAATTTGCTTGTCTCTCTCCCTCTGCTCCTCTCCTTACTCAGATGCACTCTATCTCAAATAAAATCTTTAAAAATTTTAAAATAAAAGAAAAAGATGTCTTAATCAGGTGGCTTGGCGTGTGCGTGGCATTTCATCCGACAGGAATGCTCCGCTTTCAGGTCACGGATAACGTGGGGGATATAATAATAAAGTAATAATTCAGATCATTCAGGTAATACAAATTGTTTATTAAACCATGGTTGGGAATTGATGGATCTAACATTGCTATCTAATGTGTTGAACTTCAGCACCAATTAAACAATTGTGTTCCTTTCTGGGATACTATAAACAATTCCTATATATGTATTCCAATGTACTTTATACGGGTAATGAAGTCATGAGAGGGGGCCTCTGGAAACAGATATACATCTTTTAAATCCTTATTTAGAAAGTATAATTTAAATTTTTTTATGATCAACTGTTACTTAACCTCCTGTGATTTAATGAGACATTTCTCCCAGAACTATCATTGATGTAATCAGGAATATTTTCAGTAATCCCATAGTGGCAAGTTTTTTTTTTCTTTCCTTTCAGCTGGGTTCTTTAGAGGATTATGAGGCAGCACAAATATGATAGTTTAGGATAACGATGCGAAATTAGGCTTGAATTTCTCAGCCTAAATATTTTGAAATTATCTTAAAAATATTTTCTGTTTAAAAATTTTCAGGGTGGGGCGCCTGGGTGGCTCAGTTGGTGAAGCGACTGCCTTCGGCTCAGGTCATGATCCTGGAGTCCCGGAATCGGGTCCCGCATCGGGCTCCCTGCTCGGCGGGGAGTCTGCTGCTCCCTCTGACACTCCCCCCATCTCATGTGCTTTCTCTCTCTCTCTCATTCTCTCTCTCTCAAATAAATAAATAAAATCTTAAAAAAAAAACTTTCAGGGTGTTTTCTTTACTCAGTATGTTAAACATTAACATCTCATACATATCTTATTAATGGAATTGATTATAAAACTATGAAGGTTTTATGTTTGTATTCAATATGAGTTAGTTCCATAAGGGCAGAGACATGTCTTATTCATTCATTTCTCAACAAATTACATGGTATTTGATGTAAAGTAGGTCTTCAATAAAAGTTTTCTAAATTAAGTATCACCACAAAACCGGTTCTATAAACAGCCTACCTATATAATTAGAAATTAGTGAGTCTTACAAACCATAATAGGCTAAATTTTTAAGATTTTATTTTTTTATTTGAGAGGGAGGAGGGTCAGAGGGAGAAGCAGACTCCCCGCCGAGCAGGGAGCCCGATGCAGGACTCGATCCCAGGACTCCAGGATCATGACCTGAGCCGAAGGCAGTCGCTTAACCGACTGAGCCACCCAGGCGCCCAAGGCTAATTTGATTACTATATAATACCCAACCATTTGCTTTTGTGGGCATATGAATACAAAACTAAATAGAATAATATTTATGATTAAGGCTATAACTTGTGAAGACACATGGCATGAATTCAGCAGGCTACCTTAAAATTTTTTTAAGAGATTTTCTTTACTCTTTTTTTTAAAGATTTATTTATTTTTATTTTGAGAGAGTGAGAATGAGAGAGAGAGAGAGAGAGTACCTGAGAGGTAGGAGGGTTAGAGGGAGAAGCAGACTCCCCGCCAAGCAGGGAGCCCGATGTGGGACTCGATCCCGGGACTCCAGGATCATGACCTGAGCCGGAGGCAGTCGCTTAACCGACTGAGCCACCCAGGCGCCCTATTTATTTATTTTCAAAAAGGGGTGCGGGAAGGTCAGAGTGAGAGGGAGAGAGAATCCCAAGCAGACTCCCTGCTGAGCAGGGAGGAGCCTGAGGCAGGGCTTGACACTGAGATCAGACCAGAACTGAAACCAAGAGTCAGATGCTTAACTGACTGTGCCACTGAGGCATCCCCAGGATAACTTGGAATTTTACAGGCATTGGTGATGACCATAAACTTTCTTGAGTTGAGAACTGATAGGTAAATGGGCAGAGGGAATGGGATATATATCTGTTTAACATTAAAGAGGTAGCCGAGGACTTCTTAAATAGCCAAGGGAATATGCATAAAACCATGAGACTAGGGTGATTCTCAGTTGGCGCTAATTTGACCCTCTTCCCCATGTGGCTACATCTGTCAATGTCTGGAGACAGTTTTGGTTGCCATAACATGAGAGGGATGCCATTAGAATATAGTGGGTAGAAGTTAGGGATAGGATTGAACATCCCACAATGCACCGGACAGCTCCCTCATAGCAAATAATTATCTGGCCCAAAATTTCAGTAGTCCTGAGGGTGAGAGACCCTGAACTAGAGGCTAGCGGTCCACAGAAAATAAACAGAGTTCTCCTGTGTGTGTCCCTTCTACAAATAGGAAGACTGTGTTCTAGGGAATAAAACATATTAGTTTAAATATATTTTAAAATTCTGTGTAATGTATTCTTCCAAACAAGTCATAAACAATCTTGAGGTATGACTGGCTATTTAATTATGGGCCAAAATCTAGATCCTGGTGATTCTACATCTCTTAAAATTGAATATTCCTTGTTCTTCTAATCAGGTATGCTTAATATATGTTCTTTTACCTAAAATCTATGAATTTAGTTGAATGTTTGCTACTAGAATAAAGGGCCTCTTTTTTTTAAGATTTTATTTATTTATTTGACAGAGAGAGACACAGCGAAAGGGAACACAAGCAGTGGGGGTAGGAGAGGGAGAAGCAGGCTCACCACAGAGCAAGGAGCCCGATGCGGGGCTTGATCCCAGGACCCCGGGATCATGACCTGAGCCGAAGGTGGACGCTTAACAACTGAGCCACCCAGGTGCCCCTAAAGGGCCTCTTTATTAACTGATTTTGTACATTATCTAATACATCAAAAAACCCAATAAAGTAGAACATGTCATATTTTCCAAGTGCAAGTAAAATTTTATATGGTTTCCACTAGGGAAAAAAAAACCCCAAAATTTTGTTACAATCTCTGGCATTAGTCCAAATGTAGAATATTTTATGAAAAGATGTGCTTATGTTTATGAGTAAATCTATAACTTAACTTCTGTCAATAAGTTGGAGATGTTATCTAGCAGTCAATGTAGTAAAAATGTCAGTCAAGGAAAAGATGTTTATGCCAAAACTATAGGTTAGGTTCAACTGTACAGTCAGAGAAATTCAAAATTCCAAAAAAATAAAACAAGAGCTAGATTGTACCTGAAGAATTGTACATAAATTAACGGCAGAAAGAAATCCACGCAGAATCCAGAAGCTGTATTTTTGGGTCTCAAAACTGGCCTAATAGATATGAAAATCTAGATGCGTTTTCTCCAAATGTAGAGAAGCAAATCCCTGCCACTTTGCGTCAGCCTCCAAATCTTTTGAGAGGTACAGGACTCAGTCAAATGAGGACCTGTTCCATCTTCAGGAGAAGGAAGGTCTGATCACCCCAAAGGTTAATATTGGAAAAATCCATGTGAAACATGGAGGTCAATTTAGCTCTAGAGGTGTTGAGGTGAGCTGCAAAACCTGTTAGTGAACTCAAATGATCAGTTTGTATTCATTTATTCATCTTAAGTTGAGAACAGGATTTTCTCTAGGTCATAGTCTGCTCTTGAAAAGTGCAGAACAGGCTCACTCACCTGATAGCCTATCCTCGGCAATTACTGCTGTTATAAGGGAGACTATTAGTAATAAAGGAAAGCAATATCCCCCATACCCACCAAATGGAGGATTGAGGTAATTCTCTCTTTATACAAGGAATGAAGGATATACTATATATATCTTGATCTTTGCCAGAAATAATTGCCCTTTATTGCATTTTGGAGGAAAAATATTTGTGTAATTCTCTTTTGAGAAGTGACAATGTAGAATTCTCAGAGAGTAAAGTATTTCTCCAAGAATATGTTTTATTTCACTTTTAGATTCTGGTTTCTCGGTCAATATAGACACTGAGTTTTAGCAAATTTTTAATGGATTTGCCTTTGCTTAAAGCTATTAATTGGAATTATATAGAGACAATTACTCATTCACTGCATTTATGTGTAGAGAGAATTGAACTATTTTGAAATAAGAGTAACTTGAGTTGCAAACTGAAACAACCCACAGAACACTCTAATATCCAATTGGTACTTCATTAAATCTTTTCACAATTACTTACAATTTGTGGGATGAAACATTTGCTACAAATCATTGCTAATGTAGCATCTTAAATAACTTCAAAAATGAGCTGGTACATTTCTATTAAGCAGTCTAAATGAACAATTTAAGAAGCAAACACACCTGCATTTTATACTATTTTTCCCCTTCACATTTCTTTATATTGCTGATTTTTTTTTGAATACTAATTTTCACAAGAGGGAGAATCTGTGATAACAGGATAATTTTTTCAGGAGAATTTAGTCACCCCAAGCTCCCACTGGCCATTTCTTGGGAAAGCAGAATTTGCCATGCGAGGTTTTTATGTAGGAAATTCTATGACTCCAAACCCCTTTTGTGCATTTCTGGGCACCTGGAGACTGTTCAAATGTAGTACAGACTTTACCTCATTCATAATACCCACTCACCTAAAGAAAGTTGCAAAAATAAATGAAACAAATCTGTCTTAACTTTAAAAGAAAAAAAAAACTTTTTGGAATACAACTTCATTGGATTTATATGTATGCCTATATATAAAACTGCTACCTTATATGTGGAGTCCCCAAGATGAATTCACCAGTTTTTAATAAGGAACAAATGACATTTCATTATTTTGGTTTCATCTACTTGGTTTCCAGGTACTCCAGTGTTGGATGAGGAAGAACAGAGCTCAGTGACATTTTAAGGTTTTGTTGGTGCTTCTTTACTTGCTTTTAAAATAGTGCCTGCACTAGGAGTTGCATCTCCTAGTTATACAAAATAGAACAAAGTACTGTGTAGGAAGGGTGTTAGTATCCTTCCTCAGGTTTAGCAACAGTGTTTCTAACTGGTTATGTGAGCTCTTTGGAGAGAGAAGCCAGTTGGCATATGGAATTCAGCAAACTTCTAGCAGATACCCAGCCCTGTTTGCCTGGAGCCTAAATATGAGACTCTTACTACGAATTGTCCCAGGTGGTCCCTGTCTTGTCACTATGGAAGATAAAGGCAAAGAAGACCTTCACATAGACCTGCAATTAATTGAAAGAGAAAAGACCAATTGGCCAACTCCTTTTTTTTTTTTTTTTTTTTTAGATAAAAAGAGAGAGAGAGAGCCAATGGGACAACTCTAAGGTGAACCACTGTGCTGGTGTGAAGGGGCCTTGTCTGCAGGGGTGAAGATGGAGAGGGGAACAAGGAAGGGGTGAGTGTCTTAGATCAAAGCATTTGTCCATATCCAGGCTGTAGTTAAATTCTCAGGCACAGAACTGTGCCCAGCAACATGTTAGTGGATCAAAACACCAAGAACCTTGATTCTCTTTCCCATTCGGTGTGTTTTCTTACTTGGATGAACTTCACAATCTTTCTTTGAGTCATTCCCTTGACGCTGCAATTGCTCATGAAGCTTATAGCAGGAATCCCACTTAGGATGCCCCCTGTGGAATGCCAAACACCATCTCTAAACTTTTAACTTTGGCTCAGCCAGAGAGTGGCTGGGCCCCAAAGTAGCTCAGCCTATGTATGCCTAATGTTTCAAACGGTCTCATGAAAAGAGTTACATGCATGTCTGTTCCCCACCCCAGCCTCAAAATGCACTTTCTATTGCATGAAAACAGTTCCACTAACTTCTTATCCTCACTCCTGAAACATGATTGCTCATATCAAGGGGCTGGTCACCTTTGCCTACCCTACAGCTAAGACACCGTTTGGTCTCCCTCAAAACACTTTTTCTTTTCTTTTCTTTTTTTCTTCCTTCCATCCTTCCTTTCCTTTTGAAAGGTGTTAAGAGCAATAATTCTCCAATATTTCATTTTAAAAGACTGCTTGCTCAATGTTTGTATATCTAAAACTGCATTCAAACGGCTTCCTTTGAAAATAATCAGTTCTACAGTTAAATTTAAATTTCACTATTCCGGAGAAAACCCCTTAGATTTAAATGATAGTGTTTATTTTGTGGAATTATTTTCATCATATTCTTTGAATATCATATCCACTATATGTAGAGAATAGCTAATACATTTTGAGTCGTGTAAAAGCACTCGGGGGGGGGGTCTCCATTTAAAGAGCATTTTGGGGAAAATATCTGAATCTTATTCTAATGAATATAGTAATATTTCAAGTTTTAATGGATCTGATGTGTAGAACTGAGAATCTGGCATGGTCTTCAACTCCATGAGGAAGAAATTAATCTCACAATTATAACTTTGGGTGTGATGTAAGGAAGCTTGAAATTGCGGTCTGAATTTCAAAAAATAAAAGCAGGTAGCATACCCAAATTAGCCAAGACCAAATGCTAACTTGTTATCATATTTGTCCGGATAAATTTTATTTATATTTTGAAATTTCAGTCATACTCCCCCCCCCAAGAGGTTCATTTTGTTTGCAACAATTGGTGGTCAGTAATAAAGCAAAGTCCAGGCTCTACAAATGTTTTAGTTTTACAACAAGGATTAAAGATTAGTTGATTTTTTTTCTTTTTTAAGAAAATACAACAGTGAAGAAGGGTAAACACTTTCAAAACCCAGAAACAAACATTTACCTTTATAACATACACGGAAAAAATGCACATTTTTGCTACTTATTTTCTTATATCAGGGGGGCTACTCTTAATAGGTATACAGTCGCATCCAAATTGGCCCATCCAATGAATATGTACCTTCCTGGCACCATTTAATACCAATAAGTAGGGCCATGTCTTTTAAGCTTTTTGACACTGATGTTTTCTGGACCTTTCTTGTATCACTGGCCTTCTCAACTCAAATACCAGTATTCACCAGAGCTCTATCTTTAGCCTTCTGATGCTTTCAGTTGGCCTCAACAACCACTTAATTGCTTAAGATTCCCACATCTGGAGGCGCCTGCACAGGGCTCAGGCGGTTAGCGTCTGCCTTCAGCTCAGATCATGATCTCAGGGTTCTGGGATCGGGCCCCATGTCTGGCTCTTTGCTCAGCAGGGAGCCTGCTTCTCCCTCTCTTTCTGCCTCTCCCCCCTGCTCATGCTCTCTCTGTCAAATAAAATCTTAAAAAAAAAAAAAAAAAGATTCCCACATCCATACCCCTAGCCCCGTATGTTTTTCTGAACTCCAGACCCCTCTCCATACTCCATTATCCAGGACATCTTCATTTGCATACTTCCAAGTTTCTCAGATTCAATATTTCAAGTCCTTTTGCGACTCCATCACCTCATATTCAATCCCCACATCCCATCTATATTAACAACTTTCAGAAAGTTCTCTCTCCATGCTACGATGACCTGAACCATTCATCTAAACAATTGCTAAATTGCAGCGAGCAATTTTCCTGCATCCAGTGTGGCACCTCCCCCGCCCCTACCCCTCCTACATCCTGCCTATTGCTGACAGACTGCTTTTTCTAAAACACAATCTCTATCAGTCAATTTTTGTTTTATAAGCCTCCTGCTTTCTACAGGCAGCCTCCATTTGCTCCTACCTTTCTAGCGTTATATCCGTCCACTTTCTACATATATATACTTTCTTCGGTAGAATGGATTTTCCTGCAACTCTCCGATTTGGCAGGATTTTACACTTCTGTGTTCACAGATATTGAACCTGGCATTCATTTGTACTTATTCTTCAATCATTTCATCTAGTTAATTCTTATCTTCCTTCAAACCAGTTCTAGCGTCAATGCACTCAGACTTCTCTGTTCTGCAGCATATGCATGTCTGTGCATTTTCCACCTCGTGCATTGTATCCTAGCACATTATCACAGCACTGATTTTTCTCTACCTCTATATTGACACGGTTATCTTTCAGTGTGAGGTTAGGTCTTTTTTTTTAATATTTTATTTATTTGAGAGAGAGAGAGAGAGAGAGTGCATGAGGGAGAGAGAGAGAGCACTAGAAAAAGCATGAGCAAGAGGGTAGGGGCAGAGGGAGAGGGAGAAACAGACTCCCTGCCCAGCCAGGAGCCCAATGTGGGGTTCGATTCCAGGATCCCGGAATCATGACCTGAGCTGAAGGCAGATGCTCAAGCGACTGAGCCACCCAGGTACCCTGAGTTTATGTCTTATAATACTAATTAACATATATAACTTCATTTAATCCTCACAACAAGCTTATAAAGAAGTTATTCTTATTATTACACACCCTTTTACAGATTAATAAATTTAGGGAAATTAAAAATGCAAAACTAACAAAGGTCACACAGTAAATGGCATAGGGAGAATTTAAACACAAGAAATGGGATTCCCAAACTCACACTCTTAACTGCTAAATTATATTTATTCCTAGGACACAGTGTCTGGTACACAATACCCACTCTATAAATGTTGGTTAAGGAATGAACGAACTCTCAGTAGTGTGCTTTCTCTTAAATAGACATTATAATAAAGATGTCATGCAAGAATTATAATGGGTAGAAGTCAGGAGCTGAATACAATATACTGCTTATATAAATGTTCACTAATTAAATTAATTAAGGGCCTGCTATATCCTGCCTTTCTTTTGTTGCCTGTATAAAAAGTACACACTATTCTTGGACATTAAGTTTGCTCAGGTCACCGAGAGAACACTAATCTTCCCTGATAAATTCTCTTTCATGACTGCTGTCGCTAGGTAGAAGACACACAAAAGCCATTATATCCCCTTTTCTCTCCTTTGAATAAACCAACGGGCCCTCATGCTCTCATAATATCCTGCTCCTGCAGAAAATGAGTACTGTTCCAGGAAAGTCACTTCTTATTTTTGTGTCTTAACTTTTTCACTTGGGAAATTAAGAAAGATTTAGGAGAGAAATATTTGCCTAACACTTCAGAAGAGTTTGGGGGATAGTAGATAATGAAATAATGATTTCTAAAACACTAGCAGATTTGCAGACAAAAGTTGCTGTGAGATGCAAAGATGATAAGAATTTTAGGGAAACGGTCCATTTAATAGTCATTCACACGAGAGGTTGAATTCTAAGAAGTGCTTAAAGAAGTGCTTCGATTTAGCTCTTAAAGTCCAAGTGATTATTTTAGGACTTTAAAAAATGCCAACTGGGATCGAAAACAAATAAGCAAGTCATAAACATGTCAACTTCGCTAAAAATCAGATTCTGTTTCCTAAATTGAAAATGTAGTAAGACTGGTTACTCTGTATGGAAGTCAACAAAAAAGTTTCAAAGAAAGCAGAAATAAGCACGTTTTATAACAACACTTTTGTGTTGTTAAAGAAAGAATCATAAAAATAAGATCATGAAACACATTCCATTTCCCAGATACTTCAATGTAGATTTTAGGTATAAAATAACATAGGAGATACCATTTCTGTATTAAGTATTGGAAAAGAGACCATAATAATTGTAAAGGTGGGTAAAAAGTATTATCTTTTGTTTTTATCATGTTAGTAAACAAAAATGCATTGATCTAAATTTCTCTTTGGCACAGAGTTGGATTATTTTCTTCAGACTACGAGATTTTCAGAGAATTCTTTAGGAACTTAGGTATGAAGCTGGAATAAAGATATATTACAACCTATAACCTTTTCCTCTATAAAGGATAACGTTTTACTAAATTATCCTCAGTTATGACCTATTAATCTAAGTGAATAATTCTTTTCTTCCCAATGCATTTTTGTTACCTATGTCCATACTCAAGAAAAAGGCTTTAAAAATTTTTTAAACATAACTTTTTATTTTAAGGTAGATTGAAACTCAAAATAAGTCATGGAAATAGTACATAATTCCTGTGTACATTTTATCCAACTGTTTCTAGTTCCAGTACCTCCAATACCAAACAACACTGTCAAAATCAGGACATTAACAGAGGTGCAATAATATTAAGTCAGGTAGAGGCAAAGGTAAATTTTTAAGTTATAGATAGATGATAGGCAGATGATTGGTAAATGATAGAAAAATAGAAAGATAAAAGATACACAGAATGATAGATATGGTTTCATTCCTTGAAATAAAGATGGAAGAATGGGTAATAAATGACTTTAAATTTACATGAAAATGAGGCAAACTTACTCTTTGTTTTTTTGCCATATAAACCCCTTAGCCCGTTACTCATTCTCCACAGCTCCTTTAGACACACTGTTGTCACAATTATTCATGCTATTTCTGGCTATAACCCATGACACCGCCCTTTCCCTTCCCCTCCTTTCTGATTGTCCCCATCTTCCTCTGAGATGGCTCACAACCAGCATTACTTCAATAACTGGCTCTGGGTCCTCTGCCTCAAGACAATCTCCTGCCTGTTCTCTCGATACACAAACTAATCATTTGGTTTTATATTTTGTAGCACTCATGCATGGACAGTACATTTTTCTTTATTATTGGAAATGTCCTCTATTATTATATTTGTCTGACTTCTTGAAATAGATTATAAACTGCAAAAGTATTTCTTCCATCACTTTTGAATTCCCCTAAGTGCACAATGTGCATATGCTGAAGCTTAAAAATGCTTGTCGAATGAAAGCCCACCTTTGGTACTAACTGCCAACAGAGCAATTATAAAAGGATATATCTCCTTAAACACACTGCAAGAAACATATATGCAAATGGAAGTTTCAGGAACAATCCAACTTTATTTAAAAAATATTCCTCTTTGACATATATTTGAAGGTAAAAGGGATAGAAAATCAAGAAGAATCATAACTGAAGTGACCTGGAAAAATTGAATCTAAGGCTTTGTCAAGTCCTGCCCAAATTCCTGCCCACAAAAATTGTGAACATTAAATGCTTATTATCTTAAGCCACTAAAATATGCAAAAACAGTAGACATTTGTTTTAGCATAAGATAGCACTGCAGTCCTTACAATAACAAACTATTTAAAAATAGTTTTATGACGGTGAATACATTACAGTATGTGATGTGTGTTTGTTATTTCCAGAAAATAATGAATATAGCACATTCACTCAGAAATCCTTGAAGAATTTGACATTCATTATATTGAATTCAAAGAGAAACAATAATAGTGAAACACTTACTAAAAGATAGCATCTGTACATTAAGTTTGGAAAAAAAAATCGCAAAAATCAAGCTAAGGTGTATAATGTTGATAATTAGACACTGTTTGGGGAGCTTGGTTTTAGCCTAAGGCCATACAAGTAAACGTTGCTGAGTAGAATGGAACTGAATATATCCACAATTTTTATATCTATATTATACACTGATAAACATATTTATGCTTATTTTCATAGGCATGCTTTACTTTTAATTATACATACCCACATACCAAGAATAACCAGAAGTCCACTGATCCTGTTTGTAACTGATGGCTTCCAGTGTGTCCCTAAGATCTTTTTTGGATGGAGGTTGTCAACTAAGCCTTTGATTGTCCAGAGACATCAGCTTTATCCTATATATATTATATTAGCCTAAATTCAATCTCTCGTTTACTTTCAAAATCTTATGTCTTTATTGTGAAGGAGTCACCACTGTGTGTGGCCATTTCTTCTTGGGTGTTCACATTTCTGAATTCATTTTCAATTGACTTGCATAATAAAAACTTTTTTTTCAAAACATGGAAATACATTTATTACAATCAACATAAATATTTAATGAATTTTATTATAATCATATTATCAACTAGTCACTTGAATCTGAATGTTACATTTGGAAAGGAGAGCAAGACCACCTGTTCATAAGATGACAAGCAAAGGACCAGAAAGGTTATGTGACTTGTCAAAGATCAAACAACTCTGATATTGGAAGTCATATTCTAATTTTAGTTTTCAAAATTTTAATTATAAAATACGGTAAACAGATACTAAGTATAGGAAATAATATAAAATCCAGCTATATACCAATTGCTGGGGTGTTGAACAGCTAAGATTTTTGTCATATTTGTTTCAGATCTCTGTCTTTAAGAAGAAAAGAGAAAGGGGGCGCTTGGGTGGCTCAGTCATTAAGTGTCTGCCTTCAGCTCAGGTCATGGTCCCAGGGTCCTGGGATCAAGCCCCACATCGGGCTCCCTGCTCAGCAGAAGCCTGCTTCTCCCTCTCCCACTCCCCCTGCTTGCGTTCCCTCTCTCACTGTCTCTGTCAAAAAATAAATAAAAAATCTTTAAAAAAAAAAAAAAAAGAAGAAAAGAGAAAAAGAAAGAATACTGATTTTTCAGGTCGATATTCTATTCACAAAACCCTGCCGTGTCTCTCATCTTGGAATTATTGCTGATTTTTATTTTTATGAAAGGTTAATAGTAAGTTTACTTTGCAAAGGACTTTCATCTATTAGCACATTTGATTCTCCCTATACAATTGAGAAATACTTAGGGTACATATTGTTCTCTGTATTTTACAAAAGAATGAAGCATAGACATGTTAAATGACTTTCCCAAGATGTCAACGTGAGCGGAAGAGAGCTGGACCAACCTCTGCCTGCCAGCCTGCCTGGGTCTTGCTGTACCATGCTGCATACGTTATGAGGTAATAACTCAGTATCAGAATATGAGTACAACATAAAGAGAAACACATTTCAAAGCAGTTAGAACTATAAATTTTTTTAAAGAACCTAAACCTATCAATATTTGACCATCACCAGAACTGCAAACTTACCTAGAATATGTTAATAATCCTTTCAGAATCCCATGAGCTATTAGTTGATTCTTTATTTTGAAGTATCACTTTACCCCTTTCCAAACACTTTCACATAGTTTCTTTGTCTCAACAACCCTACAAGGTGGGAATTTTGTTAGTCATCCTTTTGCTAATGAGAACATGGAATTGCTGAAAATGCACACGTTCATAGTGGCTTATGCCAGGTGTCCCCAATCTTTGCTGCACATTAGAATCAGCAGGGGAACTTTAAAATCCTCAAGACCCAGGTCATGTTCAATAAGAAAAAAAATCAGATTGTCTCGGAGTGGGTTCCAGGCATCACTAAGTTTTAAAGAGCCCAGGTGATCCCAGCATGCTGCACAGTTTGGGAGCTACTTAGACTACAGTTACTGGTGCTGCTGGTCCTTGCTGCCTTTTCTACCATGTGCAAGTGTCCTCACACACGAGCTTGTTGTCTGTCTTCGGGACATCAGCACCCTCGGTGTAAGGAGATTCACTTGGCCCTGCATTTTGATTTTTCATTCCATTCATGAATAGAAACAGATCTTTATATAACATGCAGTCACCATACCATTTTCCACCCCACATCATGCTACAGCTGAAATGGTAAGTTCACCATCTAAGGCACTGACCTCTAATAACCTTGATTCTATTTTTAGTTCACCCTGTCTATGGCCTATGAGTTTATCCTTGTTACAGCAATGAAGAGAAAATTTGTTTCTTTAATCTGAATGTTAAATCCACAATGAAACTTTGAACACCCTCTGTACTTTAAGATGGAAACAGAAAAGTTATGAATCAATGTAATAAATCTCACATTATCTACAAGCTTCATATGCCAACAGAGTCTTGGAGGAGTTCAGGAGGCCAAGGTACTTTCAGCTATTCTCACATAACCTAGAGGATGATGTTGTTTTTCCCAGGACCCGCCTCTTGATTGCTTATTAGCAGTTCTCCAAGAAACCTCAGCCCATATATCTTCCTCTCATTCATGGACCATAAAGAGTCTTTGGGAACCAAAAACCCAGACATCATGTTCAAGAAAGATCTCATTTTCACCACCATACAAACATTCACAACATTAGAAATTTTCCAGCTGGCTCTCTGAAATGTGGATATACCATGCTCCCCTAGTCTGGTACAAGAAAGAATGGCTAAGAAAATCTGTCCTCTAGTCTTTCGCTCCCTTGGAGAACATGGGTCCAGAAATGAGAAGGTAAGAAGCTTCAGTACAGTTGTTGTCTACTGTTACTCAGGGTCTTTACTAGTAAACACAGAAATTATGAATTTATATAATGTATGACTCTATATTCAAGAAGCTTCATGGATTTGTAGGGGCCTGATAGGAAAGGCCAGGCATAGTACCAATATAAACAAAGGAATTATTTCACTAGAAACAATTCTAGTATTAATTGATCCCACTTCATCATTTGGTATCATTTGGCTAGAATATATCAGCAGGCTTACCTTTCTCTTATAGTTCAAGAAAAATCATCCTTAAGACCATCACACACCTCATTGAACTTTTTATTTCTACATGAGAGAAGTCAATCTTCAGATATAACGAGTACTGAATTAATTTACTACTCAAATTAAAAGTAAAGTTATTGAAAAGTACTTTATATAACTTAACAATGCAGACTAAGGATCCCCTTAATTTTGACACTGTAAATCTTCTGAATTTTAACCAACATAACATTTTCATGACTCAAATACCCTTTTCAGGAGGAGAAATTTGTAAATGGCATTAATAAAAAATTTTATTACCTAATGAAACTGCTTGTGATGTCCTCCTTTAGAAAAGCCCACTTTTTAAAGACTAGTATATAGGCAAATAATTGTGCGTGAATAATAATTAAAACAAATTTAAAATAAGATCAAGGTTTTCTGAATGATATATATATCTCAACTAATTTATATCCTATATTTATATATTTAAGGTGCTAAAGTATATATTTAGATTATATATATAATTTAAATAAATACCTTAAATGTATTTATATTTAATACATATTAAATATATGTATATATTTACCTTGCACCTTTATATCTATGATTTACCTGAAACTTATTTTTGTGGATGATATGAGGTAGTGAAGTTTTCTTTTTACCATATAAATAGACAATTGTCCTAGCAAAGTTTCCTGAAAACAAAAGTTCTTTCCCCACTGAAAAATAGTGACACCTCTGTTGTATACCTGTAATATCTGTGTGGGTCTATTTCTGTCTGTACTTTCTTCTGCCCCATTGATTTATTTGCCTATCGCCAGGCTAGTATGTTGTTTTTACTACTTTCACTAAATAATATAATCTCTATTAGAACAGTTCTTCCCACCTAGTTTTTCAAGAGTGCCTTGGCTATTAGACATTATCATTTCCATATAATTTAAATCAGCTTGTCAAGTTCCCCACTCCTACCCCCCCCAACACACAACTGTTGGGATCTTGAATGGGGTCTCCCTGAATCTGTGAATCAGTTTGTACAGAAATTGACATCTTTTTTTTTTTAAGATTTTATTTATTTATTTTTTATTTTAGAGAAAGTGAGAGAGAGCAAGAGTAGGGAAAGAAGCAGAGCGGGAGGGAGAGGGAGGAGAAAGAGTCTTAAGCAGACTCCACACTGAGTGCAGAGCTGGATGCAGGGCTTGATCTCATGACCCTGAGATCATGACCTGAGCTGAAACCAAGAGTTGGACACTAAACTGATAGCCACCCAGGCACCCTGAGAATTGATATCTTATTTATTGAGTCTTCCAATCCATAAATACAGTATATCACTGGATTTTAATATTTCTTAATAATCTTTTATAGTTTTTTTATGTAAAGTCCTTGCACACATTTTCCTAGATTTATCCCTAGGTAATTTTTTATGCTATTGAAATGACTTTATATATTTTTTAAGTTTTCAACTTCTTGGTGCTTATATACAGAAACACAATTAATTTTCAATACTGATGACATATCCAGCAATGTTTCATTCATTTATCAATTCAAATATTTCTTTCCGTTCTTTTGGATAGTCTATGTACACAAATGTTTTCTACACATAATGACGGCTATTTTTTCCTTTCCAAATCTTTAAACTTATTTCATTTTCTTCTCTTATTGTCTTAGCTAGGATTTCCAATACAACGGTAATAGAGGGGATACTTAGCTCACTTTAGGAGGTGAGCTTTTAAGTATGACGCTGCTGTAGGATTTCTTTTATAGATACCCTTTATCATAATTGAACATTTTGCTGCTACTCCTAGTTCCTTAATTTGATTCCTTATAATAAATCTTCATAATTTAAGAGAACTTGAGTATGTATTCCTAATCCAAAAACACCTAAAACAATTATAATTCTGTCATTATCTTTTAAATATTTATACCTCTAATTTTTATTATTTTATTCTCTAAGGTAGAACTTCCAGAATACTGAGTGATAACAATGATAGCAAGCATCCTAATCTTGTTCCTGACATTAATGAAAAGGCCTCTAGAATTTCATGTGGATTCTATTTGCTATTATTTTATTTAGAACTTTTACATCTATCTATATTCAGGAGTTTTTTATCTGTATTTGTGGGTGAGATTGGTCTGAATCAATCACCAATCTCACCTGAATGACATTTAATAGCCAAATCCTTTTCTGTGGGTCTATTTTGTGATCTGGTCCTCAAATGCCCCATATTAAATAATCCTCACTATGCTCAAAGAGCTTTTTGGTTTTTGTTTCCATACTACTGAATAAATAATAAGACACATTGCCTGATCTTAAAACTTTATGCTAGAAGGTTGCTATACTAATCTGTGATATAAGGATTGCCATTTTGATTAGCTATTTTATAAACTAATTAATACACTGGAATAAAATAGGGCATACATCTCCCAACCCCAAATTCCATGATGTGACACACAAAAAAAACTGAATATGATGAATCCAATGCCAAATGAGAAAACAAGAAACAGTGTTATTAAGGCATAGGGATTTCATAGGCTCCTTTAAAGGTTAGAAAATGCACAGGGCTCTAATCTATGGAAAAATAAATGTCTAAAACAAGTGCGGGAGAAGGTCATTTGTAAACATAGGAATGATATGTGGAAGCTTAGGTCTGGAATCGATGAATGAAAGAAATGAGACATGCGCTGGAAGATGTCATGATTAAATGGAGGCTAAATTAAGAGAAGTTAGAACATCTGACAAAACCATGAAAAATTATACAAGTGGACACCTATAGGAATATTTGTGCTAAGTAGCAGATAGTGGCCGCTTTATCTCCAGGTTTCAACACAAATGCAGGAACTGGACTAGAGATTCACGACAGTTCCCCAGGTAATTGTGGATCCTGGAAAGGACGGGGATGTCTCACATATACGAGTCAAGTCCCAACTTTCAGTTATCAATTCAGACTTAAGTAAACATAAGAAGGTGAATAGGGTTTCTCAATACAAATATGAGCAGACAGCCCCAAACTCCCAACACTGGAAGAAAATCAACACCATAGGAAGAAACCAATTTCAACAGAAGTCATACTCAATGAAATTAATAGAGCCAATAAAGACTTAAAATATATATAAATGTTATATAGCTTCATAAATATAAAACATGGTATGTCTCCCCACAATAAAGACTCCACAAACACAAGTTTCAGAAATTGAAATTTTCACCTTTAAAGTTCAACAGGTAAATAGCAGAATGGACAACCATGAAGAGAAAATTGGCCAAGTAAAATGATTAAATTTAGGAATTTTCTCAGGATACCAGGCAAAAGGAGAAGGAAAAGGGATGTATATAAGTGATAAATTAAGAGACATGGATGCTGTATCCAGAAACCAAAAAATCTCTCTAATTAAAGTTGGGGAAGAGAAAATAAGAAGGATGGGGGAGAACTCCCTGAAAAAAAAAAAAAGAAACAATAATCCAAGTCCTTTGCTTTTCCCTTTTAGTCCATCCTAAAAACTGTCTCCATGTTAACATCTTTTGCATAGTCTGCAGAAATCAAATAATATTTATTTCCCTGATTTTTTAATAGTCTTATAAAATATAATAATGAACACAATGGTAAAGCTAGTACTGAATTAAATTTCAGCTTTTTAATTTCCCTTCAGTTAACACTGTTCTCCTTGTCCCATGGAGCTCAAATATGAAAGAGTGTACTCTACTTGGCCAACATAGATATTTACATAATTTCTCTCCAATATATAATTACAAACTTAAAATTCCAGGGAAATCAAATCATGATGGAAGGAATGGAATGACTGAAGTTCTACCAACCAAATAACCAATGTGCTAAACACTCATGTGCTGAATACAGAAAGTTTACAACAGATAAGGGGTAAAGACTTTAGTATGTTAACAAACTATTTTCTCTCTCTCCATCCCATATCTAAAATCTTCATAACATGAACAAATTAGTACCCCCCCATGGTAGACTTCTTCAAACTGTTTTAAATATATGTGAGTAATAAGCACCAGATTTGTTTTCTCTATGGCAATGGTAAATAACTTGTGGTGCTTCACCTCATTACTGAAGTTATGTCTAATATTTCATAAACCCTATGGCAAATACTCCATATGGCAGAGGAGACCCATTCCTGCATTTGTGTTTGTTAGGACTGAAACTGCCATTTCAAGTAAGTGCACTAACGTCTACAGCAGAATCAAGATTTATTAAAACTACTCCACAGAGCAACATTGTACAGAATTTATGAACTGTAAAACTGCTATAAAGGTCACTTGAGATGCAAAAGTTTAATTTGGAGTATCATGTTATGGTACAGAACTGCTACACTCAGTGCTTGTTAAAATAAATGGTTTAAGGATATTTGTCTCAGTCTACGGAGTTTATGAACTTCAACAAAAATAATTTCATATCATCTCATATTTTTACATAGGCCTGGCTTCTTTAAGGTTTGTTCACAAATCCACAACATCGCATGTGTAAAATAGCAAAGAAAACTGATACAGATTCGATCTCACTTTCCAAATTGTTTCAAAGACCATACTGCATATCATTACTTATCCAGCTTTCAACATTTACTATTTCGTATTGTTATTCATTCCTCTTTTGATACCAAGACATGTAAGAATGGACAACTTCTCAAGAAATACAACAAAAGTGAACAAGACATTAAGTATTTGTAACAGGAGCATTCGGAAAGGCATTTTCAGTCAGATTATAGATTATAAAAAGTCTTAATTTGTAATATTATATTTATATATATACAGACATTTGCAGAATAATCCAAGCAAATAAAATGTAAAGAAAAATATCAGTTTTAGAGAGTTATCACTTTTAGTATGATAAATATTGTATAATAAGGTATAACAAAATGAAAACATAATATAAACAATAGTAAGCATTTTCAAAATTTTTCCTGTAGCGGATTCTGTTAATGGTAAAAAGAGTATAAAATTATTTCTCTATAATTTGATTTTACATCAAAACCAATATTTATTATCAAAGATCCAAAATGTAGAATCAGCATATTACTGTATGTGAGATTTTTAATTAGCACAGTAACAAAGTATAACTCTGCCAAAGTATTTGCATTATAAATCTGAGACTATAAAATACTACACTCATCTCTTGATTAATTTAAATAGTAGTTTCATTAAATTTTAAACACAAAGAAGTACCATGGAATTCAGTGTTCCCTTTTGAAATAAAAATGGTGAAGATGATATGTCTCCAAAATAGCCAGGACTGAAATCTTCTTCCTATGATGGAAAAAACGTAGCTAAAATGTTTTGCATATCGGTAATTCACTAAGCTTTTCACTAAGCAATTCTTTGGAATTACTATTTTTTTTTCTTTTAACATCCCTATGTCATAGATGTTATTATTATCATTATTTTCAGGATGGGAAAACTAAAGCTTGGACGGTTTAAATAATGTTCCTAAGGTCATCCAGACATAGAGTGGAGTGAACACTTGAACCAGTGTTTCAAGTCGAATTTTTTTTTTCTACAACTGTATTGCACCCTATTTTACTGTATTTATGCTAAGGTCTATTCGAGCAGGGCATAAGGAAATATCCAGGCAAAAGAATCAGAGATTACTGTGGAAAGTCTAAGTGTTTTAATCTGGAGGATTGTCTGTTCTCAAATATCCAGGGTTTATCTCTACCTGAAGTTGTAGGTAATCTATTAAAAAGAAAGTGGCAGAATTCGGTTAATTACTTTGGGTCTGATGTCCTCTGAACACTTCTCTCCCTCTCACACAGTCCCCGTGCTGTTGTAAATCTCACTATCTATCTTTCTTTAACTTCTTACACCAGGGTCATGCTTTCCTGTCAGATCCAGCCAACCCAACAACACCCACCTCTTTGGACTGAGAAATTTGGAATAAAATGGGGTTTTTCTTGGCTAATAGTTCCATGACTCAGACCACTAACCCATCAGAAAATGCTTTGCCTTTAAGATCTGCTCAATGAGTACCATAGTACATAGTCTATCCACAAGTTACCACTCTCTTTGAGGTTGGATCCTACCCAAAGCTCTTATTATCTCTGGAAGATATGTTTTATTACCCCTCAAATCATAGAATTTTATACAATTTCTTGCTAAACTTAAGATATTATTTACAGACATTTGCAAGTGAGAGCACGTTTTTATATTATCTTTGTATGCTCATTCTCACTAACATCCCGTGTATTACACAGAGTTGTGTAATGACAGGAATATTTATAGATAGGGTAGTTATATAAGTTTGATTAATATTATCTGAGACAGGTCATCTCAATAATTTAAATGTTGAGCTTTGAAGAACTCTAGATAGAGGACAGAACTATTAGCAATTAGTAATTCATTCTGATTCAAGGAAATAAGTTTAACCCAAATATTCATAAATCAGAGTGGAGTTTAAAGGTTAGACATGAAAAACAGAAAGATGTAGCAAGACTAACCCAATCATGACCAGGGAGCTCTTCTCTAGCTACTACTATAGCATTTCACCATCATCCTAGAGAAACAGGCTTCTAGAGTATGCTAGTTGTATTGCTCATATATGCAATTAGTAATGTATGTATAACTTTACTTATGACATATTGTGACTATACTTATTCTTTAATTATGAAGGCATTTATTTTCAGCTAGTCCTTGAGTTATATTTTTAAAGTCTGGATAAAAAAACCTTAAAATATATTATGGTGAGATACCAAATGTATGGAAACTAATCAATGATTTTGATTATGCAGCTGGAGATGTCCAGGTAGGCAGCAATGCTTTTTATAGATTGGTGGTTTTATAGAGAAATTCCAACTTGAGAGTACCAGTGTTCAGCAATAAACCATATTTATTTTAATCAAACCCAGAGACAGAATGTAGCTAAGAACACACACAGTACAGAAGCTCTCTAGCGCTGCTGGTGGTCCTCATGATAGAGAAAGACCACTAGAAGCGCTGTAGGCAAACTATAACCTACTTCCCTTATCTTTCTGTCTCTACTGATCAGATAAAATGTCATTATACAGATACATCTCTCACCATAATCTCATGCTTTTTGTTTTTAGCACATAGCAAGAGTAACTAATTAAATTGGTTGTATAGCCTCTATTCAGCTATTATTGTGACCAAATGAACAGGAAAAAAGTATATCAGGATCAAGAGAGTAGATATCTAAAGGAAGATGTTGTTTTACAGATTCATTTTAGATGAGTCTTGTCAGTTAATTACAGAAATAGTTTAGATTTGAGGGAAATGATACTAAAAGTTTATCAATTTCAAGAACTAATGAAAGGGGTACCTGGGCGACTCAGTCAGTTAAGCATCTGACTCTTGATTTCAGCTCAGGTGATGATCTCAGGGTCTTGAGATCAAGCCCCATGACTGGCTACCTGCTCGGCTGGGAGTCTGCTTGAGGACTCTCTTCCTCTCCCTCTGCCCCCCCCCTGCTTGCATTCCCTCTTTTTTTTTTTTTTTGTAAGAACTATTCAGATGCCTTTTATTTCTTTTTGTTGTCTGATTGCTGAGGCTAGGACTTCTAATACTATGTTGAATAGCAGTGGTGAGAGTGGACATCCCTGCCGCGTTCCTGACCTTAGGGGAAAAGCTCTCAGTTTTTCCCCGTTGAGAATGATATTTGCTGTGAGTTTTTAATAGATGGCTTTTATGATATTGAGGTATGTACCCTCTGTCCCTACACTGTGAAGAGTTTTAATCAAGAAAGGATGCTGTACTTTTTCAAATGCTTTTTCTGCATCTACTAAGAGTATCATATGTTTCTTGTTTTCTTTTATTAATGTTATGTATCACATTGATTGATTTGCGGATGTTGAACCAACTTTGATGCCCAGGAATAAACCCCACTTGGTTGTGGTGAATAATCCTTTTAACGTAATTTTGGATCCTATTGACTAGTATTTTGGTGAGAATTTTTTCATCCATGTTCATCAGGGACATTGGTCTGTAGCTCTCCTTTTTGATGGGGTCTTTGGTTTTGGAATCAAGGTAATGCTGGCCTCATAAAATGAGTTTGGAAGTTTTCCTGCCATTTCTACTTTTTGGAACAGTTTCAGAAGAATAGGTATCAATTCTTCTTTAAATGTTTGGTAGAATTCTCCTGGGAAGCCATCTGGTCCTGGGCTCTTGTTTGTTGGGAGATTTTTGATAAATGCTTCAATTTCCTTAGTGTTTATGGGTCTGTTCAGGTTTTCTGTTTCTTCCTGGTTCAGTTTTGGTAGTTTATACATCTCTAGGAATGCATCCATTTCTTCTAGATTGTCTAATTTGCTGGCATATAGTTGCTCATAATATGTTCTTACAATTATTTATATTTCTTTGGTGTTGGTTGTGATCTCTCCTCTTTCATTCATGATTTTATTTATTTGGGTCCTTTCCCTTTTCTTTTTCATAAGTCTGGCCAGAGGTTTATCAATCTTAATTCCTTCAAAGAACCAGCTCCTTTTTTTTTTTTTAAGGTTTTATTTATTTGACAGAGAGAGACAGTGAGAGCAGGAACACAAGTAAGGGGAGTGGGAGAGGGAGAAGCAGGCTTCCTGCCAAGCAGGGAGCCTGATGCAGGGCTCGATCCCAGGACCCTGGGATCATGACCTGAGCCAAAGGCAGATGCTTAACGAATGAGCCATCCAGGCACCCCAAAGAACCAACTCCTAGTTTAGTTGATCTGTCCCACTCTTCTTTTGGCTTCTATATCATTGATTTCTGCTCTGATCTTTATATTTCTCTTCTCCTGCTGGGTTTAGTCTTTATTTGCTGTTCTTCCTCCAGCTCCTTTAGGTGTAGGGTTAGGTTGTGTATTTGAGACCTTTCTTGTTTCTTGAGAAAGGCTTGTATTGCTATATACTTTCCTCTCAGGACTGCCTTTGCTGCATCCCAAAGATTTTGAACAGTTGTGTTTTCATTTTCATTTGTTTCCATGAATTTTTTTAATTCTTCTTTAATTTCCTGGTTGACCCATTCATTCTTTAGTAGGATGCTCTTTAGCTTCCATGTATTTGCATTCTTTCCAACTTTCCTTTTGTAATTGAGTTCTAGTTTCAAAACACTGTGATCTGAAAATATTCAGGGAACGTACCAATCTTTTGGTACTTGTTGAGACCTGATTTGTGACCCATTCTGGAGAATGTTCCATGAGCACTAGAGAAGAATGTGTATTCTCTTGCTTTGGGATAGAATATTCTGAATACATCTATGAAGTCCATCTGGCCCAGTGTGCCATTTAATGCCTTTATTTCCTTGTTGATCTTTTGGTTAGATTTTCCGTCCATTTCAGTGAGGGGGTGTTAAAGTCCCCTACTATTACTGTATTATTGTCAATGTGTTTCTTTGCTTTTGTTATTGTCTTATATAATTGGCTGCTCCCATGTTAGGGGCATAGATATTTAAAATTGCTAGATCTTCTTGTTGGATAGACTCCTTAAGTATGATGTAGTGTCTTTCCTCATCCGAATTGGCAAAGAAGTGAAACTCCCACTTTTTGCAGATGATATGATACTTTATGTGGAAAACCCAAAAGACTCCATCCCAAAACTGCTAGAACTCATACAGGAATTCAATAAAGTGGCAGGATATAAAGTTAATGCAGAGAGATCAGTTGCATTTCTATGCATTGACAGAAGACAGCAAGACAGAAGAAGAAGAAATTAAAGAGTCAATCACATTTACAATTGCACCCCAAACCACAAGATACCTAGGAATAAATCTAAGCAAAGAGGCAAAAAGTCTGTACTCAGAAAACTGTACTCATGAAAGAAATTGAGGAAGGCACAAAGAAATGGAAAAACGTTCCATGCTTATGGATTGGAAGAACAAATATTGTGAAAATGTCTATGCTACCCAGAGCAATCTACACATTTAATGCAAT
Source organism: Callorhinus ursinus (assembly GCF_003265705.2). Taxonomy (NCBI): domain Eukaryota; kingdom Metazoa; phylum Chordata; class Mammalia; order Carnivora; family Otariidae; genus Callorhinus; species Callorhinus ursinus. The sequence continues at coordinate 19,519,660 of NW_027397079.1, forward strand.
CTCTATCAAAATAACATCCACTTTTTTCAAAGAAGTGGAACAAATAATCCTAAAATTTGTATGGAACCAGAAAAGACCCCGAATAGCCAGAGGAATCTTGAAAAAGAAAAGCAAAGCTGGTGGCATCACAATTCCAGACTCAAGCTCTATTACAAAGCTGTCATCATCAAGACAGTGTGGTACTGGCACTAACACCGATACACAGATCAATGGAACAGAATCGAGAGCCCAGAAATGGACCCTCAACTCTATGGTCAACTAATCTTCAACAAAGCAAGAAAGAATGTCCAGTGGAAAAAAGACAGTCTCTCAAACAAATGGTGTTGGGAAAATTGGACAGCCACATGCAGAAGAATGAAACTGGAACATTTCCTTACACCACACACAAAAATAGACTCAAAAATGAATGACAGACTTAAATGTGAGACAGGAACCCATCAAAATCCTTGAGGAGAACACAGGCAGCAACCTCTTCAACCTCAGCCGCAGAAACTTCTTCCTAGAAACATCACCAAAGGCAAGGGAAGCAAGGGCAAAAATGAACTACTGGGACTTCATCAAGATAAAAAGCTTTTGCATAGCAAAGGAAACAGTTAACAAAACCAAAAGACAACTGACAGAATGGGAGAAAATATTTGCAAATGACATATCAGATGAAGGGCTAGTATCCAAAATCTATAAAGAACTTACCGAACTCAACACCCAAAGAACAAATAATCCAATCAAGAAATGGGCAGAAGTCACGAACAGACATTTTTCCAAAGAAGACATCCAAATGGCCAACAGACACATGAAAAAGTGCTCAACATCACTCAGCATTAGGGAAATAACAAATCAAAACCTCAGTGAGATACCACCTCACACCAGTCAGAATGGCTAAAATTAACAAGTCAGGAAACGACAGATGTTGGCGAGGATGTGGAGAAAGGGGAACCTTCCTACACTGTTGGTGGGAATGCAAGCTGGTGCAGCCACTCTGGAAAATAGTATGGAGGTTCCTCAAAAAGTTACAAATAGAGCTACCATACGACCTAGCAACTGCACTACTGGGTATTTACCCCAAAGATACAAATGTAGTGATCCAAAGGGGCACATGCACCCCAATGTTTATAGCAGCAATGTCCACAATAGCCAAACTATGGAAAGAGCCTAGATGTCCAGCAACAGATGAATGGATGAAGAAGAAGAGGTCTCTCTCTCTCTCTCTCTCTCTCTCTCTCTCTCTCTATATATATATATATATATATATATATATATATATATATATATGATGGAATATTATGCAGCCATCAAAAAATGAAATCTTGCCATTTGCAATGATGTGGATGGAACTAGAGGGTATTATGCTAAGTTAAATAAGTTAATCAGAGAAATACAAGTATCATATGATCTCACTGATATGAGGAATTTGAGAAACAAGACAGAGGATCATATGGGGAGAGAAAAATCAAACAAGATGAAACCAGAGAGGAAGACAAACCATAAGAGACTCTTAATCTCAGAAAACAAACGAAGGCTGATGGAGTAGAGGGGGTGGGAAGGATGGGGTGGCTGGGTGATAGACATTGGGGAGGGTATGTGCTATATGCTGAGTGTTGTGAATTGTGTAAGACTGATGAATCACAGACCTGTACCCCTGAAACAAATAATACATTATATGGTAGTAAAAATTTAAAAAAAAGAAGAAAATAATAAAATAAATAGGTAAAAGAACTATAGAAAAACTATATATAGATAGATACTTGATTTGAAACTGCAAGAAAGACTAACAATTTTTAAAACTTCACATATAGTATTATAATATTCCTGCAAACAGCCTTTTCTTCCTGCCTTGAAAGTAGCGTAACACATTGAATTTCTAATACATTTTTTCAAGTGGTCCTTGTGTGTGTGTGTGTGTGTATACCTGTGCATTTATGTATTTTTAACATAAAGTTTGCCTGTATGGTCAAGAATTTTGGGTAAGCCATGTGGCTATGAGATGTATTTTTATCAAAAAAATAAATCCTTAGGAAAATGGAATATATAATTTTGAACTTAGAATGTCTATATTTTCTCACATTTTCAAAATTCTCAAAAGCCAAAACATGGCTTAGATGTCATTTTGGAATTTGGCTTCAGACTAATTTTCCAACGCTACCTCCTAGAACTCATTTTCCTCCCCACTCAGTACTTATTAGGCAACCAGGTTCAGTTCCCAGAAACATGCTGTCCTCTTTCCTGTCTTGGCAATAGTTCACCTGATATTTTTTTTCTGCTCTGAACCATTTTCAAATATTCTCTTGCAATTCTTGGTCATCCTTGGATTTCCAATACAGTGAAATTTTCTCAGATAAGCTTTATCAGACCATCTTTTTCAAATAAATCTTTACTTTCATTTCCTTTTTAGCATATTTCATAATTCATACTATACATTTTCACTTATTTAAAATGTATTGCTTTCATTAGGCTGTAGGTTTTAAAAAGGCAAAGCCACCGGTTATTCTGTTTACGTAATTGGCATACTGCAGGCACTAAAATAATTTTTGTAAGAAAATGAAAGGAATCACAATCACCCTAGTTTCCTACGAAAAATCCAGATAAAAATAATTTACTTATGTACTAAGTAGATGTTTTCACTGTGAACGTTCTTAAAATTGGAAAACTGTAAGAAATCCAAAGATAATGTATTTTCTGGGGGATATAAAACTGTATGTTTTGTATTTATATGGCATTCATCCAGTGAGTAAGACTATACAGGTTAACTATTCTTGGTTATATCAGTCACACCTATGATAGTTCAAGTACACATTTGGTATGGATAATTTTTCCTATGTATATACATGAGGGATTGTACTAGGAATTTTAAGTGGCTATCAGTTATCTGAAGAATTCTACACTGACACATTATCATTTAAAAAAGATATGACTAAGTAATTTCCTACTAATAATACTATATTTATTAGGAATTTCTCTATGTTTAAATAATTCTGACATAACCATCAAAAATGTAAAATATAAATAGGAGCTCAGCATTTCTGAAAAATTACTTAAAACTATGACATTTCTTACATTTTTTTCTGAAAGTTTATCTTAATTCTAACCAGTCCAGAAGAAAAGAATGAAAATTCTGCTATCTTAGCCTTGTCACTGAACCCTGTAAAAGCTTTGTTATGTATGGAGAGGTGGGAAATTCCAGCTGAGATTTTAGAATCCACAGCTCAGCTTATAGCTCCAAATCTTAAGACTAAAACACTAATGATGAAATTTTTAATTAATGCTTTTCCTAGGTATCCCTAGATGCCTAGCAACATGAAAGAGGCAAAACAACCAAATTTTAAAACAACATTTAAAATATTCACAAGTAACCGCCCCCTTCCCTGAAAAATGTACTTCTAACTGCCTGAGTAAATGAAGACAATGAAGGAGAATAAGCACAAACAACCAAGAAGAGAAAAGTATTTGCAATGACTTTTTATAACTAAATTATTAAACATATATTATTTAATACTATATTTAATATAGAGAGAAAGTAAAGGCAAGTTTGACAATATGTGAGTGAAAAAGAAACTATAAAGGGTGATCAAAGGGATTTATAAAATAACCAATATGATTATTAGAAATTAAACTTATAACTAGAATTTAAAAATAAGAGGATTTAAATAGATTATATCAGAATTCAAAAGAAAGGGAACTGGAAAATGGATATAAAGAAATTATACAGAATACAGCCAAGAGAGCTGAAAAGATGAAAGATGTCAAAGAGGTCTTAAGAAACACGATCGAATGAGTGAGAATATTTACATACATATAATTGGTGTTCCTGATGGAGAAGAGAAAGGGAGAAAGTTGTCCCATAGTTTAGGACAACAGTACAAATATTGATTAATCTTAGATTTTTGTTAAGTGGACAGATTATTATTATTTGTCTGACACTAAGAGCCTGAATAATGGGGCAATTAACTTCTAAACTTATAGAGAAAAAAAAACTGTAATGACAAATGGAAATACCCAGTGATAATCATTAATGATTAAAAAAACACTATTTTTGCGTGCCTGGGTGGCTCAGTCAGTTAAGCGTCAGCTTTAGGCTCAGGTCATGATCCCGAGGTCCTGGGATCAAGTCCCACATCGGGCTCTCTGCCGAGCGGGGAGTCTGCTTCTCCCTCTGACCCTCCCCCATCTCATACTCTCTCTCTCATTCTCTTGAATAAATAAAAATCTTTAATAAAATAACAACAACAACAACACTATTTTTGTACCAGGCACTGTTCTAAGTACCAGGCACTTTGAGACACTACCCACCAAATCCCCCAAAAATGAAAATAAAAACAAAAACAAAAATCCAAAAATACTAAAAATAAAGGTAAGAAAGAAAGAATAAGAAGCAAAGAATAAGCATGGACAATAGAAATTAAAAGATGGTAAATAGAAATCCAAGTATATCTAGAGTTAGAAAAAATCTAAATATACCAAGTGGTTCAACTAAAATAACAATATTGTCAGACTGTACTAAATAGAAAACAGAAAAACAAGCCATAATTTAACATTGCATATTTTGTGAGACAAATTTAAAACTGGAAGACAGAAATAATTTTTTTTTAAAGATTTTACTTATTTATTTGACAGAGAGCAACACAGCGAGAGAGGGAACACAAGCAGGGGGAGTGGGAGAGGGAGAAGCAGGCTTCCCACTGAGCAGGGAGCCCGATGCGGGGCTCGATCCCAGGACCCCGGGATCACTGACCTGAGCCGAAGGCAGACGCTTAACGACTGAGCCACCCAGGCGCCCCAGAAATAATTTTTAAGAATGGAAATTTACCCTTATAAAATTCTTACTAAAGCTGGTAGAAATATATGACCCAACAACTGCACTACTACGTATTTACCCCAAAGATACAAATGTAGTAAAAAGAAGGGGCACATGCACCCCAATGTTCATAGCAGCAATGTCCACAATAGCCTAACTGTGGAAGGAACTGAGATGCCCTTCAACAGACGAATGGATAAAGAAGATGTGGTCCATATATACAATGGAATATTACTCAGCCATCAGAAAGGATGAATACCCATCATTTGCATCGACATGGATGGAACTGGAGGGGATTATGCTAAGTGAAATAAGTCAAGCAGAGAAAGGCAATTATCATATGGTTTCACTCATATGTGGAACATAAGAAACAGCACAGAGGACCGTAAGGGAAAGAGGAAAAACAGAATGGGAAGTCATCAGAGAGGGAGAAAAACCATGAGAGACTCTTAACTCTAGGGAACAAATTGAGGGTTGCTGAAGGGAGGGGGGTGGGGGGAGGGGGGTAGTGTGACTGGGTAATGGGTATTAAGGAGGGCACGTGTTGGGATGAGCACTCGGTGTTATAAGCAACTAATGAATCACTGAACACTACTACATCAAAAACTTATGATGTACTATATGCTGGCTAAATGAACATAATAAAAAAAGAGAAATATATCATTAGGTAATATGAATTTTAAGGAAAAGGCATTATAAAAATAAACAAAGACTTCACAATGCTACAAAGTTGAATTCACCATTAAGATTTTCAACATAATTTTAAGCACCTAACAACAAAACTGCAGATGAAAAACTGAAAATTGAAATCAAAGAGTCTAACTTACAGAAAGAATTTATCATGACTCTCAGTAAATGTTATAATAAAAAAATAAAATAAATCACCAGTAATATTGAAGGCCACCGAGACTACAGAAAATGTGATAAACATTCCAAAAATCTTGACTTAATATGTATAAAATACTGCATAGAATTACTAAAGAATACACATCATTTGCCGGCTTGTAGAGGACGCTTACAAAATTTGACCAACCAGTGGACCATAAAGGAAGTCTCAATGACTTCAATATTTGAAATCCTACAGCTTATATTAAGATAGAACTCAATTACAAAAGGATAACAGCAACAAAAATTATGTTTGGAAATAAAAACACACCTTTTAGTAACCCATATTTCAGAGAAATCTTCACAGAAATTAGATATTTTGAAATCAATGATAATTACAGTATAATATGATGCTATTTGGAATTAAATAATAATGACAATACTACATACATATCTCATAGATACAGTGAATACAAGAGGGCAATTTCAAAACTTCAAAGCTAATATTATATTCCTATAATAGTGTATATCAAATATGCTCTCTCAGAGCTGTCTATATTTTTTGTAATCCCTAAAAGCACAAAACGTGGTTCCCAGGAGGTGATAAAAGTAGCCTGTAACACTTTAGCAATAACAATGCCATTTATTGATTGGCTATTATATCCCATTCACCAAGTGTGATGAAGCCTACTGTTATTCTTCTTAATAGTCCATCCTTCTTCCCCCGTCCCAATTTCTTTTCTTTTCTTTTTTTTTTTTTTTTTTTGCACATAACTGACAAGTGTAGAGACTATTTTTTCCTCCTTCACTTCTGTGTTTCATGACCATCTACGTAAGCTCAGGCCAATGAATTGTGCAAGTATTGGGTGGTCGCTTATGGAAAATCTCTTAAGAAACAGCTCATGTGTGCTCTTTACATATCTGAGGAATGTGGATTTAACTGCTAGAGCTACTAACTTGACACATGACCATGAAAATTATGTGTAGAGATAGCAGAGTAGTTAGCTGGAAGGGGTCTACATCCCCAGAAACCTTTTAAAGCCACCATGGCCTGAATGCTTATACCTGTACTTTGTGTAAGAGAAAAACAAAGCTTTTATCACAATTACACCACTGATATTTTTGGTTTTCTGTAAACAAAGTCAAACCTAATGGATACATTATGCTCTACATTTTACATATGTCAGTTTATTTAACCTACATACAATCTCATAAGGGAGAAACTATTAAGTTTATTATACGAATTTGAAAACAGATTTCAGTTTTGTGTATTTTCTAACAAGAGCTGAGTTTTGCATCTAGGTTTGTCTGGCTCCAACACTGCATTTTCTCCTATTTCTCCTATTTCATATTATAATGCTTTTTGAGGACACTGTCAGTTCCTAAAACACTGATTAGTTCTTTGTATATTACCTTACACATAATGGATGTTTAATAGATATTTGTTTTTCAGGTCATCTACTACCATGGGTGGATAGAACTGAGATAAAGTGGGAGGAGTAACTATAAGGAAAGGAAGTACAGTTGACCCTTGAACAACTATAGGGTTAGGGGCATTGAGCCCTGGTGCAGGTAAAATCCACACATAACTTTTGACTTCCCAAAAACTTAACTATTAACAGCCTACTGTTGACTGGAAGCCTTCCCAATAACACAAAGATTTAATTAATTAACACATATACTGTAAGATATATGTATTACATATTGTATTCTTACAAAAAAGCTAGAGAAAATAAAATGTTATTAAGAATTATAGAGAAAATACACTGTATTGAAAAGACATCTGCATAAAAGTGGACCTGCACAGTTCAAACCCATGTTATTCAAGGGTCAACTGTTTTTAAAAAGAGGTAGATACTACTACTTATGATAAAAGTGGTCCCTAAACTTTTGGAGTGAATTCACACATATACAAAATTATGTCAAAATTATGAGGGTAACTGTTTGATAAAAAATATCAAGAACTGAGAACACAAAGTGAAAAATATCCTGAGAAATAAATTAAAATTGTTCAGTTCTTGTTGCACCCTTAGCATATTTGTCCTTTAAGGAAAATTTTAACTCTTGGCTTATTTTCATCTTCTGAAATATAAATTAGATATTTTTTTCTTATTACTCTACTATAAGCCAAAAATTTAAAAAGGAGCTTCCAAATAAACATGATTTTATAGCCTCTATCTCTAGTAAAAGGGGGAAAAAGAAAAAAAAGTCATTTGATCATACTATGTGAATATGAGAAGAGACAATAGCAAAAAAGCTATCTCAGTAAAACTTGAGAGGATGGAAAACAGAACAGAAAACAGGTCTTTCTTTTGCAGAGGAGAGAAAGTTACTGCTTTTTCTTGGAAGAAAGGTACTGACAATGCCTGATTCCTGACACTCTGCAGAATGCCTGGATGCTCAGGCTTGTAGGTAGTAGGAACAGTGCAGATTAGTAAACACAGAAAGACAAAGGAAAGGAGAGAGAAGATGAATAAAATGGAAAAATTTTTTAAAAAGTAAAAAAAGGACAGAGAAGAAAATGTTTTAAAATAAAACTATGACCAATTTGTATCTTAAATCAATATCCTACAGGTGCAATATCTCTGACATGTGTTATAGAAAAAAAAAGAGAGAAGAAATGGTATGTAGAAATTATAAATTTCTCATTAACTGAATTTTCATATTGAAAGGGTCAAAAAGGTGGATGATAAAAGAAAAAGACTGTCACATGAGCAAATCATGAAATTTCAAAACACTTAAGATAAAATTAAGATCTCACGAGTTTGGGGTGGGTGGGTGGGGAGCTCATGCATACAAATGGGAAGCCAAATGGAATCAGAAGTTTAGCCAGTATAACTAGATTCTAGGAAATTGTGGAGTCTAGATTTAGTTCCCTAGGTGAAAGTATTTTTAATTTAGCATTCCATAACTGTTTATACCACCATTTAAATTTGATAACAGAGTAGAAATATTTTCAAATATCCTAGGGCTAAAATACATATAACTTCTATAATATTATAGGCTATGCTCAGAACAAATAAAACAAATAGATTACAAGAAAGAGAATATCTGACAGAGAAAACTGCCTGACGATTAGAGTAGTAGATTTGTCTAGATTAAGGCAGGGGGTACAGGAGGTGGGTCTTCAGGAAATAAATAGATGAATAAGCTTGTGGTATGAAAACAAATACGTTCAGAGTAGTTTTATGTGAGAGTAGTTCTAAAATGAATAGTAACAAGAACACTGAAAATGAAGTCAATGGAAAATTATTAAAAATTTAATAACTTTTAAGGAAAAATGGTTGTCGGTAAAAAAAAATTCAATTATTTATAGGTCATATTAATATAAATGATGACTCTTGGTTTAACAAAAAAAAATGATTTAACAATATTGAGCCATGGGAAGAAGCATTAAAAAAAGATAGGTTCTCAAAAAGAAGTTAAAAGATGATGTTTAAATTAATAGCACTATATGCATACAACTAAGAGGTATGGAGTTACCATACCTTCAATATTCAAAACTATTTAAATTACTTTTTTAGAATTTATGTCTTACTGCACAACACCCTAGGATGGTAAATGGTTCTGCAAAAAGGAATCTATCCTGACTCATTTTTCCATTTATATGAGAGCCAACATATTTTCTTTTTCCTCTTGAATCACCACTCAATGATACAGCCAACTTTCACAGAAAATCATTTCATAAAATTTTTCATCTGGTCAATTCTTTGCTAATAATGATAAAACATATGGTCCAAAGCCAGATGCACTAGTTTATGCTTTGCCAAAATATTTCCCTCCATCATGTAGGTCCTGGTTATGAAGGACATAAAAATGAACTCCTATCTTTTTACAGTTGCGTTCTACTGACTCATCTCCACTCTAACTATTGCATTATACTCCCAATCACAGAAAACACCCTTAGGATGACAAGAGGAAGACAACAGATACCCACTGGGAGAACCAAGAAATATATCTTTCTCCTTCATGTTTGGCTAATGAAGGTAACTATCATATAATTTTATTTAATTATGATAATTCAGATATGACATGTAAGAGAGCTAAGTAAAGCATTAAGTAAAGCATTAATTTAGCAATATTTGAAAATGTATTTTGATAAGAACAAACTAACCATTTAAATATAGCTAACCAGAGGGCACCTGGGTGGCTCAGTTGGTTAAGCGACTGCCTTCGGCTCAGGTCATGATCCTGGAGTCCCGGGATCGAGTCCCACATCGGGCTCTCTGCTCAGCAGGGAGTCTGCGTCTCCCTCTGACCCTCCCCCCCCATGCTCTCTCTCTCATTCTCTCTCTCAAATAAATAAATAAATAAAATCTTAAAAATAAATAAATAAATATAGCTAACCAGAAAGTAAATTCTCTTAAAATTATCATTTGGCATATTTCATCAATATTTTTTTTCTAATTTGAAAGATCAGAATTTGAAGATGTGGGATTTAAAAATAATACTGACTTGAGAATTTTTTTCATGCTGATAAAATTTTTCAGTTTCTGTGAATAAGTGGTGTTAAGAAGAGTCTATAGATTTCATACTCTTTTCCTACACTATTCACTGTAATTTCATTTAAAAATGATGCATTCATTTGGGGTGCCTGGGTGGCTCAGTTGGTTAAGCATCTGCCTTTGGCTCAGGTCATGATCTCAGGGTCCTGGAATCGAGCCCTGCATCTGGCTCCCTGCTCAGTGAGGAGCCTGCTTCTCCCCTCTCTCTGCTGATCCCCTGCTTGTGTGCTCTCTGTCAAATAAAAAAAAAGTCTTTAAAAAAATGATGTATTCAAAAAAGTAAGGTGCTCCTCTGCCTCTTCTTTTTTTGTAGCCAAGTTTTAAAGAAAAATTTGTAATTATATCTTACCTTGATTTTATTTTTATTTAAACAATTATGATGTATTTCTTCATTCTAAAGAGCATGAAAATATCTTTGTGAGTATCTTCCTACATATGGTAATAATCTCTCTACTTTGTAGAAGTCAAGACCACACAGCTTCATGGCTGGGTTGAAATGGATAGGTGCATCATGTGGGGTGAGCTAGGGATGAGGTAGATCAAGAAAGACAAAAAAAAATTGCCAATTAATTAATTTAAATTTTTGTTTTGTTTTGTTTTGTAACAGTGAAATGGTTTTTACCTTATTTTATGCATTAGTTAGGGTTTTTCCCCTTTAAAGTGATGGCCTATACTGTCAAAGAAAATAAATTATTAAAATCAGACCTATTTGAGAAATGGTAATATAGGTTTATTTATTAATAACCACCAGTGATTTATGTAGGGGCGGAAAAAGTTTTCCTACATCCTCTTAAAGTTCCTGGCTGGGTCTGAAAATGAAACTGACTTAAGACAGATGAACAGGCATACCAATTTTTTTTTTTTTAAGATTTATTTGACAGAGAGAGACACAGTGAAAGAGGGAACACAAGCAGGGGGAGGGGAGAAGCAGGCCCTCCCACTGAGCAGGGAGCCCGATATGGGGCTCAAAAAGCATACCAATTTTATTGAATTTTTACATCTACGTGGCAACCTTCACAAGAAAATGATGACTCTTAAAAATGACCAGAGGAGGAAGCTTTTAGACCTTAGCAGACAAAGAAACAGTGTATTTCAGAAGAGTTGATGAGACAGAAAGATTTGGCCTAAGGGTATTAAATGGTAAAGAAGTAATGAGGAAGGGGTAACAGTTGGTTTAACAAGGTTTGTTCGTACATATTTCTCAGCCCCCAATTCCCCATCTCTGGTCTCTGGTGATAAAAATGTTTTCCTGGGGGGGGCGGCGGAGAAAGATGGCAGAGGAGTAGGAGACCTGGATTTCATCTGGTCTTAGGAATTCAGCTGAATAGGGATCAAACCATTCTGAACACCTACGAACTCAACAGGAGATAGAAGAGAAGAATAGCAACAACTCTCTGAACAGAAAAGCGACCACTTACTGGAAGGTAGGACGTGCGGAGAAGTGAATCCGAGGCGATATTCGGGGGGATAGACGGCGGGGGAGGGGGCCTCCGTCGGCCCCTTCTGGCAAGTGCTAGAGCCGCGGAGCACAAAATCGGACCTTTTAGAAGTCGGCTCCGCTGAGGGACGTCGCTCCAGTGGCTAAGCGGGGGGTGGAACGCTCGCGGGACAGTGTGGTCTCAGGACCCTCGGGGTCACAGAAAGACCGGGGGTGCCTGAGTGCGGCAGAGCTCCCAGGTATCGAGCGGGGAAGCCGGCTGCAGAGACAGAGCCAAGGCGCGGGCTCTCAGCTCGGGGTTGCCATAAACTGTGATCAGCGGCACAGTCAGGCCACTGCTCCTCCAGCAGGGACCCAACAAGCAGCAGATACGGGGAGACTCCCCTTCCTCCCCCGGGAGGAGCGGCGCGGGAGCATACCGCAGGGATCTGCTGGGTTTGGAGACTCCACACCGAGTCGGGTGCCAGAGATAGAAACGCTCGGTCACAGGCCAGGTGAGCACGGAGTGCAGCCGGAGACCGGGGACACGGGAGTGACTGCTTTTCTCTGGGGACGCACTGAGGAGCGGGGCTCTGAGTTCTCAGCTCCTCCAGGCAGAGATTGGGAGGCCACCATTTTCACTCTCGTCCTCCAAAACTGTACGGAAATCTTGGAGGGAACAAAAGATCCCAAGAGCAAACCCGAGCAGAGCACTTAGCCCTGACAGGCAAGGGAGGGGCAACTGCATCTCCGGCAAAGACATTTGGCAACCATGGCAACAGGCGCCTCCCCCAGAAGATCAGCACGAATAGCCAGCAAGCCAAGATCAAGTTTACCAATCAAGGAGAAGAGGAGAACTCCAGCACTGGGGGAATACTGCACATAGAATTCATGGCTTTTTTTTTTTATCATGATTCATTAGTTTATCAAAATTAATTTTTTAACTGTTTTTTTTTTAATTTTTCTTTTTCCTTTTTTCAACCAACATCTTATGAATCCCTTTTTTTAAAAAAAATATTTTTTATTTTTCATTTTTAGAGTCATATTTTATCCCTTCATAGTAGTTACCCTTATTTTTGGTATATATATATAAGTTGTTCTCTTTTTAAACTTCTGAGATACAGTTTCTTCTAACAGATCAAAATATACCCTAAATCACTAGTGTAAGGCTTTGTTCTAGTCTCCTGCCTGATCACATTCTCTCCCTTTTTTTTTTAAAGCTTCTTCTTTCTTTTTTCGAACAACCTCTTATCAATTCTTTTATAAAATCGTTTATAATTTTCATCTTTACAGTCATCTTCCATTCCTTCATTGTATCAACCCTTATTTTGTACATATATGTCCTTCTTCCTTTAAAATTTTAGGAGGCACTTTTTTCTAACAGACCAAAATACACCCCAAATCTAGTGTGTGGAACTGATCTATGCACTAGCCTGATCATATTTGATCATATTCTGTTTTTTTGTATTGTTTTGTTTTTGTTTTTATATTTTTCTTTTTTTTTTTGCTTTCTTTTTTCTTTCTTTCCCTTTCTTTTCCCCTGGTTTCAGGTCTTTTCTGATTTATATAGAGTATATTTGCTGGGGACGTTGTTAACCTGTTTGCATTTTGTTCTCTCATTCATCTATTCTCCTCTGGACAAAATGACAAGACGAAAAAAATCACCTCAGCAAAAAGAACAAGAGGTAGTACCGTCAGCCAGGGACCTACTCAATACGGACATTAGTACGATGTTGGACCTAGAGTTCAGAATCATGACTTTAAAGATACTAACTGGGCTCGAAAAAAGCGTGGAAGTTATTAGAGAAACCCTTTCTGGAGAAATAAAAGAACTAAAATCTATCCAAGTCAAAATCAAAAAGGCTATTAATGAGGTGCAATAAAAATGGGGGCACTAAATGCTAGGATAAATGAGGCAGAAGAGAGAATCAGTGATATAGAAGACCAAATGATGGAAAATAAAGAGGCTGAGAAAAAGAGAGAGAAACAACTACCGGATCACGAGGGCAGAATTCGAGAGATAAGCGATACGATAAGACGAAACAACATTAGAATAATTGGGATCCCAGAAGAAGAAGAAACAGAGAGAGGGGCAGAAGATATATTGGAGTAAATCATAGCAGAGAACTTCCCTAATGTGAGGAAGGAAACAGGCATCAAAATCCAGGAGGCACAGAGAACCCCTCTCAAAATCAATAAAAATAGGTCAACACCCCGACATCTAATAGTAAAACTTACGAGTCTCAGAGACAAAGAGAAAATCCTGAAAGCAGCTCGAGAGAAGAGATATGTAACCTACAATGATAGAAATATTAGATTGGCAACAGACCTATCCACAGAAACCTGGCAGGCCAGAAAGGACTGGCAAGATATCTTCAGAGCACTAAACGAGAAAAATATGCAGCCAAGAATACTTTATCCAGCTAGGCTGTCATTGAAAATAGGAGAGATAAAAAGCTTCCAGGACAAAAACCTCTAAAGGAATTTGCAAACACTAAACCAGCCCTCCAAGAAATATTGAAAGGGGTCCTCTAAGCAAAGAGAGAGCCTAAAGCAGCATAGATCAGAAAGGAACACAGACAATATACAGTAACAGTCACCTTACAAGCAATACAATGGCACTAAAGTCATACCTTTCAATAGTGACCCTGAATGTAAATGGGCTAAATGCCCCAATCAAATACACAGGCTATCAGATTGGATTACAAAACAAGACGCATCCATATGCTGTCTGAAACAGACTCATTTTAGACCCAAAGACACCCTCAGATTGAAAGTGAGGGGGTAGAAAACCATTTCCCATGCTAATGGACACCAAAAGAAAGCTGGGGTGGCAATCCTTATATCAGACAAATTAGATTTTAAAAGACTGTATTAAGAGATAAGGAAGGACACTATATCCTACTTAAAGGGTCTATCCAACAAGAAGATCTAACATTTGTAAATATCTATGCCCCTAACATGGGAGCAGCCAATTATTTAAGGCAATTAATAACAAAAGCAAAGAAACACATTGACAACAATACAGTGATAGTGGGGGACTTTAACACCCCCCTCACTGAAATGGACAGATCATCTAAGCAAAAGATCAACAAGGAAATAAAGACTTTAAATGACACACTGGACCAAATGGACTTCACAGACATATTCAGAACATTCCATTCCAAAGCAACAGAATACACATTTTTCTCTAGTGCCCATGGAACATTCTCCAGAATTGATCATATCCTAGGTCACAAGTCAGGTCTCAACCGGTACCAAAAGATTGGGATTATTCCCTACATATTTTCAGACCACAATGCTTTGAAACTAGAACTCAATCACAAGAGGAAAGTCGGAAGGAACTCAAATACATGGAGGCTAAAGGGCATCCTACTAAAGAATGAATGGGTCAACTAAGAAATTAAAGAAGAATTTAAAAAATTCATGGAAACTGGTGAAAATGAAAACACAACTGTTCAAAATCTTTGGGATACAGCAAAGGCAGTCCTGAGATGAAAGTATATAGCAATACAAGCCTTTCTCAAGAAACAAGAAAGTTCTCAAATACACAACCTAACCCTACACCTAAAGGAGCTGGAGAAAGAACAGCAAATAAAGCCTAAACCCAGCAGGAGAAGAGAAATAATAACGATCAGAGCAGAAATCAATGAATTACAAACCAAAAGAACAGTAGAACAGATCAACGAAACTAGGAGCTGGTTCTTTGAAAGAATTAACAAGATTGATAAACCCCTGGCCAGACTTATCAAGAAGAAAAGAGAAATGACCCAAATCAACAAAATCATGAATGAAAGAGGAGAGATCACAACCAACACCAAAGAAATACAAACAATTATAAGAACATATTATGAGCAACTCTATACCAGCAAATTAGATAACCTGGAAGAAATGGGTACATTCCTAGACATGTCTCAACTACCAAAATTGAACCAGGAAGAAATAGAAATCCCGAACAGACCTATAACCACTAAGGAAATTGAAGCAGTCATCAAAAATCGCCCTACAAACAAAAGCCCAGGGCCAGATGGCTTCCTAGGGGAATTCTAACAGACATTTAACAAAGAATTAATACCTATTCTCCTGAAACCGTTCCAAAAAATAGAAATGGAAGGAAAACTTCCAAACTCATTTTATGAGGCCACCATTACCTTGATCCCCAAACCAGACAAAGACCCCATCAAAAAGGAGAATTACAGACCAATATCCTTGATGAACATGGATGCAAAAATTGTCACCAAAATACTAGCCAATAGGATCCAACAGTACATTAAAAGGATTATTCACCGTGACCAAGTGGGATTTATCCCTGGGCTGCAAGGCTGCTCCAACATCCGCAAATCAATCAACATGTTACAATACATTAACAAAAGAAAGAACAAGAATCATATGATCCTCTCAATAGATGCAGAAAAAGCATTTGACAAATACAGCATCCTTTCTTGATCAAAACTCTTCAGACTATAGGGATAGAGCATACATACCTCAATACAATAAAAGCCATCTATGAAAAACCTATAGCGAATATCATTCTCAATGGGGAAAAGCTGAGAGCCTTTCCCCTAAGGTCAGGAACGCGGCTGGGATGTCCACTATCACCACTGCTATTCAACATAGTGTTAGAAGTCCTAGCCACAGCAATCAGACAACAAAAAGAAATCAAAGGCATCCAAATCGGCAAAGAGGAAGTCAAACTCTCGCTCTTTGCAGATGATATGATACTGTATGTGGAAAACCCGAAAGACTCCACCCCAAAACTGCTAGAACTCATACAGGAATTCAGTCAAGTAGCAGGATATAAAATCAATGCACAGAAATCAGTGGCATTCCTATACACCAACAAGAGAGAAGAGAGACAAATCAAGGAGTCGATCCCATTTACAATTGCACCCAAAACCATAAGATACCTAGGAATAAATCTAACCAAAGAGGCAAAGGATCTGTACTCAGAAAACTATAAAATACTCATGAAAGAAATTGAAGAAGACACAAAGAAATGGAAAAACGTTCCATGCTCATGGATTGGAAGAACCAACATTGTGAAGATGTCAATGCTACCTAGAGCAATCTACACATTCAATGCAATCCCCATCAAAATACCAACCACTTTTTTCAAAGAAATGGAACAAATAATCCTAAAATTTGTATGGAACCGGAAGAGACCCCGAATAGCCAGAGGAATCTTGAAAAAGAAAAGCAAAGCTGGCGGCATCACAATTCCGGACTTCCAGCTTTGTAATAGA
>NW_027397079.1:19541438-19559568 GCF_003265705.2 Callorhinus ursinus
ATCAGGGAAATCCAGGTCAAAACCTCAATGAGATACCACCTCACACCAGTCAGAATCGCTAATATTAACAAGTCAGGAAATGACAGATGTTAGCAGGGATGCGGAGAAAGGGGAACCCTCCTCCACGGTTGGTGGGAATGCAAGCTGCTGCAGCCACTCTGGAAATCAGTATGGAGGTTCCTCAAACAGTTGAAAATAGAGCTACCATACAATCCAGCAATTGCACTACTGGGTATTTACCACAAAGATACAAATGTAGGGATCCGAAGGGGTACGTGCACCCCAATGTTTATAGCAGCAATGTCCACACTAGCCAAACTGTGGAAAGAGCCAAGATGTCCATCGACAGATGAATGGATAAAGAAGAATTGGTATATATACACAATGGAATATTATGCAGCCATCAAAAGGAATGAGATCTTGCCATTTGCAACAACGTGGATGGAACTGGAAGGTGTTATGCTGAGTGAAATAAGTCAGTCAGAGAAAGACATGTATCATATGACCTCACTGATATGAGGAATTCTTAATCTCAGGAAACAAACTGAGGGTTGCTGGAGTGGTTGGGGGTGGGAGGGATGGGGTGGCTGGGTGATAGGCATTGGGGAGGGTATGTGCTATGGTGAGCGCTGTGAATTGTGCAAGACTGTTGAATCACAGATCTGTACTTCTGAAACAAATAATGCAACATATGTTAAGAAAAAAGAAAAAGAAGAAGATAGCAGGAGGGGAAGAATGAAGGGGAGTAAGTCAGAGGGGGAGACAAACCATGAGAGATGATGGACTCTGAAAAACAGAGGGTTCTAGAGGGGAGGAGGATGTGGGATACGTTAGCCTGGTGATGGGTATCAAAGAGGGCACATTCTGCGTGGAGCACTGGGTGTTATGCACAAACAATGAATCATGGAACCCTACATCAAAAACTAATGAT
Organism: Callorhinus ursinus; assembly: GCF_003265705.2. Lineage (NCBI taxonomy): Eukaryota > Metazoa > Chordata > Mammalia > Carnivora > Otariidae > Callorhinus > Callorhinus ursinus. Next base: position 19,542,370 of record NW_027397079.1, read on the forward strand.
GTAATGTATGGTGATTAACATAACAATAAAAAATTTAAAAAAAATGTTTTCCTTCCTCCTTGCACAGGGAGGGTACTTTTCACATGGAAGAGTTTTCTCTTGCTTTCAGGGAAGAAGAGCAAGGGGTTGGAAGGTCAGAGTGACCTTGCTTCTGCTGTTTTCTCAAATTCCTTCAGCTTAAGATTTTGAATATGCCAAGGAGCTATGTTGGGGTAGTGTGTCCTGAAGCCCAACATTTATAGCAAGTGTCAAATTGCATATTTAAAGAAATAAGCATCATATGAATACAATGTAGAAGGGTCTGTTCAGCTTTTTATAGGTTTCATTAGGATTCTCGCTAGTATTGAGAATGAACTGTAAGAGGCAAGGGTAGAGGGAGACTTTAAAAAACTATTGTTTGGAGTGGTGGTTCTCCACTTTGAGTGCTCTTAGCTTCATGTTGTTACTAAAAACATGAAATGTGACAAGTCTGAATTGAGATGGGCTCTAGGTATAAAATATACAAGATTGCAAAGACCTAATATGGAAAAAAAATAAAAGTAAATACTTCATTAATATATATTTTTAAATTGATTATATGTCAAGATGACATTTGGACACTCTAAGTTATATAAAATATATTATTGAAGTTTATTTCACCTCTTTTTCTTTTTTAATGTAGCTACTAGAAAATTTTATATTACATATATGGCTTGTATTGTATTTTCCGTGGCCAACTCTGGTCTGTTGAGAAGTTATTAGACTCTGGATATATCTAGAATGTACAGGCAACAGATGGATTGCATATGGAGTTTGAAAGTATGAAGTTGAGAATGACTATAGATTTTTGTGTGTGTGTCTGGGCAACTTGGAGGGAGGAGTTGACATTATTAAATCAAGATGGGAAGAGTATAAAGAGCAGGTTTGGAGAGAAAGATCGTAAGTTAAGCTTTGGATGTGTGAAGGCCAAAATATTATAAATGGAATATCTGAAAAGATAAGACTGTATTTTATAAAATACAGAACTCACCTCCAGTTCTTTTACAAGCTGCCAATTAGAGAAAGGTAACTTGAATATCCTTAATCTTCACTGAGTTGGGTAAAATGAGACCACATTAACTCATAAGTTTCCTTGGTCCCTACTTTTATGACAGAGAGACTCCACATCTCATGTTTGGCTGCTCATGCTTCTCTGTAGAGATGATACGTTACTCCATCAAGTAAAAATGCTACCCTGCTGCTCAAGGCCAAAGATGGTACTCCATGCCTAGGGTGTCATGGTCTGTGGAACAGTGAAATAACAATGCATCATTGTAAGTGTCAGAATCCCACAGTGGCTCTTATAAAAAAAGCTATTTTGGGGGTGTCTGGGTGGCTCAGTTGGTTAAATGTTGACTCTTGATTTTAGCTTAGGACTTGATCTCACTGTCATGGGTTCAAGCCCTGCACTGGGCTCCATGCCCACTTACTTAAAACAAACAAATATTCTGTAAGATGCAGTCTTAGTCTTCACTGGCATTCAAAAATCAGTGTATTAGGACAGGTCCAGGAACATTAGTAACAGGTCTATCATCATCCTGATATGTACTTTATTCATGCTCTGCAGAATCTTTACATAGAATTATGTTCTCCAATCCCATTCCACCCCCATGTATATCAATACAAGGAAGTACACATCATATAGGTGACTAGCCACCAGTGCTGCAAACAGCCAGACCCTAAACACTAGTATAAAGTTCAGCTAAAACATTTTGTTATAGTTGATTGAAGGAATTTTTTTCCTACTCCCTGATCCTCAGCAAAAGGAAGATTTGTCTTCAATAGAGGTCTTCCCCCTGTAGTTCTGTGTTCCAGTTATGCAGATGAACTGTACATCAGACAGAACTGAGGTTGCAGAGGCTGAGAATTTGGGAAGTTATTCTGATTGTTTCAGATAACAAACCCAAGAAACAAATATGTAGTTTCTTTCCATAAAGATAAATAGGCAACTTTCCATTTGGGTTTTTAAAATGTTAATTTTTGCTTTTGTTAACAAAAGTAAAAAAATATTTGTGACTATTAGAAATGGTTTAGAACACTTTGGTACCAAACATATGAGCTATATTTCAATGCATGTGTATTAGACTTTAAATAGAGCAAAATGTGTTGTAATTGAACCTCCGATTTTGCTTCCTTGTCAACTCTGATTTAACAGTAAGGGGGTCTGCCAACTTTTGTTAGCATGGAAATTAACTTACCTTGCAGCTATTTTTCAGTGAGATGAATTAGAATGCAAATATCAGGCTAAATATTTAGTACATGGGAGCAATATTGTCTGAAATACTTTTTAGTTTTCATGATTTTGTGACTTATTTAAAATATAAAGAAATTGGCAAAAACATTTTAATTTTTTCAGTTCACTAAATTTATATTAATCTGATAACAAACCTCATTGATTTCTGAGGTGATTGTTCATTAAACTACTCGAATAAGTGTTAGTTTACAATTGTTTAGTTTTCTTATTAAACTTTCTCTCTAAATCATAAATTTACAATAAAAAGTTTTTAGAATCATCACCCGTTTTTATTTTTATGTAGTTTAAATTTCTCATATTTAACAAAAATCAACAACTGCTAGTTAAAAATACTTCAATCTGTTTAGTAAACCACAATTCCAAAATGTCTGATAGAGAGAAATCAGTTAATGTGGTTCCATGCTAAATCTATGCCAGAAAGTATTAACAGTTTCATTTTTTTTTCAGTGAAGACCATGTCATTAATTAATTTTATTAACAGAGACTGTTCTCTGTTACAATCTAAACTTTATGACTAAAATTTACTATCTTTGCTTACAGATGATGTTAAATTTTGGCAGTTTCCTTTTTAAAAAAAAATTCCATTTTTCTGATTCCTGGGGAAGATAATAGAATAGGAGGATCCTAAGCTCACTTAGTCCCAGATACACCTAGATGACACACACATCAGTGTAAATAACTAACAAAATGACCCAAAGACTAGAACAGACTCTCCACTGCTAGTCATAAAGAAAAAGCCCCAATAAAAAAAAAAAAAAAAAAAATAGGTAGGAAGGGTAGAGATACAGCTGGGAACCAAAGTGACCCATGAAACCTCCATAGGATGGAGGAACACCACAAGTATTGAGACAGAAAAGGAATAGACCCCACAGGAGGCAACCCAAGCATGGCGGACCCACATTGGGAAGACAAATCCCCATAACATTTGGCTTTGAAAACCAAGGGGCTTAACTTTGTGAGTTCTTACAATAAGTGGGCCTTAACACCTGAAACTTTAAAAATCTGCACTTTACTCTGCTCTGGGAGAGCTGAGGGCAATAAAAGCTGAGTTCCCCTCCCCCGCATAAAAAGACAGCAAAACAAACAATTCCACTGAGAAACAGCATACATTAAGCAGTTTGAAAAACACCTGGGGTATATGGGAATGAAATTTATTTACTAATCTCAGAACATGTGCTGCAGGGAAAGGGATCTTTAGGAAGCTTCTCCAAGAACAAAGAGCTGTTGGGTGCCATTTCCCTTGCCCTCCATCTGAGACAAAATGGCAACTGTGGGAACCAGCACAGCACAGCATACTCTCCACCTAGTTCGCTAACAGCAGTCTCCTGTGGATGACTCCTCCAACCCTACCACTGTAGTTCTCCAAAGCAGCTGTAGGTCTCCTACCACAGCAGACTAGTGCAAACATTGCTAACACCTTGCAAACCACCCCATCCAACCTACCCTTGGCATGAGTCCATCCAAACACAGCATTGTGCAAGCAGGCTTGACAGGAGCCAGAATTACTCCAAAGTGACTACTAGAAAGAGAAGATAATCACACATACCAATCTGAATGTGGACCCATCACTGGCTGGAGGCAGATATCTGGCCTGACGGCAAGCCACACCTACCAACAAAAGCCTCTCAGGGGAAAACACAGGGAGAGTTCCCTGGAGTTCAATGGGACTCCAACTCTGGCAAATGCCTGTGTGACCCAACTCAAGCCCAGGGTGGCCCCAGACTGGTCCACTAACTGGCACCAAACTCTGCCCACAACAGTCAAAGAGCCATTGCAGATGACTAGACTGAAGGAAAATTTGCTCAGTCACAACAGTAGGGTGCACACAACACACATGGGAGGCACATCTGAAGTGCCAGATTATGATGAAAAGGGGACATTGAACTGCAGGGCACTAAAGGACCTCTTCTTCATAAGGTCACTTCTTTCAACAGCAGAAAACATGGCTAACTCTCCTAACACCTACAAACATATATTGAGAGTTAGACAAACTAACAAGACAAAGGAATATGTCCCAAATGAAAAAATAGGACAAAATCACAGCAAGAGAGTTAAATGACACAGAGATCAGTAATATGCCCAATAGAGAAGTTAATGAAATGGTCATAAAGATACTCATTGGACTTCAGAAGAGAGTGGAGGCCCTCAGTGAGACCCTCAACAAAGAGATATAAAACATAAAAAAAAAGATGAAGAACTACATAAATGAAATTAAAAACACACTATAGGGAATAAATAGAAGACTAGGAGAAGCAGTAGAATGAATCAGTGACCTAGAGGACAAAGTAATGGAAAGCAATTAAGCTGAAAAGGAGAGAGAAGAAAGAATAATAAACAATGAGAATAGATTAAGGGAACTCAGTGACACCACCAAGCATTAGAATATTCACATTATAGAGATCCCAGAAGGAGAGAGCAAAAGGGGCATAAAATTCATTCAAAGAAATGATAGCTGAAAATGTTCCACCCTGGGGAATGGAACAGAAACGTTGGTCCAGGAGGCACAGAGAACCCCCGATAAAATCAACCCAAGGAGGTCCACACCAAGACACACAGACAGTAATGAAAATGGCAAAATGTAGTGATAAAGAGAGAACTCTAAAAGCAGCAAGAGAAAAGAAAACAGTTACCAAACAAGGGAAACCAACTAGGCTATTAGCTGATTTTTCAGCAGAAATTTTCCAGTCCAGAAGGCAGTGACATGATATATTCAAGGTGCTGCAAGCAAAAAGACTGTGGCCAAGAATATTCTATAAGTATTGCTTATACTTATAGGGCTACCATTAAAAAGAGAAAAAGAGTTTCCTAACAAATAAAACTTAAATGAATTCATCACCACTAAACCAAACTTACAAAAATGTTAAAGGGGATTCTTTAAATGGAAAGGAAATACCATAAGTAGGACTAAGAAAAGCAGGAAGTACAAAAGCAGTAAAATCAAGTATATTTATAAAAATCAGTCAAGGGATTCACAAAATAGTAATATAAATTTTGATACCATATGCATAAAACATGGAGGGGAGGGGAATAAAAATTTAGTGCTTTTAGAAGGGATGCAAACTTAAGCAACTATCAACTTAATAGAGACTGCTATATGCATGTTATATATAGACCTAATGGTAACCACAAATCAAAATCTGGTAATGGATATGCAAAAAATAAAGATAAAAAAATCCAAATATATCACTAAAGGAAGCCAGAAAATGGTGAGAGCAGTAAGCAAGAGAAAAAAGGAAGAGAGAACTACAAAAGCAAACAAACAAAAAGCATAAAACAAGCAACAAAATGGCAGTAAGTATATACCTATCAATAATCACTTTGAATGTTAATGGATTAAACATTCCAATCAAAAGACATAGGGTGACAGAATGGATACAAAAGCAAGACCCATCTATATGCTGCCCACAAGAGGTTCATTTCAGATCTAAAACACATGCAGACTGAAAGGGATAGAAAAGGCTTTATTATGATAAGGTTAAGTGAGAAGAAAGCCAGGATAGCAATACTTATATCAGACAAAATAGACTTTAAAAACAAAGACAATACCAAGAGACAAATAAGGGCACTATATTATCATAAAGGGAAAAATCCAACAAAAGTTATAACAACTGGGGGCACCTGGATGGCTCAGTCGGTTGTGTCCAACTCTTGATCTTGGCTCAGGTCTTGATCTCACAGTCATGAGTTCAAGCCCAGCACTGGGCTCTATGCTAGGCATGGAGCCTCTTTCAAAAAAAAAAAGTTATAACAATTATAAATATCAATGCACCCAACATGGGAGGACCCAAATACATGAAGCAGCTATTAACAAACATACAAGAAGTAATTGACAGTAATACAATAATAGTAAGGGATTTTAACACGCCACCTACAACAATGGATAAGTCATCCAAACAGAAAAGCAACAACAAAACAGTGGCTCTGAATGACACATTGGACCAGTTGGATCTAACAGATATATTCAGAACATTCCATCCTAAAATAGAAGAATAAAGTATTTAGAAATGCACATGGAACATTCTCCAGAATAAACCACATGTTAGGCCACAAAATAAGTCTCAACAAATTCAGAGTTGAAGTCCTATCATCCGTTTCAACAATGCTATGAAACTAGAAATCAACCACAAGATAAAATGTGGAAATAACGCAAATACATGAAGGTTAAATAACATGCTACTAAACAATGAATGGGACAACCAAGCAATCAAAAAGGAAATAAAAATTACATGGAGACAAATGAAAATGAAAATACAATGGTCCAAAATATTTGGGATGCAGCAAAAGATGTTCCAAGAGAGAAGTTAATAGCAGTATAAGCCTACCTCAAGAAGAAAAATCTCAAATAAGGAACCAACAATTATACCTAAAGGATCTAGAAAAAAATAAGCAGAACCCAAAACCAGTAGAATAAAGGAAATAAGATTAGAGCAGAAAAAAAACAAAATTAAAAAAAAATAGAACAGATCAATGAAACCAGGAGCTATTTATCTGAAAAGAAAAACAACAAAATTGAAAAACCTTTTGTCAGGCTCAAAAAAAAAAAAAGAGTAGGGGGAGAGGAGACTCAAATAAACAAAATCAGAAATGAAAGAGAAATAACAACCAGTACCATAGAAATTTGAAGGATTATGAAAATTATGAAAAAGATGCCAAAAAAATTGGACAACCTAGAAAAAAATGGATAAATTCTTAAAAACATATAGGCTCCTAAAACTGTCAGTAAGAAACAGAAAATTTGAACAGATTGATTATCAGCAATGAAATTGAATCAGTAATCAAAAAAATCCCAATGAAGTCCAGGACCAGATGGCTTCCACAGGTGAATTCAACAAAACATTTAAAGAGGAGTTGATACCTATTCTTCTCAAACTATTCCAAAATATAGAAGAGGAAGGAAAGCTTCCAAATTCATTCTATGAGGCCAGTGTTACCCAGATACCTAAACCAGATAAAGACACTTAAAAAATGAGGACAGAGAGGCCAGTATCTCTATATCATCTATATCTATATCTATCCCAGAACCTGAGATCATGACCTGAGCTGAAATCAAGAGTTGGCCACTCAACTACCTGAGCCACCTAGGTGTCCCTGAAAACACTAATCTAAAAAGATATATGTACCCCTATGTTTATTGCAGCATTATTTACAATATCCAAGTTAGGAAGAAGCCCAAGTGTCTATCCATAGATGAATGGATAAAGAAGTGTCTATGCACAGATAAATGCATATATATGGATATATAGAGATATACATCTATATCTACATAGATAGATATATAGATGTATCTATAGCCATAATGGATATTACTCAGCCATAAAAAAGAATGAAGTCCTGCCATTTGCAACAACATGGATGGATCTAGAGGGTATAATGCTAATTGAAATAAGTCAGTCATAGAAAGACAAAAATCATATGATTTCAATGATATGTGGAATTTAAAAAAGAGAAAACAAAAAAGGAGACATAAAAAAAAAAACAGACCCTTAACTATAGATAGCAAACTGGTGGTTACCAGAGGAGAGGTTAGTGGGGGAATGGGTGAAATAGGTGAAGGGGATTAAGGGTACACATCATGACAAGTACTGAGTAACATATAGAACTGTTGAATCACAGGGTGCCTGGGTGGCTCAGTCATTAAGCATCTGCCTTCAGCTCAGGTCATGATCCCAGAGTCCTGGGATCGAGCCCTGCATCAGGCTCCCTGCTCAGCGGGAAGCCTGCTTCTCCCTCTCACACTCCCCCTGCTTGTGTTCCCTCTCTTGCTGTCTCTTTCTCTGTCAAATAAATAAATAAAATCTTAAAAAAAAAAAAAGAATTGTTGAATCACTATAATGTACACCTGAAAGTAGTATAAAACCATATGATAATTTTGGTGGGATTAAAAAAAGTAAAATTAATGGCTTTAGAATAAGAATTTATTAAAAAAAATGGACTGTGGACTGTTTTTAATTTGAACAATGTCTGTATACTATCTCAATGATTCCCAAGCCTATCTTAGATATTTTTAGAGAATACTGCCTATTATTGACAAATCTCTATTTTAACTCTATTATACACACACATTTCCAATTAGAAACCATAATCTTGGACATCTCCAATGGGCTAACAAGAAATTTTTCTTTTACTGTTTTATAACCTGAACACATTATGTTTATTTTCTGTTTCCATATTAAACCACAGTACTGGAAGCTAACATATTAAAGCCTTACCAGCTATGCAATCAGCATTCAAAATTCACACCTTTAAATGATCTCTTGCATTTTCATTTTAATCAAACTAGTAAGAGAAAACAGAAAATATGAGGTTGACAATTTTTTAAGGAAATGTAATCATCTATAACTCAACTGTAAAACCAAAGAACAAACACCCTCAATGTAGTCAAAGTGTTTTGTTGTACATGACCATATGTACTTCACTAACAGAAAACATTCACAGAACCACACTACTTTTTCATTACACACAATTCTCTAAGTACTTGGGTCTCAAAAATATTTTTTAGAAGATATTTCCCCAGTAGTATAAAAAGAGAACAAAATGTTTAATAATGAGAAAGAGAATTTTATAAAACAGAGCCATTTAATAGATATTACAATAAATATAAAAAATGCCATAACCAATGTATAATTAATATTTAGAATTATCACTCAATGTATTAAAAATAAATAAGTCCTGGGCACCTGGGTAGCTCAGTTGGTTGAGCGACTGCCTTCGGCTCAGGTCATGATCCTGGAGTCCCTGGATCGAGTCCCGCATCGGGCTCCCTGCTCAGCAGGGAGTCTACTTCCCCTCTGACCCTCCCCCCTCTCATTCTCTCTCTCTCTCTCTCATTCTCTCTCTCTCAAATAAAACCTTTAAAAAAATAAATAACTCCTGGAAATGACTAATCTGCTCAAATAGTACTGGGTAGTCTCAGCTTCACTTGATCCTAGCCAGAAGGTGGAGAAGTGATATGCCTTGGGTTCATGAGACATTTTAGGCTCAACCCAGCACTAATTTACTTAACTGTAAGAAAGAATACAAGACCAGAAACACAACATGAATGAAAATATATCAGAGGTGTTAGTATCGTTAGGTCTGACTTCTAAATATCTTAGTAATTCCACATTAGGACAAATGCAAAAACGGGAGATCAGGCTACAAAGACGTGGAATAATCCAGTACAAAGTAGTGATTAGCTCTGGGAGGAGCTGGACTCTTAACAGCTCTAGCTGTTATTTGATAAATAATTGCAGCAATTAGGTACAGGTGATCTTGTTTGGATTCTCATTTATCCTGCATCTTGTGTTAATTTTCTGAGTGTTACAGGAAGGATTTGACCAAAGACCAAATCCTTAGATATCTGAGGCTAGAACAAAGGTCAACTCTATGGCAGCCCTTCCCTTGAGTCATATTCTGTGTTGTTAGAGTTGCAAAAGGGAATGAGTCCACATTGGCCCTGAAAAGAGTTTCAGGACATGGCTGGAGATGAAAGTGTAGCAGGACTCCTCATCGGCCATTGAAACCTAGCCCTCACAGTCACATTGCAATGCCTTCATTTTTGCCGAAGTATTGGCCATGGATCAGAGAGGGGCTATTGCTGTTTCCTCCCTCACAAGGCCACAGGTTATGTCCTGGCCTCTGAGCTCTCTTGTCCACATATGTTCTCTCAAAAATGCAAAGGATGGGGCACCTGGGTGGCTCAGTCGGTTAAGTGTCTGCCTTCAACTCAGGTCATGATCCTGGAGTCCTGGGATCAAGTCCCATATCGGATTCCCTGCTCAGCAGGGAGTCTGCTTCTCCCTCTGACCCTCCTCCCTCCCGTGTGCTCTCTTTCTCAAATAAATAAAATCTTAAAAAAATAAAAATAAAAAAATGCGAAGGATGGGGCGCCTGGGTGGCTCAGTCGGTTAAGTGTCTGCCTTCAACTCAGGTCATGATCTCAGGCTCTTGCTTCTCACTCTCCCTCTGTCTTTCCCCCCAACTCATGTTCTCTCTCTCTATGCTCTCATTCTCTCAAATAAATAAAATCTGAAAAAAAAAAGAAAAAAGAAAAATGCAGAGGAGATCATTCTTCCATTTCCCCATATCATGTTAGAGTGCAGAGTGCCCTGAGGAGCAACCACAGGCCCATCTGCCTGGACATATTATTCTTTCTGCACTGGAACATCACTGGCAATTGGAAGAACCTGGATTCCCTCATGTTTTCCTGGGAAAAAGGAAACAGTTCCTATCTACTTTTAGTTTTGTAAACCTGCATGTGAATTGTAGATATATCAAAATACCATCATTTTCTATTTGCCTAATTTCTGTCTTTAAACAGTTGAATATTAATATGCATCTCCCTATTTCATAAATGATTAATATTTTGGATATAGTTCTGAAACTAGTAATTAACTTAATCTAGAATAGCTTTTCTTGTAAAATTCTCTCTTAGGAATGAATACAATCAATTTAATCATTTCCCTACTGTTGGCCACTTGCTTTTTCTCCACTTTTTAATTCAACATCAGAATAAACTTTTACATTTGTATTTTTACACTTTTAAAAGTATATTTTGCACTTGTGCAGTAGATTGCTTGAAGTAGAATTGCTTTGTCAATTACATGTAGCTATACACATCTATGCACATGCATTTATACACACACACTAAACTTAAACCTGATGACATCATACATGGTGAGTGTAGTGCTAATTTTTCCCATTTCCATCTCACCATTATCCTAGGTACGAAATGACTACGAGCTATTGCCTAACCTTCTTACAAATGAATGAGACTGTATTTTAGCCAATGATCATATTATTGCAGTTTTATTTTTCACCACTATAAATATGCTTCAATAAAAATTCATATATGCTTAAACATGTCAAGATAGGCAAAATATGAACAAAGTTATTTTCATTGTATTTGATTTTGCCTGTTTGAATTTAAAAAAAAATAGTAATGACTGATATTGTCCCTTTCCACACATCCTCAATGACAGAAAGTATTTTAATTCCCCTTAATTTTACCACTCTGATGGGCATAAAGTAGTATTTCATTGTTACTCTAATTTGCATTTTCTGATTTACAAATGAATTTAAATATATTTGCATATGATTGTTGACCATTTCCATTTGTGCTTTTATAAATTTAAAAGTCACATATATTAACTTTATTCTGTTGGATGACTGATATTTCAACAATTGTATGAGATCTTTATATGTACATATACATATGTACAAATGCACATCCTTTCTCTTTTTGTTATATAATCCCCAAATAATGTTTGTCTATTTACTGAGCATATGATGCCTTTTAACAATTCAATTTTTAAGAAATATATTATAAACTACCTACCATTTCTTTCATACTTTCCTAGAATTATTCAGGTGGACCACTTCTAAAATGATGTGTTGTTTTTTTTTAAGATTTATTTATTTTTGAAAGAGAGAGCATGAGTTGGGAGAGAGGCAGAGAGAGATGGAAAAGTAGAGAGACTCTCCAGCAGACTCTTCGCTGAGTGGGGAGCCTAACATGGGGCCCAATCCTATGACCCTGAGATCATGACCTGAACAGAAATGAAGAGTTGAACACTTAACCAGTTGAGTCACCCAGCTTCCCCGATGTGATTTCTTAGATTGTTCTGTAATAATTTTTATTTTGTTTACATTTAAAAATTTCACCTATTGGAATTTTAGTTTTCCTTATAGTATAACATGAGTATCCATTTTTATTTCCTTCTAAATATTTCAGGTTGCCCATCACCTCTTACTCTTTTTTCCCTAATTTATTGAGCTACTACCTTTTTTATGTATACAGTGTGATCTTTGAGTTTTCTATTCTCTTTTCATTATATATTTAAATTTCTATAATATCATAGTAACTTTTAAGTTATACTAGTATCATGCAATATAGTATTTTTTATGTCTGTTATATTTCTAAAATTGTCACTCACTACAATAAATGCAACAAACAATGAGGTAGAATATTTTTTTCTAGCTAAATAGCATCAGATGCTAAAAAATAAATTCCGTTCCTATAAACTTCTGGATAAAACTGAATAATAACAACAACAAAGCATTTTAAATCATAGTTCTTGCTTCCAAAAAAAAAAAAAGTGAAATCTCTATGGAATGAATGCAAAGGGGGCATGAATTGCAAAGAATTTGATCAAACACTATGGCAGTTGGAGGCAGTTTGGTGGAAATTGGACCTAGAAATATACCCTAATAGCTATGGGCTTTGTTTTTTATGCCCACAGATAGACAGGAAGCTCTTGGGACCATTTAAAGCAGAGAGTTGTAAGCCATCTCTTGCTTAAAAAGAGAGCGTTTGAAGTGTTTCTTCTTCTATGAAAGGGACAACAGAAAATATTGGTTAACTGCCTGAGAGATGACAAAATGCTTATCTTTCCTTTAGGCTCTGAGTAGGGGAAATATTAATAGTTCTATGATAATTCAAAGCCCCACCCTGTGCTTAGGACTGGGGATATGATATGCTGGCTATGAAATATGAATTTACACTACCTGCATGGTACGGAAATTCTTAACACTAAGAAAATAACACAAAACAGCTCTGGATCAGTGATATACTTTGGGTATATGGCTCCCCAGCAATAGAAAAACCACTCTGGGGGCACAATTCTTCCACATAGATTACATATGCTTTTCACAGGACTAGATCTGGGCCACTCTCATGAGAAGGCCAATAAAGAGTTTTTGTTAGTCCCTAGTGTAATAGACTATTATGAATATTTTCCAAAGCCTAGAAACATACTGAAAGCTGCTCATTTTATGAGGAAAATATACAACTAATTCTAAATCTAAGATGTTTTCCCCATTAAAAACATGCACATGTTGTCCAAATTATTTTTAATGGCTTGTTTGCTGCTCTTTCATCCCAACTATAGATAAGACATTCTGTAATATCATAGTTAGATCTATCAGTAAATGTTAAAAATAGCCATCACAAAGTTTATATGACATAATTATGTTTTAAAAGAATATATTTTAATATACTGAAAGATAATTAGAAGTGACCATATTGTAAAGTTTTTACAGCGTGGACTTTAATGTCAAAGGGCTTCTAGTTCCAGTCTCAGCTGAAATATGTCTGTATATCTATTTTACTCTTTCCATATAATAAATATGATAAAATGGGACTAGAAAATTTCTTAACACAATGGTGACCTCAAAACAATAGCCATCATTATATTCACAAATAATTTTTAGATAACTTTCCTTAACAAATGAGGAATACAAAAAGAATATAAACCTTCACAATTGTCACAATATTGACATTTTAATAAAATGAGATAAAGAACTAAAAGATAGGAGTTTTGAAAATGAGACAAATTTGTCATTTTCAGCAATATATAGCTATAAAGCTTAAATTGTCAGCTAATAAACGCACAGAATTAATGATAAAAACAGGGTCTTTAAAAGATAAATATATATGACTCAGAAACTACTTGCCACCATTTTTTTTCTTTTGTTACTTGTGGGTTTTGGTGTCCTATCCAAAAAAAAAATCATTGCCAAAACCAATGTCAAGGAGTTTTTTTCCTATGGTTTCTTCTAGGTCTTGTATTTAAGTCTTTAATTCATTTTAATTACTATGAGTAGTGTAAAACAGGGCTCTAGTTTCATTCTTTTGCGTATGAATATCCAGTTTAACCCAGGGTCACTTACTGAAAAGACTATCTTTTCCTTACTGAGTGTCCTTGACTCCCTTGTCAAATACTAGTTGATCATAAATGCATGGGTTTATTTCTGGTCTCTCAATTCTATTCCAACAGACTATGTGCCTGATTTTATGACCATAGCACCATACTGTTTTGGTACCTTTGTAATACAGTTTAAAATCAGGAAGTGTGATGCCTCTAGCTTTGTTCTTTCTTAAGACTTGTCTATTTAGAATCTTTTGTGGTTCCATACAAATTTTAAGATTTTTTTTCTATTTTGTGAATAATGTCATTGGAACTTTGATAGGGATTGCATTGACTCTACAGATTGGGGAATTATGCCCATTTTAACAATATTAATTTTTCTGACCCATGAATACAGGGTATCTTTCCATTTGTCCATATCTTTGTCAGTTTCTTCCATCAGTATCATGGTTTTCCATGTACAGATCTTTCATCTTCTTGGTTAAATTTATTCCTAAGTATTTTATTGTTTTTGATGCAATTGTAAATGAGATTGTTTTATTTCTTTTTCAGATAATCACTGTTAGTGTATAGAAATGCAATTAATTTTTGTTAGTTGATTTTGTGTCCTGCAACTTTACTAAATTTGTTGATTAGTTCTAACTTTTCTAATGGATTTTTTTAGGGTTTTCTATATATAAGGTTATGTCATCTTCAAACAGACAGTTTTGCTTCTTCCTTTCCAATATAGATGCCTTTTATTTCTTTTTCAAGCCTGATTGCTCTAGCTAGGATTTTCAGCACTATGTAGAATAGGAATGATGTCAGAGAATACCTTTGTCTTATTCCTGATTTTAAAGAAAAGGCTTCAACCTTTAACTGTTGAGTATGATGTTAGCTTTGGGCTTGCCATATATGGCCTTTATTATGCTAAAGCACATTTCTTCTTTATCCAATTTGGTAAGAATTTTTATCATGGAAAGATGTTGAACTTTGTCATATGCTTTTCTGCATCTGTTAAGATATTCAATGTTCCAGTAAGATTTTTCGATCTATAGACAAGATTACTCTACCAAGTAAATGGGGAGATCAAGAAACCTTCAGAATATCTGAAGCAATTTTGAAGAAGAATTATAAAGTAGGAGAAATCAGTATATTCTATATCAAGATTTTTATATAGCTATAATAATCTAGACTAGGAATAGGCAATTGATCAATGGAACAGAACAGAAAATCCAAATATAGACTTACAAATATATTCAAAAAATATTATAATACACAAAATTCACCATTTTAATAATTTTAAAATGTACAATTCTATTGTATTTAGGACATTCACAGTTCTGTACAACTTCACCACTATCCACTTCCATAACATTTTCATCACCCCAACAGGAAACTTCATATTCATTAGGCGGTCACTCCCCATTTTTCCTTACCATAGCCTCTGGCAACACTAATCTGCTTCTTTCTGTTTGGATTTACTTATCCTAGATATTTCTTGAAATGAATTTTACATTTGACCTTTTGTGTCTGGCTTCTTTCATTTACCATATATTTTTAAGAGTCATCCATGTTGTATTAGAATTCATTCCTTTTAAATACTGAAAAAATATTCCACTGTATGAATTAAATCACATTTTATTCATTTATTTATTTATGTAGAGTTAGTAAGTTTTTACTTTTTGGCTGTTGGGAATACTGCAGTAAACATTCATGTACAGTTTTTTTGAACACCCATTTTTACTTCTCCAGAGTATATACCTAGGAGTGGAATTGTTGGGTCATATGGTATTCTGTGTTGAACTTAATGAGAAACATCAAACTGTTTTGCACACTTTATGTGCCACTTTATATTCCAACCAGCAATATATGAGGATGCTTACTTCGTTACATCCTCACCAACAATTGTTATTTTCCATTTTTATTTTTGACTTTAGCCATCTTAATGAGTGGTATTTCCTTGTGCTTTTGAATTGTATTTCCCTAATGACTACCTTTGAAGATCTTTCATGTGCTTATCGACCATTTGCATGTTTTTTTGGAGAGATGGCTATCCAGATCCTTTGATCATTTAAAAATTAGATTGTCTTTTTTTAAATTGGCTTTAAGAGTTATTTACAAATTCTGGATACTAGACTCTTATCAAATACATGATTTATAAATCTTTCTATTCCATTCTGTGCACTGTCTTTTCACTTTCTTGCTATTATCCTTTAGGGCACAAGCATATTTAATTTAACATCCAAGTTATTTTTCTTTTGTTTCTGTGCTTTCAGTGTCATATCTAAAAAACTATTGGCAAACACATCATGAAGATTTGTTTTCTAAAAGTTGTATAGGTTATTTTTTTAAATTTTTTTATTGTTATGTTAATCACCATATATTACATCATTAGTTTTTGATGTAGTGTTCCATGATTCATTGTTTGTTCATAACACCCAGTGCTCCATGCAGAATGTGCCCTCTTTAATACCCATCACCAGGCTAACCCATCCTCCTACCCTCCTCTCCTCTAGAACCCTCAGTTTGTTTTTCAGAGTCCATCATCTCTCATGGTTCGTCTCCCCCTCTGACTTACTCCCCTTCATTCTTCCTCTCCTGTTATCTTCTTTTCTTTTTTCTTAAAATATATTGCATTATTTGTTTCAGAGGTACAGATCTGTGATTCAACAGTCTTGCACAATTAACAGTGCTCACCATAGCACATACCCTCCCCAATGTCTATCACCCAGCCACCCCATCCCTCCCACCCCCGACCACTCCAGTAACACTCAGTTTGTTTCCTGAGATTAAGAATTCCTCCTATCAGTGAGGTCCTATGATACATGTCTTTCTCTGACTGACTTATTTCACTCAGCATAACACCCTCCAGTTCCATCCACATCGTTGCAAATGGCAAGATCTCATTCCTTTTGATGGCTGCATAATATTCCATTGTGTGTATATACCACATCTTCTTTATCCATTCATCTGTCAATGGACATCTTGGCTCGTTCCACAGTTTGGCTAGTGTGGACATTGCTGCTATAAACATTGGGGTGCACGTACCCCTTCGGGTCCCTACATTTGTATCTTTGGGGTAAATACCCAGTAGTGCAATTGCTGGATCGAATGGTAGCTCTAATTTCAACTGTTTGAGGAACCTCCATACTGTTTTCCAGAGTGGTTCACCAGCTTGCATTCTCACCAACCGTGGAGGAGGGTTTCCCTTTCTCCACATCCCCGCCAACATCTGTCATTCCCTGACTTGTTAATATTAGCCATTCTGACGGGTGTGAGGTGGTATCTCATTGAGGTTTTGACCTGGATTTCCCTGAT
>NW_027397079.1:19559968-19572439 GCF_003265705.2 Callorhinus ursinus
CTGTTTCTTTTGCTGTGCAAAAGCTTTTTATCTTGATGAAATCCCAAGAGTTCATTTTTGCCCTTGCTTCCCTTGCCTTTGGCGATGTTTCTAGGAAGAAGTTGCTCTGGCTGAGGTCGAAGAGGTTGCTGCCTGTGTTCTCCTTTAGGATTTTGATGGACTCCTGTCTCACGTTTAGGTCTTTCAACCATTTGGAGTCTATTTTTGTATGTGGTGTAAGGAAATGGTCCAGTTTCATTCTCCTGCATGTGGCTGTCCAATTTTCCCAAGACCATTTGTTGAAGAGACTGTCTTTTTGCCATTGGACATTCTTTCCTGCTTTGTCAAAGATAAGTTGACCATAGAGTTCAGGGTCCATTTCTGGGGTCTCGATTCTGTTCCATTGATCTATGTGTCTGTTTTTGTGCCAGTACCATACTGTCTTGATGATGACAGCTTTGTAATAGAGCTGGAAGTCCAGAATTGGTTATTTTTTGATTACTTTATTAAAATATAGTTGACACACAAAGCTACATTACTTTCAGGTTACAACATAGTGATTTGGCAAGTTTATATGTTATGCTATGCTTGCAAGTGTGTATACCATCTGTCAACATACAATGCTATATTACCATTACCTATATTCCCTATGCTACCTTTTATTCCCATGACTTATTCCATAACTGAAGCCTGTAGCTCCCCCTCCCTTTCACCCATTTTTCCCATGTCCCCACCCCCTCAGGGTTTTATTATTTTTAATATTATCAATGGAATTCTTTTCTTAATTTCCTTGATTTTAATTGTTAGTGTGTAGAAGTAGAATTTTTACGTTTATCTTGTATCCTGCAATTTTGCTGAATTCATTTATGAATGTTAATAGTTTACATAGATTCTTCCAATGTATTGCACAATACACTGATCATATCGTGTGAGAATACAATTAGTTAAAATTAGTTTTACTTTCTTATTTCCAACTTAGATGTCTTTAATTTTTTCTTATCTAATTGCTCTGGCTAAATTGTCCAATACGATGTTGAATAAAAGTGATAAAAAAGAGCATCCTTGTCTTATTCCTTATCTTAGGAGGAAAACATCCAGTCTTTTGCCACTGAGGATGTTCTTAGCTGTGAATGTTTCATAAATATCCTTTATTAAGTTGAATAAGTTCCTTTGTGTTTTAGATTTGGGTGGTTTTTACCCAAAAGATGTTGGATTTTTCAAATGCCTTTTCTGCAACTGAGATAAATGTGAGTTTTCACCTTAATTCTGTTAATGTGGCATATTACATTGATTTCTGTATGGTTTACCAACATTGCATTTCTGTAATAAATCCTGTTTGATCATCGTATACAATTCATTCTTAACTTGTTGAGGAATTTTGTCTACATTCATTAGGGATATTGGACTACAGTTTATTATATGTGATTGTGTGTTTTCTTGTGATGTCTTTGGCTTTGATATCAGGGTAATGCTGACCTCATAGAATAAAGAGAAAAATTATTACATACTTTTTAATTTCTTGGAGAAGTTTGAGAAGAAAAGCTCTTAATTCTTTTTTTAATGTTTGGTCGAATTCACCAGGGAAATATCTGACACTGGCCTTTTCTTTGTCAGGTTTTTAAATTACTGATTCAATCTCTTTGCTTATTAAATATATGTTCTAATAATCTATTTCCTCCTCAGTCATTTTGGTAGTTTGTTTGTAGGAAATTGTCCTTTTCATTAATGTTATCTAATTTGTTGGCATATTAATTGTTCATAGTATTCTCTTATCCTTTTTATTTCTGTAAGGTTCATAGTGATGTCCCCTCTTTAATTTCTGATTTTAATAATTTGAATCTTCTTTTTTTCTTAATCTGTCTATCTGAACATTGTCAATTATGTTAATGTTTTCAAATAGCTTTAGATTTCATTGATTCTCTGTATTGTTTTTCTAGTCTTTGTTTCATTTATATCTACTATTTGTAATGGTCCAAATCTAGAATAAATTCAGATGTCCTTTAATGAGTCAATGCTTAAAAAATGTTGGTACATCTAAACCATGGAATACTATTAGTGAATGAAATAAAAACATAAAGCACTCCAGATAAGTCTACAGAGAATTAAGCTGAGTGGGAAAAACAAGGCCAATCACAGAGTATTTCCTACTATATGATTCCACTTATACCACATTCCTGAAATAGCAAAACTGTAGAAATGCAGAACAGGTTAATTTTTCCCAGGGGTTAATAAGGGAGTTGTCATGGGAAGGAAGTAGGTGTAGTTACTCAAGGGCAATGTGAGGGATCCTGTGGTGGTGAGGAAATTGCTCTTTATCCTGACTATATCAATGTCCTGGTATTATAAGATGTTATCACTAGAAGAAACTGGTTAAGGGTATACAGGATTTCCATATTATTTCTTATTTCCATATTATTTCTTCTTTCTCATATGAATTTATAATTATCTCAACATAATTACTTTTAAAAAAGTGAAGTAAAAATATTTGCAGAAATTTTTATCAAGAAAAAAATAGTTCTGACCAAAGAACATACAAAGCTTCCTAATATATTTTACTTTACTATCCTCAATGCCTCACCCATAGTAGTTGCTAAATAAATATATAAGTGATAGATTATTTTTACAGCCATTAAATGTGCTAACTTAAAAAAAATGCTTCACAGTGCTAATAAAGGTGTACGGTTAAGTACCATTTAGAGTTGATATCAATGCAAATTTGTAGAGTCCTTATCCATATGTTATGTGGCATTCAGGGAAATAAGATTTGGATTATTACTTTTGTCTTCACTTTTTCAATTTTATTTAATGCTATTATACTTCCTTTTATATTTAAAGTTTATTTTTTTAAATATTTGAGATGCTTCAATTTGAGTAAAACTTCTCATTTTACCTTTATTTTAATGAAATGAATTGTGCAATACATTGGAACTATTAGGACCTCTTTGTTACTAATTATTAAGTCCCTTTTTTTTGCTAGCTTATTGGTTAAATAAATCTAGTAAAGGACTTTACTCTATAAAGAATTTTTCCAAGTCTTATGAAAATGCAAATGAATGAGGAAATACCTTTGTCTATTCAATGAAGACATTTTTTGTGGAAAGAAAATATTTGGAGCCTCAAAAGGAGTGGAAAGGCTTCTGGGAAGATGACAGAGTAGTAGAATCCTAAGCTCACCTCTTCCCATGGATACACCTAGATAACACCCCCACATCAGTGTAAATAACCAAGAAAATAACCCAAAGACTGGCAGAACAAACTCTCCACAGCTAGTCATAGACAAGAGGCTATGTTGGAAAAAAGGTAAGGAGGGTGGAGATGGTCAGAAATCAAAATGACACATGAGATTGTCCCTAGGAAGGAGGGACACCAAAGCATGGGGAAGGGAGATGAGCAGACCACACCTCCAATACCTCAGGCACAGGGGACCTGCACTGGGAAGATGAATCCCTCTAACATTTGGCTTTGATAACCAGAGGGGTTTAACTCTGTGAGTTTTTACAAGTGACGCTTGACACAAGGAAATTTAAAATTCTGCTCTGTTCTGGGAGAGTTGAAGGCAATAGGAAACTGATTCCCCACTCTTAAAAAAATAGCATAACAAACCCATTGAGATGCATAGGAGAATCAGTTTGAAAAATGCCCAGAATATATGGGAAGATTTATTTATGAATCTCAGAACATGTGCTGGAGGGACATGGATCTTAAATTAAAATTAGGTTCAATCAAATTAAAAATACACTAGCTGAAATAAATAGTAGACTAGAGGAACAGAAGAATAGATCAGCACCCAGAGGATAAAGTAATGGAAAGCAACCAAGGTAAACAGAGGAGAAAAGAGAGGAATAAAAAATGAGTTTAGGTTAGGCGAACTCAGTGATACCATCAAACATAAAAACATTTGCATTATAGGGTCCCAGAAGGAAAAGAGAGAGAAGGGGACAGAAAATTTATTTGAAGAATAAATTATTGAAAATTATTGAATTTATTGAAAAATTATTGAAATTATTGAAAAATTTATTGAAGAAATAAAAACCAAAACATCACAAATTTGGGAAAGAAATCCAGATCCAGGAGGCACAATAAGGCTCCCCAAAAATCAGCCAAAGGTGGTCCATACCAAGACACATAGTAATGAAAATAGCAAAATGTACTGATAAAAGCAGCAAGAGAAAAGAAAATGGTTACATACAATGGAAACCCCATAAGGCTATCAGCTGATATTTCAGCAGAAACCTTGCAGGCTAGAAGAAAATGGCATAATATATTCTAAGTTCTGAGAGAAAGAGAAAAACAAAAACAAAGACCCTTCAACCAAGAATATTCTATCCAGCAAGGCTATTTCAGAGTAGAAGGAGAGATGAAGACTTTCACAGACAAATAAAATTAAAGGAATTTATCACCACTAAGCCAGGCTTGTGAGAAATGTTAAATGGGATTCTCTGAGTGGAAAGGAAGACTGTAAGTAGAAGTAAGAAAAGTAGGAAGCACAAAAGCAGTAAAATCAAGTATATCTATAAAAATCAGTCAAGGAACTCACAAAATAAAAAGAATGTAAAGGATGACATGATATACCTAAAACTTCGGGGGTGGGAGTAATAATTTAGTGCTATTAGAATGTGTGCAAACTTAAGTGGCTATCAACTTAATATAGACTGCTGTATGTATAAGATGTTATATATAAACCCTAATGGTAATCACAAATTAAAAAGCAGTAATGGACACGTGAAAAACAGAAAGCAATCTGACTATGTCACTAAAAAAATGCAATTAAATTATTAAAGAAGAAACCAAGAAAAAAGGGAACAGGGAACACAAAAACAACCATAAAACAAGTAACAAAATGGCAACGAGCACATACCTATCAATAATTACTTTGAATGTGAATGGATAAATGCTCTAATCGAAACACATAGGGTAACTGAATGGATAAAAGACCAAGACCCATCTATATGCTGCCTAGAAGAGACTCATTTCAGACCTAAAGATACATGCAGACTAAAAGTAAAAGTATAGAAAAGCATTTATCGTGCAACTGGAAGTAAAAAGAAAGCTGGGGTACCAATACTTATATTGGAAAAAAATAGACTTTAAACAAAGATTGTAACAAGAGACAGAGAAGGACACTACATAATCAAAAAGGAAGCAATCCAAGGAAAGCCTATAACATCTATAAACATTTATGTGCTCAACATGGGAACAGTCAAATATATAAAGCAACTCTTAACAAGGAAATAACTGATAGTAATACAATAATAGTAGGAGATTTTAACACCCCATTTACATCAGTGGATAGATCTTCCACACAGAAAATCTACAAGGGAGCAGTAGTTTTGAATGACACACTGGACCAGATGGATCTAACAGATATATTGAGAACATTCCATCCTAAAACAGCAGACTACATATTCTTTTTAAATGCATTGGAATATTCTCCAGAATAGATCACGTTAGGTCACAAGGCAAATAATAAATACTGTGCATCTTTTCCAACCACAATGTTATGTAACTAGAAATCAACCACAAGAAAAAAAAATCAAGAAAGAAGAAAAATACATGGAGGTTAAATAACATGCTACTAAACAATGGATGGGTCAATCAAGAAATCAAGAGCAAATCAGGAGATACATGAACACAAATGAAAATGAAAACACAACAATCCAAAATCCTTGTAATGCAGCAAAAGCTGTTCTAAGAGAGAAGTCTATAGCAATACAGGCTTACCTCAAGAAGAAAAATCTCAAATAAACAACATAATGTTACAGCTAAAAGGAGCTAGAAAAAGAAAAAAACAAAACTCAAACCAGAAGAAAGGAAATAATAAATATTAGAGTAGAATGAAAGGAAGTAGAAAATCAAAACAAAAACAAAAACATTATAACAGATCAATGAAACCAGGAGCTGGTTCTTTGATAAGATCAACAAAACTGAGAAACATTAAGACAGACTCATTAAAAAAAAGGGGAGAGAGAGAGAGAGAGAGAAGACTCAAACAAAATCCCAAAAATAAAAGAGGAGAAACAACCAACACCACAGAAATACCAAGAATTATATGAGATTATGAAAAATTATATTCCAACAAATTGGATAACCTAGAAGAAATGTATAAATTCCTAGAAACATATAACCTCCCAAAACTGAAGCAGAAAGAAATAGAAAACTTGAACAGACTGATAACCAGCAATGAAATTGAATCAGTAATTTAAAAATTCTCCCCAAACAGGGGTACCTGGGTGGCTCAGTCACTAAGCGTCTGCCTTCAGCTCAGGTCATGATCCCAGGGTCCTGGGATTGAGCCCCGCATCGGGCTCCTTGCTCAGCGGGAGGCCTGCTTCTCCCTCTCCCACTCCCCCTGCTGTGTTCCTCCTCTTGCTGTGTCTCTGTCAAATATATAACTGAAGTTTTTAAACAACAACAACAACAACAACAACAACAACAAAACAACAAAAAACTCCCCCAAAACAAACGTCCTGGACCAGATGGCTTCACAGGTGAATTCAACCCAACCATTAAAGAACAGTTAATACCTATTATTCTCAAACTATTCTAAAAAATAAAAGAGGAGTAAAAGCTTCCAAATTCATCCTATGAGGCCAGCATCACCCTGATACCAAAACCAGATAGAGAAACTACAAAAAGAGAATTGCTAGCCAATATCTCTGATGAACATAGATACAAAACTCCTCAACAATATAGTCCCAAACCAAATCCAACAATACATTTAAAAAAATTATTTACCATAATCAAGTGGGATTTATTCCTGGAATACAAAGGTGGTTCAATATTCACAAATCAATCAGTGTGATACATCATATATGATCATGTCAATAGATGCAGAAAAAGCTCTTGACAATGTACAAATCCAGATAAAAATCTTCAACAGAGTAGGTTTAGAGGGAACTATCTCAATATAAAACAGGCCACCTATGAAAAACCCACAGCTAATATCATCATCAATGGTGAAAAACTGAGAGCTTTTCCCTAAGATCAGGAACAAGACAAGGACATGCACTCTAACCAATTTTATTCAACATAGTGTTCGAAGTCCTAGCCATAGCAATCAGACAGGAAAAAGAAAGAAAAAAAAAGGAAAAGGAATAAAGGCATCTAAATTGGTATAGAAAAAGTAAAACTTTCACCTTTTGCCTATAACATACTACATATAGAAAAATCTAAAGACTCCACCAAAAAACTACTAGAACTGATACATGACGTCCATAAAGTCACAGGATACAAAATCCATATATGTCAATATCAATATACAGAAATCGGTTACATTTCTATGAGGTAGCAGAAAGAGAAATTTAGAAAATCATCCCTTTTACAATTGTATCCAAAATAATAAAATAGGCAGGAATAAACTTAACCAAGGAGGTGAAAGACATGTACTCTGAAAACTATAAATGTGATGAAACAATTGAGGAGACACAAACAAGTGGAAAATGATTCCATGGTCATACATTGGAAGAACAAATATTGTTAAAATGTCCATACTACTAAAAAGCAATATACACATTTAATGCAATCCCTATTAATATACCAGCAGCATTTTTCACAGGACTACAACAAATGATCCTAAAATTTGTGTGGAACCACAAGACTCTGAATACTCAAAGCAATCTTGAAAAGGACCAAAACTGGAGGTATCATAATCCCAAATTTCAAGATATACTACAAAGCTGTCGGGATCAAAACAGTACAGGATTGGCACAAAAGAGACATAAAGATAAATGAAACAGAGTACAGAGCTCAAAAATAATCTTATGATTATATGGTCAATTAATCTTCGAAAAAGGAGGCAAGAACATACAATGGGAAAAAAATCTCTTGAACAAATGGTGTTGGAAAAACTGGACAGCTACATGCAAAAGAATGAAATTAGATCACTTTCTCATACCATACACAGAAGTAAATTCAAAATGGATTAAATATGAGATCTGAAACCATAAAAATCGTAGAAGAGAGCAGAGCGAGTGATTTCTCTGTTACCAGCCGTAGCAAAATTGTTTCTAGTATGTCTCCTAAGGCAAAACAAATAAAAGCAAAACTAAATTATTGGGACTACATCAAAATAAAAAGCTTATGCCAGCAAAAGAAACAATCAATAAAACAAAAAGAGAACCTACTAACTGGGAGAAGTTATTTGCAAATGATGTATCTGATAATGGGTTAATATCCAAAATATATAAAGAACTTATACAACTCAACACCAAAATCCCCAAATAATCCCATTAAAAATGGGAAGACATGAACAGATATTTCTCCAAAGAAGACATCCAGATGGCCCATCAGACATATGAAAAGATGTTCATCATCACTTATCATCAGGGAAATGCCAATAGAAACCACAATGACATATCACCTCATCCCTCTCAGAATGGTGAAAATCAAAAACACAAGTAACAAGTGTTGGTGAGGATGTAGAGAAAAAGAACCCTTGCCTGCTTATGGGAATGCAAACTGTTGTACTGTGGAAAACAGTATGGTGATTTCTCAAAAAATTAAAAATAGAATTACCATAACGTGCATTAATTCCACTACTGGGTATTTACACAAAGAATATGAAAACACTAATTCAAAAAGTTCTGTGCACCCTAATGTTTATTGCAGTATTATTTATGAGAGCCAAAACAGAGAAGCAGCCCAAGCGTCCATCGATAGATGAATGGATAAAGAAGAGGTGACGTATACATAATTGAATACTACTCAGCCATATAAAAGAATGAAATCTTGCCATTTGTAACAACATGGTAAAAATAGAGAGCATAATGCTAAGTAAAGTAAGTCAGAGAAAGACAAATACCACATGATTTCACTCATATTTAGAATTTAAGAAACAAAACAAATAAGCAAAGAAAAAAAGACTCATAACTAGAGAATTCGTTGTTAGCATAGAGTAGGTGGGTGGGGGGAATGGGTGAAACAGGTAAAGGGGATTAGGAGTACACTTATTGTGATAAGCACTGAGTAACATAGAATTATTGAATGACTATACTGTACATCTGAAGCTAATATAATATACATTAGTTATATTGGAATTTAAATAAATAAAAGGAAAAAAACTTTTATATAAGAATAAAAAAATCAGTGGGGGGAAAAAAACACCCTTACATTTCATCTGTCTTCCAGAGAAAGGCCTTATATTTTTTTTAACTTAAATTTAGAAAAGGTATCTTAAATAAACCTTTATTTTCACCTCTAAGGGATGACATTTAACATTTTATAATACAATACTCTGTATTATAGAGTGGACATTTAGAGCTGCAAGTACATAAACACCAGAGCAGACAGGTACCAAAGTTACATTAAATCTTCTTTCATGACCATGCATTTCTAAACCTAAAGGCTATACGGGGAGTTTCTGAATTAACAGTGGATTAAAACTGCTCAGTAATGTATACCTTCTACCTCAGAACAGATATTTTTGAATATACATTCAATCATCAAAAGCCATGTTACCATCACTGGAAAGATATGAGCAATTCATCAAATATACATTTGGTGGTATTATTAAAAGGGAAAAGCACTGATCTCAGAAATGAAAACCTTGAGGGAAGTGAGAAAGTTCTATAAGATTTTTTAAAAATAATCAGAAGCACCTTATAATTCTTTCAAAATTGTGCTATTTGCTCAATAAATACATTAAATAAAGAGAATAAATGCATATATTTCGACTGTTAGGAATGATTGTTCTACAGATCAATGAAACTAGGAGCTGGTTCTTTGAAAGAATTAACAAGATTCATAAACCCCTGGCCAGACTTATCAAAAAGAAAAGAGAAATGACCCAAAACAACAAAATCATGAATGAAAGAGGAGAGATCACAACCAACACCAAAGAAATACAAACAACCATAAGAACATATTATGAGCAACTCTATACCAGCAAATCAGATAACCTGGAAGAAATGGGTACATTCCTAGACATGTATCAACTACCAAAATTGAACCAGGAAGAAATAGAAATCCCGAACAGACCTATAACCACTAAGGAAATTGAAGCAGTCATCAAAAATCGCTCAACAAACAAAAGCCCAGGGCAATTCTAACAGACATTTAACAAAGAATTAATACCTATTCTCCTGAAACTGTTCCAAAAAATAGAAATGGAAGGAAAACTTCCAAACTCATTTTATGAGGCCACCATTACCTTGATCCCACAACCAGACAAAGACCCCATCAAAAAGGAGAATTACAGACCAATATCCTTGATGAACATGGATGCAATAATTGTCACCAAACTACTAGCCAATAGGATCCAACAGTACATGAAAAGGATTATTCACCGTGACCAAGTGGGATTTATCCCTGGGCTGAAAGGTTGGTTCAACATCTGCAAATCAATCAACGTGATACAATACATTAACAAAAGAAAGAACAAGAATCATATGATCCTCTCAATAGATGCAGAAAAAGCATTTGACAAAGTACAGCATCTTTTCTTGATCAAAACTCTTCAGACTATAGGGATAGAGCGTACATACCTCAATACAATAAAAGCCATCTATGAAAAACCTACAGCGAATATCATTCTCAATGGGGAAAAGCTGAGAGCCTTTCCCCTAAGGTCAGGAACGCGGCAGGGATGTCCACTATCATCACTGCTATTCAACATAGTATTAGAAGTCCTAGCCACAGCAATCAGACAACAAAAAGAAATCAAAGGCATCCAAATTGGCAAAGAGGAAGTCAAATTCTCACTCTTTGCAGATGATATGATACTGTATGTGGAAAACCCGAAAGACTCCACCCCAAAACTGCTAGAACTCATACAGGAATTCAGTAAAGTGGCAGCATATAAAATCAATGCACAGAAATCAGTGGCATTCCTATACACCAACAACAAGACAGGAGAGAGAAATTAAGGAGTCGATCCCATTTACAACTGCACCCAAAACCATAAGATACCTAGGAATAAATCTAACCAAAGAGGCAAAGGATCTGAACTCAGAAAACTATAAAATACTCATGAAAGAAATTGAGGAAGACACAAAGAAATGGAAAAACGTTCCATGCTCATGGATTGGAAGAACCAACATTGTGAAGATGTCAGTGCTACCTAGAGCAATCTACACATTCAATGCAATCCCCATCAAAATACCAACCACTTTTTTCAAAGAAATGGAAGAAATAATCCTAAAATTTGTATGGAACCAGAAGAGACCCCGAATAGCCAGGGGAATCTTGAAAAAGAAAAGCAAAGCAGGCGGCATCACAATTCCGGACTTCCGGCTCTATGACAAAGCTGTCATCATCAAGACAGTATGGTACTGGCACAAAAACAGACACATCGATCAATGGAACAGAATCGAGACGCCATAAATGGACCCTCAACTCTATGGTCAACTAACCTTTGACAAAGCAGGAAAGAATGTCCAATGGCAAAAAGACAGTCTCTTCAACAAATGGTGTTGGGAAAATTGGACAGCCACATGCAGAAGAATGAAACTGGACCATTTCCTTACACCACACACAAAAATAGACTCCAAATGGTTGAAAGACCTAAACGTGAGACAGGAGTCCATCAACATCCTAGAGGAGAACACAGGCAGCAACCTCCTCAACCTCAGCCGCAGCAACTTCTTCCTAGAAACATCGCCAAAGGCAAGGGAAGCAAGGGCAAAAATGAACTATTGGGATTTCATCAAGATAAAAGGCTTTTGCACAGCAAAAGAAACAGTCCACAAAACCAAAAGACAACCGACAGAATGGGAGAAAATATTTGCAAATGACATATCAGATAAAGGGCTAGTATCCAAAATCTATAAAGAATTTACCAAACTCAACACCCAAAGAATAATCCAATCAAGAAATGGGCAGAAGACATGAACAGACATTTTTCCAAAGAAGACATCCAAATGGCCAACAGACACATGAAAAAGTGCTCAACATCGCTTGACATCAGGGAAATCCAGGTCAAAACCTCAATGAGATACCACCTCACATCAGTCAGAATCACTAAAATTAACAAGTCAGGAAACGACAGATGTTGGCGGGGATACGGAGAAAGGGGAACCCTCCTTCACCTTTGGTGGGAATGCAAGCTGGTGCAACCACTCTGGAAAACAGTATGGAGGTTCCTCAAACAGTTGAAAATAGAGCTACCATATGATCCAGCAGTTGTACTCCTGGGTATTTACCACAAAGATACAAACGTAGGGATCTGAAGGGGTATGTGCACCCCAATGTTTATAGCAGCAATGTCCACACTAGCCAAACTGTGTAAAGAGCCAAGATGTCCATCGACAGATAAATGGATAAAGAAGAATTGGTATATATACACAATGGAATATTATGCAGCCATCAAAAGGAATGAGATCTTGCCATTTGCAACAACGTGGATGGAACTGGAAGGTGTTATGCTGAGTGAAATAAGTCAGTCAGAGAAAGACATGTATCATATGACCTCACTGATATGAGGAATTCTTAATCTCAGGAAAGAAACTGTGGGTTGCTGGAGTGGTGGGGGGTGGGAGGGATGGGGTGGCTGGGTGA
>NW_027397079.1:19577439-19632525 GCF_003265705.2 Callorhinus ursinus
AGCAACTTCTTCCTAGAAACATCGCCAAAGGCAAGGGAAGCAAGGGCAAAAATGAACTATTGGGATTTCATCAAGATAAAAGGCTTTTGCACAGCAAAAGAAACAGTCCACAAAACCAAAAGACAACCGACAGAATGGGAGAAAATATTTGCAAATGACATATCAGATAAAGGGCTAGTATCCAAAATCTATAAAGAACTTATCAAACTCAACACCCAAAGAACAAATGATCCAATCAAGAAATGGGCAGAAGACATGAACAGACATTTTTCCAAAGAAGACATCCAAATGGCCAACAGACACATGAAAAAGTGCTCAACATCGCTTGACATCAGGGAAATCCAGGTCAAAACCTCAATGAGATACCACCTCACATCAGTCAGAATCACTAAAATTAACAAGTCAGGAAACGACAGATGTTGGCGGGGATGTGGAGAAAGGGGAACCCTCCTTCACCTTTGGTGGGAATGCAAGCTGGTGCAACCACTCTGGAAAACAGTATGGAGGTTCCTCAAACAGTTGAAAATAGAGCTACCATATGATCCAGCAGTTGTACTCCTGGGTATTTACCACAAAGATACAAACGTAGGGATCTGAAGGGGTATGTGCACCCCAATGTTTATAGCAGCAATATCCACACTAGCCAAACTGTGTAAAGAGCCAAGATGTCCATCGACAGATAAATGGATAAAGAGGAATTGGTATATATACACAATGGAATATTATGCAGCCATCAAAAGGAATGAGATCTTGCCATTTGTAACAATGTGGATGGAACTGGAGGGTATTATGCTGAGTGAAATAAGTCAGTCAGAGAAAGACATGTATCATATGACCTCACTGATATGAGGAATTCTTAATCTCAGGAAAGAAACTGTGGGTTGCTGGAGTGGTGGGGGGTGGGAGGGATGGGGTGGCTGGGTGATAGACATTGGGGAGGGTATGTGCTATGGTGAGCGCTGTGAATTGTGCAAGACTGTTGAATCACAGATCTGTACTTCTGAAACAAATAATGCAATATATGTTGAGAAAAAAAAAAAGAAGATAGTAGGAGGGGAAGAATGAAGGGGGGTAAATCAGAGGGGGAGACGAACCATGAGAGATGATGGACTCTGAGGAACAAACTGAGGTTTCTAGAGGGGAGGGGTGTGGGGGGATGGGTTAGCCTGGTGATGGGTATTAAAAAGGGCACCTTCTCCGTAGAGCACTGGGTGTTATGCACAATGAATCACGGAACACTACATCAAAAACTAATGATGTAATGTATGGTGATTAATATAACAATAAAAAAATTTAAAGAAAAAAAGAATGATTGTTCTATTTCATAGACAAGAAGAAATTGAATTTACACTGCATCAGATTTAATTATTAATATACAAATGATTAAATATAATCCTTGGCTCAAAAAAATAATTACAAAACCAATGATAATTATACAGAATTATTTGTATTACAAATGCTCTCTAATATGCAATTGAAATATTTTTCTTAGTGACTACTGCATTTTAAATCCCATGAGCCATAAAATGTAGAGTCTGTTTTTGACTATGTACATTTGCTTCAGGGAAACAGGGAATAAAGGCAATTATCTAAAAAATTCAAACCAAAGTATATTTGTGATTCATTATTCAACTATTCTTATTTTCAACAGTGCATTTTTATCAACTATTGCTGTATTTTCCCCCAGGATAGAAATGGATAACTTTACAGATTAAAACTCTGAAGCAATCAGCTTATATTTTTTTTTTGGACATTTATTTTCAAAAGAGGCATTTTTTAAAATAAAATGATTAAAGGTGCCTAGATATATTATAACATTAAAAATCAAAGATATGATCATATAATATTGAAAGATACAAAATATGATAGAAATGAAGGAATTTTTTTTTTAACCAAGGTAATTAGTTGCAGCAATACTGAAATACTGACAAGCCAGAAAGGCATGGGGAGTATTTTTTCTTTCCTCCAGAGTTGGTTTCCTTGTAAAAACTGAAAGCAATCCTCTTTCCAGCCCGTGACTCTGTTTAAAAAGAGCTGTGGCTATGAAAATTATAAGATAAATACTCCTGTCTTTTATTTTTTTTGCAATAAAAAATGAATGGTAAGGTGACTTATTCCTTAAACTTTTCCTAGTACTTCTCACCTTGGTGCCATTTGAAAATGTCAAAATATTTTAACCATACTGATTATTAGAATTACTTGGAAAAAAATTTTTCTTTCCAACATCTTCATAATAGATGACAATGTCATATGGGTCCTGGACAGCCTTTCTGAAAGACATTTCAGTATGTTTCACAACACTGAATGTATCTTGAAAATAATGAGGCACCTACCTGCTCTTTAGTAAATTTGTTTTAATAAATACCAAAATGAGCAGACCAAGCCATCTGTGTTCTTCCTGCTAGTAATAAAAATGGCATTTGTTTGATGATGACATATTTCTCGGAGTGCACCAAGTACTTTATTTTATGATGGTATTTATACAGCTTTCTCTAAATGAAATAATGCAAGATGTTTATTATTTCAGCATCTGCTCCCATATTCTCTTAGCCACTTGATCAGTGACTCACATTTCTTTGAAAAAAAAAAATCACTTGATTGTTCTAGCTTATCGTTACACAGATAGGCCTGTTTTCTTTTTTGAACATTGTTCACTCACAATCCAACAAATGCTATAGAGGAGAAATGTAAATTTTATGAATCAAGAGAAAGAGAAAAAAGTCTAGCAATAAGTGCTTATAAACAACGTCTTAGCTATTTTGTTTCTGTTACTGATATATTTATTAATACTCCACTTGCTTGGAAGGATTTCATATGGCTGTCCTGCATTATATTTTGCATTTCTTCTCATGCAGCCAAGACCTGGTGATGGGTATTAAGGATGGCACGTACTGCATGGAGCACTGGGTGTTATACACAAACAATGAATCATGGAACAGTACTTCAGAAACTAATGATGTACTGTATGGTGACTAACATAACATAATAAAAAAAAGAATGGAATTTTTTAAATGCTCACAGCTGTTATTGTTATTCTTTTACTCTCAGAATCACTAAACCTCAGATGCTTTGCTTGTATTTATGTTCTAGAGAAGTAGGTAGTAGCAAGTATTGCAAATATTTACTGGAAGACCGACCCTCCCTCAGAATGTTTTCTCGATTGATCTATCAGCATGACAACCTTAGCACACCTCTCTTACACACGGTGTCTAACAGATTTACATGCACTTGTATATCCATTTTTCTGTAAGACTTCAGGAAAGTCACTTCCATTTGCTTTTATCACACAGCATATCCCTAATAAAGGAATGCGGGAGAAGAAATGAGTTAATTAAAATAACTGCAATTAACAGGAGTAGGGGAGAAGTAGCCTGCTTAAAATAACAAACAAAAATGAGACAAAACACCTCATTTGAAAGTATGGTATACTATATAATTCATAAGTTGGGATGATACTCAGCTAGTACACAGGTCTGACCACACCAGTGATACGGGGCCGTATCAATCCAGTCAGATTTCTTTGTGCCCTGTTGTACCACGTGGCTGGCGAAATTCTGGCTATCACTTTGGCTTATAAGGGTTTCCCTTCTGAGAAAAATATAAACGTTAACAAATTAACAAAATTCTGTTTCATACTATACTCTGTTATCCTAAAACTCTACTTTTTTTCAGTTACATAGATTTTTCCATTTTAATGGGATACTGGTATATTTTAAAATATTTTACCTAGAATATGTTAGCAGGAAAAAATATATAGGACTTGGTGTTAGGATGAGAGAGATTGTCGAGGGTTAACATTTCCAATATTAGAAGAGAGTTATCTTGGGGCAAACTGCGATTAAAAATCTGGATGTGGAATGTGTTGAGATTCAGGTAATGGTAATCTAGTAAATTATACTTATATACATATTAAGTATCCTAATCTGTTATGACTATGACTTTCATTTAATCAGAAAGTACTGGGTTTTTTTTTTTAAGATTTTATTTATTTATTTGTCAGAGAGAGAGCACGCACAAGCATGGGGAGCGGCAGGCAGAGGGAGAAGCAGACTCCTCACGGAGCAAGGAACCTGATGGGGGACTTCATCCCAGGACCCTGGTGTCATGACCTGAGCAGAAGGCAGCCACTTAACCAGCTGAGCCACCCAGGCGTTCCAAGAAAGTACTACTAGTTTTTTATTAAATAAAATGTAAAAGCTAATTTTAACAGTCTGATATGGGTGGGAAAGAAGCAGAATGATACAACTACCATTTTTGTAGCTTGTTTAGTACTAACATTACTGACATAGTCTAAGCCAAGTATCTCAATTCTCATTGGAGGTAAAACAGTGGTTCAGATTACTATATCCTGATGGTCTCTAGACCCTAAGAACTACCCTAGGGTGGGTCTAAGTCAGAGCAAGCCAAAACTCTCAGTCAGTTTTAAGAAAGTTCTCTCATTCTCGTAAGCCAGGGAAATCTTTTGCTAGTTCACAAAGTCCCAATAGGAGATCCGTTGCTGTTTGAGAATATAAGTTATTCAAGTGCTGTAGAAGAATACATGTGGCCGACAGGAGTTTCCAGTGGCCCTTAAAGCTATTCTAAAATACGAAACCAAAGGAAATAAAGAGAACTAATTTGGGTAATAGAGCAAGTCCATCCAAACTCACAGGCTGTGTGTTTTGAGTTCTTATTCCATTTCATTTTAGTAATGGGGAAGAAAGGCTTAGGGCAAATACACAAAGCTAATGCATTAGCTTCTTTCTTTGCTTTTCTTCAGATCAATGCTATACTCACTTAACCCCTCTGCCAAAACCAAGTTCCATCAAAACATGGAAAATCTATTATTTCACTTTCAGGACAAAATCACTATTATTCTTAATCTATCAAACTCATTAACTTTTCAAGCAGGAAACCATTAAGATAATTTAAAATTTCAATTAAAAAAAATCTTCCTGAGACAAATGAATTCACACTCTTTCCCTGTAAATAGAAAGTTAATTCTAAGAAATTCTATTGCCACTTTCCTGAGATGTTCTTTCCAGCTACAACATACTCTGTGCTCTCAATATTTACCAGAAAAAAAGAGGAAGAAAATAAAAGAATATAAATTTTTATTTTTTTGTATTTTTGTGTGTGTGCATTTGGCAATTTTGAAAGCAGAGAGAAAAATCTTTTATGCATCTCAACACTGACCCATGTAATACAAGGCTGTTAGTAGTGACAAGTTAAAATTGAACACTCTGTAATTACCTTAGCAGTATGATAATATCTGCCGCTTATCTAGACTAATAATTTCAAGTAACAACAAAAGCTGCTATTTTAAGTGAGTTACCCAATTTATTTTAAGTGAGTTACCCAATGTTTCTCATATTAGAGGGGAAAAAGCAAAATATGTTCCAATTACCTAGAATTTTGAAAGTGTTGATTTCACTTCTCATTGAGATAAGACAATACATTGCCTTCAATTGTCGTGCTTTAAACTTTAATCATTGAGAAACTTTTTCAAAAATGCATATTAAAATTCTCTAGAGATTTAAAAAAAAAAAAGCCTAACATACTGCAGTTCTATTATATATGCCAAGGGATAAGGAGAAGTAGTTCATCATATTTCTAATTAAAATGCTCCAATAGAAAGCACCTTGCTTTATGAGGCCCATTTGTAAGACTGGATTTGACACTAATGTGTGATTACTGAGATAAATTATGATGTTCTAACAAATATAACTAGGACCTCATAGGTTAGCTATCAGGATAATTATGCTCTGTAAGTATTAATGATATTTTTCATAATCATAAATGGAAATTACTTATTGTTTTCATAGCAAAATCACCCCATTACCTATTCTAGTAAATATCTATTTATTGTATTTCTTTCTCTAGTTCTGATAGTTATTTAGGAATGCAGCTCTTCTATCACTAGATAAGTATTAAATTTTTCATCATGTTTTATAGGAGTTAATTCATGTAAGCTTTATTCATATTCAATACTGGTATTTTCTACAATAAAAAAAAGGTCAATAATGCTATTTTGTGGAGTAAAGAATCCCTTAGAAAATTTTCAATTAGCCAATTTCCAAACATAATGGATGCATAATGCATCAGTACCCCCATTGATCTGTAAGCCTTCTTAATTTCAGAATGCATCACTTTTACATAGTAGCTTTATTGCAGGGTTCAATGTTCTGTTCTGCTCATTGTTCCATTCTGAGTAGCCTCTTCATATGGGGCCTTTACGATATCTTTTACCATCTGGACTCATGTCTCCTCCATAGCTTTATGTTTTACAAATAATTTTCTAGTTATTCTTGCCTGTTTGCTCCTGTGGATCAACTTTGGAACCATTCTGTAATACTTTTTAAAAAGCACCATAAGGTAGGTTTTTGAGGTTTGTATTTATATGTTAATTTGAGACAAATGGAAATTATCACAATTTCATGGTTCACGTTCAGGACAAGGGAATTTTTTTTTAAAGGTTTTATTTATTGGGTGCCTGGGTGGCTTAGTTGGTTAAGTGACTGCCTTCAGCTCAGGTCATGATCCTGGAGTCCCAGGATCGAGTCCTGCAGTCTGCGTCTCCCTCTGCTGCTCCCCCTGCTTGTGTTCTCTCTGTCTCTCTGATAAATAAAATCTTAAAAAAAAAAAGTTGTATTTATTTGAGAGAGAGAGAGAGAGAGAGTGAGAGAGAGCACACAAGCAAGGGTAGGGGCAGAGGAAGCGTGAGAAGCAGGCTCCCCACAGAGGGAGCCCGATGTGGGACTCGATTCCAGGACCATGGGATCATGACCTCAGCTGAAGGTAAACCCTTAACCAACTGAGTCACCCAAGTGCCCCTAGGGACAAAGAAATTTTTAAACCACTTTATTAAATTTTGATTGACATACAAAAAGCTATATATATTTACGTATGCCATAAATGTATCCATCACCACCAAAAATTTTCTCCTACCCTCTTTCTTATTATTATTATTTGGTGTTTAAGAACACTTAACATAAGTACTACCTACCCTCTTAGCTAACTTTTAAGTATGTAATACAGTGTTTATTTATTTTCTTATTTTTATTTTTTTTAAAGACTTTATTTATTTATTTGAGAGAGAGAGAATGAGAGATAGAAAGCACGAGAGGGAAGAGGGTCAGAGGGAGAAGCAGACTCCCTGCTGAGCAGGAAGCCCAATGTGGGACTCGATCCCACGACTCCAGGATCATGACCTGAGCCGAAGGCAGTCACTTAACCAACTGAGCCACCCAGGCGCCCTGTAATACAGTGTTTAAACTATAGGCACTATGCTGGACAATAGATCTCTCCAACTTATTCATACTGTACAGCTAAACTTAGTAGCCTTTGAGTAATAGCTCCCTGTTTTCTGCTCTCTGTATACAGCCCCTGGCAACCACCACTCTACTTCTCTTTTA
Source organism: Callorhinus ursinus (assembly GCF_003265705.2). NCBI lineage: Eukaryota > Metazoa > Chordata > Mammalia > Carnivora > Otariidae > Callorhinus > Callorhinus ursinus. The sequence goes on from NW_027397079.1 coordinate 19,584,834, forward strand.
TGAGTTTGACTATTTTAGATTTGTCATATAAGTGCCATCATGTACTATCTGTCCTTCTGTTACTGGCATATTTTATTTATCATAATTTACTTCAAGTTAATCCATGTTGTCACAAATGTCAGAATTTCCTTCTTTTTAAAGAATGAATAATACTCCATTTTATATAAATACCACATTTTCTTTACTCTTCCATACACTGAGGTTATTTCCATGCTTATTGCTTACTGTGACTAATTCTGCAATAAACATGAAAATGCAGATTATCACTTTGAGATCCTTTTTTCAATTCCTTTGGATATAGACCCAGAAGTGGAATTGCTGTATCATATGGCACAACTTTAATTTCTTGAATTTCCAGAGTGGCTGCACCAACATACATTCTTATGAAGTGTATAAATATTCCCTTGTCTACAAAACCTTGGCATCATTTATTGTCTATCAGGTTGGGTTGCTGTAACAAAAATACCATAGAGTGGGTGTTTTAAACAATAAACATTTATTTCTCATGCTTCTGCAAGGTGATCAGGGGGCTGGCTGATTCAGACTGGGGTAAGAGCCTGCTTCCTGGTTCAAAGATGCTGTTTTCTTGCTGTACACTTATAGTGGAAGAAGCAAGGGGGTTTTCTGAGGTTTTTTTTTTTTTTTTCCCTTCACAATTTCCATTCATGAGAGCTCTACATTCATGACCCAATCACTTTCCAGAGGCTCCACCATTAAATACCATCTACTGGGGATTAGATTGCAACACACAGATTTAGAGGGATACATTTAGTCCACAGCATTTGTTACTTTTTCTTTTCTTTTTTTAATAGCCATCTTAACAAGGGATATCTCATTGTGGTTTAGATTTGCATTTCCCTAATGATTAATGATGCTGAGAACTTTTTCATCTATCTGTTGGCCATTGTATGCCTTTTTGGAAAAAAAAAGTCTATTCAGTATCTTTGCCCCTTTTTAAATTGGTTTTTTTTTTTGCCCTTAACTTGTAGGAGTTTCCTATATATTTTGGATATTAATCTTTTAACAGATGTATGCTGTGTGGATATTTTCTCCCATTCCATATACTACCTTCTCATTTTTTTTTTTTTTTTGCTTTGTAGAATCTTTTTAGTTTGATGCAGTCACACTTGCATATTTTTGCTTTTGTTGCCCATGCCTTTGGTGTTACCTACAAGAAATCATTGCCAACACCAGTGCTTTACTTTTTCTTTTCTTCTAGGAGTTTTACAGTTTCTGATCTTGCATGTAATTCTTTAATCCACTTCAAGTTAATTTTTGCATATAAGATGAAGTTTCAATTACATTCTATTGCATGTGAATATCCAGCTTTCTCAACATCATTTGTTGAAGACTGTCTTTTTCCCATTGTGTATTCTTAGCACTCTCATCAAAGATCAGTGGGCCATATATGTGTGGGTTTATTTCTGGGCTCTATTTCGTTCCATTAGTCTATATATAGTCTTTTTTTTTAATTCCAGTATCTTACTGCTTGGATTACTTAGCTTCGTAATATATATTGAAATAAGGAAACATAAGGACACTACCTTTGTTCTTTCTCAAAATTGTTTTGACTAATCTAGGTATTTTGTGCTTCTATATGAATATTTATTTTTTTATTTTTGTAAAATATGCCACTGGTTTTGGATAGAGGTTGAACAAAATCTGAAGACTGGTTTTAGTATGTTCATTGTTACAATATTAATTCTTCTAATCCATGAAATGGCATGCCAATCCATTTATTTGTGTCTACTTTTATTTCTTTCATCAATGTTTTATAGTTTCTGGTGTACAGGTAATTCACCTTTTTGGTTAAGTTTATTTCTAAGTATTTGTTTTTGATGCTATAATAAAAAACATTTTCAAACTATATGCTAACAATTTTCTTTTCACATAGTTCATGGTTAACATATGGTAACATGGTAACATATGGTAATATACAACTGATGTTTGTATATTGATTTTGTATTATGTGACCTAACAGGCTTATTAGTACTAATAAAAAATTTTATTAGAAAAATATTAATATTTTTGTGGAATTTTTATGGTTGTGTACATATCAAATCGCATTTTTTAACAGAGATCCTTTTACTTCTTCCTGTCTGATTTGGATGTCTTTTGTTTATTTTTCTTATTTAATTGCTCTGTATAGGACTTCCAGCACTTTTTGAACAGATGTGGTCAGGGTAGGCATCCCTGCTTCTCAGAGGAAAAGCTGTCAGCTTTTTATAATTCAGTATGATATTAGCTGCAGGTTTTACATAAGACCTCTATTGTGTTTAGGTAAGTTTCTTCTAGGCTGAATTTCGCCCCCCCCCCCGGGTTTTTATCCTGAAATGGTGTTGAACTTTTTCATGTTTCTCTGCACCTATTGAAACGATCCTGTGATTTTTGTCCTATGTTCTGTTACTGTGGTGTAACACATTGCTTGTCTAGCATATGTTAAACCATACAATTCTTTTAATATGCTGTAGAATTAGGTTTGTTAATATATTGAGAATTTTTGCACCATGGTCATCAAGCATATTGGCCGATAGTTTTCTTATGAGGTCTTTGTCTATCTTTGATAGCAAGATGATACTGGCCTCAGTGTCTTATATTTTGGGGAAAAATTTAACAAGAACTGGCATTAATTCTTTAAATATTTGATATAATTAATCTCGAAGCCATCTGGTACTAGGATTTTCTTTGTTGGAAAGTTTTTTTTTTAAGACTTTATTTTTTAGCCTTCAGAGAGCGAGCGAGCGAGCGAGCACACAAGCAGGGGGAGCAGTAGGCAGAGGCTGAGCAGGGAGCCTGATGTGGGGCTCAATCCCAGGACCCTGGGATTGTGACCTGACCTGAAGACAGACTCTTAACTGACTGAGCCACATAGGTGCCCCTGTTGGAAAGTTTTTGATTACTGATTCAATCTCCTTGTCATTGGTCTCTTCAGACTATTTTTTTGTGATTCATTTTTGGGAGGTTGTGTATTTCTAGGAGTTTATCCATTTCTTCTAGACTTTCTAATTTATTGATGTATAATTATTCTCAACAATCCCTCATTTTTTAAAATTTCTGTAGCATTATTTTCAGTGTCTCCTCTTTCATTTCTGATTTTTACATATTTGAGTTCTCTTGTTTAAAAAAAATATTTGGTCAAGTGCTTGTTGATTTTGCTTATTTTCCCCAAAACCCAACTTTCTTTTGACAACTTTCTCCTTCAGTTTTACATTATCTATTTCATTTATTCCTACTTTAATCTTCAGTATTTCCTTCCTTTTCCTAATTTGGGCTTACGCTTTGGTTTATTTTCAAGTTCCCTGAAGTGTAAAGTTAGGTTGTAATTTGAGATTTGTCTTCCTTTTTAATGTAGGGAGTTAGTCCTATAAAATTCTTATTCTGCTTTTGCTGTATCCCATAAGTTTTGATAAGCTATATTTTCATTTCAATTTGTCACAAGATATACTCTAATTTCCATTTGAGGTCTTCTTTGGTCCAGTGTTGTTCAAGAGTGTATTTAATTTTCATATATTCATGATATGTCTCATGTTCATTTTATTGTTGATTTCTAGTTTTATTCCATTATAATTAGGAAAGATACTTGGAATGATTTCCAACTTCTTAAGTTTGTTAAGACTTGTTTTGTCACCTAGCTTGTAATCTATTCAGGAGAAAGTTTTGTGTGTGCTTGAGAAAAATGTGTATCTGTTGCTCTTGGACAGAATGTTTTGGGCTGGTCTATTAGGTCTGTTTGGTCTATAGTTCTGTTTAAATCCACTTGGTTTTCTGTCGGGACCCATTGTGTCATTAATTCAGTGGTCCAAACCCTACTCTCAAATGTCACATGAAGTTATATGAAATGACCAATATATAACCATTTTTAGTATAATAACATGGGAAGTTAAATCTAATACATAGTTTAACTATTCAATTATTTCCATTAACAATCTCAGAAATTATTTTTCTAACATTTATTTAAGGTGTCAATTGTATAAATTATTTTAAGGCAAGACTTACCTATTCTTGGATCTATAAACTGTAAACAGAGTTATGGTCTTTGAGACCCCCTTTTTTTTTATATTCCCATTTTCTCTAATAACCGTATGAGACCTTGTATGTAAGTATAATAGTTTCCTAAACTAGGTGGTACATTAAGACCAGCTCTTTATGAATCTCCCACAAAAAAGGAGAAAACTAATCAAGAGTTGCCTGTAGTCCTATGTTAATTTGTCATCTCAAGGAACATTCACAAGGAATATTCTTATTCTCCAGATTTGTTTAATTCCCCACAACAGAGTCCTTTTACTAATTATTTCCACTTGCATTTAATAATTTAAAATATTTTCACAAATGAAATACTCTTACTGTTTTATTATCAATTTGTACATATTTGATTTTACATTATCCAGATAATTATAAATTATTTCAATGAACATGAACTTGTTAATAAGATCTTTAAAATTCCTGACTTACCCCGAAGACAATTACACATTGTATGAAAATATACGAAAATTAACGTGAGCATTCATTCATTCACTGCAACTGCACTACAAAACTATTTATTATAGTGTGTAATTCTGAATAAAACTGGTCAAGGGATTTTTATAAGTGAGTGACTGGTGAGGTTTTTTTTTAAAAGGCACCAAAGGGCCTTTTTAATGGCCAAGACCTCAGGAAACTTTTATATTAAAGTGAGACTCCACTGTGCCTGTTGTTTTCTTAATAGTTGCATTGAGATACAATTGATAAACATTAAACCACACATATTTAAAGTGTACAATTTGATGTTTGAGTATATTTGTACACTAGTAAAACCACCACCACAATCAAGATGGTGAACATGTAACTGTTTTATGTATTTGCCTAAAAAACAGCTATGTTTTCTAAAACTTCAATTTTTTTCTTAAACCTTTCACTTCCATAGTTCCTTTTGGTTTGAAATTAGGTCATTTTTTCAAAAAAAACAATAGTGTATACAAATTTATTAAGGCAACTTACCACCATCCCAACAACACCCACAAAACAACAATAAAAAACCCAGAAAGTCTTTTTTAGTAGATACTTCTGCTCACTGAAACAAAACAGGGGCATCTTTACAATATTGTTTATTACAAGGTAGTCTTTGAAATTTAAAGTAATCTTACGGCTGTAATCATCTCAACTGGTAATTCTTCGTATCTACCTGAAAGTAGAAATATTTGCTTCTCAGAATTTTCATCTACTCTGTTCTCCCCAGAGTATCCCTTCTTATATCTTCTAATTTATCATCACTTATACTTTGTAAAAATATGCCCAAACTGTTAAATTAGAACTTAAATATCCCTGGTGGTTCAGTAAGTAGAAGTCTAGGCAAAAGATTTCTAATAAGCTTCGGGTTCACTGAATTAATGCTTCTTATAATACTAATTTATTGAATGCTTAAAATTAATTTTTCATGTTAAGAAAATGAAATTTTGTGTCTTCAAGAAAATCCATTTTTAATTATAAAACTTTCAATGAGAAATTAAATCAATTAAAACAACTTGTAAGTCAGCCATTCCCTTTGTAGATTAAAATTAATTAGTATCAGGGACACGTGGGTGGCTCAGTCAGTTAAGCATCTGCCTTTGGCTCAGGTCATGATCCCAGGGTCCTGGGATTGAGCAGTACATCAAGGCTGACATTGGGCTCTCTGCTCGGCAGGGAGCCCGATTCTCCCTCTCACTGCTCTTCTGCCTACTTGTGTGCTCTCTCTCTCTCTCTCTTTCTGTCAAATAAATAAAATCTAAAAAAAATTTTTTTCTAAAAAAAATTAGTGTCAATACATATATTTTTAAAAATGTTATATGCATGTAAAAAAAATTTTTTTTTAATTTATTCATCTGTCAGAGAGAGAGAGCAAGGAGCCTGCTTCTCCCTCTGCCTGCCACTCCCCTGGGATCATGACCTGAGCCAAAGGCAGATGTTTAACCGACTGAGCCACCCAGGCATCCCTGCATGTAAAAAATTTCTGTTTTGATATTAGGAAAACCATGGGAGGAAATATGACTATTTGCCTAACTCATGACTTAGAGGGATAACCATACAAGGATTTTATAGAAATATATCTTTTCAGATTTTTTTGAAAAAAATATACTTATGTCTAGAGTATAATAGCGATTATACCAGATAATAAAATTGTTCAAGAATGTTAAAATACTTGTAGACAACAGGAGCAAATTTTATTTGGCAATAAGATATAATGTGTCCATCTATTCCAAACAACTATACCAGTAGTAGGCCATAGAAACACTCAAAATATGGTTTTAAATGAGGAAAAAATTTAAAAAATTATATTTTACACTAGTCTCCCTAAGGCTATTGTACATAGTGACACGTATTTTTCAACTTGTATTTTTAAAAATATATAGTAGGAGCTTTTAAGAGGGAAGTTATATTAGCAGGAAGGTAAAGAGAACAGTAATGATTTATTGTGATTTTCAAATATATTACAGGTCAATAGATATCTAAGAACCAAAACAGGAAAACCACACATGGAAGGCAGAAACCTTATAATAATTATAAGGTTTAAAATAATATATAAAAGTAATTCATTATAAAAAATAATTACTTATTTTTTGGAGTTATATAATTTAATCTACCTCCACAAAACACACACTCTTCCCTTGTTAACACTGTATTCATTTACTTCATTTGTCTTTTCTATTTAAAATAAAAATTCTTTGTGCTTTCAGTCTCCGTCTTTTTATTCTCAAAGCTGTTGTTATACTCAATGAGTTCTAATCATGGAACACTGATTGCATTTCAACTTTCATTCTTCTTTTCTCTGATCTTATTTTTTACCCGACTTTGCTGCATAGCCCACCAAGTATTCAGGAAACTACTATCACTTAGTCTCCAGACACAGATGCAAGAGGAATGGATCAAAATTGCTCCAGAAGTGGTATTGAGAAAGGAATCAGTTGGTGATTAATTCAAGATTTCTCTCTCCTATATAAATTGCAGGAAGGAAGCAGTTTGGTGGAAAATTTCGTTTATGACAGATTTGGAAAATCTATTTATTGAGACCAATTTCCTTGACATTTGGTTCTTATGTTATTTTACTAAGTCTTTGTATTTACCTCAAAAAATGGAGGATTTTATGTGCTATTCAATGCCCCACATGCTTAGGAAACGATAGATCTTAAAACCCAAGATCTTTTCATGAAACATTGGTCTTTTACAGAGGATTATACAGTTTTATGATGTTTATATTTAATATATTGCTTTCCTAGGCCTTTGTCATGTTCAATTCAGTATTTCAGATAATTAGAATCTTACAAAATGTAGAAAGTCAGTCTGCCTTCAAATAGAAGTTAATTTTGAAGTTCCTGAATTTTGGAATTTCTCATATTGATAAAATATATTTTCTCAAAATATTTTTGGGAAATTTCTAATCCTAGAATTCAAAACATTTATCTACTGTTCAGGTACATTAAACTGTAAAATACTGTGGTTAGATGCCTGGGGGCCTTGTGAAATCACAAAAACCTAAATTTAAAAACTGTTGTTTTACTTGTGTTAACACAGACAAATGACTTAATTACTACATGCTTCAGTTTATTGCTCTGTAAAAAGGGAAAATAATAACTACCTCATAATATAATTATAAGGACCTGAGCCAGCTCTGGAAAGGAAGGAGCAAGTCCCAGAAAGAAAAGACCCTGATAAGGAGCTATATATTCCACTTAGGAAATCTTTCCAATTTTTGGCTGACTCTTACATCATAGAATTGCAAGACAGACTGAGAGCAGTGAAAAATTAATGAACAGAGATTTAAACTCCTTTCCAAGCAATAAAGTTTGTGGTTTCACTCTACACAAGTTGGTTGCTTCCTAAAACAAAACATCAAGATTCTTTTGTGAATATAGCAAAACCCAGATTCTCCACATTATTCATGATGTCCATGATAAAAAAAAAAACATAAAAGACATAAAAGAAAATATGCTCACAATGAAGATTATAGAAAAATCTCAGGAGAGAACAGAAAATTTAAAAAGAACTGTATGGAAAATTTTAGCACTGAAAAATAGGACACTTGAAATTAAATTTCCACTGAAGTCAAGATCAAAATGGAGATAACAAAGGAGTGTATCAGCAAATATGAACATGGTTTAAAAGATATTACTAGATCTGTAGAAAACAGAAAAACTTAAAGACAGATTCAGAAACCTATGGAACAAAAAGTCTAACATATGTATAATTGGATTCCCAAATGGAAAGAGAATGAGACAGACAAAACATGTATAAATATGGCCAAAAATTCTCTCAAATTTTTGTAAGATATGTATTTACATTTCAAAAATCTTAGCAAGTCTGAACGGTATAAACATTTTATATGGCTATTGCTGGTAATATTGCTTTTTATGAAGTCTACTTTGATCTTAGCTATATCACTGTATTTGATCAATATTTCATGATATACCTTTTTAATCCTTTTACTTTTTAATTATCACTATCTTTATATTGAAATGCTATTTCTTTTCGATAGCCTGTAATTGGTCTTATTTTATATCTAGTCTGACAATTTCTATATTTTAATTGGATTTAGATCATCTCCACTTACTTATGTTACATTTTGCCTTATCATTTTGCTATTTTGTTTTCTATGTTTTCTCATATACTCTTTTTTTTTTCCTACTTTCCTTTTTTGGCAATTGAAAATATTCTAGGATTCCATTTTATCTCTAGTATTGGTTTATCCTATTTTAATTTTCTAATGATTGCTCTAGACTTTACTGTCTGCATTTTTATGTTACATAGTATACTTCCAAATATTTGCATATTATCTATACTATTTTGCATATACATGTAAGAGATCTACAAATAGCATAATTCCATTTCATCTTCTGTGTTTAACTTTTGTTATACTTTTACCTTTACCTATGTCAGAAACTAAAATATATTGTTACGTTTGCTTTCAATTAAAGAAATTTCAAGAATAAGGAAATGGACTTCTAAAATTATAAAATACTTTACATTATCTATGCTATTTCTGTTCCAACTCTTATTTTTCATTTCTTTTCAGCTTGAAGTATCATTAACATTTTATATTGTATAGATCCATTAGAGACAAATTCTGTTATCATGTGCCCTCAGATTTTTACTTTTTTTCATTTCTGAAGTATAGTTTACTGGATAGAGAATTCTAGGTTATCAATTTTTATTTTTCTCTCAGCACCTTGGAGATCCCACTCCTCTGACTTCAGAATTTCATTATTTCTGATCAAGGGTCTGCAATTTGCTTATTTGTTTCCCTATAGGAAGGTTGTCTTTTCTTCCTTTATTGCTTTTATGATTTTTTTAATCATCTTTTTTCACAAGTTTTTATTATGGTGTATTTAGGTGTGGTTCGCTTCATACTTATTTCCTTTGATTTCATTAATATCTTCAGATCCTTGAGTTTATAGTTTTTTTGTCAAATTTGGAAAAAAAAACAACAGCATTATTTCTTGAAGCATTTCCTTTTGCCCCACTCCCTTACTCTTTCTTTTCCTTCTGGGACTTCAATTACATGAAATATGGAAATGCTCAATATTATCCCACAGTTCACTGAGATTTTTAAAATGGTTTTCCTTATTTTTTTTCTCTCTGTGCTACAGTTTGAATAGTTTCTATTCTTATATCCTTAAGTTAACTGATCTTTACTTCCTGTAGAGTCTAATCTGCTATTTGACCCATTCAGTGAATTTATTTCAGGTATTATGTTTTCAAACTCTAGAAATTCCACTTCTTTAATCCATACTTACATTATCTTCCATTTCTTTAATCTATACTTACATCTAAGTCTTTGGGTATATTTACAGTAGCTATTTTTTTTTAATTTCAAGTTTTTATTTAAATTCCAGTATAGCACCAGTTTCTCCAATATGACCAGAAGTTTCTATTTTATTTTAACCCATTAGTTTCAGTGTGTTTTGTTTAGAATAAGGCTAAATTTAAAAGAGTGAACATATTCCAAGAAAAGTGTTAATAAGAATGTTGGTGTTACTCATATAAAATAAAGTAATTGCTAAGTTAATATAAACAAATGATGTTTAGCGAACACTAATTTAGTTTATCAATCTGACAGAGGATAAGGCAGTGAAAAATAGGGCAATAGTGGGTGTGAAATCTTGGAGGTAAAGAATAGTCAAAGCACTGAAGATATTTCTCTCTGAGAGGATGCATGAATGTTGACGGATTAAGTTCTAAAACTGAATGAATTGACTTTACTCCATGCTAAAACATTTGGAGGTTACAGCAAAAATGAATGGGGTTTTATTGAATAATTTTAATGTAATATGATATTTCTATTCTGGAAAATATACTCTTATGTGAATATATGGAAAATGGAGTTCATCTGGCCTAGATTACGAATAAAAACCTGGTAATCAACAATGCAAAATGCCTGTAAAAATTAAAAAAGGGATGTTGAAAGACTTGATTAAGGCAGGGACAGTTAGACTGGGAAAACAGGAGACTAAATTTAAAGTCATTAAGGGAATACAGAGAGCCTGAAAAAATACTAGAGCCAAAGATCTGAGGGTTGGTAAAAGGGAAATTTAATGAATATTCTAGGGGAATGATGATCTGCTTTGCATATTTCTGGTCTTGGTGGGAAAGAGGACTATTTATGGGAGAAGAATTTTATTTAGGGCACTTATACAAAAAGCAATTTAATTTTTATACATATCTATATCTAGTTTTAATTAAAAACCAGTGATCTATTTATTATACTGCCCCTGGCTTTGGTCAGAACCTTATTAGCATGTGCATGTCTATATATTTAAAAAACTAATATAAGGAGACTCCAGAGAAGCATTAAACAAACAAAAAATAGGCAAACATACAAAATAACAAGGATAGAAAGGTTAGTAGTATTTAGCTCTGTCAATAAGCCAGAGCTCAGTCAAAAAAAAAAAAAAAAAAACAAATTGACTGGAGAACAAGCAGTAGAACATTGTTTTAGAATGAAAGATTTAGAAGTGACCTTAAATTTTAGTGTAAGAGGTAAGTGTTTTGTTCAGTATGTAAGATTCTCTGTGTAGAATTAATGAGCATAGGATAAGAGATTTGTCAATTAAAATTTAAGCAATTTCTAAAACTGAGATTTGGTTAGAGAAAATATCCTGTAGTTAAGTATACTGTAAATGTATTAGATACAGGCTTTGCCAGATAATAAGCGCAAAAGAGGGAAGATCAATGCATTTCTTGATCTCTTCAGGAACTTTTCAAATCTAGGAAATGCATTTTCAAAAAAAAAAGAAAATGCATTTTCACAGTTTAATGTGCTGTATAGAATGCATTTTTGTATGCATATACATTAGATATATTTATTGAAAATCAATCTTCTTTAGATATTATAACTATGAGTAAATTTGATGGAAATTACTAACATCATCATTAACTATCAACTTCTGAAACAGTACTCATTGGGATGCTATTCTCTAATAAAATTTCTTAAAATGTTATTTTACATATAGATTGGAGAATTTCAAACTTTATGAATAGCTGCCATTTAATATAGTCCCATTATTTTATAGGAAGGAAAAATTAGAAGTTTAAGAAATAATATAAAAATATCCAAATTTTGTCAAATTCGAGACAAATTTCATGGTTTTCACATTAATTTATTACAATAGAACATGATGTAGATCCATATTTATCTCTTATTGGGGATTCCAATCAACTGTAGTCAGATTCAATATCAGCTCCTGATTAATTTCCTTTGCCATCAACCCCATGTGATGATTCACGTCAACTGTCAGGCACAGGTTACTTTTATATGTGAGTCAATCTTGTCAGTCAGAAGTAGAACATAGGATAACTTGGAATAAAGAATGATTGCAAAGGATCTAAGAACAGTATTGTCCTAGTTTTGTCCTCCAAGTCTTATTAATAATCAGAGCTAAAAACCATTGCTCAGGAGTGAGCTCTACCACCTATTATTTTAAGGGCTTAGGTCTTGCCTAGGTTTGATTCATATTCTTTTTTTTTTTTTTTTTTAAGATTTTATTTATCTTTTGACAGAGAGAGAGACAGTGAGAGAGGGAACACGAGCAGGGGGAGTGGGAGAGGGAGAAGCAGGATTCCCGCCAAGGGAGCCTGATGTGGGGCTCATCCCAGGACTCTGGGATCATGACCTGAGCCGAAAGACTGAGCCACCCAGGTGCCCCTGATTCATATTCTGATTGTTAGGTGATCTTGCCTATCTTCTCTCCCTTTCCACTTTCAAGATTAGAATCAGTGACCCACTTGCCATTCATTCCATTTCTTTGACTGGGGTGGTAGTACCTGCCCAACAGTAGGCAACCAAGAAGAGACTACAGGAGTGTACACTGCCTGCATAATATACTCCCTAAATACTGTAATTTAATGTTTCAGTGTCACAGAGGTGGAAAAAAGGTATGTATCTGTTGAAAACACACTAGATTTTGAAACACTACAGAAAATTAAATCACACTCATATATGCAGCTTTCCTGTATCTGTTTTGTCTTTGGTAGTGTCAACAGTGTAGATTTTGAACGTACTAATTAAACCAACTGCTAAACCATGAACGCCATCTTGTGGGGAGATCTGCTACTACTGTAGCATATTGTGCCCCCTTACCCAAACTTCAGCTCCCTAGCCATCTTGAGTTTCCCTCTCCAGTGCATGGTGCTGTCCTAGCATGTTCCAATCATCAGTAAGTGTTTTCATATAGAGACAATCTCAAAATACTGGGCTCCAGATAGAATTTCATAAAATGTCATCTCCTTCATTTTATCTTCTCTTTCCAAGTCATCTTATCATGCTACTTTGAAAATGAGCCCCTCCCACCAAAAGTTTAAAGAGCTAAGTATTTTGGAAACAAAAAATATATAAAAGAAAATATATGAAAACACTTATGATACTTTGAAATAGGCAAAACATTCTTAAGCAACATGTAAAATGCAAAAGCCATAAAGACACACATTAAGACAAATAGTGGCATGCAAATAGGTCTTTCTCATTGATAGAAGATAGCACAAAAACTGTCAGACAATAAATGCTCAAGGAGAAGAAATTATTTTCTAAGTATATGACTAAGAATGTTCTGGAATTCTATTGTACCTCTCTGCATCAGTTAATAGTGCATCAAACAACAACGCTGTTACTTGAATGTATTATCATTTCTCTCTAGTCCAGAGCCAATCTGGTCCTCTTATCCAAGCCTCTGGGGACAAGCCTTCTGCACAGTTCCAACGTAATTATTCCTTTTTGGTGTCCTCAAATTGGGATGGTACATTAAATATTATATTTAACTTAGAGATTAAAGAGTATACCATTGTATTGCAAATTACAAATGTCAAACTCTGATAAGATTAAGTAGCATTCTATCAGTACTATCCAGGAACTGTTCTGAAAATATAATGCCAAAATAGTTCTATTAATTATTTGTTCAGAATCTGCAATCTTTACTAATCTGTTAATCTATGATCAACTTGGTAAATACACAATTATATATATGAAGGGATTTTTCATGACTAAAAGACGAAGCAAATGAAGCTTCTATACCAAGATTGTTATTATCATTTTATACTTGAAGCACATTTCTCGGATCCTTCTTTTAAAGTTCTATATCGATCCTCAAAATGTTTCCGGGTGAGGACAATGAATGTGCACACTCATTTTCTTGGGCACCTTTTTGTCCTTGTTTTGTTTTTCCAATACATAAATACAAAAATAACTATCTAAGCCTTAGAAAGATTATGAAAATGTACAAAACATGGCTAAGTACAGAAGGAAATACATGAGACATGATTTTTATTGTATTATATACTGCTTTATCAAGAATGAGGTCTTGTGAAGCTCATGAGCATTGCACTGCAAGTGTTCCAGGATTTGGACACAAAGAAGTTTAAACAAAGAACAGAAAATATAAAATTGAGGACCAAGAAATTAAGTTAGAATACATTAAATGCATTTAATATGTTCACTTAAAAATATCTGAGATTTTATAATTATCAGATATTAAAGACATTGTATACTGTGATTATTCTCTTGACATAACCATGAAATACTCTATCTCCTTGGGAGGAGTTCAACATGATTAAAGTTTTCTATTTTTTTTTTCTTCTCCAAGGTAATTTTTAATGGTTAGAGACTGTTCTATAATGCATGTATCTCCATGTAATGTGTATCTTTAGTCAATAAATACCTTGTTATAAAGATTATTTGTCAAAGAAGAATTGAGAAGAGAGGATTTATGAATTCTCAAATCACTTTTTTTTTTTCTTTTATAAAGGGACTGTCCTTAGGAAAATGATGATTCTAAAATAGGTTGTATTTTCCTGGGCAGAAGACATGAAGAGACATTTCTCCAAAGACGACATACAGATGGACAACAGACACATGTTATCACTTACCACCAGGGAAATGCAAATCAAAACTACAATGAGGTATCACCTCACACCTGTCAGGATGGCTAAAATCAACAACACAAGAAACAACAGGTGTCGGTGAAGATGTGGAGAAAAAGGAACCCCCTTGCACTGTTGGTGGGAATGCAAACTGGTGCAGCCATTGTGGAAAACAGTGTGGAGGTTCCTCAAAAAGTTAAAAATATAACTACCTTATTATCCAGCAATCACACTACTGGGTATTTACCCAAAGAATACAAGAACCCTAATTCAAAGGGATACACGCAACCCAATGTGTATAGCAGCATTAATTACAATACAAGATATGGAAGCAGCCCAAGTGTCCATAGATTGATGAATGGATAAAGAAAATGCTGTATATATATCCAAGAGGATATTATTCAGAATATCCAAGAGGATATTCAACAAAGAATGAAATCTTCCCATTTGCAAGGATATGGATGCAGTTAGAGAGTATAACATCAAGCGAAATAAGTCCATCAGAGAAAGACAAATAAAATACCACACTCATACATGGAATTTAAGGGGGAAAAAATGAGTAAAGGAAAAAAAAAAAGAGAAAGGCAAACCAAGAAATAGACTCTTAACTATAGAGAACTGATGGTTACCAGAAGGGAGGGAGGGGGGCGGGGGATGAGTGAAACAGGTATTAGGGATTAAGGAGGGCACTTGCTGTGATGCGCACCAGGGGATGTATGGAATTGTTGAATCACTATATCCTACACTGAAACTAATATAACCCTATATGCTAACTGGAAATAAACACTTTAAAAAAAAAAGGAGTTAGAGAATATGTGATTCTCCCTGCCACCAAAAAATAAAATAGGTTTCATTTTTATAGTGTTTCATATACTCTACAATGGGCATATATATTTTGACTTTGGTATTCTGGAAAATTTCGAACAAATACAAAAGTAAGCCGAATAGTATAATGAAATCCCATCTACCTTTTACCCATCTTTGAATAGTTCCAACTCATGGAAAATCTGGCTTATTCATTGACTACCTCTGAAAAGATGAAAACTTACACACACACACACACACACACACACACACACACACACACACACAACCACTGTCATATTGAAAAGGCATTAAAAGTGATTCCTTAATAAGCATGCAATCAGTGTTCAAGTTTCTAATAATTATTTCATAGATTTTATTTTATATACATTCCTTCACATACAACGTTCAGTTTGTCCTTTGGAATCAGAATCAAACTAAAATCCACACAGTGTAATTATTATTAAGTCTTTTTATAGGTCCCTTTCTCTCCTCTCCTCCACCCCCTTCCTTCCTTCTCTCTCTCCCCTCCCAATCCCCTCCTGCAATGTATTTGTTGAAGACATTGAATCTTCTGTTTTGTAATTTCAGTCTGCATGTTTTTAACATGTTCTTCTGTCCTCTGGACTCCTTAAAAAACGATACTCAGGTCTCAACCTCTTTCAGACATTTGGTATTAGAGTATTCTTTGAGAAATATACTTTTGACTGATTTGTTCAATTTACCTTCACAGGGTATCTTTTTATTTAGTGTATTTTTATCTGTCGTAGCCTCCATGTACTTTTACTTAAGCAAAAATGACACAGTGATTTTGCCTGTGAAGTCCCGAATTGGAACGTTTTCAAAAACATGTTGCTGAGACTAATTCTTTAGGCTCTTATTTCCACATAGATTGTTTCAATCTTTGCACTGATGCTTATTTTTTTTTAACAATTACCTTGAGATATTTACACTCTTGGATCTTAGAAAGGACAAATAGTAATGAAGATGATGAGACAATGGACCATACATTTTCAAAAACACACTGATGTAAATAAAACACACTGATCTCAAAAAAAGAACCTTCTAAGTTGGTTTTCCTCTCTTTAAAATAATACTATTTGAAAGGATTAAGTTGTGTTGTCAGGGTTGGGGAGAATTATAAAAGTTGGATCATGGATTTGGATAATTACTGACCTGAGACACTGAATGTCCCTCATCCTTTGGAAAGATCTTTGTCCATTTCTTTCCAGCTCCACCCCATCTTTAGCCAGACCCAATGTCCTGGCTCCTTTTTGCTCCTCTCTCTCCCTTTATTACTCCATTATGCTTTTTCCCCTGTGTAATAACTCAGATTTCAGGTCTTCTACCACTACTTTCATCATTAAAAAAATCTATGCTCTTTTTCTTTTATGTCTTTCTCCTTCTACTTACATAAGAACATATTTTAATAATAATCTCCTAAAGTCAGGGGCTTAATACAAAAAACTGACTAAGAGGGACTTTCAGACCCTGGAAATACCAGAGGATAACTTTGTGCCTTTCTTAAGTCAGCATATTTAGCAATGTCCTGAGGCTACATAAATGGTCAGTGTTGTTCAGGTACTACAGAATTTCATTCAAGCTTACAGATCTGATATTCAGAATTAAAACCTACTTTCACGCAGTCACTTGATCTGTAAATGGTGACAGCAAATTTCAAAATGACTGCTCTAAGCTTCCTTGGCTATTACATGGATATTGGATGAAGCAGACTATGGGCTGATAAGTACTTTCAAATTTCAAATGTGATATATATTCTGAGCCCATAGTAATAAGTCACATTTATATGCTGAACAAAGCCACAAATGTGTCTAAAGAAAGAAATGTTTTAGACGTGTTTATCCAAGTGACAATTCCCTCTGGCCTGACTCCCTGTCTCTTTCAATGTCTGTGATAAGGACCAGAGTATTTAGAAAAGGACATTTATGGGATGAGTCTTTCAAAGTTAATTTTACCTAAGCTACAGCAAACATAAACTGCAATAGCATTTCTGGAAAAGAATCACACTACATAGCAGAATTTTTGAGAGGAAAGTAGCTTAAGCAGAACCAGGTATCAAAAGCAGAGAGAGAACTGTTGGCAAATACCTCATAGGTTGAGCAAGAATTTCTTTGTTTAGCATGCATGGATGTTATTTAAAAAAAAAAAAAAAAAAAAAAAAAAGAGTTTTTCTCCACATCAACATTAGGCCTAGAATATGGAAGAGGTAGAAAAGATGGACTGAGTTTTGTTGACTCTTCTGGTACAAACAGACACCGTGGCCAGACTGACTGCTAAAGATAAGCTTTTGGTACTTATGGGACATAATGGTGAGATTCAGGCTTGACTGAGACAATTGGGGTATTAGCATGAAACCTCGAACATTACTTAAGTTTTGAAATAAAAACATCTTAAGGAGAAAAACTGAAGTACAGAATTTGATGCATGTTAATGATAAAATGACTTTCCAGAATAAACCCACTGAACAACAAATATTCCGTTTGTGAATCTGTGGTTAATTGGTATAAAGAGGAAGCTATTTGCTTTTGGTAGATAAGGTATAGACCATATTTATGTGAGCGATATATATATATATATATGTATATATAGAGAGAGAGAGAGTAGAGGAAAGGGGGAGGAAGGAACAGCACAAAAGAGTTAGATGCTTGGAAAAATAAATAGAACGATAACTTTTAAAAGCTACACTCTTTGAGAGTCCAATAATGATGCCATTATCATGAATGTATTTTCCTTTTTTATAAATGGAAATAAGGTAAAGCAGCACCTCTCATTTTGACACTGATCATATAGCATAGAGCTAAGTGACCTATGTGTCAATAAATAGGAACTGAATAGGAATATGTTCTTGAAGCCCAGTGAGATTTTCTGCCTAAATAAAAGTTAGAAATAAAACACTGATTATTTTACAATCATTAAAATGATACTTTCAATTGTCTATGCTTGCTGCCTACTCAAAGAACTGATTATCCTCAAGAATTTGGCATTGAGCCACAACTGAATAAAATGTAAAGTTCAATTAGCTAATTATTAGATTACAATGTCTTAGAATGTAATAAAAACCAGTATTCATTTAAAATCAGTTGTATTTGTTTCTCTCCAGACCTGCCAATCAATAGCAAAGCAATAAATGGTCATTACTTATTCTTCTACCTCAGGTTCCATTGAGTCCTAGAAGGTGTTTTTTTCTTTTTCCTTTTTAAAGATTTTATTTGACAGAGAGAGAGAAAACACACACGCATACAAGCAGGGGGAGCGGCAGGCAGAGGTTGAGAGACAAGCAGGCTCCCCGCTGAGCACAGAGCCCGACCAGACCCTGGGATCATGACCTGAGCCAAAGGCAGACACTTAACTAAGCCACTCAGGTGCCCCTGAGTCCTGGATAGTTTTAAAGGTATGTACATTGGCTCTTCAAGTTTCCATCGAGTTAAATAGTAACTTATTTGTTGCCACTAAAAGGTAATTTTTATTGGAAATATTCTAAGTATATGTCCATATTTAAGCCATTGCACATTTTTGCCTTTCTCAATGACTAATTTTTGTATAAAACATGCTTCTTTCTATATTTATATATTGTTAAATCTTCAAAATATAGTTACACGTTAGGATATTCTTTTAAGTTTCTATATTCCATGATTCATGGCAGAGTTTCCTACAAGTAACTAAGTGTAGATATAAGCCCTTTAGCAAGAAAATTCTCCAAGGCAGCCATTCTACTCTGCATTATAGCAGGAGCCTATGGGGAGTTCCAGAGGAGAAAACCCAATTTATCTGCTATTACTGTTGTCTTGGGGAACCAGCATCTTGTGCAAATTTAAGACCCAACGAATCACTCACATTTCCCCAAAGAAATACGACTGAATCTTATGTAAATATATGTCCAATGACATTTAAGCTTACTCTATGTGCCATAAACTATAAACTAGAATAAAAAAACAGATATTACTTTTTAAAAGTTCCCCATATCCAAAATGAATATGAATTTATTTTTTGAGAAGTAATTATTGTAACAAATGTCTAACAAAAAAGATTTTATTACTTAAAGTGTTAACATTTAGACTAAGAAACATACAAGGCTATGTTAGAGACTGGAGCAGCTCACCTATAAGGTCATTCTATTGCCAAATCTTGAATTACAACTGAATTTAGCTTCTGACCTCAGAAATTAAGATAGATGGTGGACCGTCTACACAGTGTTCGCTTTTATTTTTAAAGAAATCCTTGTTATTCTTTTTAAACTTTGTTCTATACAGAACACTGGCCCTTTAGCATACAGCTTAAATTAGCCAGCCCAGGATAATCACTCTCTTCTTCTTAAAGTACTCTGAAAGATTTCATCAACTACAACTTTATTAATGTGTATTTATTTGCATATTGCATGTATGAACAAAAATTTGGAATGAAAAGTCAACTGAGAATTTGAATTGAGTATTTGGTTCACTATTTGTTTTAGCTTTCCTAAAAGCTCCCATTAATAGAAAAAAATCTTTTTTTTTATAGGACACCATCTGATCTCTACCATTCCCTCTCTTTAAAAAATATTGCTCTCAAAGATTAATGACATTTTAATTACCAGACCTAGTGGCCTTTTCCCCCTGTTATTTTCATTGATTATGTGCAGCATTTGAAACACTTTCCTGTCATTTTCTTCTTGAAACTTTGTGTGTGTGTGTGTGTGTGTAAGCCTTTGTTTTAGCATACTGACTAAAGGCTTGGAAATGTGAAGTCCAACAGCCAATAGTCATATCTATATACTAGTTGTTTCTAATATTGAATCCTTCACTATCCAACAGACATTAAAATAATTGGATACTACTGAATCTTAAAAGGATAAAATCTATAAAGTGGTTAGATCTATACCAGGTCCATGGTAAAGGATAAGTATTAGCTATCAGCATTATCATTATTCACCAACACTCTTCTATTTTTTTTCTAACTCTGTGCTCCTTTTCACTTTCCATACTCTAATTTATAAACTCACCTATTTCTGACTTCTAATTATGGCCTTGCTATGTTCTCACTTCAGTCTCACAGAAATATCATCCTACTCAGTCAGTAAAAGAAGGCAGGAATTATTTCAACTTCTCTTCAACAACGAGACTATACCCTATCTGCTACATTAAGATACCCCTATCCCATGACTTTGCAGTCCTTGACACGGCAGATCACCAATATCATTAAGTGTCTCATCAGTGTCTCACACCAATCTTTTTCTTAAAATTGTGCAAGATTTCTTTATATACACAGATGCAATATCTGGTTTGAACAGAGCAATAAATAATACATTTCTGGGTAAAGAAAGTTGAATAGAAAGGAATGTGTGACATAGAGGAAAAGAATAGTGGGAAAAGAATGAATGTCTCCAGCAAGAAGTCACACTAAAGTCTCAAGTAAATGTAACTGAACCAAAAGACCTCAGCACCAAGGAGAGATGAAAGAGAAACTACAGGGATATACCTGGCTGAGCATGACTGTGCATTAGGAAATAGTGACCTGCTGGGGGAAGGAGGTATAGAATGGGATATCACCCTGTGCATCTTGAGCTTAAGAAGCTTAAATGCCTCTGTCAAATGAAAAAAAAAAAAAAAAAAGACGTAGTGAAGAGAGTAATGAGTGCAATGAACTCACGCATTTTGCTGAATCCTTGGCCACTCTCGAGAGGCTCTCGTCCTGGCAGGGTGGCTGTGGGGTGGAAGCCTGGACCCCGTTCCGTTAATCAGTAGTCAGATGTGGGTCTGCAGCCCTACTTCTCTCCTGAACTCAACAGCTGATTTTCCAGAAGGATATCATCTTCTGGATGTCCTGTCAATGCTGTAAATTCAAAATAGCCCTGGAATCACAGTGTTCTCATTTATTCACCCCCAGAAAGTTGAAAGTCCTCTTTAACTCTTCCTTGCTCTGCATGTTGAATCAGCTACCAAATTGTGCCCTTGTCTGTGTCCTCCGTCTCCTCCACTAATTGTGCAGTCACAGTCCTCAGTCTGATGCTTGTTCTCTTTTGCCATAGCTAGTACAGTAGCTCCTGGATGTTTCCCTTCCTTCCAGTCTTTCCAGGCTTGAATCCACCTCTTTATGGCTTCCAAGTATCCCGAAGCCGAACTCCAATCAGGCCACTCCCCCGGCCAGTCGCCTCCATCGGCTTTGTTTTAGCAATCCTCTCTGCCTGGCATGCAAGATTTCTCTGTTATGGTCTCAAAATAGTTTCTGCTCTTATCAACTTAGCCATTTGTTTAATTCATTCAGAAATAGATATGTATGGAGGGCCTATTACATATGCTCAGTATAAGGCTCCTACTTTCATCCCACTTACATTTTTAACAAGAGAGATCAATGATTAAAAGAAAGTTAACAGAAATAAATAAAACAGGATGGCATGACGGAACATAAATGGAAGAGACCTTTCCATTGTAGACAGGTAACCAGAAAGAGCCTGTCTCTGGAGCAGATATTTGACCTAAGATCTGAATGACAACAGCCAGTCAACTATGAGGTCTGAGGGCAGAATCATCCTGACAGAATAGAGACGAAAACAAAACCCCAAGGCTAACAGACCTCCACACACTTTAATCCACTCGAGCCAACACTTGACTCCTGGCTGATTCATGATCTTTACTGTGCAATTTTCCCCCATTACTGCCATGGTTGATGACAGTTCTACTCTAATCCTCTTTGTTGAAATAAAACCCATCCTTCAAGTTCTGATTCAATTACAACCCTGAAGTTCCCTCTTTTCATCAAAATAGTATGACTTCTTCCTGTCCTTTAGAACTTGACGTGTCTTTTGGGGGCTTTGATTGTATTCCAACATTTATGTACTTATGTGTAGCACATGCCCTCTAATAAACTGCAAAGTTCCCGAGAACAGGATACATTATTCTGTTCTCAGAGTACTGCCCTAAACACAAGACTTGTTCAAAAAAATACTTACAGAATTAGAGAAAAGTTACATTTTTCTGCAGTTTATTAAAGATCAGTCTGCATTGGTCATAATGGTTCCCAACTGCCCTCTATATAAAGACTGTACTGTTTCACAGGTGTACAAAAGTCTTCGTGATCTCATCTCCAGCTGCCCCTTTGCAGCTTTGCTTTGTATTTACATGGCACTTTTATTTTTCTATTATCCACCCATCTTGAACTACTTTCATTTGTAATGATGCGTCATACCATGTCTCAGTGTTCTCCTTGGACTGACCCTCTCCGATGTCCCCACCTGCAAAGCAACCCTGAACTTCCTATGTCCGCTTAAGTATCACACCCTCCAGGAAGCATTTCTTGATTGCTTTCTGCCCAAATATGGATTAGGGGCCTCTCACAGGTGTTATCTAAACCCCTGTGTTTATTTCTCTTATAGCACTGCAGTATAATGGTCTATTTAGTTATTTCTCCAACTACACTAAAAGCTCCTTGATGTAAGTAAATGGACTAAATTTTCACTCTTCTATTCCCCAGGGATAGCATAGTTTCCGGTATCCAATCAGCGTCCGAAAATATCTTTGAATGAGTGAATGAACTGATTGGTCATAAAAGCCACAAGAACATCATTTGTAGTGCACTGCATCTTCGTGCCTGAACCAGGACTTGGGCCTATGGTCAGTGGTCATTGAGTATGTAAGTAAATGAATAAAATGTTACAATTATCCATATCTACTTTCTTCCATTTTTTTAAGACTGTGCTAGATATTAAAGGAGATATACCAAAATGAGTAGAAGGCAGTGCTTTCTCTCCAGGAATTAGGATATTTTGGGAAATAAAATATTTTAACATAGTTTTAAAATGGCAAACCAACACAGGTTGTTTATAGATAGTATAGAACCTTTATGGATTTAAAAGATCATGGCAACATTGTACATGCACTGAAACAAAACTAGGTTTAGTTATAATTATGGGCAAATTCTTTTACATTTCTCATCTTCAGAGTCAGCCAATGTAACCGAGGACAGTAACCCATTTGGGGTTTGATGGAGGATGTGCTTAGACACTCTGGTATCTATTGTCTGAGTTATAAGTGGCAATAATGAAATATTAAACATTTTCTTCAGAATGCAAATGCTTTCATTGGTACCATTTATTCCCAATGCTGTATATATAAAGTATAAAGCTAATTAAAATAAGGTCTCTGCTCTCTAGTGAGCATGTTTATTTTGGGTAGTAATTGAAATAATATCTATTTCTTATGGGTTATGTACATCTAGTAAAACTTCCTTCATAAATTATATAAGGCTACACAGTCATACCAGTTCCTTCCAGAAATAGGAATTATTTGGACTTCATTCTTAAACCATGTTTATAGGGACTCCGTAAGTGAAATGTGGCATATATGGATAAAAGAAATTGCTGAGTGACATATATGGATATAAAAAAATTGCTGAAAAGTACCTTGAAAGTACTGGATTAAATCTAATGCCTTACAAAGAAAGAGACTTCATGTATTTCTTGCCACTTGAAAATTGTCCCATATGACAATATGTTTAAAAATTTATCACTACATACAGATTTGAAAATGATGGCATAGGATATTAATGCTGATTTAAACATGTACTTTCCTATGACATGTTCTAAGAGTCAAGTTTAGCTATGTAAGATTTCTGTGGAAAATCCCTCTGCATACATTTTGTGATGGCAAAAATAAGTCTCACTCCCATAAAACGGTCAGGATACTCCTCAAATCTGAGTAATAAAATGGCATGGAGATGAATCACACTAATATTGATTGGCAATATAATCAGGGTATTTTAAAACCAGTCTTCTTTATAAATCTGTTGAAAAATGAACACGTGTGTTAAGAGAAAAAAATTACACGTAAATATCTGTACTTCATATGTTGGTCGGTGTAAATCCCTGAGTAGTGAAAAAGGAAGGCTTCGTGAAAGCAGACAAGGAAGCGATGTGGCAGGTTTTGTGGAATGAGCTCTGGGCCCTGGATTATAAGGATGAGCAGAAATTGTCTGATTTAGCCATCACCAAGGAACATGCTCTTGCTCTGGGTAATATTTCTATTCTCAACTGAGACAATTATTTCTGTTGTTTGTTTCCTCCCTGGTCCCTGCTGCCTTTCTTATTGTTTTCTCTGTGGTTAGTAGAGGGCATTTCCTTTGTCAACAGCTGTTCCTTCTTCCCTAAGCTCCGGGTATCCCCTGTGGACCCTCACTGGTGCTGCAGCCAGTGTAATTTTTTTCTGGCTCTGATCATGTGGTTTGTACTGTTCCCTGCAGTCTTTGGTAAGTTGTTTATTGAATCCTCTTTCCTTGAGATAGTGTCTGCCACATGAAGTTTACTGCACACTTTGGGGGCTCTTTACTCTTCTGTCTACCCAAAGAAGTTTTACAACTGCTTGCTTATTCATATCACTAGATGGGGAGAAACAGATCTCTGAAAAATACACATGAAATATTCTCAAACTTGTCAAAATCTGTTAAACATTGACACCACAAACTTTAGGCATACAG
This sequence comes from Callorhinus ursinus, assembly GCF_003265705.2. NCBI lineage: Eukaryota > Metazoa > Chordata > Mammalia > Carnivora > Otariidae > Callorhinus > Callorhinus ursinus. The sequence goes on from NW_027397079.1 coordinate 19,609,464, forward strand.
CTTGGTACCAAAGAATTAAGCTCTAAGCAATATATTTCATATATAAACAATCAGGCACAATTACAGCACTCTGATACTTTGAGTATAAGTCATTTACATATAAAAGACTTAGCATAATGCTTTATAGGTCTTATAGAAGTCCCTAAATGCAGTTATTGTAGGGTTATAAAATTTTAATTATTAACCACAGAAATTCCAGTCAAATATTCAGCAGATAGGACCTAGACTCTGTAGGGTTAGAATGTGCAAAATGAGAGTAACCACGCCTCCTATTTTCCTCAGGACAGAGCCAATGTCGGTCTGCAGTGCCAGTGTAATCATCAGTTATTAACACACCTTTCACTCTCAAGTATCAAAGTTCAGATGATAAATATCAAGTTTGCTCTATCAGGGGTCAGAATCATGGAGAATGTCAGCAAAGCAAGTGTCCAGGGCATCTGACAATAAAGAAAATATAGATGTTCCAACTTACGATGGTTTGACTTGATGATGGTGTGAAAGTGGTACACATTTAGTAGAAACCGTACCTTGGGTTTTGAATTTGGATCTTTTCCTGGACTGGTGATAGGTGGTCCGATACCCTCTCATGACGCTGAGCAGTGGCAACTCCAGGTCATCCACTGATCATGAGGTAAACAACTGATATACTAACAACCATTCTGTATACAACCATTCTGTTTTTCACTTGCAGTATTCAATAAATTACAGGAGATATTCAACAATTATAAAATAGGGTTTGTGTTAGAGGACTCTTCGCGACTGTAGGCTAATGTAAGTGTTCTGAGCACATTTCAGTTGGCTACACTAAGCTAAGATGTTCAGTAGATGTATTAAGGGCATTTTCAGTTTATAGTATTTTCAACTTACAGTGGGTTTATCAAGATGTAACCCACCAGAAGTGAGGGAAAAATCTGTAGGCGTTTGTCCTTCTGGAAATCCAAGCAGGAGTAATAGTGATGTCTTCATGAGTAAACTAAGCACACGGAAAAAAACCTGTCATCGGGTCAGGAGTCTGGACCTCCCACAATAGCACATAATAACTTACTTAGGTATTTGACTCCAGGAACGGTGATGTGGCCCTGAGAGATACAGTTTATGCCTTAGAACAAGGCCAAGCTAGCAAAAACAAGACAGTAACATGTCTTACAATGGATTAGATTTCTGGGAAATCTATTAGGTCAGAAACAAAGCACAGAACACCCAGGAAGGAAGATGCATGCATAATAAAAATTTTTTTAAGGAATTAATATTTAATGAAAGCTGTTTAAGTGTTATCATCTCCTCCAATTCCCTGATATAGAATTTGGTGTAAGTCTTAAGTTCGAACTTAAGCCCTGTCCTTGTTACTTATGTCTATCTCACCTTGCCCAAATTACTTAATTTTATCACAACTCAGTTTCTTGGTTGTTGAAGTAGGAATAATAATATACACCTCCCTAGTTGATTACGATTAAATTAACAAATATATAGAGAAGATACATATACACACACAGAATCTAGCAAATAGGAAGAATGCATTAGTGTTATGATGATGATTATGAAAACTATAATTTAAAATGGAGGTTTCACGTCAGGAGCAAAGTGTAAGTACAGCTTCTTCCACCTAGCTTCAAATCAGAGCCGGATTGTCAATCAGTTTTACTTGGCCCTAAATCATCTGATCTAGAGTCTTTTAAATTACCATGCTAATTTGAGGCATGTAAGGTGGGGTAAGCTTGAGTGGAGGGGGATAAATGCCTCAGGTGTGGGTTAAGAAGAGTTACAGAAGCTAAAAAAAAAAAAAACAATCTTTGATAATCTCTATAACACAGGTGCTCAACAGTATTTGTCCTCTAGGAAATCCCATATATTCACAGGACACTGGGGTTATACTAAATCATCAGATTTGCAAGAAAGCTGACAGATGAAGATTGATGGTCTTAAACATTCTAGAATGGCTATTTTCTTTCCCAGAAGCATAATGCATCCATAATATGATAAATTTAGCTATTATCTGAAATTAAGTTCACTTAATAGAATTAATATTATCAAGTTGAGCCTTAGAGAAAACTTGTTTCCCTTCCTAGAGAAAGTACAAATAATATGAATGTGGAAACAATGCATTCCTGATACAAAATTCACTTCAGTACATGTACTGGCTTAATAATTGAATTCCTGCCCTTAAGAAGGAGCTAAGTTGAATCTTGTTTTCCTCAGTGATGGCAAGATGCTGATAAGACAGAAATAGAGGAGAGCTACAGTGGTTGACTGGTCTCCAAAGGCTCATAAAACACCCATTTTTTTTGTCTATTGCCTAGAAAAATCAACTTAAAATTTTAGAGCAATAGTTCCAAAGACTTAAATAAGGACATGGGAAGTGAATTATTTATCTTTAGAATTAAGTAGTTCCCAAATACTCTATTTCATTCAGTGTGGTTTTGGATCAGAGAAGCTATACAATAACACTTTGAGACAAACCAGTCATCATCTCTCTTGTTAACAGTCTCTTCCAAGACCGTATATTTAGAATTTATTGTAAATACAAAAATCCTTAGACCCAGATTTGAATTTGGATCAGAATTTGCTTAACAGACCCTTCCAATGATTAAAGTATGACTATTCAGTCAAAAAAACCTCGTATTGACCAAATTCTTATAGCTTTCCTGTTTTGTGCCCAGTTCACTTCCCCATTTCTGGGAATCACCTTGCTTTTCCTTGCTCCATTTACATGGAGCCGTTATGTTTTTATAAAATGATCTTGTTTATCTGGTTGAAGGCATTATGCTCAGGGATGGGTCCTTAAGTTGGGCAAATTAGATCATTCCACAAAAATGTTACACTGGGACCAAGAAAAATTTTATGGAGGGTCTGCCTGAAGACTGAACAAGAACGTGTAACCTTGAAATTTGTTACACCCACGCTTTTCAGCTATGTGGACTAAGAAAGACGATACTGCGATGCCTAGGCAGACAGAAGAATCAGATAGGAGATTAAGACAGGACCTAGTTTTAACTCTGGGTTTATTTCATTCCTGAGGCTCTGTTGTATCCCTTCCTTTTATTCTCATCCAAAACTCATGGAATCTACTGAATTTTCTTGTTTATTTAAGCTAGACTAGAATCCTATGTCTTGCACTCAAGGGGCTTCATTAATGCATACTGTGATTCTGTTGAGTACCTGAGAAAAATTATCACAAACATTGACTGCTTCAAGGTATTTTCAGCGATCCTCTATTTCAGTATTTTTGATATTTTTGATTAAAAAAAGATAATTTTTCCAAACTACTTAACGGTGTACTGAGTCAAACAAAGTTAATTTTTTTTTCCTTTTGGCTGTACTCTGAGCCTTTAAAGAAGCTACATGCATTGTGACTCTCTAAGAGCATATTATAGTGCATGGCATTTTGCACGCATATGTGACTTTATGACCCTTTTCTGAGGAGCATCTTCAGAAATAGTATTCCACAGAAAATATGCTGATCTGTCCCAACTACCTAAAGAAGAACGCAAGGCCAAAAAAAGTAAGATGGCCAGAGAGAAGACTCGGGAGCCAGGATGTTTTGGGTTCAAAATCTCGTTCTACTTCCTTTTAGCTGGGTAACCCTGAACAAGGACATGAACTGGTCTTGCCGTGAGGACAGTGATGTCCTCATGTAAAATGGGGATACCACTATTATTGATCTCTTATGATGGTTGTGAGGAATACATGGCTTAATAAAGGTGTAGCAAATACAGAGAAGTTGTTCACTTTTCATCAGTCCTAACCACATTCCAGAGGGCCTTCTTGTACTGCAAGACAACATCTTTTGGGACTTGGGTTTAAAACTGAGCCATATAGGCAAAGAGGTGGATTGCAGATCACACATTTTTGGGATGTAAATTTTGTCAGAGACAGTATAATGGTAGACCTGGCAACAAAAACAGCAGCTTCTCAATTCAGCAGGTAGTTTCTCAGAGTGGAAGGAGAAGCAGATCCTGTGGAGACACCAATCTGTGGCAAGTTTGGGAAGTTCCCCAAAACAAAGTCTAATGCCTGTATTTTCCATCCTCCTAAGGATTCTGCAATCCACTTAATACCTATAATAAATCTCTTTCTTAAACTTTCCATAGTGCAGTGGATTCTCAAAAACAAAAACAAAAAACCAGCTCTGAATGAAAAAAAAGCAAAAAAACACGTTCTCACAATATTATATGGAATGGAGGACACAAAGCACTCACTTTATCTGATTATTTGGTAGACTCCCATGCAGCAATATCTTCTATCTTACTAGGATGCCCTAATTGCTACCTTAGTATGCCAAAGGAATGAAGTTGCCCCTCTAAGTGGAAAATTGTTATAAGAAAGGGCAGGTATTAAAGAGAAATGGAATTATGTGCATGATCTGGATGTCCCTTTATTAAAGGAGCTGCATATTCTTTGTATTTGTTGTATGTTAACTTTGGCCAAGTATTTTCAAAGAGAGGGAGACAGAACAGATGGAGAATGACAGAGACGAAATATGGACTTAGCACTCATAGAAGGAATAGAAGTTATTTCAATAATATTTCTTTGCGAATTTCTATAACAGAACCCAAAATGTGAATCTTTGTTACTTAGTCATATAAAAAATAACTTCAAAGAAGAAAATCTATTTATATCATCTGGAAGCAGTAAGGAAAACATATTTATGGAAATCCAATTGCTCTTGACCAAAAGATCTTCAACTTGTACCACATAGCGGCAGACCTAAGCTTTCATTAAAAAGTAGCTCTCGTTAAGATTCCTCTTTTCTTCAATATTGGGTTTTTAAGCTGAAAGACTATAGGATTTATTTATTTTTTACTTAAAGACTGGACGACTGTTTCAGTGATTTACAGAAGAGTCAATAAATGCCTCTCTTCTCTTTCCTCCCTCTTCCTCCTGCTCCCTATTAAGCCACAGGTTATTTTTCTAACCTTCCAAACAGAGATCATCCTCACAAGCTTCATATGATCACGTTATATTACCAATTATTACAAGTAAATTAATAGGTAAACATGAACAAAACAAAAAAGACGTTAGATGTTATAGTTTGTAGGACAATGGACTTGAATGAAGGCCAAAAAGTGACAGATACACACAGATGTCTGCTTTTTAGTCACTTTGGGTCTTCTGAAGAAAGGTTGTGAACAATGAAAGCATCGTAGATCCTGCCATGAAAACTCATCTATTGTGTCACCGTTTTACTATAACTTTAATATAATTTTATTAAAGCTGGTATTTCCAACTGGCCACAGAAGGGACAACACCAGCTATCAAGTTACCCTGGACAGACTCTGGGAGCTTTTATGTCCCACTTCTTTACCTCCTACCATTCAGTCATTCCCACTGTCTTGTAAGTTCTACCTTCCAGTTCCATAAACATATCTCCATAACGGAAACATCTCCGGTTATAACTTAATCATCTCCTGTCCAAGACTCTTTCAGACTCTTTTCCTCTCCTTTACTCAATTTTCTACCTTGCCATCAAAAAGATTGTGATTTTTAATCTTTGTAATACTGTGACAACCAGAGTAGACACATAGGACCTTTTCATTTTTCTGTTATATTTTGTTGAATGATTATAAATAGTCAGGTATTGTGCTAAATAAATCCCCTAACACATATTATTCCATGTCATTGTCACAGTAATTCTAAGATATCCTTATTCACCACACATGTAGTAAATGCCAGACCCAGAATCCCAAAGAAATCCTGTGCTGTTTGAACTCAAGTGGATTTATAGTAAATATGTGATGAAGATCAAATGTCATTACTATAAGCTCACCGGTGCCCTAACAACTCCTAATTAATGAATTGACGAGAAGGGAAGGCATTTGCCAAGTAATAGTCAACACAGAAGTTGACTTTTCATCTAAAATATCTATAAAGAATCACAGGAATAATTCTGTAGATGATTTAGTTTAAAAAAAATGGGAAGGAAGAAAAAAAAAGATATCCTAAACACTGGGCGAAGGCAATAATTTAAAAAGCCAGGCAAAAGGCGAAAGATTTATGTGATCTGAAGAGAAACCAGTGTAGGGCATTGCAAAAAAAAAAATCAATGTGAGAACACAAACCATAAAACATCATTGTCATTTTCCCCTACATTCTCAACAAAGTAGGCCATCATAATAGTCCCCTTGAATTTTAAATTTACCACATCATTTTGCACAAATCCATCATAGTCAGAGTCTGTTGGAATCCAAGCAAAAAAAGAAGGGGGTCATCCATGATTACACGTGCTTTGAGAGAAGCTGCTGTGTCAGGCTCACGAACTTCTTCCCATGATCCTTACACTAGTATTTGCCAGTGGTCTTACTGGGGACATCAGTTCCAGGTTATATTTGTGAGTATTTAAAGGATTAAAAAAGGATTCCGTGTTGAAGTAAGTCTAGGAAATTATCAGGACAACTTCTCATACGTTTGTACTATTATGCCATGGAATTTAGGAGAGTGAGGGGATTCGCAATACCTCAGCCCTTGGGGGGCCCAAGTAAGGCATTGTGAGGCTAGAGACAGATATGACCAGTTTCAGTTACATATCACAGAAATCTGAACAAACTATATTATTTTCCATGAGTGCCAAAAATGGAAAAGGCTGGAAGCATTGTTTTTCTTGTTGTTGTTGCATGAAGCAGACAGCATATCTTGATAAAGTGATCCAAAAAAAAAAAAAAAAACCTCATTGTTGATGATAGTACTAACCTGTATATAATGGGTGAAAACATGCTTTTTCAAAGGACATTGGAATTGTATTAAAAGGAATGATTTCCAGGTGGTCATAAGCAGCCAGATTGGCACTAATCTGAGGTAAAGGAAAATAGGACTTTGAGTTGTCAGTAGTGGTTTTGTTTTGTTTTGATTTGATTAAGTTCATTTATTTTGCTTAATTTTCCAGTTTTTTTAAAGATTTTATTTATTTGACATGAGAGAGAGAGAGAGAGAGACAGTGAGAGAGGGACCACAAGCAGGGGGGAGTGGGAGAGGGAGAAGCAGGCTTCCCGCGGAGCATGGAGACCGATGGGGGGGCTCGATCCCAGGACCCGGGGATCATGACCTGAGCTGAAGGCAGACGTTTAACGACCAAGCCACCCAGGCGCCCCTATTTTCCAAAGTTTTAATCAGCATTATAGATTATAATGTGAGAAACATATATGAATTTTCTATGTGATCAGAAACAATAGGTACTTGACTACTGGGCATTTATACACAATTTAAAGAACAAGTTCTACAAAGCATGTTGTGTTAAATTTGTTTTCTAATGCAATTTGCTTAAAAGTCTTGTTTTTACACACTTCAAATGCATCTAAATAAAATAAAAATAGATATGTAGAAACACAACAGTTTTAAGAGTCTACTGTAAATTATCAGGACCGAAGTTGGTAATTATCACAACTTCACATTTGTATGAGTTCAGGTTTTTTGTTTTTTTAAGATTTATTCATTTGAGAGACTGTGTGCACACAAGCAGGGGGAGGAGCAGAGGGAGAGAGAGATTCCTTAAGCAGATTCACAGCTGGGCACGGAACCCAAAGCAGGGCTCCATCCCAGGATCCTGAGATCGTGACCTGAGCCAAAAATCAAGAGTCAGCCATTTAACCAACTGAGCCACCCAGGCACCCCTGAGTTCAGTTTTTTTCTCTGGTGAGAAATGGGAGTTCAAATGAGAAGAGAGGGAAACTGTGGGTTTGCTCTAATCACAGTCACCCCTTAGCAAATGGAATAGTTTAAATTTTTGAAGTATCTGAAAGATGGCTAGAACAGATTCACCTGAAACACCCTTGGGTTTGAAACATACTAAAAACATGCTAAAACACACTAAAAAGTAAAGAACAGATGCTCCTAAGTTGAAAACTTATTTGAGGAGGTCCACTCACCAGTTCCCACTGCATCAGGTCTTCTTTTAAATAATCTCCAAACAGGAACAAAAATTAAAAAAAACAAGAAACAAACAAAGAAACCCACCAAACAGTCTTGGGAAAATCTTCCTGCTATAAAACTTTCAATACTATCCCAATGCTTTCTTAAACTTAAAATCAGGACTTCTCTTTATGACCTATAATACCCTCTGTGACCAGCACCCTGTTATATCTCTAGCCTCAAGCTCTTGCCCTACTCCCAGAATATATAGCAAGTTGTTTCCACCTTAGGCTTCTTCACCTGTTATTAGAATTTAGAATGCTCTTCACCTGCTGTTTGCAAATCTTGCCTCTCTTCATCAGGTCCCAACCTCAATTACTCTTCTTTTGAGGGTCTTGACCAAGAATGAGAACCACTATTCCCCTTCCTTCAGGCCCTTCATATCCTCTATTAAAGTACCTGCTTTGTTTCCTTCATAGAAGTCAGAATTTGCAGTTTGTGTAACTTGTTTTATTTGTCTCTCACAGTAGGTGATGCATTTTATAAAGGCAGACACTTTATTTGCTATATTCATGACTGTGTATTCCGCACCTAGCTACTTGCCTTTCATTGAACCAGTGTCCATACTTATTTGTTAAATGAATGAATGACTTTTGGGTCTCTTCTCCCTTCTTATGTATGTTCCAAAGGAGAGAAAGTCTTTTTGAGTTCCTGGACCCAATTCTAATGTTTATGTTGGGGGTGGGGGGAGTCCTCACACACCCCCAAGCACTTCTTGGGCACCAGCATGGTGTCCAAGAATTCAACTCAATTCTGGAACTATCTACCAGAAATAGCATCAGGTTCCACAGGTTAAGGGTTCAGTCCTTCAAGTCTGTGTGTCCCCTCCAACTCTAGTCACAAGCCCAGCTTGTCAACTGTGCTTCGGACCACCTGGCTATAAATCAGAGCTTCCCACAATCCCTTCCTTTGGTTCAATTAACTTGCTAGAGTGGCTTACAGAATCAGGAAACTTTTACCTACTCAACTGCCAGATTATTATAAAAGGATATCAGTCCGGAACAGCCAGGTGGAAGAGAGGCATGGGGCATGGCATGGGGAAAGGGTGTGGAGCCACCATGCTTTCTCAGGCGTGCCACTCTCCCAGCACCTCCATGTATTCACCAACCTGGAAGCTCTCTGAACCCTGTTCTTTTGGATTCTTATGGAGGCTTCATCAGATAAGCATGTCTGATTAACGCAGTAGCCATTGGCAATTAATTCAATGTCCAGCCCCCTCCACCGTCTCCAGAGGTTGAAAATTTCAACCCACTAATCACATGGTTGGTTCTCCTGACAACCAGGCCTCAACCTCAGGCGAGGTTGGGGTATTCCAAGTCACCTCATTATCATAACAGAACACCTTCATCACTCTCATCACTGAGGAAATCCCAAGAGCTCTGTGCCAGAAATGGGGACAAAGACTAAATACATATTTCTTATTATAAATAAAAATATCACAGAGGGCTTCTTATTTTACTGCCATTTCTGATATTCCCCAGAGCAATGAAAAGTCCTGATGAACGCCTGTTCTGATAGCATTTTTGACTCAAATGAAGGCTAGGTGCTAAACTCCTGAGGGAATTGGGCCATGTGTTTCTCTCCATGCTGTTAGGTAGTAATAATGGTAGAAGATGCTTTGGTGCTGTCAACCTTAAAAATAATGTAGCCAGTTATTTTACTAGTCAAATGAGTTAATTGAGGAATTGCAATTTGGGAAAACACTCAGGTGAACCACAGGCAAGACTGCAGAGATACAGGGAAGGTCAGCTTTACTAGGTTTTAGGAAGAAATTGAGTTGCTCTGAACAAAATTTCACTGACGAGTGAGAATTCAAGGTTGTGGGAGTTTCTCACTGGCTGCAAGACATGGTTAGTGCGTTGTTGCTGGGAGAGGGAGGGCTTTTTTCCCTTCTTTTTCTTAAAAGCAGGAGACAAAATTCCTTTGTGGAAAATGTCCTCCCCGGTCAAAATCTTTCTTCCTGCTAATTATGCAAACTGCAAGGAGTGGTGTGAGCAGGAGAGCGCCCCCCCCGCCCCTTTCAGGGCTTCCTGACTCCATTTTAAAGGAGGTTTCTTTTCCTCCTTTTCACAGGCGCTTTCTTGATTTCACTCTTAGAAGTCATTTCCAATGAGGAGTCCTCCAGAAAATGATCAATTTAGTTTGCATTCAGGTCATATAAAGGGCATGTTACAGCTACTTTAAAGCATCTTATAGGAAAATATATAATAAATAAGCAGTTCCTTTCTTATCTTCCCTCTTGGAGAGATGTTGACTTTTATGCATATGACAGTATGTTCTCGCTGTTTTCCAAACAGCCTAACACCATTCAATTAAGAAACCTTCCCAGCTGGCATAGCCAGTACTTGAATTTTTCTAAAAGTTTTTTCAGGATGTTTCTTTAGCCCTAGGGTCTCGAGTTTTCACAATGTTGCAATTTAAGTGTGAGTTTCCTTTCATAGCCTCAAGGTTAGCAAAAGAAATAGAATGCACTTTTTTTTTATTACGATTTTCCAAAAAGAGTGTGTAGGAAAAAAGCAAACACTGTGTTTTGAAATTACTCAATAATCGCTTAAAAATGCTTATATTTAAGCCTATGTTTTGGAAGGCATTTATAAAAGAAATTCAACAACTTTGGTTATAAGTATTCATTTCAATTAATGAATTGTTTTTAAAATACAGAATATCATTTCAGCTTCCATCAGAACATGTTTTGCATATATCTGATCTGGGGAGCTCTCTTCCTATCTAGGAATAAAATATAAATGACATAAATAATGTAAGAATGTTGAAACATGGAGTAACTAGAAACTTTACTGCTCATTAATAATAAATTACTCACCTTGATTTTATGACTATTTTAACAATTTTCTAAAATATTTTATAAAACTGAAAGGTTTGGTTCGTCTGGTGATCGTAGTAACACTAGTGCAGAGGTGAAGGTTTGCTGAGAGTGCACTGTATAGCTTGCCAGGGCTATGCTAACACAGTACCACAAACTAGGTGGCTTAAACCCAGAACGTTGTCTCACAGTTCTGGAGGCTGGAAGTCTAAGTTCAAGGTAGATACACTGTTCCCTTCTGAGGGCTGTGAGAGAGAATTTGTTTCATGCCCCTTGTGTACCTTCTAGTGGTTTGCGGGCAATCTTTGGCATTCCTTGACTTGCAGAAGCATCTCTTAGATCTTCACATGCCTGCATCTTTGCATGCCATTCTCCCTGTGTGCATGTCTTTATGCACACATTTCCCCATTTATAAGGAGAGCAGTCATATTGGACTAGAGCCCACCCTGATGACCTCGACTTAACTATTACATCTGCAGTGATGCTACTGTAAAATAAAGTCACATTTTGAGGTACTGGGGATTAGAACTTCCACTTGAGAAATTTTGTGGGGATTCAATTCGACCTATAACATTCACTATAGTTTAAGCACTTGCCTTTCATTACTTCATTTAATCCCCATGCCAGCCCCATAGAAGTGCAACTGTTTCCACTTTAGGGTAAAAAGAGGCTTCAGTAAATTAAGTAAATTTTCCAGAATCACACAAGTGGCAAATGCCAGATCCAAGGGTTAAAACCAGACTTAACGAACTCCAAGTTCCATGTCTTTAAAATAACATTTTGAGAGCACCTGGGTGGCTCAGTCGTTAAGCGTCTGCCTTCGGCTCGGGTCGTGATCTCAGGGTCCTGGGATTGAGCCCTGCATGGGGCTCTCTGCTCCGTGGGAAGCTTGCTTCTCCCTCTCCCACTCCCCTTGCTTGTGTTTCCTCTCTTGCTGTGTCTCTCTCTGTCAGATAAATAAATAGAATCTTTAAAAAAAAAATAACATTTTGACACTTCTAAACAAAATAATTCTTTCAAACAAGTTTCATTAATGACATATGTCCAAAAGTGGCAATAGTTATTCTCAAAAAGTTTTATTTAAAATGATGGTTTATGGCACTGTTTATGGTGACAGTTTCACAGGTGTATACTATCTTTGAACTCATCAAGATGTATACATCAAACATGTACAGCTTTTTTGTATGTCAATCATACCTCCATAGAAACAAGTAGTGCAATAGGAAACAATAAAAAGATGGGCAGCAAGAAAAAGAGAAAGAAATGACAGGGGCAAAGAAATGGCATGTAGCTATTTAGAAAGAAATATTGCTACTTATTCCTCAGAATTTTCTTTTTTTGTTTTTCTGATGGCTTCTGTGCTGCATAAGTATAAATAGTAAATAAAACTTTGTTTTCCTAAGTCATAACTCAAAAGACATTTAGGAAACAAAGATACAGGCTTACAACTCTATTTTGTAAAGCCTAATCTCTAATCCAGGTAGCTCTTCTGTGATTTCATATTTGAAATTTTGGACTAGGTAATATATTCCTTTGAAATCAAATTTCTGATATGGAGGGGCTCCTGGGTGGTGCAGTCAGTTAAATGGCTGACTCTTGATTTCGGCTCAGCTCATGATTTCAGGGTCATGATCTCCGGGTTGTGAGATTGAGCCCTAAGTTGGGCTCTGTGCTGAGCTAGGAGCCTGCTTGAGGTCTTCTCTCCCCCTCTCCCTCTTCCCCTCCCCCCACCCTGCATGCAGGTGCTCTCTCTCTCAAAATTTTTTTTTCTGATATGGAAAAATATCTAACATATATCACTATAAAGCCTTTCAAGCCATTAACTTCTTTTATAAATATGTAGCATTCATACCTTGCAAATATGTATAATTTGATAAGATCATATTATGTATGTATACATATATAAATTTGATTTGGGGGGGATGTTGCTAGCAACATTTTGATTCCTATTACACTTACTGTCCCTATACTTTTTATCTTTTGGTTCTCAAAAATCCAAATTGGTAGCCCAATTCTAGAATGTTCCCTCAAGCTCATGCTGTGACTATTAAACCAACATACTTCCCTGGCCTCATGTTAACATTTACTGAAAACAAACAAAATTAACTACTTACTCCAAGAACTACTCGTGCTTGAGAGATAAATTGAACTAACCAAAATAGCTTGCTTATCAAGACTAATGGCTACTCTTCAAGACTCACTTCAAGATCTTCCCCTTACTGTGCCCAGCAGTCTAAAGTTTTATAACATAATTTATGCCCAATTCCAGTGAGTTTCAAATGTTTGAAGAATCACCTTAAAGGTCACATATCCCAGACCTTAAAACATTGTAAGTATCTTCTGCTGACTTTCCCTTTCTGAGACTGCTAAGACTATATCAAAGTGATGTTCTATGTTACTGCACTAAGTTGAATGAAGTTAACATTTTGTAACAAAATTTTCTGGAACTCCTCTATAGAGTTGAAAGTCAGCAACTGAGAATAGAGCATCTGAAAATATGCATTTTTTTTTGAGAGAGTGCAAGTTGTGGGGGAGGGGGAAGGGGTAGAAGAGGGAGAGAATTCCAAGCAGACTCCATGCTGAGCGTGGATCCTGGCCTGGGGCTTGATCTCACAATCCTGAGATCATGACCAAAGCAAAACCAATAGCTGGACGCCCAACTGACTGAGCCACCCAGGTGCCCTGTTATGTGAACCTCTGTTGGTAATAATGATGGTAGTGGTAGTAATACTAGCCATAGCAGAAGCAGCTGCAGAAGTAGAAATCATATTGGCAACAGCAAGTACTTTGCATGCTCCCCTATCAAATTAGGGTTACAAGACTATACAAATCAAACAATTTTTCAGAAAGAAATGAAAATTGCTGATTTGATATATGTTTTCAGATTATCAAAATGTAATGCATCCAATAATTTAAAATTCACATTAATTCTTCTGGACTCTTTGGAGACTGTTACCATTAAATTAAGTGTAAAAATGTATATGCATTCTTAAGGTATATAGAGCTTTTTAATTTTCTTTGTTCTAGAAATCTTAGAAAAAAAACTTGTGAAATAAGTAAAGTTATGCCCATTTAAAAAACACAAAACCCACAACTCAGAGGAATTAAAGTTCATTTAGGTACTATATGAATTAAATCCTTCAGATTTAAAAGCTCATGTTCATTATCTAATGCTACACTGTCCCTTCTGTTCTTAGTAAAGCAGTAAGTGACTACCTGGAATGGCACATTATTTAATACACTACATGTAGCACTTTTTATAAATAAATAACATATTATCACCTTTGTACATTTCATTATATCTTAAAATGAGTGTAGTATTTTCAACATATTTTTATGAGCATTTGTTTCATGATTTCATTAGTACATTTGTTCCCTCAATCTCTTTGTGGCTAGAGATTATGTACCATTTTTATATCACTTTCATTGAATGATGTCTAGAAGTTAGAGACTCAATAAGGAAACATATGTATTAGTTGAATGAACAAAAAAATGAATGAATGAGCAGAAGTTCTAAAAAAATTGAGTGTTCAATTATGTAGTCCATTTATTTAAAAAAACTCAGAATATTTTATAAATATAATAATTTCTTAATTTTTTTTTCTTACTGGGTTTTTCTTACAGTTAGGTCTTATACTTCACTGCCCATTATCATGCAGTGATCTTTTGTTATGAACCTTTTAGTTAAAAAGAAACTAGACCTGGGCGCCTGGGTGGTTCAGTTGGTTGGGTGACTGCCTTTGGCTCAAGTCATGATCCTGGAGTCCTGGGATCGAGTCCCACATCGGGCTCCCTGCTCGGCAGGGAGTCTGCTTCTCCCTCTGACCCTCTTCCCTCTCGTGCTCTCCATCTCTCATTCTCTCTCTCTCAAATAAATAAATAAAATCTTTAAAAAAAAAAGAAACTAGACCTCAGGGCACTTGGGTGGCTCAGTCATTTGAGCATCAGACTCTTTGATTTCTCTCAGGGTTGTGGGATCGAGTCCTTCGCCCAGCATGGAGTCTGCTTGGGATAAGAAAGAAAGAAAGAGAGAAAGAAAGAGAAAGAAAAAGAAAGAAAGAAAGAAAGAAAGAAAGAAAGAAAGAAAGAAAGAAAGAAAGAAAAGAAAAGAAAAGAAAAGAAAAGAAAAGAAAAGAAAAGAAAAGAAAAGAAAAGAAAAGAAAAGAAAAGAAAGAAAAAAGAAAAGAAAAGAAAAGAAAAAAAAGAAACTAGGCCTAAGCAGAGAACCAGAAATACAAATATATTGCTCAATACAATAGAAGAGATACACCAAAATTCCCAACTTTGTTTTCTGCTGAAGCCTTCAGGGCAGAGTACAGTTACTCCAGTTAATCTATAAACTTACCATAATAAAACATTCATGATAGTTCTATAATTATTATGTCTGTGAAGCAAATATACCAATTCTTGTACATGAACAATGTAAATATTTTAGAGTAATGAATGAGAAATGTCATGTGCCTGTTGGAAAGTAGCCAGACACTAGAAGCAACATTTTGCAATTGTTTTAATAACCCAAAGTGGCTAAGTTTCTGTTCTACAATTTGCCTGCTATTGCAGGTCCCTTTGGAGTTTTTTTGAATCTAACCTCAAGTAAATCAGTCTCATTATTGAACTACTGCAACTCCTCATTCCCTTCTGCTTTCTTCCCTGCCTGAGGGCGCTGGGCTGGGCGGCCAGTTGCTTTGGAGGTCCTGTAAAACCCTTCCTTGCTTACTGGACCATGATTGTACACACTAGTGTTTCCGTACCTCTTGAGTTCAATATGGAATCAGAAACTTTCTTCACCATTTACTAATACTTATAAACTTTTGACTTGCAAACGCAGCTTATTGAATCCTTAAGCAAATGGGTGGTCTTGCTCTTGTGCGCTCTTAAAAACAGTGCCTGAATTTTTACTGAAAGCTGGCTTCTGGGACTAAATTATTTGCTTAAGAAAGTGTTTTAAGTTCTTCGGGTCATCACTGAGAATTAGTGCATTAATGGCGACCAAGCGAAAGACTTAAAGCAACTGACAAAATGCTTAAGTGGCAACTTAGTATCCTAAAAGAAAGCATAAATCTCTGTCTCTTTGAATCTCTTCACTCTCAAAATATTTTATACCTCTCTTGTTGCTCACAATAATCCCATAAGACTCAGGAGGTAGATTATTATTTCATAGACAGGGATGCTGAAGCCCTTGTCCTAGTTGTAGTCTTACAGACAGTGAATCTTGGTTTATTCTCTTAAGAATATTATTATGATTATAAAATTATTGCATGGTCATTAAAAAATACTAGAAAAATAGTGAAAAAAAGCATAGAATAAAATTCTCCTTAACTAGCTCAAGAGCTACATAGCAAACCTCTTCATGCTTGTATGTGTTACACATTTAATGATAAACCTGCAGCTGTATATTTTATTCACTTAATAATGTACCTTGAGCAGTTTCTGAAATTCAAACTCATTTTTGAAAACTTGGTGTCTAGTAGATACAACATACCCTTACTTAATTCAAGTGAATGACTTTTAACTAACTGGCTACAACAGTATCTTTGGAAAGGACTCTTTGCACATTAACTATGACTATTTCTTTCTAATACAGTCTAGAAAGTAGAAATAGTGGGTTAAAAGGTGTGTACATGTAATATCAAGAGTCTTGATTTTAACTGCCAGATTACCCTTATAAAGATTGAAAAAAAAGATTACACTCCCATTACCAATGTATGAAAATGCCTGTCACTATGCATGTTGCTAACTCTGAATGTGTTCGTCATTTTAAATCTTTGCCAATTTGATAAGTAAATAACAGTAAACTATTTAAATTTGTACATCTTTGATGGTCTTTGAGAGTGAACATTTCTTTTTAAGTATTTATTGGCCCCTTATGATTATTCTTTGTGTATTGTTTGTTCATATCCTTTGGCATTTTTCTTTAGAGTGTTTGTATATTTCCATGCGCATATCAAAATCCTGTATTTTTTTCCAATTAAGTGTGTACTTTTAAGATATTTCAGTTGTGATTTTCTTATCTATGTTCACAAATTCATCAGTATTTATTTTTATGTTTCTTTCTTTTGGAAACCTTTTCTAATTCCAAGATCAAATACATGTTCACTTAGACATTTTTTTTTCAGCACTTTCATTGTTTTACTTTTACTTTTAACTTTCAAAACCATCTGGAATTATATTGGCTAAAAGAAAAATATTTGTCTAGAGCTATATATTTGTTGATTCATGTAAAATGCCACATGTATACTAAATGGACTACACATGCTTGAGTCTGTCTCTAAACTTTCTTCTCTGTTCCCAGTATCTTATGTTAATTCTTACACCATGAACATACTTTTATAACTAGCATAATTTTAAGATATCGTATAGGATATTTGTCTTCATTCTTAAATTTACTCAACATTTTATGTTTTTCTATTCCACTGTTGTTCCATGTGAATTTAGAATCATCTTACAATATTAAAAATAACTCATTGGAATTTCAATGGTATTAAACATATTCATTGTTTGGGGGGAATTAACAGCTATTATGTTTTGAATTTTTAAATCTAGGATGGCAAATTAATCTCTCATTATTCAAATCTTATTTTTTTAGTCCCATAGAATTTTTTTTATGTTTTGCAATTCTTTCATATTCCTTATTAGCATGATGGTTAAATATAAGTTAAGTTCATTGAATCTCTGGGTTTTAAATATTTATATTTAAATTAAAATTATATATTTAAAATTTTTGAATTTATATCTCAAGACTCAATTTTTCTGCTCAATTGTTGATTCGTATTCATTAGTTTATCAGATGTTATTACTCAAATATCAAATATTAATTTAAATTTAAACCAAGACAAAAACCTGATTTTTTTTCTGCACAAGTAATGTCAACTCTTTGGGAGGTCTTCTTTACCTAGATAAATACTTTTCCAAGCCTACATGACTCACTTCTATAAATTGTTAGTCTATTATTCTGCTTTTTCTTGTGAGTAATATTAATTACCTAAAATTAGATTGTATATCTATACATGTATTAATGATCTCCTTTAAACACACTGCAGAGTATATATTACTTGAGAGTCAGAACTTTGTCCTACATACCTATAGCTCTAGTAACAGTGTTTCAAAAAGTTACTACTATATAACTATTTTTAAAAGAGAAATAAAAAGGAAATATACTGTACATTTATTTGTGCTTTTTTTTAAAAGATTTTATTTATTTATTTGAGAGAGAGAATGAGAGATAGCACGAGAGGGAAGAGGGTCAGAGGGAGAAGCAGACCCCCCTGAGCAGGGAGCTCGATGCAGGACTCGATCCCAGGACTCCAGGATCATGACCTGAGCCAAAGGCAGTCGCCTAACCAACTGAGCCACCCAGGTGCCCATCTGCATGGTATCTCTGCTCATTACATTTAACAAATATCTGCTTGTATCAAGAAAAATTATTCCTTTCTATTTATTTATTTTTTTAATATTAACCTTTCTTCACTTTCTTCTGAGCTATAAATAGTTTTCTAATAGTCTTTTTGTTTTTCCAACTATGCCACAATAACATGGGCCAATACTTACAATTTCAAATTTTAACCTTTTTTTTTTAATCTGGGTAGAATATCAGAATTGTCTTAAATTATAATGATAATAGTGGAAATCCTGATCTTGTTCCAGGCTTTAGAAGAGATGCATTTTAGTCCACTACTAGATTTTGTGTTTGATTTTTTTGATATAGTTTTCCTCATTTTAAGAAAATGCTTTTGCTAACTCATTTATGAAGACTTTTAATCAGAATAAATACTGTTTTTCTCCTTAAACAACATCTTTTTTAGCACCTATCTACAGAATTGTAGTTTCTCTCATTTGACCTACTCTTGAGATTATTATATTAATAGATAACTTAATTTGGAAGCATCCAGAAAGATATGAAATGAATCCTGCTTCATCATACAAATCATGGATGCTTTCTTGTCAGTGCTTCGTGATGAGAACTGCACTAGTTTTATACAACAAATTAAGAATCTTTCCTTCTTTTTCAAGTTTAAAATAATTAATAAAATAGGAATTTTGTTTTTCAATCATATAAAGTTCATTATCTCTAAATGAATTCTCAGCTTAGAAAATTTTCAATTAATACATTGATGTATCTTTTAGCTCATTTCCTTGCCATTGATTTATTCAGGTGTTCTAAATATTCTTCAATTATTTTTAATAATTTATTTTGCCCATGAATTTATTTCCATTCTATTAAATTTTTCAAATGCTTTTGTTTTGTGTAGTTTTCTTTCAAAATTTAAAGTAGTAGTGCTTTATGTTTATCTTTTTATTTTTTTTTCAATGTTGGATGGTTGTGCTTTTCTTTATTTCCTGGATTAGGTGGGTTTTATTTTATTATGACTTTTTCCGTAAGCAATCGGCTCTCTAATGTACCAATGCCTCTATTTTTTTCTTTATGTATGTATGTATGTATGCATGCATGCACACACGTGTTTTTGGATATGGTATACAGCAAGGCTGTAAGGAACACTGGAGTGAGGCTGTTTGAAATGTAGCATCGTCACTTGTTAACTTTGTGATCTTATGAAGTTGTCTAATCTTTCTATACCACAATTCCCTCATATGCAACATAAGATAATTATATTGCTTATTTTATAAGCCTATTATGAGAAGTACATGAGATAAGACATGCAAAGCAATTGGAATATATCTGCCACACAATAAATGGTCAACAGATTCACAATCTTATTTACCTTCCTTCTGTTTTTTCAGAAGTTATTTTTCTGACTTTTAAATTTGATCACTTATTTCAATTTATCTCTATTTCTTAATTTAGATCACTTTATTATTACTTCTTTAAGGTCATCACCTCTGATCCTCAGCCCCTTACTCTCAGATAGAATTAAACACACATTTCCTTGAATCCCCCAGGAACAGGGTATAAACTATACCCTCGTCATACTTATGTTGCGCAAGTATGTGCAAGAGTGTATTCTCTTATTATTTGTTTATTTAGTTAGTCAGTTATTTAGTTATTTATTTTAAAGTGGGCTCCACACTGGGGCTTGAACTCCTGACCCTGAGATCAAGACCTGATCTGAGATCAAGAGTCAGACACTTAACCAACTGA
This sequence comes from Callorhinus ursinus, assembly GCF_003265705.2. NCBI lineage: Eukaryota > Metazoa > Chordata > Mammalia > Carnivora > Otariidae > Callorhinus > Callorhinus ursinus. The sequence continues at coordinate 19,629,281 of NW_027397079.1, forward strand.
GTATATTCTCTTAAAAAAAAAAAAAATTCTCTTCAACCTTTTAATAACTAGGAATAAAGTACTTTTAAGTGATTGCTCTCTTATTTAATTTTACAAACTTAGAATGAAACTAAATCACTCATATGTAGAGGTAAGGACCTTGAATACGACATTGGTTAAAGGACCAGTGATTTGCCTTACTTACTGGGGTAAGAAAATAATACATCAGAGTGATATAAATATGGGCAAAGAAACAAATTTACTATTTAATTAAACCAAATTAAGATTATCATAAGTTGAAATATGGTGTAGCCCCCTAGTAAGTAAATAGATGTCTTTTGTTCTTTTAGAAGTTTTAATTTCAAAATATATTTAAAAAATACTGTTATATTCTTGCATGTCTTTTACCCATGTCAGAACAAATGGCTATAAATTAGAGAACTATTTTATAATAGCCCCTCAATGTCTCTCAAATATTCCCAGCCCAGACTGATCCTTTATATTTGGCCAAAAATTTACACTGTATTAAATCTTGTCATTTTTTCCTCTAAATAATAAATTGAGCTCTCAATATTTGCTAATGTCTGTTTGGACAGCTGGCTGTTTATAATTTTTTTTATTAATAGGAACATTATCCTGAAGGTCAATAACTACATTTTGATTTAGTTAAGCCTATAATACAGAAGCTAAATAATAGATCAACCTTTTATTTATATGATTTTTGGCCCAAGTGCCCCTGATATGTAAGTTGATGAAAACAGCTGTACCACAGTAAATAAATACTGTGGTTACAGATTAAACTATTTATGGATCATTGTTGCTAACTCAAGAGTTATGATGAAGTATTGGCTCCTTACTATGGCAGCAGATATTAACTGAAATATGTATTGTCCAGCTCCTAAAAATACTTGTAATTTATCTGATTTTAAGAATAGATAAATTATAAAATTATAAAACCCATCTAAAGATATTTTTTTTCTATAGAATTACAGAACTACTCATTTGCATCCTAAAACATTAAGTTTAACTAATAAAATTCTCACATATCTCATGGAGCTTTTGGAAAGCTTTTATATAACAAAATAACCTACATTATAAAATGCTTATTAGAACAGAAACATGGATGATTTATGTTTGTAACAGATTACATGAAATATTCCATATCACGTAACAATAAAATTATGAATCAGGAGATGTCTGGAAAGTTAATTTGGTTCATCTTGTCTTAATTAGATTTATCTATTTTCTAATAAAGGGCAAAATTGGTTCATGGGTATCTTCCTAGAACAGTAAGTGAACTCTCTCTGATAAGGTTCAGAATCCAAATATCTACCAAATACCCTATTCTTATGTGCAGGACAATAGATAATATGCTATTTCTGGTATATCTTTTTCCATATATCAGAACCATACGAATCTCAAGGACCTGGAATATATCTTGGATCTTTTAATTCTCAAGGCAGACTACTCACCAAGATTCTCTTTTGGGAAACTTCCTTTCTAAGCACCTTTTGCAATCTCATGCTCAACTTTCTTTGTGCCCCACTAAATGTTCAAGTAACATATTATAGATTTTTTTGAATATATAAAAATTTAAAGTAAAAAACAAAATGAACTATATTCCCATCACCAAGATAATTTTCTGTACTGGACAAGGTTCTTAGTTGCAAACCACAGAATTCGCTTTTATTATTTCAAGCCTAACAGTAATTTATTAAAGATTTTTAGATAGCTCCCAGAGTCAGTGAGAGGACTTGAGAAATAGATTGAAGGCACTGTGGGGCTCCTAGCTCGGTTGGTTAAGCAACCCATTCTTCACTTTGGCTCAGGTCATGATCTCAGGGCTGTGAGATCGAGCCCCCTGTCAGCTCTGTGCTGGGCATGGAGTCTGCTTACGATTCTCTCTCTCCCTCTCCTTCTGCCCCTCCACACCCTGCATGCATGCTCTTTCCCTCTCTCTCTCTAAAAAAACAAACAAAACAAACAAACAACCTTAATTGAAGGCACTGCTTCCAGCAAAAGTATTTAGAACTAGTCTGCAGAACTATCCTTATGTAGAAACCATAGTGCAAACATCACAGGACAGTAAGAACAGAAATGCTTCCTGCCAACAACCACCAGCACAGCATCAACACGATCTCTGTGGCAGGGACTTTGTCTGGTAACCACTGCTTCTCATTTCCCTGACCTTCCAGAGCCATGCAGCTCTGAGGTCACTTATAAAAGCAAAGTGGAAGCTCTATGCGGAGCCTGGCTCATTATTCTGCTCTTTCTAATTAGGACACAGAAACCCAGCTCATTCTTTCTAAAGATTGAATCTGTCAAATGAATGTATCATAATTTAATTGGACCTCCTTACTGCTCCTAACTTTGAATTTTCTTTTTGGTATTGAAAACTCTTGAAATAAACATTGCTGAACATACATTTTAGCATTTAGATCTGTTTAGTGTGACTTCCCAGCAGTGTAATTGGTAATCAGCGGGAATGTGTATATTAAATTTTGAGAGATGTTCCTAAATGCTTTCCAGTTGTACCAATTAACCTACAGACAAAGTTTATGATTATGGATGTTTCTTCATACTTGCAAACACTGGCGCTAATATGGTATACAAAAACACTATTTAGTGGGGTTCCTGGGTGGCTCAGTTGGTTAAGCATCCAATTTTTAGTTTTGGCTCAGGTCATGATCTCAGGGTTGTGAGATCAAGCCCTGCATCAGGCTTTTCACTCCGCAGGGAGTCTGGGGCTTGAGATTCTCTTCCTTTTCCCTCTCCTGCTGGCACTCTGTCTCTAAAATAAACAAATCTTTAAAAAAATACTATTTACTTTATCTCAGAACTGCTTATCTCGATTTTTCTATTCTAATTTTTACAATTTTGATATATATTGCTTCAAATAAGGAAATTAACCATAAATTTGTCACATATTTTTCAGTTGTTTCAGTTAAAGGAATTATCTGTAAGTTACTTAGCGTAAAAAATGAGGTAGAATTCCAGTTACATTTTTTTTCTCCCAAATGACTAGTCAGTTATTCTAGTCTCATTTACTAGTCACCGAATAATTTATGATCCCGAATCAATCTAAAATGACACATTTAAAATGCATTTTTCTGAATGCTATTTTTAACTATCCGTATATTTATTATTTTCTAGTATCAAACTTTTTTTTTTAATTTTTTTTATTGTTATGTTAATCACCATATATTACATCATTAGTTTTTGATGCAGTGTTCCATGATTCATTGTTTGTTCATAACACCCAGTGC
>NW_027397079.1:19637525-19639537 GCF_003265705.2 Callorhinus ursinus
GGGTCTTTGTCTGGGTTTGGGATCAAGGTAATGCTGGCCTCATAAAAGGAGTTTGGAAGTTTCCCTTCCATTTCTATTTTTTGGAACAGTTTCAGGAGAATAGGTATTAATTCTTCTTGAAATGTCTGATAGAATTCCCCTGGGAAGCCGTCTGGCCCTGGGCTTTTGTTTCTTGGGAGATTTTTGATGACTGTTTCAATTTCCTTAGTGGTTATAGGTCTGTTCAGGTTTTCTATTTCTTCCTGGTTCAATTTTGGTAGTTGATACATCTCTAGGAATGCACCCATTTCTTCCAGGTTATCTAATTTGCTGGAATAGAGTTGCTCATAATATGTTCTTATAATTGTTTGTATTTCTTTGGTGTTGGTTGTGATCTCTCCTCTTTCATTCATGATTTTGTTGATTTGGGTCCTTTCTCTTTTCTTTTTGATCAGTCTGGCCAGGGGTTTATCAATCTTGTTAATTCTTTCAAAGAACCAGCTCCTAGTTTCGTTGATCTGTTCTACTGTTCTTTTGGTTTCTAGTTCATTGATTTCTGCTCTGATCTTTATGATTTCTCTTCTCCTGCTGGGTTTAGGCTTTATTTGCTGTTCTTTCTCCAACTCCTTTAGGTGTAGGGTTAGGTTGTGTATTTGAGACCTTTCTTGTTTCTTGAGAAAGGCTTGTATTGCTATATATTTTCCTCTCAGGACTGCCTTTGCTGTATTCCAAAGATTTTGGACAGTTGTGTTTTCATTTTCATTGGTTTCCATGAATTTTTTTAATTCTTCTTTAATTTCTTGGTTGACCCATTCATTCTTTAGTAGGATGCTCTTTAGCCTCCATGTATTTGAGTTCTTTCTGATTTTCCTTTTTTGGTTGAGTTCTAGTTTCAAAGCATTGTGGTCTGAAAATATGCAGGGAATGATCCCAATCTTTTGGTACCGATTGAGACCTGATTTGTGACCTAGGATGTGATCAATTCTGGAGAATGTTCCATGGGCACTAGAGAAGAATGTGTATTCCGTTTCTTTGGGATGGAATGTTCTGAATATGTCTGTGAAGTCCATTTGGTCCAGTGTGTCATTTAAAGTCTTTATTTTCTTGTTGATCTTTTGCTTAGATGATCTGTCCATTTCAGTCAGGGGGGTGTTAAAGTCCCCCACTATTATTGTATTGTTGTCAATGTGTTTCTTTGGTTTTGTTATTAATTGCCTTAAATAATTGGCTGCTCCCATGTTCGGGGCATAGATATTTACAATTGTTAGATCTTCTTGTTGGATAGACCCTTTAAGTAAGATATAGTGTCCTTCCTCATCTCTTATTACAGTCTTTGTTTTAAAATCTAGTTTGTCTGATATAAGGATTGCCACCCCAGCTTTCTTTTGGTGTCCATTAGCATGGTAAATGGTTTTCCACCCCCTCACTTTCAATCTGGGGGTGTCTTTGGGTCTAAAATGAGTCTCTTGCAGACAGCACACTGATGGGTCTTGTCTTTCAATCCAATCCGACAGCCTGTGTCTCTTGATCGGGGCATCGAGCCCACCCACATTCAGGGCAACCATCGAAAGGCATGAATCCAGCGCCATTGTATTACCTGCAAGGCGACCGTTAACTGTCTGTTGTCTGTGTTCGTTTCTGCTCTTTGCTGCTTCCAGGTTCTCTCTTTGCTTAGAGGACCCCTCTCAACATCTCCTGGAGGGCTGGTTTCGTGTTTGCAAATTCCCCCAGTTTTTGTTTGTTCTGGAAGCTTTTTATCTCTCCTTCTATTTTCAGTGACAGCCTAGCTGGATATAGTATTCTTGGCTGCATACTTTTCTCGTTTAGTGCTCCGAAGACATCCCGCCAGTCCTTTCTGGCCCGCCAGGTCTCTGTGGATAGGTCCGCTGCCAATCTAATGTTTCTACCATTGTAGGTCACATATCTCCTCTCCCGAGCTGCTTTCAGGACTTTCTCCCTGTCTCTGAGACTCGTAAGTTTCACCACTAGATGTCGGGGTGTTGACCTATTTTTATTGATTTTGAGAGGGGTTC
>NW_027397079.1:19639547-19673987 GCF_003265705.2 Callorhinus ursinus
TAGATGTCGGGGTGTTGACCTATTTTTATTGATTTTGAGAGGGGTTCTCTGTGCCTCCTGGATTTTAATGCCTGTTTCCTTCCTCACATTAGGGAAGTTTTCTGCTATAATTTGCTCCAACATACCTTCTGCCCCCCTCTCTCTCTCCTCTTCTTCTTCTGGGATCCCAATCATTCCAATGTTGTTTCGTCTTATCGCATCACTTATCTCTCGAATTCTGCCCTCGTGATCCTGCAGTTGTCTCTCCCTCCCCTTCCCAGCCTCTCCATTTTCCATCATTTGGTCCTCCACATCGCTGATTCTCTCCTCTGCCTCATCCATCCTAGCAGTTAGCGCCCCCATTCTGGACCGCACCCCATCAACAGCCTTCCTGATTTCGATTTGGCCAGACTTCAGTTCTTTTATTTCTCCAGAAAGGGTCTCTCCAACAACTTCCACGCTTCCCCCAAGCCCAGCTAGCATCTCCAAAGTCATGATTCTGAACTCTAGGTCCGACATCATACCAATGTCTGTATTGAGTAGGTCCCCGGCTGAAGGCACCACCCCCCGTTCTTTCCGCTGAGGTGACTTCCCTCGTCCTGTCATTCTTCCAGAAAGTGGTCACTTTTCTGTTCAGAGAGTTGTTGCTACTCTCTTCTTTGGTCTCCTGTTGAGTTCGTAGGTGTTCAGAATGGTTTGATCCCTATTCAGCTGAATTCCTGAGACCAGACGAAATCTAGGTCTCCTACTCCTCCTCCATCTTGCTCCGCCCCCCTCCTAGTATCAAACTTTTAATTGTTTTATAGTAAACTTTATTTGGTCATCACTATCCATTTTCTGTTATTGATCTTGGTCCTATTCCTCTATACTAACTGTGATTATCTCAAACCATTCCTCTATTTTCCTTTCTAAACATGGATTTTCTTCTTTCTTACGTATTTACTATTTATGCAACGATGCTATTTTTATTCCTCAATTCCTAGCACTAGGAATTTCATACCTTCCCCCCGGTATTTTGTTATCATGTTGTTGTATCTTTTTATTCTCAACTTATGTCCTCCTGTATTTCATCAAAACAAACAAACAAAAAAAACACTTGAGGGAAGATTTTTTTCCTCCTCTTCTCGTGGTTTTGTATTTTTCCAGAGTGAATTTTGCACCTTTATTTGCCCATAGTCTTCCCTTACTATTTTTCATTCATTGTATTATCTTTGGCTACCTGAAAATTCAAATTATTTGTTTCTCTTTTCCATGTTTAATGGGGAGAGCTCTTTTGTTTTGAATGAACATACTACAAGTTTCTTTTTTTTTTATATCCATCTTTTCTATTTCATTTGAGAGTTGCATTTTTTCCTTACGTTAAGATATATGTATATTTTGTTTTCTCTTCTCTTGTGATCTTTTTTCTTATCTTTCCTTTTCTTTCTTGCTTGCTTGCTAGATGATTTCAGTGTCCTAGTTGAAGAGCTCAGCTGGGATTGTGGAAGCCTGAGTTGACCACTTCTCGTTCTGTTCCTTGTGTGACTGATGGGCACGGAGGGCATGGTGAACAGTCTATGGGAGTTAGGAAACACACAGTCTATTCTGGGCAACTTAAGTTCTTGGAAACTTTTGCCTTTTTCTTTCTTTTTTCATGCCTTTAAACATTTTTCATGGGGTCGAACTCTTTATTTTCTGGACTGTTGGCTTTTTTTCTTATTAATAAAACCCCTAATTTGGCACAATTTAATTACATCTTAGGGAAGGAGATATTTTGATTTAACTTTACTTTAGATTTTCAACCAATACCTCATCTTTGTTACCTTTATTTTTGAAAAATAGCACAAAAGAGGATTAACAACATGCAAAAATAGTTCAGCATTCACAACTAATTGGTCTGATGGGAGGGGGATAGTGAGGCTGTGCTAGATGACACAGAGAAACTTCACCACCACATTCTGCTTTAAAATACATGCTCTTGGGAAGGAGCCGAGTCCGCCCGAAGGGGCCTGAGCGCGGCTGGACGTGGGGCTTGGCCCAGCCAGCGCCATGGCTGCCGAGGGGACAGCTGTGGCCGGAGGCGGGGCTGTTGGCGACCGGCTGGCCAAGGACGGCTTGCAGCAGTCTCAGGGCCCGGACGCGGCCCCGAACCGGCGTCGCGGCTCGTCGCGGTGGCGTGAGGCCGAGCGCCGAGCCTACCAGGGCCGCCCGGGAGTACTTGCGCGGGGCCTGGCGCCGAGTGCGGCCCCAGGAGCTGAGGGTTGACCCTGCGAGCGGAGGCCTCAGTGACCTGCTGTTCCGCTGCTCGCTGCCGGACCACCTGCCCAACGTTGGCAAGGAGCCCCGGGAGGTGCTGCTGCGGCTGTACGGGGCCATGCTGCAGGGCGTGGATTGCTTGGTCCTCGAAAGTGTGATGTTCGCCATCCTGGCAGAGCGGTCGCTGGGGCCCCAGCTCTGTGGAGTCCTTCCAGAGGGCCGGCTGGAACAGTACATCCCAAGCCGGCCACTGAAAACCTGTGAGCTTCGAGAGCCGGTGCTGTCAGCAGAAACTGCCACGAAGATGGCCTGGTTCCATGGCATGGAGATGCCGTTCACTAAGGAGCCCCACTGGCTGTTTGGGACCATAGAACGGTACCTAAAGCAGATCCAGGACCTGCGCCCCACTGGCCTCCCCCAGATGAACCTGCTGGAAACGTACAGCCTGAAGGATGAGATGGGCAACCTCAGGAAATTGCTAGACTCTACCCCATCACCAGTAGTCTTCTGTCACGACGACGTCCAGGAAGGGACCATCTTGTCGCTCTCAGAGCCAGAAGTCACCGACAGACTCATGCTGGTCGACTTCGAGGACAGTAGTTACAACTACAGGGGCTTTGACATTGGGAACCATTTCTGTGAGTGGGTTTATGATTATCCTCAGGAGGAGTGGCCTTTCTACAAAGCGCAGGCTGCAGACTACCCCACCCGGGGGCAGCAGCTCCATTTTACTCGACATTACCTGGCAGAGGTCAGGAAAGGTGAGACCATCTCCCAAAAGGAGCAGAGGCAACCGGAAGAAGATTTGCTGGTAGAGGCTAATCGATATGCTCTGGCATCCCATTTCTTTTGGGGTCTCTGGTCTATCCTCCAGGCGTCTATGTCCACCCTAGAATTTGGTTACTTGGAGTGTGCCCAGTCGCGGTTCCAGTTTTACTTCCCGCAGAAAGGACAGCTGAGCAGCTTCCTTCCACCTCTCATCTTGACTCTCTAGTCCCCAACTCCTCAGATTGCTCCTGGAGCCTCCAGGGCAGGACCTTGGAGGGAGGGGCAAAGAGCAGGAGGCTCTGGGGACTGGGCTGAGCCCTGGAATGAACCTGGGGTTGAGGATGCTGACCTCTCCCCACAGCAGGGAGATGGTAGGAGAGAGCCCCTGGGCTGTGTACCTGAAGACAGTAAACAAGCTTTCTTCTTCACACCCTGAAAAAACAAACAAACAAACAACAACAACAACAAAAAAAACATGCTCTTTCAGCAGCTTCTTCAGACCATGACAAATACGTTCTTGAAGTAGTATTGTTTTTACATTGGCACAAAAAATGATTATTGCTTCTTTTTAATTAAACAGTTAAATAACAGCAATTGAGGATATATTGGCAACAAGTATGTAAGTCAAAGGATTAGAATTTTTCATATATGATGAGTCCATTCCAGTGGATAAGATAAGTACCAAAAGGTCTGGGCAGATAATTTGGGAAAGAAAGAAAAAGCAAGAGCCTACAAATAATGAAGATTGATGTTGGGTAGGTTCAAATGTATTAATAATAAAGAAGAAAGGTATGATATCCACTTATTAAGCTAGCAAGATACCAAACTTGTAATAAAAATGAAAAAATATGGGGCGCCTGAGTGGCTTAGTCGGTTAAGCGTCTGCCTTCGGCTCAAGTCCTGATCCCGGGGTCCTGGGATCGAGCCCCGCGTGGGGCTCCTTGCTCAGCGGGGAGCCTGCTTCATCCTTTTCTTCTGTCCCTACCCCCAGTTATGTTCTCTCTCTATCAAATAAATAAAAAAAAATCCCTTAAAAATGAAAAAAATGAAATGAAATAAACAAACTGTAAACCTAACAAGTTAAAGCAGAAATAGACATTTCCTGCCACTGCCAATGAGAATGGGGAATTGTACAATTTGGGAGGAATCTAATGGCAAAATCAGTCACTTCCACCTGCTGGACACTAAAGATGGAGGAGTAAAGAACACAAACACTGTCCCTGATGTCATGGAGGCTTCTACTGGGAAGATAACAAGGTAATTCTTAAAACAGAGGAAATATAGTGCATGATAGAGGGATATAATCGAGTCTTTAAAAATGTTCATATATTTTTCACATTCAAATTAAACTTTAGGAATTTGTCTCAATATAAACCTGAAAACAAAACATAATGTTTTATGCACTAAGGACTTCCACTGAACAATTAACAAAGTGAAAAATTATGAACAACCAAAACATTCAACATTTGGAATAACTGCAAACTAAATTTTAGCATAAATATACAAAAGGATAAGATATAACCACTAAAAATAATGTATATGAAAAAGCAGTAAAATCAGGGTAACCTGCATGTTGTAATACTAATTTTTAAAAAAAGTGAAAATTTCAAATAAAATGTTATCTTTATCATTTAAAATACACATAAACTGAACAAAATAACTGAGTAAATATAAAGAATGGCCAAAGAGCAAGATAATATATCTTCATTTTTATGTATTTGCCAGGTACAACACTCTTTTTTATAATAAAATTAGAATAAAATTCTCTGAGAAACAGACTGAAGGTTCTAGAGGGGAGGGGGGTGGGGGATGGGTTAGGCCGGTGATGGGTATTAAAGAGGGCACGTTCTGCATGGAGCACTGGGTGTTATATGCAAACAATGAACCATGGAACACTACATCAAAAACAAATGATGTAATGTATGGTGATTAACATAATAAAAAAATTCAAGACATAAACACAGGCAACTTATAGGCAATTTATTTTTATTGCATCCATATCATCTGGTTTTGTTTTTTTAAAAAAAAGGTACGTATGAAAGGATGCATAATTTAAAAGATACAAATTGATTTATAGTAGAAATAATACTCCCTGGTCCATAGTCTTCCAGCCACTTAGTTTCCCTTTGCATTGGGAGGAAACACTCTACCTCCTCATCAGCTACTTATGTGTCTTAAAATGTATGTGTATAATATGTACTCCTTGGTTAAGTCTTTGAACCTGTAGATTTCAGAAATAATAGGATACAGCGCAGTGAGTAGACAAGGAATCAAGCACTCAGTTGTGTTAGTTCTGCCACCAGAGCCTTCATCAGATTTTTAAGATTCCTTCTGGTTCCAGGTTTCTTCAGTATAAATGAGGAAAACAGGCTCTTACCTGCTGGTCTCAGAATTTAGATAGATCTAATGAAATATGGACAGTGGTTCAGAGCAGGCTCTCTGGAACCACATACTTGGATTTGCTACATCCCACACATTTCCAAATACTGTGTAGTTATTTAGGATTATGTTGTTTAATTTCCACATGTTTCGCAATTTTATTTTAGATGTCATTCTGAAAAAATTCTAGGTTGATCTCTTTCTTTAAACATGTTGTTCCATCATCGTCTGGCTTGCATGATGTATGACAAGGCAGTTACTGCTGTTTTTATCTTTCTTCCTCTGAACCAAATGTCTCGTTTTATTCCTGGTTGATCTTGAGATTTTTGCCTGGAGACCTGAATTTTCAGCAACTTTTGTGATAGTCTGATGCTATTTTGCTTGTGTTTGTTTTGTTAGGCTTCCGTGTAGCTTCTTGGATCTGTGGGTTTCTTTCTTTTATCAAATCTGTAAATGTTTGTATATTCTTCAAATATTATTAATTTTCTTCTGGTTTGTACATTTTTTTCTATATTATTTCTCAAGTAGTTTATTTTTCTAACTCCATTTCTCTTTTTTCTTCCGGAATTCAATTATCATATATTAGTAATATTTTCCCACACATCACTTGGTTCTGGTTATTTTTTTCATTTTTTTTTCTCTCTCTGCCTCATTCTGCACAGTCTCTATATGTTCGTGTTCACTATTTCCTTCTGTAGTATCTGATTTGGTATTAATTTAATAAACATTTAATTTCCCATATTTTATTTTTATATATATGGGTCTCGTGATATTTTTTACATCTCTTTACCTTTTATCTCTTTATCCTTGTGATCATGTGTTTTCTCTTATATCCTGAAACATGGCTATTTTAAAACTCTTGTTTGATAATTCCTCATTTTATTACCTCAGGATTTGTTTCTATTGACTACTTTGAAAAAAAATAGTCATATTTTCCTGTTTCTTTGGATAACTAAAAACTATTGCCTGGATGCTGGACATTGTAAAATTTAATTGTTGAGTGGTAACTTTTATTGTGTTTCTTTAAAAAAGTTTTGAATAGGGGCGCCTGGGTGGCTCAGTCGGTTAAGCGTCTGCCTTCAGCTCAGGTCATGATCCCGGGGTCCGGGGATCGAGCCCCGCATCGGGCTCCCTGCTCGGCGGGAAGCCTGCTTCTCCCTCTCCCACTCCCTCTGCTTGTGTTCCCTCTCTCGCTATCTCTCTCTGTCAAATAAATAAATAAAATCTTTAAAAAACAGTTTTGAATACATTATGAAAAAAAGCTACTTGCAGATATTTCATAGGGGCGTGTGTATGCACATGTTGGTTTTTGTTTGTTTGAGTGTGAGTCTAGAGTGATCTCTCGGGCGAGTTTAGTCCCACTACCAAGACATAATGCCTCTGGGGTCCTCATTTAATGCTTCAGGTACTCAGCAAGGTGTATTTAATCTAGCAGACAAAAAAAAAATCAAATGATTCTCAGCCTTATGTGAATTTTTGCAGTGGTTCCATTTAAGATTTTAGCCAATTGTACTTTCTCTCATAGCAGCTCTTTTTCAACCTTCATTGAGTTTTATCCCATGCTTGTACAGACTGGTATTCAGATAATCAACCAAAAACTTGAGAAGACCTTCATACAGAGACCTGGAGCTCTTTCTCCCTTTCGCTTCTCTCTCTTTCTCTTTTTTTTTTTTTCTCCCTGGTATGAGGACCTATACTTTTAAGCCATCTTGGACTCCTAAACATTTGACCACTGCCTCTTTAATTTAGCAGAACTGTTGGACTCTTTTTGGATTGACCCTCTATGCACTCCTGTCTGGAAATAGCTTCCAGGCCAAAACAAAACAAAACAAAAACTGGTTTATGGTTGGAATCACTTTCCTTGATTTCTTTTTATTAGGGATCATAGTCTCACAGTGCTCATTGTCCTATGTCTAAAAACTGGTATTGTATAAGTTCTATCAAGTTCTCTGTTATTTTGTTTTGTTTTAGTGTGTGTTTGTTTTGTTTTTTGGGTTTTCTTCCCCCCTAATAGCAGAGTAAGTTCTGCAGTTCTTACATTTGCATGGGCAACTCTCACTGCCTGAACTTAAATCCTGACTTTGCTGCTTAGCAGATACATGACCTGGGACAAATTCTTTAACTTCTTGCCTCTGTTTTTTCATCTGTAAAAGGGAAAAGATAATCATACTTTACAGGATTATTGTGATGATTAAGTGAGTTAATGTTTGTAAATTGCTTAGAGAATATCTGGCCCATAGCAAGCCCTGTGGAAAATAATACTTGAAGCTTCAATGACGAGGAAACGCAGTCACTGTCGCTACCCACGTGGAACATAGCAGCCAGTGTGGAAAATGCTAGAGTGGAGAAGTACAGTGTGCTTCTAGCCATCACCGTAGGAAAGGCTTCCCTGAAGAATTGATATTTGAGGTGAAATCTCTGACAAACTGATATTTGAAGTGAAATTTGATATAACAAATTACCTTGATTCTCCCATTCTTTAAAACAGGGTATTACAAACCACTTTGTATTTTTTTTTTAAGTTCTGTATTGGATTTCAGTGGGTTATTCCCTGCAGTTTGAGAATTTGATGTAGTTTGCTAAATTATAAGATATAAAATGTTCCTGAAATGTTATATATTTCCTCAACACATTTAGATTACATGAAGAACAAAATATCTATGTCAAATGGTATTCAATGCTTTTCTTTTTTCTCTAAAAATATAAACCTGGCTGATAAATCTTGTACTTTCAATTCTATGGACATTTGCCTTACTATAGGGGCCTTTAAAAATCTCTAGTAAGGACAATTTCATATTTTTATTCCCAGTTGAAGGGTGCTTTTACATTTTGGTGGCTCACAATATTAATTCTTTTGATCTTTATAAGTCTATATACACTTCCTTGAACTTTGCAACATGGTAGTAATTATTGGTGCTTGTTCCTGACAATGTAAAAATTGAGTTGGTGATGATTCATGGCAAATTTATTCATTGTCTCCATTTCCTAGAAGTCTGAACAAATAGGTAAACGACTGGTTTAAAAACTGAATTAAGAAAATATGGTGGGCACTTGGATGACTCAGTTGGTTAAGCATCTGCCTTCAGCTCAGGTCACGGTCCCAGGGTCCTGGGATCAAGCCCCGCATCGGGCTCCCTGCTCAGTGGGGAGTCTGCTTCTCCTTCTCCCCGTGCTCATGCTCTCTCTCTCACTTGCTCACTCTCTCTCTCAAATAAATAAATAAAACTTTTAAAAAAAGAAAAAAGTATGGGATGGCATATTATTGTTCATTTTGGAGGCAGAAAATGATAATAAATGATAATAGATAAAAATCCTGTGGACTTACCAGAAGAGTGACTATATGGAATGCATGAGTATCTAGATCTATATATATATATCGGTATCTGAATATAATTTATTCATTTCTTCAAAAAAGTTCTATGTAACTTTTACCATGACTTTTATTTTGCTATTATGTTCTAAGTAAATGTCTCTGAATTCTCCAATAAGTGGAACCCAGGTAAGTTTTGAAATGCCTATGGCATCATGAAGAGAATAAAATCTTTACTCTGCCTTCTTGAAGAAGACACATTTTTTTTTTCTCTGTAGAATGACATATTTTTCTCTCCACCAAAATCTTCACAGCCCATCAGACGTTGAAACCAGCCTCATTGGTAGCAGAAGGCTTAATTCATTTTACATTGAAGTAGATATGATTTTATTCTTTCTCTAAATGAGTAAGAATACATATATTTTAATTCTATATAATTTTATATGATTGCTATAGAACAAAAGGGAGTGGTATGACTGTTTCTTCTTCCTCACAAGTAACCACTAACTTGAGGTTTTTTTATTCATCTTCCCCATGAATATTATATTTTAATTTTTGTGTTTCTATCCATAAACATAGAAAATTTTCCACCTGGCTAACTTTTATATAAATACCAACTGTACTATATGTGACAATATTTAATTTTGCTTTTTTGTTGTTCAACTTTGTTTTTAAAATTTATCCACATTCTATCTATAATTTACCATTTTCCTCTTACATATATTAAGATTACTGTTAATTTTCAGCAATATGAACAATGTTACCATAAATATTCTTCTTGAAAGACTTAGAGTTCCTCATAAATATGGAAATGTAATTGTTGGATAGCTATTGGGTTATAGATTATAAACAACTTCACTTTAGTAGAAATGACCAAATTGTCTCCAAAAGTTTGATATCAATTTATGCTGTCATGAACAGTTTGTTTCTATTTCTCAATATTGTTGATATTGCTTGATAATACAAATATTTGCCAACCTTTTGGGTAGGAAGTAAAATGTCATTACAGATTTATGCTTTTATAGATTTTTAATCTGGATACTATTGCTTGCTGTTTGTAGAAGTTGCAAATATCTATTTTCTTGTGAGGAATAACCTTGTTCTAACTTTAGCATGGTATCTTCTTTCCTTTTTTATAATAAAAATATTCACTTTTAAATTTTACTCATGATTTTTAGTTTCAGTATCTTTTTAAAAACATCCATTTTTTTACCCAAGATCACAGATATTGTCCCACATTTTCTTCTAAAATTTTTGTCATGTCACATATCACATTTGGATCTTTGATCTACTTGGAATTGGTTTCACTTTTAGGGTACTTATAAGAATCTGGTTTTACTTCATTTTTCTCAGTGTAACTGAATATGGAAAGTAATTGTTTCTTTAACTTTCAATGCCATCTCTATTTTGTCATGTTTCCATAAATGTTCTTTCTGTTCTGGTGCTCATTTGCTTATCCTTATGCTGATACCACCCTGAAATAATTACCACTGCATTTTAATGTCTTTTTTTTTTTTTTAAGAGAGGGCAGTTGGGGAGGGGCAGAGGGAGAGGGAGAAGAGAATCTTAAGCATGCTCCATGCTCAGCATGGAGCCCAACATTGGCTGGATCCCATGACCCTGAGATCATGACCTGAGCCAAAACCAAGAGTTGGACGCTTAACTGACTGAGCCACCCAGGCACCCCTACTCTCAATATCATTTTAAGATCAACTTGATGTAATTTTATATTACGTTGGTGAGACTGATATATATATATATATATATTTACCATCTTAGTCCTTATGCTCTTTAATGTAGTATATCTGTACCCTTATTCAGGTCTTATTCATTGCCTTCAGTAGGGTTTTGGAATATTTACATAAAGATATTGCCAATTTGTGTTAGATTTATTCCTAGGCATATTATAATATTGGCTTTTATGATGAATAGGGTGTTTTTCCAATATATTTTCTTTTTTTTTTTTAGATTCTAGTGGTATATAGAAATGTTACTAATTCCTATATATATTGATCTTCTACCTAGCAGTACATTCTATAATTTCTAATCGTTTGTCTATTTGATTAAGTATTTTATTATTTTTGTAGAGAATTATTTGATTATTTGACTTTTCCATATAGAACATTTCATTCATTTGTGTGTATAATCGTATCACCTGCAAAAAAATTTGTTCTTTCCCTTTCCAATAATTATGATATTTTTTGCCCTCATTTTATTACATAGGCTAGTAGCTCCTGTACAATGTTGGATAGAGGAAATAGTTTTTTTTGAATTAAGTAAGTAAACTTCTAAAGAAATTTCCTTTGTTTCCAAGTTAGCTAAGTGTATTTTGCATCTTTTGAAAGAGTGGATGCTTTTTTCCCTCATTTACATTTTTTTAATGTGGAGTATTTCTTTTTAAATATTTTTTCTAATGTTGAACCATGCTTATGTTCCTGAGATATCATCTACTTGACCACAGTATATTTTTAATGTACTGCTGAATTATATTTTCTAGTACTTTAAGTGTGATTTTCATTAATTTAGCTCTAAAATGAGGCTTACCTATGAGTTTATCTTAAATTGTTTTTTCCCGGTTTTAACAGAAAGGTTGTTTTAGCCTCATAATATAAGTTCTGTATCTTCAATGTTTCTCTATCCCTTATTCTTCAGATATAGGGATTATGGTTTCTTTAAGTTGAGGCAAAGTTCGATGATACGGTTTTTGATGGGATAGGATTTTAATCGTTAACTAATCTTAAAAGTATTTTTACCCCCTTTTTTGGCTTTCTATTCTTAATCAATTAGAGAAGTTAACGTTTTCTAGAAAGTTTCTTGCTAACAGAAGCTTTCAAGTTTATCAGCCCTTGCATTCCTATCTTCTTATAGTTGAAAAATATCTATTGTTTATAGTAGTATATTCTTATATAAATTGTTTTCTTCCCTGTTTTCTTGCTCAGTCTTTCTAGAAGTTTGCTATTTTATCAGCAATTCTAAAGATCCAAAGTTTACTTCTTGTTCCTTTTTAAATTTTGTCTTATTTTTACAATATCCTTCTTTTGGTATTCTTGGATTTACTCTACAGGGCTTTTCCTAATATCCTGAGTTGAATATTTAACCCCCTTAATTAAAAAAAATTAAATTTACCTCCTAAGTGAAGCTTTGACTGCACCTACACACTTTGTTATATAGGATTTTACACTGTACTTCAGTCACTATTTCTTACAGTTTCAATTTTGACATTTTCCTTATGCCATCAATTTGAGTACTTTAGTTTCTAAAAGTAGTATAGTTATTTTATTAATTGTTTTTTCTTAATATCCTTTCTGACTTCTAATGCCATAATTGCACTTAGATCAGAGAATGGGATCTGTGTTATAGCAATTCTACTAAATGTGTTGACCCTTCTGTAGTGACTTGGATTGTCATTTTTTTGTAACTGTTTCATGTTTTCAGGGAGAGAAAACACATTCTCATCTTTTGGTATAAGAATTGATAGCTACCAAGTAGATCATATTTGTAAATTTTAATTTCAATTTTTCTGTGCTACACTAATATTTTTTTAAAGATTTTATTTATTTACTTGAGAGAGAGAGAGAATGAGAGATAGAAAGCACGAGAGAGAAGAGGGTCAGAGGGAGAAGTAGACTCCCTGCTGAGCAGGGAGCCCGATGTGGGACTCGATTCCGGGACTCCAGGATCATGACCTGAGCCGAAGGCAGTCGCTTAACCAACTGAGCCACCCAGGCGCCCCACTACACTAATATTTTTGTTTGATTTATTTATAGATATAGATAGATATCACAAGGAGAGTTTGACATGCTATTATAATGGCAAGTTGTATTAGCTTTTGCTTTATGTAATTTAAGACTTTATTAAGTGTAAAAACTCATTTGTAATTAACATCATTCAGTGATGATGTACACTGTACACCAAGGGAATTTAACAGTGGAGGAGATAATAAGATGTCTATTTACTTACATTTTATGCGCTCCTTCATAATTAAAAGAAATAATATTTATGTTTATGTATTAGTGAGATTGATTTTTTGCACGTCCTTATAAATTAAGTCTAAAAGCATTTCTAAAAGATGAATTATAGGAATGTTTTGGATAATAGTGGCATTACTGTTATGCTTTCTTATAATCATAATTGTGAAGGGAAACATCTCATTATTTTATCACTATGTAGCCTGTGTGTACTCAGATATAATGCAATGCCCATTAGAGGAGATTGATCTACTTATCATCTATCTCTCTATCATCTACTTTAGAGACTGAAGAACTATCATTTAAAAGCAAACCATTAATTTTTATTCTCTGGATGTGGGTTGGCAATTAACATTTTACAGTGCCCCTGAGTTTTTGGGGAAGACTCTGCCTCCAATTGTTCATTTAAATATTGAACACTACATCAAAAACTAATGATGTACTGTATGTTGACTCATTGAATAAAAAATGCTAAAAAAAACAAAATACATGAAAAAAATAAATATGGTTTGAACACCCATCCAATTTTCCCAAGGAAGAGAGTAAGAGTATATGTGGAAAGAGTGAAACAAAGGGGGAGAGAAAGAGAGAGAGAGAGCGAGCACAAGAGCCTTATTAGTGAGAGGTGTCTGTGAATGGAGGTAGTTATCTACATGATTATCAAATTTTCATAGGAATGTGCAGTCAAAATTGTTTTAAAAGTATATTGGAAGGACTCAGAAAGGCTTTGGTTGGAAAGAGTCACAATGACTAAGACACAGGTACTGAAGGTGGGAGGAGGGGATTTGGAAGTGATTTTAATGAGTTGGATAAACTACTCCTTAAAAGGTTTTATTCGGATAACTGATGAGAACTTTGTAATTGAGCACAGTAGCTTGGAAGGCCCATCGCCTGAAGTTTCTGGCATTCATTTCTTTGGAATGGATAAGTGCTTCTGGGACTTTTTTTAACATAAGGGAGAAGGCAGAGAGATAGAGGCTCCAAGACTCTCCTTCCTACTAATATGGCAATTTGAGATGAGGGAGTCTTCATAATCTAATTTTATGAGTAGAGTCAGATGGTGGATGTTATTGGGGCCAGGTAAACTCTTTACTCACATCTGCCATGACTGCTGGCTGATAATTTGCATCTGTCCTCTTCTCTAGACAACTGCCATTATCCCAAAGAGATCCATCTCACCTGCTAACGCTTCACCCCCACACTAGCGCCTGGAGACAACCTTGGCCAATAACTGATTGCCATGGGGGATGAAAGGCCAGCCCTCTTGGTTTAGTTTCTTAGGGGGTTTCAAGCTGGAGTCAGGTGTAAGCTGACACTGCATCCTTGGTTAGCTTCTGTCCTTTGACTTACACTTACCGTATGTCTCTCATACCCCTTCTCAGGGATCTCTGCTCACTTGTATAAGAATATTATAATATAGGTTTTGTCTGTTTTTCAATGCTGTCTTCACACAGTTTTGAGGCCCTGAATAGAGGCCAATCAGTTCCCCTTCTTGAGTGACTGATTAAACCCACACACCAACCACCTCTTCCATCAAGATCTCATATTCCCGGCCACAGTATGCTACCACCCTAATGTCCCCAGGGCCAGGTACCAAACAACTGGGGACTGCTGCCCCTATGTCCTAGATCCAGGTGAAATTACACAGTCATACAAATAAGCCAACCTGAAGTCTTTTTGCCCTGCCTTGCCCTTCCCTTCCTAAAGAAACTACAATAAACACTCTTGCCCAGATCCCCTTCTCTCCCTCTGCCTCAGGACCAACCCTGGTGCTCCCCCTGAGCAGCCAGCCAGCAGCTGTGTTCTCCCCAGGGAATTGTAAGTAAAACAAAAATGTGAAACTCTTCCCAGTTTTTCTCTCCTGATCTGCATCTAGCCTCATCATGCCCCACACAAGGTTAATATGCTTAAAACAAACCCCATCTCAGGTTCTTCTAGGAAATCTGCCTAAGTTAGGTGGTGAAGTCTGGGAATATCAAGATTTCACATACATTTTAGAGAAAACCGAGGGCCTCGGGAATCATGGAATGCAGTGTTTTTCAATGTGGGCCATACATATGAATTATATATTAGTGTAACAGTTATCTGTTTTAAAATGTACATGTCCATTCCTGACTCCCAGAGACTCAGGTTCGGTGAACCTGTGATGAACGACAAGCATCTGTATTTTTTAAAAAATCTCTACAATGTCATGATATGGAGCCATGATTAAAGACCACTGACTGAATCCCTCTTCTCTCATTTTATAGTTGATATATCCATTTATATATTCACTATATGGATACAGAGGCAAGCAAACTATGAGCCTATTGTTATTTTTATTACCCTTAAAATTCCTTTTCATCTTTTTCATTATTTTTCTCCTTTATCTTGATGAAATTTCAGTTCTTTCACACAATCACTTGTCTACTCAAAAGTTTCTCCTTTATTAACAAGGTACATTATTGCTATGTAATTTGCAAGATAGTGCAGAATATAGAGAAAAAGTATGAAAAGGACAAATATCTAGACAGCAATTATTATAGAGCAACAAGCACACAACTTCCTTCCTTCCTTCCCTCCTTTCCAATTATCCTTTAGCCTCTTAGGACCAATTGAAGATATTTGGCCATGAGGTTTATGCAGCTAACTTGCCTTGATGTGTCTGTGTGTATAATTTATACTCAAGTATCTATAATCTTGATGGAACTTCCCTACTTTAGAAACACCTGTCCTTGGATTATAATGAAACAACATAAAGGCTAAATAATAAAGCCCTGGGGGAACCAAGACATGTAAAGCCCAGAATTTTAAATAAGTAAGGTTTACTGAACATTAAACACAAATATATTGAACTGTCCATGGAGAATACTTTATCCTTGGTTGCACTAAAGGTAAATATTAACACAATGTTAACAACACAAATAAGAAGCAAATATACATTCTTAGTATGCAAAACAACAATCTTATTTGGCTTATAGCTTTGATATTGTAATGCTAGTGTTCACTGACATTTAATTTTTGGTACAATATTGTCCCTGCTGCTGCCTGCCTTTACACTATATAACACAAACTATTGTCAAAAGTGACTTTGAGAAGCCTTTAGGGGCACTCATTAAATTTATAGCATTTATAGAAAATGCAGCCTGGTGACTACAGAATAAATATAACTTACTTTAAGTTTCTTTAGACAGAACAACATTGTGAGACCGTGAAACTTTCTTATTCTCCACTCCCATGTATATTCCCCCAAAATGTTTTTTTTTTTTTTGTCCTCCTTCCCATTTCCCACCAAAGTTCTCTCTAAGGGAACTCCCTACCAATTATTCTTTTTAAAGCCATATTTACTAAAATATAGCTTACTAATTCCAAAACAAATTCCAAATAAATTATTTTTAATAATATTTAATGATATATAAAAGAATGATATATACATAAGAATATATATACTTTTTGGGCTCCCGGGTGGCTCAGTCAGTTAAGCGTCTGCCTTTGGCTCAGGACATGATCCCAGGGTCCTGGGATGGAGTCCCACGTCGGGCTCCCTGCTCAGTGGGGAGCCTGCTTCTCCCTCTGCCTGCCACTCTCCATGCTTGTGCTGTCCCTCTCTCTGACAAATAAATACATAAAATATTAAAAAAAGAATATATATACTATTATCTATATCTAATATATACAACTATCACATATATGTATACGTATATATAACTCCTATTATGTGTCTATGTGTGTGCGTATGATATCCCATAGGAAACTTGTAATATCGTATTGGTTCTGTTTCCCTAAAAACCTGAAGTAATACAGTAGCCCGTGCTGTTTTTCTAACAGTATATTCACCCATTTCTTTCTGAACAAATTTATTTACTTAATAAAATGTTAAACCCTTTACACGTCTCATGATGCAATTATTTTTCTTATACTGTGTGGTTTGATTTTTGTTTTCCAATACTTGAAGTTTTTACATTTTTATTAAGCACTTTATTTCTTGTGGGTTTGTTCCTATAAAGCTCTTCCCTGCACAAGATCAGATATATTTCCCCATATATATTCTTCTAACTATAGTTTTATTTGTTATATTTAATTTGCTAATCCATGTGGAATTTATTTTGGTACATGGAGTAAGATTAAGAGCTACAGGTTTCTTACATAGTTTATCAACCATTTCAGCACCATTATAAAAAAAACAAACAAACAAACAACTGATCTGAAATGTCTGCTTTAGCTAGGGTTGCCAGATTTGGCAAAAAGGAATATAGGATGCCCTATTAAATTTGAATTTCATATACAAATATTTTTGGAATAAGCATGCCCTGTGTAATAACTGAGTCATATTTAATACAAAAATTGTTATTTATTTGAAATTTATATTTAGCTGGATATCTTGTATTTTATCTAACAACCTTAACTTTAGCTGTTATTAAATTTTTTCTGTGCTTTCTATGCCTTCGAATAAGTCTCAAATCACAAGAAGGAAGACTGCTGATAATGGAGCTAATACAGTGAAAGTCATTAGAGATAAGAGAGCCCAAATCTTAGACATATCATTTCAGCTTCACCTGGACTATTGAGTCACATGGGCTGTGAATTCTTATTACTATTTTCAAAAAGTCTAAGATGGTTTTTCAGTATTTGGAACTGTAAATATTTTATTTATTTATTTTTTTTAAAGATTTTATTTATTTGATGAGAGAAAGAGACAGCGAGAGAGGGAACACAAGCAGGGGGAGTGGGAGAGGGAGAAGCAGGCTTCACGTGGAGCAGGGAGCCCGAGGCGGGGCTCTCTGAGCCGAAGGCAGACGCTTAACGACTGAGCCACCCAAGCGCCCTGGAACTGTAAATAAACATTTTAACTGACACAGAATAGATTGTGTTCTTATAACTAAAATTAATGTACATTTTTGCTTACTTGGGAAGATATAGTTGAATTATTTTATAAAATAATCACTTTAATACCTCTGACATAAAGCTAATTTTGAATATTTTTTGGATTTACATTAAGCACAGAACTGCCAGTATAAATTAAGAATGGGATTGCCAGAATCAGAGAAAGCAACAGAAAAGTGGAAACTTTAATATGACATTAAACTTTTGATACTTTGGTCACTCACCTCCATAGAATAAGGTAGGATAATATGCACAAAGTCTGATGTAGAGAACCACCATTTTTCAGCATAACTATACTTCATTATAGTCTTAACCATTTTACTGTGACTCTTCTCCCCTATGGGAGTAGTTAATATTTTAAAACATAGCAATGAAGATATTGCTGGCATAGATAGGGCTCATCTTGAGGGGAAAAAAGGTAGTTCAGGGAGGGTAACATTAACCATTATATATGTGTCAACTGCTCCTTTGACCACCTTCCCTAAAAGTGGATTCACCAACGCTGCAGGATAAACTGAACTGACTTTAACAATATTAGAGATTAGAAAGGTCTGGGTAGGAAAATGTGAGTTTCTAAAGGTGATAAAAAGAGTGTTCCTTGAGAGGAAGTTGTAATTTCAATGCAAGGAGAATTTTCTCAACATTATTAGGAAGAGGAATTTTAGCATGTAATGGTAACATATAATAACATAATTTTGAATGGAATTCCAAGTAGTTTTGGTCTTTCATGTTATCAGAATGCAGTGGAAACCGATGTGTAATGCATGCATGAGGGTTGAATGCTTCAAAGAAATCTCCATTATTGGTAATTACGATAATTACAACTGATAACTTTTTAACAAGAGTGGTCCTATTTTGTCAAGCTACCATTTCTTACCAAGTGGTATTCATATTCAGTCTCAATATATTACAACTGGTTTGTAATTAGCATGATGCATAATTTAGAATTGTGTCAGATTATATTTTCAAATGACTGCTATAAGAATATCTGCCATCCAACCTGTTCTTTTACCTTGCCACTAACTCACCAAAAGATGAAGTCTATTTCTTTACTCCCTTGAATCTGTTTAGACCCTACAACTACGTTGATCCAAAGGATAATGTGTGACTTCTGAAGATAGGTCATAAGAGGTCAAATCCTTTTATCTTCTCTCTGGGCCTCTTGGAATGTTCACTGTTAGGAAATTCCCTCTTGGAACATATTCTCCATGCTGTGAGAAGAAGCCTAAGCCATACAGAGAGGCCATCTGTGGGCACTCTCACGGACAACGCCATGTGAGTTCTGAGATGATAGCCAGCTCCTCTACTAGTAATGTGACTGAGCCTTCTTGGATATTGTCCGGGCTTGCGATGACTGTAGCCCTGACGACCAACTGTCTGCATATGTATAAAAGAAACTCAAATGAGAGCTACACAGAACTACCCAGTCAACCCAGAAAACTATGAGAGATGATAATAATAAATTGGTTTAAGTTAATAAATTTTGGGATGGCTTATTAGTCACAATAGATAGCTAAAATAGATGGTCAGAATAATTTGAAAAGTAGTCCAGGCAGAATCCATAACTGACTCACCCTTTCAGATGCTACCTTCCTCCACTCCCCAAACATGGCATTGTCATTAAAGAATTGTGGTAAACATTTTCATATGATTTCTGGTTTATTATTATTATTTTTAAAGATTTTATTTATTTGAGAGAGAGAGAGCACGAATGGGGTGAGAGGCAGAGGGAGAAGCAGACTCCCCGCTGAGCAGGGAGCCTGATGTGGGGCTCTATCCCAGGACTCCGGGATCGTGACTTGAACCAAAGGCAGATGCTTAACCAACTGAGCCACCCAGATGCGCCTCCCCCATTATGTTTTAATCACCTCTTTCAATATCACTGGAATTAATGACTTAATTTCGGATTTTCAAATGCAAGGAACCAACTCTATGAAGTACTGTACCCTTTCCTAGTTGTTTATTTTCTACTGTTGCAGTGATACCCAAGGGTAAGGAAATCTTGGTCTTCCCAGCAATGTGACAGTGCTGCTTTATTTTGTTGTACTCCTAGCTTAGATTAGGAAAAACAAAACTCCCGTGAGGCACTTGGGGAGAGGCGTGTAGTGGACAATCTAGGGAACACTTCTCAGAGGTTAGTCTGGCTTCTCTCTCCCTGTCCTGAAACTAGGAGACACAGAAATTAACTTTTTTCCTCTGTAGACTTCCCAAAGCACATTTGGTAGCCATTTTGCAGTGGGAAGGTTAAATATGCAAAATCTTTTAACAGCACAAAAAGTTTAGAGTTCATTGTAAAGCAGCTATGTGAATAGCCTACCCCACTCTACTAGAAGTCCTTTTAATGTGGCATGATTGTAAATGAGAAAAATGAAATGAAATAATGCAAGTAACTCTTTGATCACAACGTGAGAATGCTTCACTTGTAGTAATGTCTCTGAACTGAGAAAAAATGTTTAACTGAATTATTTGTTAAAATCAAAAGCTTTTTTTATACTTGTATTTTTTAATGGATGGTCAATAGCAATTAATGTGCAATATTCACTAATAACATGGTCAAGGTCCATCAAGTTATAAAAACTATTTAGAATTCAAGATTATTTTGTGATATCCAAGGAATCAATTAATGGAGAATGTGCAGAGAAACGGTATTCCAACAAGGTAGGTCTTGCATTGACACCTACATTCTTTCTACTAAATTATAGAACTCTGGGTGATTGTTTTATTTTAAAATAATGACCTAGTTAAATAAAGGTTCTTTGCAGATAGCTTAAAATGTCCTTAAAATTCATGGAATTTTAAGGTTGGATAACTATATGACTGGTTGGATTTTTTTTTTCTTGTCATGAAGATGGTAAAAAGTCTCAACTAGCTAAAGACTACAAGTAATTGGCATTTTTGAAATAGTAGGATTAAATTAAAATATGTGTAATACATGTTTCCTAATTTCATCTTAAAAAAACTACTGACTATGTATTAATTTATACTCACTTTTGGTTCTAGAAAGTGTTTTTCAAACTTTCATCTGTGGCAGCTCTGAAGATCCTATTTATACTTTTGTGAAGCTATCTGTCTTTGTAATTATTGCTGTCAAATGCTGTATTGCTTCTTTCACCTGAGGAAAGCACCTTAAGGTACCACTAAAACTATTTCCTGAAATCTAGAAAGCGGAGTGAACCACCAGTACAACATGCAAACAGCAATAATAAGGACAATAGGCTAAGTATTGTTACTGTTGGTGAAAAAAAAAAAAAAAGCCAACCTCCTTAGAAGGGAAGAATGGTATTTATTAATGTGAAAGGATTCTAACTTTTTTCCTTCTGCTTCAGGTGTTCAAATTATTTTATTTTGTTCATATGGTTTGCTATATAAAATGATTCATGGACTTAGTGGTTATTTGATTGACATATGTAAAAGATCATTCCATTATGCAAGCTAATTCTTCTTAGTAGAATATGTTTTTAAAAATCCATTCTATACTGCATTGTAAATGGCAATAAAACTGACAATAAAATTATGTGCATGTCAGATCTGGTCCCTTGTTGCTTGACAGGAACACACTGGCTGACAGAAGTATCAAAAGTCTTACTCAAAATCCCATTTTTCATTTTTAATTACTCATGAGGATGAAATTACGAGGATATGTCTTATATGAATTTAATCTTTCCCTTTTTCTAAGGATTTTATAATAAAGTATAAAATTAAGGTGAGTTGACTTATATCTGTCTTCAGAAGATATTTGGCATTAATGGAAATAATTACTCTATTCCTTTCCAGAGTGTCTGGATAAACTGTGAAATGAGTATAATTTGTCACAATGTTATTTTTTTTTCAGAAATGAGACAAAGAAGCACTATAATGCATTTGCTTTCCATTATGCTATTTCCTTCAGACATTTGCCACATTATGAGCTCCTACAGGGAAATCATTATCTCTCTTGTAAGAAAAAAAAAATGAGGCAAGTCACTATTTCATTACCTATATTTCAAAAAGTTAAATGATTTAAAATGTCTGCCCTGGGAGATCACTGTATTTGCTTGCCTGTGCTTCCACAAGCACTATTATCCTTAGCTATAAATCATTTTTGAAATGCCAAAATCAGGCAGAGTAATATTTACCAGATTTAACCTTGTTCATTTTAATGGTTAAAATGAATCCATTGACTATGTGCAAAGGAGATGAAAATGCCCGTTCAGAAAAATAAAATAAGTAGGTCTCATCTAGAGATTCATGTGTACAATTAATTTTATTTATGCATATGAATTCTAATGGCTAAAATGTTATGTTTATGTATGATAAGCACTGAATAAATATACAAACAACAGAAATATATGTGCAATGATGGCACATTAAACAAGGTCTGCTTGAACATGAGAGCTAATTCGCCACGATCTAGTGGACTTTGGAGCAAAGCAAAACCACAGTTCCAACCTTGTGTCTGGCACTGTGACCATGAGCAACTTTTATTTTTATCGTCAGTGTCATGAATTCTATGCTCTGCTACCCAGATCTCTATTTTGGGACTGAAGTATTTTTGCCCAGCAGCTCAAAGGTTGTCCTGAAACTGACCTCTGCAAGTCTTTCCTGGATTTATTCTCATCTGAAGAGAGCTGCCTTGCCCAAGTCCACACCCTTCTCCAGAGACAGACCACCAAAGAGGAAGGAGACAAAATGTCTGGTAGGTCCCTTTGGATTCTGAAACTCAGATATTTCATACCAGGTAGTAATAATATGACCCACACACTGGGTGATTAAATGCTGTCAAGATTGGATAGAGTCCAGAGCATAGAAAGTCCAGGCTAAGGTACAAGTATATCCTGGGTCAGAAGTCTGAATTATTAGATCTATCAAAAGTGGGAAAGGATACTGTGTGGCATTTCTGGGAAGACCCAATGGGAAAAATCAAAATACATTCCCAAGATTTTGGAGCAAGGCCATGCCATCTTCAGGAGAATATTACACACCGGCTAACAGAAGAAGCCGAAACTTGGTTCACAGATGTGTTGGCTCAAGATAGTCCTGGTTGCGGATGGTCTTGAAAGACAGTGGAGAGGAGAAATCCTCTTAGCAGAGTTTTGGGTGGTGTATCAGTTATTTGTGTTGTGTAGAAGTTTCCTTTGTTTAAAATATATAGCAACTCATGTGCAGTGGTGAGAAGCTAAAACATTTGATCGGGAACAAGATGGAATACTTGGTTGGGAAAAGTGGGTCGATGGATCTATGTGGACAAAAGTTTGAATATTATTGTTATTGTGTGGTAATGCCCACCAGAGAACATCCAGTAAGGAAGCATTACTAAATTATGTAGACAGAATTACCTGGACAGATGATATGTGCCAGCCTGCCTTTGGCTACCCCAGTGTTGACATAGGAGCACATGATTGGAAAGCCCAGGTCGCAGCAATGGAGGGTACACATGGACCTGATAGAAGGGGCTCCTGTTCATCAAGCCTAACTTATTTACTGCTGCTGTTGAATGTCCAGTATGCCAGCAAGAGGTTAACTACTAGGCTTCCAATAGAGAGCCAGCCCTCAAGATACTTGACACTGACTACAGTGCACCTCTTCCACTCTGAGACAGCAATTTATACTCACAGGAATTGTCATATTCTGAACATGGGTTCACTTTCCCTGCCAGCAGGACTTTAGTTGGCATGATTATGCAAGGGCTTGAAGAATTCTTGATTCCAATAATCACGAATCCATGTAAGACCAAAGGACTGACTTCGTAACAGGAAAGTCAAGGGATGGATGTATGGTTCCTAACACATAGTGCACTATTCAGAAGCAGGTGACCTAATAGAGTGATAGAACAGCCTAATGAAGGTGTGGCTAATGCACAAGAGGCATCCCCCTTCAGGCTAAGGATACTCATTAAATTAGTGACCATAGTATGGTGCTCTGTCCTCCCAGGTCAAATACTTAAGTCTTGGAATCTAGACATAGAAGTAGCTTCATATACCAACACTCCCAGTAACCCATTTAGTGATCTTATGCTTTTTTTCTCTGTAACTCTGAGCTTTGTGGGTTTTAGAAGTTCTGATTCCCAAATAAGGAATGCTGCCACAGAGAAGGTCACAGCAATGATACCAAACTGCAGCCGGAAATCAGGATGTTTAGACTCTGCTTGCTAAAAGAACAAATAAGAAGAATCATCTTCCTGGGGTGAGGTTAGGGAGGACAATTGGCCCTGATCATCATAAGGAGGTATGGCTACTATTGTATACTGTGGGTACCTTTAGCATCCATGTGATCCACTTGGGCATCCTTAGGACTCATTTGTCCAATTTTGGATGGTAAATGGACAAATGAAGAAGCTGTAGCCTGAGAAAGCCATAAGAACCCAAAATTTAGACTTCTCAGGGATGAAGATCTGGGTAACCTCACCCAGATAAGATGCTTAGACCAACAAAGGTTGTAGCCAAGGGTGAGAAGAATCTGGAATGAACAGTGGAGGAGGGAGATAATGTGTATCAACCACAGCCTTGTAAACAGCTATAGCAACACAGGATTTTTTTTTTTTTTTGGTTCCATTAACCTTCCTCTCATCAGTTTCTCCCAGGAAAAGGAATCCAGCAGAATCCTGATTGTATAAATTATAGACTCTATAGGAAGCAAGTGAATCCTAGCAATGCATGGGATGCTATTCTGTAACAACTGGATTCATTTTAAAGCTTAAGTATTAAATTCCCTAACTCCTGAGAAGTTTGCCAACTGAGAGATATCAGCTGTCAGCTCTCTCCAAGAATAACCCTTAGCTGTAAAGAGCCCCTTTACCTGCTCTAGGTCATATCACTTCTTGCAAGGGTGGCCAACATCCAATGACTGGTCAATGCAATGACATAAGAACCCAAACCCTTTATGTCAACTCAGGACACCTCTGAATGGCTCTTCCAGCTATGGGAGTCTCCTGCTGTCAACCAAGGCTATGCTACTGTCTAACTCCTCTGCCTGCCCATCTACTTTTGTCCCTTCAATACAATTATTGACCCTAAGAGCATTCCTTAATACAATTCCTGTGTGCTAATCCATGTTACTGCCAACCATTGACACTCAATTTACTAATCCATATATGTGGATGATCATGTCTATATTTAGGTTACGAAGACTGGATAAATTTATGGTTATAAAGGAACACAACCAACTCTTAATAAAAATTATTTCCCCTCTCTGTTGTTTTGCTACTGAATACAACTAAACAAACATAGAAGTCATGTGAACAATTTCCTATGCTAACCATACCTTTTCCAAAAGTAGAAGAGTAGAAACATCATGGCACTATGGAATCACAGCTGTGGGCTCTGCTGGGGCCTCAGTCATGAAGTTACTTTTTAACAGATTTACTTGAGTTTGCTCAGCCAATTCAAACTATTTACTCCAATTCTTTTGTGATTTACCTTCTTTTTTTTTGTCCTGTTCTTTCTAAGACTTTATTATTTTTATTTATATTTGTAGTCTGAATTACATGTTATACTTCTCCATATATGTAAAGTAACATATTTAAAAAAAATAAATGACTTTTTTTTCCCACAAAGCCACTCATGGGGTAAGAATATGAACACAAATAACAATATGAACTGGGTTTTGACTTGATTAAAATTGAGGTGTTGATATCTGAAACTATAAAAGTTAGGCTGGTTCACTTTGGTTTATTATCAGATTATTTTTATAGAATAAATAAATGCTTCTGAAGATATTTAATGGCAAACTTATTATTTAAAAAATTAGAAATATAAAAATAAGTGTTACTTTATTTTGAATTCACCATGCACAGTTTTGATTGTACCCTCTCTGTGAAAGTAATCTGGTTCATTTGGAAATAAATTTTCTAAGAAATTTCCTGTGTACTTAAGAAAGTCAGTTCAGGCTGAAGGTCAGGATTTGGGATTTTCAGTCCAAATGTTCCTAACCTCACTTCCTCTAATATGCTAAAACCAAGGTTGAGGTCAACAAGTAGTTTTTAAAAATAGCAAGTGATATTCAATTTTCTACTTGGTAGATTAAATTGAAAAATACATCAAGTTGAAGAAATAAGTCTTTTTATGAAGAGGCCAGATTAATCAAATAAATCAAGAAGTTGTTGTCAGATTTAAAACAAAAAAATCCAAGACCACGAAAAAGGACAGAAGACCACATGATAATGTAGAAAAGAATATAGGATATTAAACATGGAAGTCTTGGCTTTAAGCACTTGTCTGCTCTGTGCTATGTTAACTTTGTTCTTGATAAATCTTTTATGTCTTAAAGGCACCCCCATTAAAACCAAAATTATGCTAATATGTCCACAAACTAACTCTGCTCATGAGCCAATCACCAAAAATTTCCTTACCTGTAAAATAAAAAAAATTGAATGAATATTCTTTTAGTCCAATGTTTTAGAAATCTAGTATTTATCTTTCTTAACATACAGGTTTGATTTAAAGATTAGATAAATAATGAATGTAAAGTGATTTATAAATGGTAAATACTATGCAAAGTTAAGTTATTGATAAACATGTAAACTGTTTTTTTCCTACAATTAAATATAATAGTAAAAGCACAGTAATCCAATTCTATAGATAACTGCTATATAAAATATCAATTGTAGGGGCTCCTGGGTGGCTCAGTCATTAAGCGTCTGCCTTCGGCTCGGGTCGTGTTCCCAGGGTCCTGGGATCGAGCTCCGCATCGGGCTCCCTGCTCCGCGGGAAGCCTGCTTCTCCCTCTCCCACTCCCCCTGCTTGTGTTCCCTCTCTCACTATGTCTCTCTCTGTCAAAGAAATAAATAAAATCTTTTAAAAAAATCAATTGTAGTGTTCTTAAAAACCAACAATCCATGATAATATAAAATGTTAAGTGCCATATAAGAAACAAAAATTTAAAAAGTTAAATAGATCATACCTATCTGTGTCTTTGCTGTAAGAATAAAGGGAGCACTTGTTCACATGATGTTGATTCCAGGCTGGAGGCCGATAGTACAAATAAGAGAAAAAACAATGCAAAACGGAACAAAACAAAACAAAATCCTGTACTTGGAGGGAAGTTCACTTCAACGAACTAAGCATCAGAGACTCTCCCTGGTAATTTCAGTACTGAGAATGGATTCACTTAAAATTCTGAAGCTTACTAGGTTCTAGCTTCTAGAAACTCACTAGGTTCTCTATTTGTTTTGTTCATTGCTTTCTAAATAAATGAATCATTTTTAAAAAAAACTCACTTGAATGCTATTTTATAAGGTCAACTTTACCTCACAGAGACTGTCCTTAAAGATGGAGGATTTTTCCCCCTTTCTTCGACTCATATATATTCCTCAGAATATATATACCCCTTGCACAATGTGAAATTTTTAATAAGAATACCAAATTTCTCGGGAATCATTTTAAAACTGGTATATTTGTTTTCATTTATTTTCTAAATAGTTATTATGAATCTTAGATTTGAGAAGCCTCAACACAACTGATTCACACTAACAATTTTTTCTCAAAAAAAGACTCTAAATGAAGAAAGTAGGAATTCATATCAGTAATCGTATGATTACCTAAGACTTTCAGCTTCCCATAATTTTTTTTTTTCAGTATTGTTAGTTACCATTCTCTTTTGATGGACTTTGCTTGCCTCCTGTTGTGTTTTCCTCTATAAAGGAGACAAAGGGAGAGGTGCCTGGGTGGCTCAGTCAGTTAGGCATACCACTCTTGATTTCGGCTCAGGTCATGATCTCAGGGTTGTGGGACCAAGCCCAGCACTGGGCTCTGTACTCAGTACAGAGTCTGCTTGTCCCTCTCCCTCTGCTCCTTCCCCCACTCTCTCTCTTTCTCTCAAATAAATAAATAAATAAATAAAATCGTTAAAGAAAAAAAGAGACAAAGAGAATCTGTAAATTCACATGTAGATGTTGTTAGTGTCCTCCTCTTAGGAGTAAGTATCTAAAAATAGAATAAGATAAGGGCAAAGTTTAATGTCAAATAATGTCTGACGATGACACGATGGAGTCTCTCACTCTGCTCGTATTCTGCATTCCCATCAGCAAGGCAGGCAATTGCTTAAGGCTGACCAGGTTTTCAAAAGAAGAAATGAACAGGATTCAAATTAAAAGGACATAATTCTACTGTAACCAACCCAGATAGAATGCCTTGCTAAGTGTCAAATTTATTGATGGCCCAAACTTAATAAAGTTCTCTTATTCTTCTCAATTCATAAGAAGTTTAGCTTTAGAAGGAAGGCAATATATGTTCATGAAAAATGAATTATAATAAAGTGAACACATATTTTCAAATGCTAAATATTAAGCCTAATAAATTAAAAATGTCTTCTGTCTTATATTAGTTGATGAATTTTTAGCAGTCTAAGATGGCAGAGTTTATATCTGTTAATTTCCTGCAACTTGTCATCTTTTTTATAATATACAAAATTCTACACCCTAGAAATGCTAGAAATCAATCATGTACATAATTTCTCCTGATTCTGAAATATTATCCCTGCAGAAGCTGTGAGGGCTCCCAAGGTGCTACACTCTGAATAATATATAAGAGAGAGGAATCATCTTTCTTCTCTGTAAATCATTCCAGCATCTCTTGTAATATAGAAAAAAAATACAGATTTTTATCTCTATCTGTATTATCCATATAGTTGATCCTTTAAAGTTTCAAGTCCAGCAGGAGACAAAGGCTGAGGCTTACAAAACGCACCAAATGCAAAACTCCCGTATCAAGTTAGGAGTTACCAAAAGCAACTCTTCATTAGAATGACTTAGATGGAGGTAGAGAGACTGACCTCTTAAAGAAAGGTGGTAAAGAAATAAAGGCACTCCCTTGGGCACAGGGGAAAATAAAGACTCACGTATAATTTATAAGAAATTCTGTCTCTCAAGTGGGTTTGGGCTAGGATTCATAATTCACCTCCACCAAAAGAACAATGTGAGTTGAGAATTAAATTTAAATCTGTTCCGGGTTCGTAATGCAAAACACAGTGCCTGTAACACACAAAAAAAATACTCTAAACTAGAGAAATCCATTTCAAACTATGCTTCATAAACATGACTTTGAAAAAAAAATATGAAGTGTATATAGAAACAAATCAAGATAAGTGAGAAAAGGAAGAAAAAAACATACTATAAGACTGGACATTGGAATGAAATGAGTAAAGATATAAAATATTTTTAGAATGCTTAAGGAAAGATAAGTGGGTAATCAAAGTACAATAATGAGATAAGAAGCTATAAAACTGCCTGTGTATATTAGAAACTAACAGGAAATAACTTTAAAAACTTCTAAAATAGGGGCGCCTGAGTGGCTCAGTTGGTTAAGCGACTGCCTTCAGCTCAGGTCATGATCCTGGAGTCCCGGGATCGAGTCCCGCATCGGGCTCCCTGCTCAGCGGGGAGTCTGCTTCTCCCTCTGACCCTCTTCCCTCTCGTGCTCTCCATCTCTCAAATAAATAAATAAAATCTTTAAAAAAATAAAAAAATAAAAACTTCTAAAATAGAATAATATAAATTACTGACAAAAGGAATTCTAGCAACTAATTTAAGCGTAGCTAAAGATAAATGAGTGAGGTAGAAGATACACTTCTGAAGGAGATAACAGGATGCAGCATAGAAAAATTAAAAATATGGATGAAGCACAAAAAGCCATGGCAAAAAGGGAAAAAAATCTAATATAAATTAGAGGATGCATTTTGAAGAGATATTGGCTTAGAATGTTACAAAGCTGGGGAAGAAAAAAAAAAAACACACTAATTGTTGGGTCCAGGAAGACTAGAAGCCAAATGAGATAAATAGAAAGAAATCAGTGCTCAGATGCATTATAGTGTGGCTGTCAAACACAAAACACCAGGGAAATTCCCTATAATAAATCAAAGGAAAACAGTTTACTAATAGAGAATGACATTTAGGCAGACAGCTTGTTTCTCAACAATACAAGTGAAACTATTAAAATAGCAGCATAATATCTTCAGTTGCTTAAATAAGAAATAACAGGTTAATATTATACATCTTATTTGAACTATCTTTCAATACCAAGGGGAAATTAAAACACATTAATACAAGGCCAAAACATTTAGAAGAGGAACTCATAAATGATCGATTTTGGGAAGAAGAAAAAATGAGCTAGTATTAAATGTGGCAAAAAAAGTAGCTAGTCAAGAAAGTGATCAACATGTGGGTAAATCTAAACGAACATTGATTGTACCAAATAATGATGATAAAGGAATAGCTGTATTTATACCATATAATAGACTTTCAGAATTATTAGAAATAGGAGGGTCATGAATTATAAGTAAAAATTCAAAGCATCAGGAATATATAGCAATTCTGAAATTGCATGTACCTAATGGCATAACTTCAAAATGAAAAAAAAATTTAAATTTTAAATTTAGATTTAGATTTTAAATCTCCCCATTTGGTGGTGATTTTAATACATAGCTTACAGTAGTGCTCGCTTTGGCAGCATATAAAATAATACATAGCTTACAGTAATTGCAGACCAACTACAGAAAAAAAATTGTCAATAGAGAAATGGATTTTTTCAGGAACATCTGTGGGAATATATGAAGCACTGCATCCCCAAATTGGAGAACACACATGCCTTTCATGTACATATTAAAAAGCAAAAACAAGAAGGAGGTCATAAAATTCACGCATTGGTAATATCAAATAATTCATTTCATACAGGAAATACTTTCTGACAAAAATGAAATTAAGTAAAAATATAATTTAATTAAGTACCAAAAATATAATAACAAAAACCACAAGAATATTACCAAAAATGGAAATTTAATCTCATTGGTGAAAGAAAAACAATTCTGGAAATTAAAAATACCAAATTAATTATTCTTTGCACTGAATAATATTATAATGCTACTATAAAAATCAATCGGCTAAATGTCTAAATTTTAAAAAGTAAGCAAGAACAGGGAAAAAAAAAAAACCTCATATGAAAGTAGAGGAAATAATGAAACAAGACAAAACCAGACAGGGAAACAAACCATATGAGACTCTTAATCTTAGGAAACAAACTGAGGGTTGCTGGAGGGGAGGGGGTTAGGGGATGGAGTGGCTGGGTGATGGACACTGGGGAGGGTATGTGTTGTGGTGAGCACTGAGTGTTCTATAAGACTGATGAATCACTGACCTGTACTACTGAAACAAATAATACATGCTAATTACAAAAAAAAAAACCTCAAAAAATCAAATAAAAATCAATGATTTTAAAACCTATCTAGACAATGAATGAAACCCAAAATTAGCTTGTTCAGGAGCATAATCAAACCAATAAAATTATTTGGCAAGACTGATCCCAGCTGAGAGAGAGAGAAATGAAACAAATAATATCAAAAATGAAGAGGGAGCTAGAACAATACATAAAGTGGGGATGGATTAAAAAGTAACTCCGTAATTGGACAAATATCATGGCAATAAATGTTGACAATTCTGTGAAATGTATAACTTAGAGAAAAAACTTAAAAGCAGCTAAAACTTTCAAACATAATTTAAGAAAAGGATAATTTGAATAGTCCTCCATCAATTAAAATATATGGTCACTTGTTAGATATTTTCCCACAAAAGAAAGCATCAGGCCAAGGCAGATACTCTACCCAGCATTTATGAACCAGGTGATGTTATCTTCCACAAACTTTTCCAGACAGTAAGAAAGGGGAAAGTATTTTATGCCTCATATACCATGATAACAAACCCAGGAAATTACAAGAAAGAAAATGACAGGCTTATACCCTCCTCAACATAAAGGCAAAAATCCAAAACAAACATTAAAAAAAATCAAATCCAGCTATGAGACTCCTGGGTGGCCCTGACTCTGGATTTTGGCTCAGGTCACGATCTCGGGGTCCTGAGATGGAAACCCACGTCAGACTCTGCTGGGTGTTGAGCCTGCTTCAGATTCTCTCTTTCCCTCTGCCCCTCCACCCCCCAAAAATCAAATCCAGCTAAATAACAAGCTGTGTTTTAATCTAGAAATGAAAAGGTAGTTCAATTTCAGAAAAAAACGACTTATATAATTTTTCATGTTACATGGCAGTGCAAGATGTGGGCATGATACGAGGTGTGAGGAGTTGTGCCAGTCCTCAGCACCCAGTTGTGTTCCTCTACTTAAGGCCACAGATACTTCTATGTCAGGTAGCTCTCTCCCCCTAGTGACTGTCCCTTAGGCGTCTGTAACAGTTCCCTGCCCTTGTCCCTTCCCTTTAGGCCTATGCTGAGGAGTAACTCCCTGAAGGTTCTGAGACCCTGGGTGCTTTGCCCTCTTCTTTTCTCTGCCTATGACTTTAAAATTATTTGTTATTAAGTTAATAATGTTAAGTTACTATTTATGGTGTTACTTTCAATTACCCTTATTTAGTTGTAACGTCTGTTTCCCACTACTACTTTGACATAACCCTTCAGAAACTATTTGGCGTTATTCAAAAAAATTAAGATGATTATCCCCATAGATGTTAGAATTCATTCCTGTGTATCATTCCAGCATATTAATACCATGAAGAGGTTATGTGTGTGCCTGATGACTTCTCCACTTTAGCCCTCAAGGGGAAAGGGAAGGAGGGAAGGGCTAGCAGAATGCAGCTAGAACCCACGGGCTAGTCACCTTCTCCTGTGAGCAGATCCAACCTTTTACTCCAGTATGACAGATGGATATGCATGTATTATTCCATGGAGAATTTGAAGAATTTCTTCCCTAGAGAAACTTTTCACATGTGGCAAGAGGAGACTGATGGAGCAATGTTCACAGCAGCATTGTTTGTAATGGCTACAAATTTCAAATAACCTGAATGTCTATCAACAGATTAAAAAAATAATCTCCTATAATCTGATACTATACAACAGTGATAATGAATGATATAGAGAATGAACCCATAGAGCATGTTACATAAACCGACATGGGTAAATCTTAAGTCATTTTGAGCAAAAAAAAAAAAAAAAAAAAGGTTTAAAAATATATACAGTGACTCTATAGTTACACACAACTCAAACACAAGTAATACTAACCAATATTTTGTTAAAATACACATAAAAATGGACAAATTATAAAGAGAAGCAAAGGAATAATGGGTACACAGTTCAGGAAGAGGATAGTGATTACTTCTAGGTCAATACAGAGAAATGAAATCTGGCAAAGTTGACTTCAGGTTATTGTAATGTTCTGTTCTTCAAACTGAGTGGTGGATGCATGAATGTCCATTTCTTTCCTTTGCTCAACATTTACTTTGAAGATTCTCTTATTTTTCATATGTTCCTCTTATTATAAAGCATATGCATGTTCTGAATATAAAAGATTCTATTAAGAGCTGAATGGATGCTGCTTTTGAGGAATTCAATATATGTAGCTTAGAAATAAAAATAATAATAAAGATAATTTTTATAGATACTTTGTTTTGAGCAGAAATAACCCTAAAGGGATATAAAATTCTGGACAAAGTCAAGTACTAAAATCATAGACTGATTCATATTTTACCCTTTGCACCTTTTAGTACCATTCAAAATAAAATTGGCATAATTAATGAACAGTCCGATAGGAGAAACAGTTCCAGCAGTAAAAGGAAATTGTTTTGTGCACTCCTCTACAGGTTCTGAAAGCTCTATAAAAGTACTGCTTGCACAGAGAAGAGGAGAGGATGAATGACCCTTGGCTTTACCTAATGTTTGCACTTGATTGCTTTATAAAAATTATGCCCTTGAATAAAGCTTAAGGTAGTCATAAAATTGTAACCAAGGCCAAGGAATTCTAAAATTAAAACATAATCCATTCCAGAAGCATAATTACATTAGTGACAAACCATACATATATAAATCAGTACCGGAAGTGGCTTCCAAAGACTGATTAAAAGAAATCCTGCTTATAAGGATGTTCTCCTACTTCAACATAGTACTGGCAGAGGTTTCTCATCTCTGCCATTGAAGATAACAATCTGCTTCACCTTCAGGTAAGGAAGTGCTCATCTAGCCAATACCTGCCCCTTGGAGATGGGGGACTTGGGGAAGACAAAACAGAAAGCAAATGGAGGGAACTGTAACTGCCATATCTTGAGGAAGGAAATTACTCACTCATCTTGGCTATTAAACTTCAGTTGATACACATTTTCCGAGGTAAAATGGAATCATTGTCCCCTGTCCACTCTAATGGAACTTCAATGTTTAAGAATCCATTATTATCAATGAATATCATTCTTATCAATGCTTCTTTCTTTTGAGAAATAATAACTCCCATTACTGCCATTTTTAATCTCATGTCTTTTTGTTGTGGGATTTTAACAACTTATTTAACCTCTCTTTTACAAGAATTTTACGGTGGCAAAGAACTGGAAATCATTCCATCTCTCTCAAATAAAACTTGTGGACAGATTGAAAGGATTGAAAATGTTATTATAAAGATATACATCTCATGTGATTCAATGAGTATTTAAAAGTACTCAGACAACCTAAGTGTCTGTAGACAGATGGATAGATAAAGAAAATGTGGTATATGCAGTTGACCTTTGAACAATGTGAGGGTTAGGGGCACCAACCCCCCACCACAATGAAAAATCTGCGTATCTTTTGACTCCTCAAAAACCTAACTAATAGCCTAGCCTACTAGAGACCAGAACTCTTACCAATAACATAGCCAATTAACATATTTTGTATGTTATATGTATTATATACTGTATTCTTACAATAAATAGGTTAGAGAAATAAAGTTAAGAAAACCATAAAAAGGAGAAAATACATTTACACTACTGTACTATAAGATACCTGACTATAAGGACTTGCACAGTTCAAACTCATTTTGTTCAAGAGTCAGCTATATATACAAAGGAATATTATTCAGACTTAAAAAATAAGGAAATCTTGTCATTTGCAAATATGGATGGACTTTGAGGGCATTATGCTAAGTGAAATAAACCAGACAGAGAAGGACACCATATGGTACCACTTATATGTGAAGTCTTAAAAAAAAGAAAGAAAGAAAGAAAGAA
>NW_027397079.1:19674087-19700140 GCF_003265705.2 Callorhinus ursinus
AAAAAAAAAAAAAAAAGAAAGAAAGAAAGAAAGAAAGAAAGAAAGAAAGAAAGAAAGAAAGAAAGAAAGAAAGAAAGAAAGAAAGAAAGAAAATCAAACTCACAGAAAGAGAATAGGAAAATGATTGTTAGGGGCTGGGTAAAATAAGAAGCTGGTAAAAGGATACAAACTTTCAGTTTTAAGGTTTGAGGATCCTATAACATGGTGACTATGATTATACTGTATTGTATAATTAAAATTTTCCAAGGGAGTAGAACTTAAATATTCTCACCAATCAATCAATCTGTAGGTGATAGATATGTTCATTAACTCCAGGAGGGCAATCTTGTCACAGCATATACATATATCAAATCATCACATTGTACACTTTTAATATCTTACAATTTTGTCAATCATACATCAATTATTTAAAGAAATAACAACAACAAAAAATAAAAGTTCTCAGGGTGGTCAGAAACCAGGTGTGTCCTGGGACATCTACATTAATAGTTAATGGATCTTATTTCTAAGTACTCTACTTTGTGTGCAACTCAATTTATTTCCGTGTTTGTTAACTAATTTTAATGACCAATGGCATCCCTCTGCAACCCAATACCAAATTTTTAGGAGAAAATTCTGATTGGTTCAGCTTGATCACAGAAACAAGGAGCATGGGGTCATTCACACCTACTTGACTTCCGGGTATTTAAATCTAAAGGAAATTTATCAAGATGGCAGGGAATAACTCATGGCCTTGGAAACCCCAAGTGGGATTTTGGGTTGGTACTAAACAATTACCTTTTTTAAAAAAAATATTTTATTTATTTGAAAGAGAGAGAAAAGGAGAGAGCACCCACAAACGAGGGAGGAGTAGAGGGAGAGGGACAAGCAGACTCCACCCTGAATGTGGAGCCTGATGTGGGGATCAATCCCACAACCTGGAGATCATGACCTGAGATGAAATCAAGAGTCAGACGCCTAAGCAACCGAGCCACTCAGGCGCCCCATTACTAAACAATTACCTTAGAGCATACAGCACTGCTCAGAAAATGTATGTTTCTCTCACTCACATATTAGAATTCATTTAGTGAATTGCTCAGTTTACTCAATACACATTTATTGCTTCCCACATTCAGCAGAAGCAATTGGAGTAAGAAGTGTTCACTGATGTTCTAAATCATACTTTGCCATTTACCTGATATCTTGATATTGGGTTCCATCTATGGAAGGGTGATACTGTTTCAGTGCATGAGACTTCCTTATGTATTTTATGATATAAGACGCATATTTAAAATGTAAAGCAATATTCAAGGTTAGGAATTACTATCATTCATAACAGATGCTATGGAAAATATAGAATATATTCTATAAAATGTAGAAATCAAAATATCTGACCTTTAGGAGGTCATTAAATTGGACTAGAAACCAGGTGTTCAGACCCTCATCCTGTGTTTTCCTACTAAACCATGCTTCATGATAATTTAAGTTGATAAAATAATTAAATGAGATGATATGTATGTTGTGAAAGAAGCGTGACTTTTTAAAAAAATTCTTAAATCACCTTCTAATTAAACTATGTATTTGTTCGACACTGATAACTGCCTTAAAAATGAGACTTTTGAAACTAACACAAAAGATTAAGCAGTTGAGTGATATATACTTAAGAGTTGTGAATTATTATTGTGTTCAAGTAATATTTTCAAGTTTTATTAAGTTTCTAAATAATCATAGGCCATTTTGTGTATGATATGAATATATTAAGGATATCTAATGATTTAGTGACAATAGTTTTCATGATTGGAGAGTTGTAATTTATGGTGAACAGAAATAAAAATTGATATAAATCATTTAGGTTTTCTAAAACTAATACATATGGACACAATTGTGAAGCATGTGCTTCCCATATTAGCAGAAAATTGAACATGAAAAATTGTATCCAGAAAACTGGTTTTTCAATGACTCAAAAATTAAATACAAAGTATTTTCTTATTACTTAGTAAGTCAAATGACAATTCAGTTCTTAAGAACAAAATAAATCAAAAGAAGATAGGAACACAGTAAATCAGTAAAATCGGCTAAGTAAATCAGCAGCATGTTTTCAGTTAAGCAGCTTTTTAAAAAATAAAAGTTTAAGCAAAAATAAATTGGAAAAGTAGCTGGCTATTTACTGTTTGTTTTTTATTTAATTGTGCCCACCTCTGCATTCATTAGGTGTTGTACTTGATGCTGGGGATGCAAAAATGAGTAAGACAAACTTTGTGCATTCTTCCATTAGATAGCGGGGGAAAAGGGAGGGATGAGAATTGGTGCTAGTTTGTAATCTTTCACTAAGACGTTGAAACATTCCATATGTTACCTTATTGTACTTTCTAGGACCTTCATTACCTTCCTACATAGAAGTGGTAAGAGGAGACATCCTTTTATCCTTCCTTCTTTTAGGAAGAAAGCATTCAGTCTTGAACCACTAACTACATTATCTTTTAGCCATTCCCTTTTATTCCTATGGGTTTTATAGTGAATGGATGTTAAATTTTATTCAATACCTTAGTAAAACAATCCTGTGATTTTATGTTGAAAGGTGTGTTGATATGGTGAATCACACTGATTGATTTTTGCTAAACCAACTTGCATTCTTGGGATGAACCCTATTGGATCATGATGTATTTACCCTTCTTTTATATTCCTGGATTCAATTTGCTAACATTAAGGATTTTTCTGCCTATGTTTATAAGGGATATTGATCTAATTTTTTTTTGGAAACTCTTCTTCTGATTTTGTAGGAGAGTAATCCTGGCCTTTTAGAGTGGCCTGCAAAGTGTCCCTATAGCTTCTATTTTGTGAAAGACATTGTGCAAAATCAGTATTCATTTGAAAACTTTCTGGAAAATTCTAGGCCCAGATTTTTCTGTATGGGGAGGTTTTGAACTAGGAATGTAATTATTTCTTTTTTTTATTTTTTAATTTTTAATTTAATTTTATTTATTTATTTTTAAGATTTTATTTATTTTTCAACAGAGAGACAGAGACAGCGAGAGAGGGAACACAAGCAGGGGGAGTGGGAGAGGGAGAAGCAGGCTTCCCGCTGAGCAGGGAGCCCAATGCGGGACTCGATCCCAGGACCCTGGGATCATGACCTGAGTTGAAGGCAGACGCTTAACGAATGAGCCACCCAGGCGCCCGGAATGTAATTATTTCAATAGATTTAGAATAATTCAGATTATCTATTACTTCTTAAGTAAGCTTTGGTAGTTTGCATTATCTTGCAAAGAATCAAAGATACTTTCATCTGAGTTACCAAATTTAGTAGCATAAGTTTGTTTTCCTAATTTCTCCTTATTGTCTTTTAATGTCTACTTGATCTGTAGTAGTGTGTTCTATTCCTAAGATAAGTAGTATGCATCTTCTTCCTTTTATTCGATTATTCTTATTGGATGTTTATACTTTTATTGATTTTTCCAAAGAAACAGGTTTGATTTTGTTGATATTCCCTATGTTTTCTACTTTTCTTTGTTTAAAATCTTATTGATTTCTGTATTTATTGTTATTATCATTTTCCTTGCTGCGTGAGGTTTAATTTGTTCTTCCCTTTTCAATTTCTTAACATGAAAGATTAATTCATTGATTTGAGCCCTTTCCTCTTTTCTAACATACGTTCATGCTTTAAATTTCTCACTAAGTGCTTTAACGGAGGCCCACAAATTTTGATGTTATAATTAAGTCTAATTTCAAATATTTTTCTAATTTCCTTTCTGATTTTGTTTTGACCAACAGGTTATTTACAAGAGGGCTAATTCCAAATATTGGTTATATTTCAGAAATTTTTCTGTTACTAATTTCTAGACCAAATTCCATTTGGTCTCATACTTTGTATGGCATTTAATTATTTTAATTTTATTAAAATCTAGTCTATGGACCAGTATGTGGTCTATTTGAGGAAAGAGTCCACGTGTGCTTAAAACGAATATGATTTCTGTTCTTGGTTGAGGTGGCTGATGGTGTTGTTTCCTTCTCTTTATTGATTTCTTTTCTCTATTTGTTCTATCAGTAACCAAGAGAGAACTGTTGAAGTCTCCAGCTATACTTATGGATTTGCCTCTTTCTCCTTTCAATTATTTCAGGTTTTTTAAAAACTGCATTTTTGAAGATCTGTTATTTTGTGTGTAAATACTTAAGATTATAAAATCTTCTTGATAAATTGACCCCTTTCTACTTATTTCTTGCCCAGTTTTCTTCTTGAAAAGTATATTTGTTCTAGGGGCATCTGGGTGGCTCAGTCGTTAAGCGTCTGCCTTCGGCTCAGGTCATGGTCCCAGGGTCCTGGGATCGAGCCCCGCATCGGGCTCCCTGCTCCGCGGGAAGCC
Organism: Callorhinus ursinus; assembly: GCF_003265705.2. Classification (NCBI taxonomy): domain Eukaryota; kingdom Metazoa; phylum Chordata; class Mammalia; order Carnivora; family Otariidae; genus Callorhinus; species Callorhinus ursinus. The sequence goes on from NW_027397079.1 coordinate 19,678,428, forward strand.
TGCTTCTCCCTCTCCCACTCCCCCTGCTTCTGTTCCTGCTCTCGCTCTCTCTAATAAATAAATAAAAAATCTTAAAAAAATTATAAAATCAATTTATTAATAAAATATACTTTGGTCTTATCTTTTTATCCAATCTGACAATTACTAATGCTCAAGTGTTGTGTTAAACTATTTATATATATTTTTAAAGATTTATTTATTTATTTGAGTGAGAGAGAGAGCATGTGCGTGCATGAGTTGGGGAAAGGGTAGAAGGAAAGAATCTTCAACCAGACTCTCTTCTAAGTGCAGAGCCTGAAGTGAGGCTTGATTTCACAAGCCATGAGATGAGGACCTGAGCCAAAACCAAGAGTCAGATGCTTAACCTACTGAGCCACCCAGACGCCCCTAAGCTATTTATGTTTAATGCAATTGTTGACATTGTTGGATTTGTTAAGTCTCCTATCTCACTGGTTTCTACCTACTGCATGTGTTCTTCATTCCTACTTTCCACTTCTCTGCTCCTTTGGGGATTGAGCATTTTTTACTATTCATTTTTTTCTCTCTCATAATTTGCTTTTAGTTTTACTTATTTTTAAAAAATATTTTTAGTTATTGCTCTGGTATTTATAATATGCATCTTTGACTTATCACAGTCTATCTTCACATAATATTATACCACTTCACAGGTGGTATAAGAATCTATAGCAGTATATTTCAATTTCTACAAACCCATTCTTTGTGCTCTTTTTGTCATATATTTCTATATATGTTCCAAAATCTTGTTGTTATTTCTACTACAAGAAGTCAATTATCTTTATATATTTACTCTGAATTTTTCTGTTTTTTGTGATTCTTATTTTTTTTGTGTGTTGATCCAAATTTTTGTCAAATATCATACTCCTCTGTCTGAAGAATTTCCTTTAATAGTCGTAGTCCAGGTCAGCTGGAAATGAATTATCTTAGCTTTTGTTTGTCTGAAAAAATGTTATTTCACTTCCATTTTGGAAAACATTTTCATTGCATAAAGAATTCTAATTTATACTTATTTTTATCTCAGTACTTTACAGATGTCACTGCACTCTGCTAGCATGCAGAGTTTCTGACAAGAAATCTTTGTTCTCTTCAAATATGTATTCTGCCCCATTCTGTAAGAGTTTATGGGAATTTAAGCTTCTTTCTTCTTATCTGCTTTAATGGTGGCTGCCTCTTCCTTCCATGGTTTGCCAAATGCGACACAGTTTATGGTTTATAACTCCTCTAGAATAAGCTTGTCATTCTTTGGAATTCAATTTAGTTGGTTATCTTGTGAAATTTGCTATGTGATGTGCTCAATAGTAAGTTCTAATTTTATAGATTATCCCACTTTCTCTCACTGTTAGGGTGAGAGAGATGTCTCTTGCAGCTTTTTACATCTTAACTATAAGCAGAACAAGAAGTTCATGTTTGATGGCTTTTAAAAAATCTATATAATTATAAGGCAAGGATATCTACTAAGAGTAAATGGTCTGGTGGTGGTATGGAAAATTTTAAGGGGATTAAAAAAAAGCTGGATATAGCTATTGTAGATAAAGGAAGAAAAAACAAATTAGAGAAACATGAAAATTTGGCAAATCAGAGTGAAGATATGTATGATGCTGAGTAATATAATTTGCCACATTCACTAATCTGTATCATTGTGAAATTTTCTCTGGCACCACTCTGCAGTAGAGCCCAGGTGGGGAGAATGAGAGCAATATGAATAGTGGACTTACCCAGTTATGAAGTTGTTTTACTCCCATTTATAGGATAATAAATTGGAGGATACTAGTTGAAATAATTTAACCTGTATAAACTTGTTAAGGAAAGAACTGAAGACAGGAAATAGCTGACTATTTGGAAGAAAATACAGCACTCAAATCAATGGCAGAAATAAAATGTGTTTCAGGATTATTATAGCTTAGGAGGCAGGAGAACTGGGAGCCTAACCTTCAGTGAGTTATCCATGTAGCTGATGTCCACCAGCTTGATGGCAAAACATGAAACACAGAGGAAGAATATGATGCAAGGGAGAAATTCTTTAACGAATGACAGCAAGCAGTGGAAAAGTGGTCTGGAAGCACCTTGGTGAGCATGAAAGACACACACATATCCTAATAATGAGTTATGGGAGGAGTGGCGGAATTAATCACACACATTTTGCCCTCAGTGAAGAGAGGTGGAGGAAACATTCAGAAAAGAGAATGAGGATTCCAGAGTGACTGGTAGAAAGTTTTGGAACGGAAGACAATAACTGACACTTGAGTCAAAGAAGATAAACACACGAAATAGGATAAGAATGACTGAAAGAGGTTACATGTTTGTTACGACGAACGGCCACACTGACATACGGTCTGAGGGGTTTAGCAGGTTGTCAGCAGTTTTCCCAAAGTTTGTCACTGCATCCCTTGTCCGTGAGAGGCACATCCAACTTATGTGTGGGTCCCAACTGTTCTGAATGGGGGTGTTTGCTACGAATGGAGTCATTATCCACATAAAGTAGTGACATCAACTAGTTGATTATCAGGTATAGTCACATATTAAAAGCAGTACCAATGCGAGGTTAGGGGGAAATTTCCCTTCTTAAAGGATGTAATTGTAGTTTTTCATACAATCTTCAGGATACAAAGAAAAATAAATTTTCCTGGTCTAGGAACCATTCTCTATCCTTAAGATGATTTTGCATATTTTAGCATTAATTTAGAATTTTTTGACAACTAATGTTAACTATTAGAAGGATATATTACTTCCCTTTTTATTTTAAGTTTTAAGATCACAAAAATGTCTTTACTCCAACCCTCACTCCAGTTAATTTTCAAAGATAACCTTTTTTATCCTATTTGAAAAACATCTCCAATTTATATAGTTTATCATATCTCCAATATTTATTTCAATCAGGTCTTAACCCTCTTACATATGCCAAATTCTAGTCTATATATATATGTGATTAATTGGATTTGAGACACTGGATAATATGTATAGACACGTGGGCCTACATGCTCACATCACTTCCACCACCACCAATGATAGGGTTAATGATATTAAGTGTAAATCAAGAACATGGAAGGTTTCATTTATCTGTAAATACCCAACATTACGGCCACAAATTAGTGGTATATTTTTCTAAGGGGTGTGCTAATCTTATATGTAATAATGATGTAGCACAGCAATTAATGAGTTGCTCAGAAATAATATCACTGCCATCAAGAATCCTGGAAACTAAAGGTCAATTATCCCAGACACATTTTATGGATTTGGTAAAACTTAATTAAAATTCAAAAGATTTCCTATGGTAATAAAACAAGATAATTCTAAAGTTCTTAGGAAATCAAGACTAGCCAAGGCAACTTTGAAGAAAAAAGAGAAAGGACTTACCCTACCAGTGAGATTTGTTACAAAGCAGTGAGATTTGTTGAAAACTACCGCAAAAAAATAGTTTGGAGGGACAAGCAGACTAGTGGATTAGAATAAAAAATTTAGAAATAAACCAATATATAAAGAGACATCCAATACATGATAAAAGTGAAATTGCAAAGCAGTGGAAATAGGAAGAAAATTTCAGTATATGATTCTACATCAATTGGATAACCTTCATGAAAACACAAAGAGGAAATAACTCCTATTTTATAACACATAGAAAGATCAAATTCAGATTGACCGTAGATTTAAATCATATAGGACAAAAAATTCATGGATTGGAAGAATTAATAGTGTTCAAATGTCCTTTCTACCCAAAGCAATCTATATAGAGTCAATGCAATCTCTATCAAAATTCCAATGCCATTTTTCACAAAAATAGAAAAAGATAATTAAAAAACAATATAGAAAAATATCTTCATGACTCTGAATAGAAAAAAATTTTCTTAGTCAAAATACATAAGTATTACCCATACAGAAATTTGAACTTCATTATACTTAAGAACCTCTGAATATCAAAAGCACCCAGTCTGTTGAAAATACCCAAAAGAAAACCAACTAATGACATGATCATTTAAAAAAAAGCACTGTTACTTACAAGCCTGAGTGCATGGAGAACTTAGAACAGCCACAGACTTAACAAAGGTATTTCAACACATATAACAAAAGTCTTGTATTCAGAAATACAAATAACTCCTACAATTCAATAAGAGAATGAACACCCAGAGAAGTATGTGAATAGGTTTGAATACGTGGTTTCCAATGAGAATATCCAAAAGGGCAATATACATATGAAAAATGTTCAAGGCCATTAGTAATCACAGAAATGCAAATTAAAACCAAGATGAGTACTTCAGCACACCCACCAGAATGATCAAAATTACAAAGTGTTCAAACTAAGTGTTGGTAAAAATATGAAGAAAGGATGGAAGTATAAATTTTTAAATCTACTTTAGAAGATTACTTGGTTACTACTAATAATGTTCAAAATATGCATATCCTATTGTGCTAGAATTCCATCCCCACATATATATCCAACATAAAAATGTACATATGAGCCCAAAAGATATGTATAGCATTGTTTTTAGTTAGCAGCATTATATAAAATTGCCCAAATTGGAAATGATGCTATTTCTTAAATAGAATAGATATATTATAGCATATTCATATAACATGATACTATACAGCAATGAAAATGAATAAGCCTTGCAACATGCAGTAACATGATTAAATCTCACAAATGTGCTATAGGATGAAAGAAGTCACCTACAAAAAAAAAGAAAAAGAAAAAAAGGAAAATAGGAAAGAAGAGAGGGAGTGGGGGGGGGAAGGAAGGAGAAAACACATACTGCATGATTTCACATATGTAAAATTCAAAATAGGCAAAACTGGTCTATGCTAGTGAATACTTTTAGGGAGAAAGGAAGTGAGAGAAATAAAGGAGATTCTGGGGTTGCTGGTCATGTTTTATTTTTTGTCTTGGGTGGGGATTACACAAATGTGTTCATTAAAAGTTAATCTCCCCATCTATACACTTAGGATTTGCAAACTTACCCTGATGTTATCTTTTCAACAAAAGTTTAACTTAAAATATGCACTTCCGAATCATAAACTAAATTAAAATATGTGAATCAGGGCTTAATTTTTGGAGAGCTACCTATTACCTAATCCCTAAATACCCACTTTCTTTAAACATAACTTAGATGGTTTGTTGCTTAGCTTTCATCAAAGTGTTAATCTTGTTCTTTTCTCTCCTGATTGAGTGTAGACTCAACTGGCTTCAGTCCAACGAGCGACTCATTAAGGCTAAAGATTCTCTGTTCTCAACATACCTGCTAATTTACAGCTCTGCTCAATCTTATGAAGTTTGTGACACCTTTGCTTTTTCCCATCAACGATATTTTTATTAATGTCTTCATAATTATAAAAGTGCAATATAGTATTTTAATATTTCTGCAAACCCAGCTATAGATAATGCCACTGGCAAATTTTACTGGTCACTGACAGGCTTCACCAACATAGGAGAATACAAAATATCCATGTCTTAGCTGATACATAAAACTTTGCCTGTAAAAGTTATTATAATGATGTAAGTGTGTAACTTACTATAGTGTCAGTTGTTGAAAAGCAGAATACATCAAAATTAAGTCTGTCTAGTGTAGTTTAAGTTATTTTCTAATAATCTGAATTTCAAGTATCTACCTGTACTGTTTTCCTTAAGCAACGCCTAGTCTATAGACATACTTTTGTATATTTGGGCTCAGTCAGTAAAGCATGTGATTCTTGATCTCAGGGTTTGTAAGTTCGAGTCCCATGTTGGGGTAGAGATTACTTAAAAAAAAACAGTTTACTTTGGCCATAATGAGTAAGTGTTATTCTTGACGCATAAAGAAAATGGAGCTGTTTTTAGTTCTTTTCCTCTTCCCTCAAATTACTATACCTTAATACCTATGTTTTCATAACTTTAGAGTATCATGCCTATTAAACAAAACTAGACATGTTGCTATGTTTCTCAATATTTTATTTTATTTATTTTTTAAAGTTGTTATGTATTTGAGAGAGAGAGAATGAGCAGTGGGAAGGGAGAGAGAGAGAAGTAGACTCCCCACTGAGCAGGGAGCCCACACAGGGCTCCATCCCCGGACCTGAGATCATGACCAGAGCTGAAGGCAGACGTTTAACTGACTGAGCCACCCAGGCACCCCTGTTTCTCAATATTTTAATCTTCAAACAGGGGGAGCAGGCTTATAAACTGTTCTGAACAATGTGTGACCCATAGCATTCCTGTTTGTCAAAATAAAACATGATATAAGTAAGATAAAATAAAATCTTCCTTAATATCATAGCATTGTAAGTTGGTTTTAGGCTCCCTGGGTGTAACAAATGTTAAGGGTCTCTCTCATGGGTTTCTTGGGCTCTTCATTTTATTAATGCTGTTTTTACTATTAGAACATTTTCTAAGGTTATTTTCATCTCTTCCAATTTGATTTCTTCTTTTAGTTTTTTATTTTAAAAATCTGATATACTTCCCTTCCCCCTCCGCATATATATCCATTTAGAGTAAATACTTATTATTTTGTAATTTTAGATTTGATTTTTTTTTTCCTGCCTACATTTTTGTTGGAGCCAGTCATGTTTTTCTGTTACTTAACAAATTGTTCCGGCAATATTTTTTGCGTATCTTCCTTCTACCCTTGTTTTGAAATGCCACACTTACATAAAATACAGATGCCTCTTTCTGTTTCTAAGATTTTTGGATCCTTTTCCACTGATCTGTTTATTTGTGAGCAAGAACTATGCTAACTTTATTTTTGTTTTCAATTATATCTTTTTTTTTTTTGAAAGCAAGAGAGAGCCCGGTGAGTGGGGAGGAGGGGCAGGAGGAGAGGAAGGGAGAGAATCTTTTAAAGAATCTTCATCAGGCTCCATGCCCAATGCTGAGTCCATGTGGGCTTGATCTCATAACCCTGATATCATGACCTGAGCTGAAATCAAGAGTCAGATACTCAACTGACTGAGCCACCCAAGAGTTCCTACTTTGAATTATATCTTGCTGTTTACTCTTTTGCAAGTTTATTCAAAACCTTCTAAACTATTTTCCACCTATCTTTTGATGATTTTTAGAATCATCTGAGTCTTATAGGATGAGTAGGAATGACCAGTTGAAGATGGCAATGTCCATGTCAGGCACAGGAAGCCTCAGATGAAAAGGCATAATACAATAGACCATGGAACTCTCTATGAATTGCAAATGGTACAGTATGCTTGGACTTAGTAATTTAACAAGGTGAGTGGCACAAGGTGGTATTGTACACATAGTCAGGAGCAGGTCATGTAAAAACGTATAAGGATTTTATTCTAAAGACAATAAAGGGTTTTAACCCAGGAGGAAACATGAACAGATGAGTGTTTTTTTTAATTTTTTTTTAAATATTTATTTGAGAGAGAGAGAGAGCACACATGCATGAGCAGGGGGAGGAGGGGCAGAGGGAGAGAGAGAAACAGACTCCATGCTGAGCAGGGAGCCCAATACGGGGCTCGATCCTGGGACCGGGATCATGACCTGAGCCAATGGCAGATGCTTAAATGACTGAGCCACCAAGACTCCCCCAGAGGAATGTTTTTAAAAAGATCACCTTGATAATATCAGAAAATGAATCCAAAGGAGTGAGGAGTGAGACTGAGATGCTTTTGTGATCAACATAAGAAATGTTCAAAGCCTAAATTAAGGCTGTGGGGCTGGGGAGAAGAATATAGAAGATTCAAGAAAGTGCAAGATGACTCAGGAGGTGTAAAAAACATGATTTTAGTGACAACTGTAGTCAGAGGTGGAAAGGGAAGGGAGCAGAAGATTCAAGGATCACTTCCAAGTTTCTACTTTGAGATAACCGTGAGAGGTATATTCATTAGAGACTGTCTAATAAGGTACACATATAAGATACATAATGGTACATATTTGAAAAGAAATTTGAACTGAAGATCTTCAATGGAATATGACCAATAGGCAGTGGCAAATGTATGTCAGGTGCTCAGAACCAAGGAGAACAGTGATTTATATTGAGAGATTATCCCAGGTAAATTGAGATCATGGGATCAGATAAGATTACTCTGAGAAAGTAGGAAAAAGTGACTATAGGGCTGATGATGAAAACACAAAACCACCCACATTTAAAGAGTAATTAGCAGAAGAATCACTAAAAAAAAAGGCAATGAGGAGAATGAGGATGAGCAGTCTAAGAAGTCAGAAGAAAAGAAAAATGAAAAGAAAAGAAAAAGTAGTTCCCTGAAAGACAGGGATAACATTTCAAGGAAAAACAGTCACATTTTCAAATGTTGCCTGGAAGGGATGAGATAAGGAATACATGCATTTGATACCACATCTAGAACTTCACTCACAAATTTGTGAGAGAGAAGTGCAGGAAGGAGACAAAAATCACTGTTTTGGAGAGAATTGATAGGAATTTCCATTAACTATTTATTTATTCACTCACTGTATTTTTCCAGTGCTACTATGTACCAGGCACTGCCCTGGACATGGGCCTCTGGCTTAATAGGGACTACCTTCTCCTCTGGGAAGGGATAAATCATGAAGAAACAATAAAGAGGTAAAACATAAGTGAAAATATAGAAGGTCTCCCTGCAGAGTTTAAGGATAGGGCTGAAAGCAGGGAAGAGAGAAGCACTATGAAGAAGAGCATCATGGGAACAGGCCATGGTCCATGGCTCCCAGGCAGGTGCATGCGTGGTGGGAATGAGGCATCATGTGGAGGCCGGGGTGAAGAAAGGGAACAGTGTGTGAGATGAGGGAAGAGAGGTGGGAAAGTGCTCGGTCATGTAGGGCCTTGAGAATTCGGTAGGGAATTCTGAATTTATTCTAAGTATGTTGGGGTGACTTAGGAAGGTTTTAAGCCATGACTGCACTGATTTGCCAAATTTTATTTTACTTATTTTCAAAGATTTTATTTATTTATTTGTCAGAGAGGGAGAGAGCACGCCCACAAGCAGAGAGAGTCACAGGCAAAGGGAGAAGCAGACTCCCCGCTGAGCAAGAAGTCCAAGGCGGGACTCTATCCCAGGACCCTGGGATCATGACTGAGCTGAAGGCAGACGCTTAACCCACTGAGCCACCCAGGTGTCCCAGATTTGCCAAATTTTAAAAGAATCGTTCTATTGCTCTTTGGAGAACAAATTGTGGAAGCAGTATACGGAGCAACAGTAAAACTCCACGCGAGTAACTGCAGAAGGAAGAGGCCAGATTAGGGTGATGGCAAGATTTCAGTGAAGGGGAGAGGGGGCTTAAACCTGAGACACTGAAGTCTGTCATATGCTCTAGAGGAAGGGGAACCTGCGGAGAGACAGGTGATGACACCACCATGTGTGACTGATGCTGGGTAGGTTAAAGGTGAAAGAAAACTTACATTTGGGAGGAAGGAGAACTCTTCCACTGACTTAGAAAAAAAGGAGAAGAAGGGAAGCCTTCAGCTAATTTTATAATGGACTCTCAAGAAGTTGAAAATGTCTTTGTCTATGGGTCTCTATTTTCTCCATAAAGTAGGTGGGGAGGTTCAGAAAGGAAGAGGAAAAAGGCAGGGATCAATTTTGGAAAATGGAAAAATAGAGATTGGAAGCACACTGAATGATTGCCAAGCATTATTAAAGCCCAACTGAAAACTGAGGTGATGTATTTTACGACACAAGCATAAGCTTCTCATCTGGCATAAACACTTATTGCCATGTGTTTTTATCCTTATGCTGGGCCTTAAAATATTTTCCCAACATTAGACATGTTTGATAGGCATGCCCAAAAAACACCGTATATTGGTTTTATTATTGTTTCATTTTGTATTTTTCTAAAACGTGACTTATTTAACAGATTGTCTTGATGGGACAAGGCTAATAATTATGATTAGATTAATGTTTCACATCCATCACAGGAAAAGTGTTTCTTACAGAGAAGTAAAGATAAATGCTCTAAATTTAGTTATCATATCAAATCTCATGATAGAAAATATTTCATAAAACGTCTCATTGTATACAACCTATTGCTAATAAACTGTGAATGTCTGAATTTTATCTCTGTTACATTAGGTGCTTAAGGACTAAATATAAATGTTCACTGAGGGTAAGGGAATTAAAATTACACGTTGAATGAGTGACTGATTTAGACAGAAATAATCCCAAGATATTTATACTTCAAGAGTCATGGTTTAAATAATAAACATACTGGGCAGAAGTCTCATTTTAGAAAAAAAAACTCCACATTTATTCTATTACATTATAATTTTCTCAGAAACAGGTATTGTATTGTAAAATTTAATGGCATAACGGAGAAAGACCTGACTTCTGACTGAAATATATTTTATTATAATATTTTATACTTCTGGTATATTTTTATTTCTAAGAGCTTAGAAGGCAAGTATATAAGAAAATATCTAACCTAACTATTCCTAAATGTGTACTTTTACTTTTTGCAATATTATCTGAATTAGCTTAGTGTAGAAATTATTGTTGATTTGGGTATATAGCTATCTATCACTCAACCTTAGCAATATTTTTTTCCCCAAATTTCTCAACTAAACAAATGCAATTAGCATGAAGATTTTAAGACCTTTCTTACTCCCAGGTAATTTGATGTGCTCCGTTGGCATTCCCTTAAGCTTATGTGGAAAGCAGGGGTAGTGATCTCTTCCTGGGAAGAATAAAATGATCCATGATAAAGAAATAAGGCAAGAACTGGATTTCATTTAACAAAAATATCAATGCAGACAGGCCCTTAGGTTTATACATATCATATTCCAGAAGACACTCTGTATATTAAAATGTGGATTGTGTACTTTGTTCCACATATTCCCCTATTGCCCTCAGTCTTACTCTTTCTACAAGTCTTGTCAGCATGTGAAAAGGTGTGGTCACCCACATACCAGTTAGCACCACCCCGGGGGAGAATGTGTCTTTTATATATTCAAGACTGGAATTGAACACTAATGTAATGAATAAAAATGGTTGCCTCACCCAGCCTGGGAAAGCCAGATTACCTCTCTCGGAATCTAGGGAAGAACATGAAAGGGAAACCCAGTCCTGCATAGGAGCTGGAAGTATTTTCTCAAAATATTAGGATCACACTGATTATTTTCAATGGTCTACCTGGCAGGATGATGATGTACATCCCACCTGGGAGCATCTGCAAACACTGTTATCTTACCCAAATATCTAACACTCCACGTAAAGACAAACCTAGAGGACTCTAGTTTCTATGCACACATGGTGATCTGCAGGGGTGACCGTCGGGGCAATTAGCCTGTGTGTGGCTACTGAGCTCTTCAGACTGTCTCCTGCAACATTCTCTTTTTGCCACTTCAGAAGGTGTGCCCAGGTCTTGGCACACCAACCTTGGAAGCCTAATTTATCCTTTCTCCCCTACAAATTGAACATTTGAAGAATACCTCTCAGTATAGATAGGTTTTACAATTTTTAAAAATTGAATGTTACGGGAATCTAAAGAAAATCTGTAGCTTTATTCTAATTAACATTGAGTCCTCTGCCCAGAGGAAGGAGATAACCACAGGATACTAGGTCATATATCCCTACACTTAACTCCCAAACTTGACCAACACAGCAATTGAAAACCTCAGTGGAGGGGTGCCTGGGTGGCTTAGTCATTAATCGTCTGCCTTCGGCTCGGGTCATGATCCCAGGGTCCTGGGATCGAGCCCCGTGTCGGGCTCCCTGCTCGGCGGGAAGCCTGCTTCTCCCTCTCCCACTACCCCCTGCTTGTGTTCCCTCTCTCGCTGTGTCTCTCTCTGTCAAATAAATAAATAAAATCTAAAAAAAAAAAAGGACACCTCAGTAGAGCATTGTCCTGTGTTATTTTACAGGAATCTGTAAGCATCTGCTTTCAAACATTACCATTTAACTATAAATATTCAAGTGGTGTATAGGACATATTAACCATAACCTTTATTTTTTAATTTTATTCCTAACATCTTTCCATTTATTATATTTTCTTGTAATGTTGTACTCAATTTTTATAAGTGTAGCAATAAATGTTTAATGTTGATTTTAACATGATTAATTTGTTCCATATTGAAATAAACACGTTTTAATATTTCTTTCCTTGTTATTTCCCTTCCTTCCTTCCCTCCTTCCTCTTTGTCTTTCCATTTTTCCTCCTTTCTTTCTTCATTTCTTCTTCCTAGCAGAGGTCCCAAAATGATCAAGTAAGCTTTCAGAAAATATATTCCTAACAAAGAGAACCCCCCCCAATCAATCACCTAGTCCATGATTTAATAGGATATCACCATTTTATCTACTTGGAAACTTACTGAAAAGGAAAGCATATACTAGTTCTATAAATGCTCATAACATTAAAGAAAAAAAAGAATGTAAGAAATGGCCATAAAAGGCTACTCTCTTTTATCTAGAACTCTGGGTTGAGTTATAAATTTTAGATGCTCTCAGTGATTATCACTCCCTTGCCTTTTTTTCCACCATTGTAATCTAAAGTAAAAATAATGTTAAACTATAAAATAAGAGGAAGGAAGCCATCCAGGTTCAGTTTTTTTCTCATGGTGACTATTTTGATATGCTTTGTATTTTGGATATAGATGTTCCTTCAAAAAGTGTCTAGTTTTGTATTGGATATTATTCTCGCACTGCTGGTGTCCTAAAGCATGTGTTGAGTCTATCTGTTTGGTTATCTAGCACGGTTACCACTCTTTCAACATCATTGGTCCCTAGAGGAAGGGTTGGTTCATACTTATGATTCTCTGCCTCCTCTTGGATAAACCACTTCTTCACTGTTCAGAATTATCTTTTGTGGGCTTATGACATACCTGTAGATCAATCAGCAGAAATTTATTGAGCATCCAATAAAAGAAACACTATAATAGGTACTACATGCAGGACAAGAAATAAAAGGCAAAAAAAATTCCTTTTCTCTTAGATTTTTTTTTTTAATTAAGTTGCTGAAATGATGAAGGAGCATGGGACCATTAAACATATTGCTAACAGTTCAGGGACAAATGAGCTAGATAAAAAATGAATGATAAAAGCCCCAGGATTTAAAAAGACAGTAAAACACATTCCGGATTTTATTTCTCTTGGAGAAATTCAGACTTGATCCATCTTGAAAGATAACTAAGGTGTTTTATACACAAGGAAAAATGGACCAAGTGTTCATGATATCTAAGAAGTATGGGCAAAGAGAATGTACACATCCTGTTTGAAGGCTGGTAAATGATTAGCCGAACTAAAGGCCTTTAAAAAGAGATAGTGGGAGATAAGTATATTAAATACATTAATCCACATTAAAAAGGGCCTCAAGTACACTGCCAAGGAATTTGGTATAAATGAAGAAATACTGAATGAGGTCTTTTAACCAGAGAATGATGATTAAAGCAATGTTTCTGGATTGGCTTGGCAGCAATGTGCAGTGTACATTGGAATCAGGAGATCAGGCTATTGTACCACACTTATTATTACCATTCTCTATATTATAAAGTTTTGGAACAAGTCAAAAACTCCCTTGATAACATGAGGGCTCTCCAGCTCATCTAGAATGGCGCTCTATATCTCAAGAGCATTAACTCCTTTTGACAGCAGATGTCAGATCAGGAAGCTTCCCTTAAACTATTCCATATGTCCACAGCCCTGACTGGGCCAGCCACACCCATGACACTACACAAGATGTTTACCTAAGAACAGAGTTTGCAAATCCAAATTGTTTTCCTTTTGAATGTAACCCTTGCATTATATGAAGTTGCCCTTGATTACTAAGAGCTTTTCATACTGTGATTGATTCCTTTCTGGTTTCGGCAGAAGGTTCAATGTTCTTTTTCCCCAAAGTTCTGAAGGGATATTGCTTATCACTATGTATTATCATAGACACCAGTCACTTTAATGTTTCTCAAATTCATTTCACTTGGCTTTTAAATACCAATCAATTATGAGTATCCGTGACAGATAAAGAACTATTAAAGTGGTATTGTCTCAATTAGGTTGTCTATACTTTTGACAAGATTTTAGTCTTCTAAGAATTCATGGACTCACTGAATGATATCACAGAGTGTAGTAAGTGCTGTTAACTGTTTTCCAAATTTGGCTCTTCAACTTCCCAGGGACTCAATTCCACTTATTCTCAAGTCTGCCTTGAAGTTAAATGTTGTCATGGAACCAGAATGAAACCAACAGAACGTGGTCAGAAGTAATGAGTGCCATTTGAGCCTAATCCTTAAAATTCTCATGTATACTTGCCATGTTCTTCACATCTATGAGAAGCTAGAAGTGGGGTAATACCAAGGTTGACTTCATAAATCACATGGAGAGGATAATATATTTATTAACCCAGATCCCTAATGACTTTGAAGAGATACATCATCCCACCATTGTGCCCACCTATCCACTACTAGCACATGGATAATACATCAACTTCTATAGTTAAAGAAGTTCTATTCTCTTGTACATTGGACCACTATGCATTTTGGGAACTATTTGTTATATAGAAGTTAATCTAGCAGGGGCGCCTGGGTGGCTCAGTTGGTTAAGTGAATGCCTTCGGCTCAGGTCATGATCCTGGAGTCCCGGGATCGAGTCCCACATCGGGCTCCCTGCTCAGCAGGGAGTCTGCTTCTCCCTCTGACCCTCTTTCCTCTCATGCTATCTCTCGTTCTCTCTCTCTCTCAAATAAATAAATAAAATCTTTAAAAAAAAAAGAAGTTAATCTAGCATAATTATATACAGACAACAGTTGGTTTGTTCTATTGTGAATAACACAAAAATAGTTTTGAAAGAATGCAAATTCATGGAAAGTTTATTTTTAATAATACATTTATGGTCAGCAAAACTTTAAAAATATAAAAATTAAAGGGAGCCATGGCTACATGATTTTTAAACATTTGACATATATACAATATAACTGGGCATATTTAGATGACTAATCACTGTCAAGGATTCCTTATTAGTTAATATGTTGGATTGAAAATAAATTTAAAAAACATTTATGTGTTATCACCAACCCCCCCTTTTTGTGTTTCTTATCACTAAATTTTCAAGCCTGAGAAAATCTGATGAGTAAAGAATTCCTTACCATATTTAAAGGCAGGGGCGCCTGGGTGGCTCAGTCGTTAGGCGTCTGCCTTTGGCTCAGGTCTGGTCCCAGGGTCCTGGGATCGAGCCCCGCATCGGGCTCCCTGCTCTGCAGGGAGCCTGCTTCTCCCTCCCCCACTCCCCCTGCTTGTGTTCCCTCTCTCTTGCTGTGTCTCTCGCTGTCAAAAAAATAAAATAAAATAAAATAAAGGCAAACATATTTTAAAGAAACTTTCTTAATCATGATTTTTAAATATATTTTCATATAGGGACTGTACATATACCTCTACTTCTTAGGAGATTAGCTATTTTGGTTAGTTGACCAGGATTGCTTCAAATATATATGCAACAGGCTGTGTATATCACAAAGTTACTTTTAATAAGCACCCTTTCTAAATATGTTACGAAAGAAGTAAAACGTCCAAGATGCTGAAGAATAGTTAGGACTACGGTAAATTTCAAAGCTACCTCCTCTACCTCTTTAAATATTAAGAAAAAAAGGTAAACAGTGTTACACAATTATGTCCCGTTCATAATTTCAGTCATTAAATTTCATTAAGCATCTATTTGGTAACCAGCTAATCGCTCCCTATGTTCGTCTCAGGGTGATTTAAGAGTTTTGGAAACATACATATTCTCTTCCTGCTTCTCTTTTGTTCTGTGTGCAGGTGATGAACATGATGGAGAATGGAACTTTGGTTCAGAAAGATAGGTTTTCATAGGGTGTTTGACAGCTGCCATGGAATAATATCTTTTGTAAGGCATTTTATTACTAAAATTCTTCTTTTAGAGCTAGCCTCACATTGGACTTGGCTTTTTGTTGTTCCTGGTTGGGCCTTATTTGTTTTGGCTGAAAATTAGAGATCACAGATGATGAATTCAGTGGTCAGCAATATTTTAAGATCCTTATTTTGAGGCACAAGTCTAATATTTAAAATCACATTTGGAAAGAGTAGCCAATTAAAATTTTAACATTAGTTACAAATGCAATAATAGTCTCAACATATGCTTGATTCTAAGATTTTTATGATAAACTTCCCTGTAAGATTGTGTGTGTGTGTGTGTGTGTGTGTGTGTGTGTTTGCATGTATTTACTTACTTGTGTGTTTGAATTGGCCTTCATCTCAAGGATGTTACTATGACTTCCTCACATTTATTTCACCTTAAGTGAGAGATGGTTGACATGCGTTTCCTAAAGAATTTTCTTTTCTTTCTTTTTTTTTTTTTTTTGCTATTCTGTCTTCGTTGTACTGCCATCGATTATACAAGTGATCCAATTAAATGTAACTAATAGCTGTGTTCTAATTTCTTACATAGTACTGAAGACACATCTGCAATACACTGTTCAAAATACACTGCCAAACACTAACAGTGAAGTCATTTTAAATATGACATGCGATATCCTATTCATGTCACTTGGATCATTTTAATGGATTCTTATATACACATTCTCATCAGTATTAAATCTAAATCACTTGTTGATATCTGATACTAAAGGATTAAAAAAATATGACAACTAAGCAATGAATTATTCAATCATTGTCCTGATTCTACCATTCAGTACATAAAAATAGAAATGTAATTGTTCTTCCTCAGCGCAGTATTCCTGATAACAAATGTGAACTCCTATCTCCTCCTCCTTTTTCTTTCAGTGTTAAACATTATTCAATATTGTCATTAAAAAAAAAAAGAAGAAAATGCAAAAACACTCTAATTCTTTGTTGAGGTTTTATGCTAGAAGAGCAATTTTAGATGAATAAAATCACCTTGGAAGAATGTAAAATGTTTTTGCAATCAAAAGAATTATTATTTTAACTATTATTATTTTTACTAATCATACACAACATAGATTAGGTACTATAAAGAAATTAATTGGTACTTCTGGGGAAGATGGCAGAGTAGGAAAATCCTAAGCTTACCTCATTCCGCTGATACAACTAGATAACACTCACATCAGTATAAATAACTGAGAAAATGACTCAAAGAATGACAGAACAGACTCTCCACAGTTAACTCTAGACAAGAGGCCACTTTAAAGAGGGTAGGAAGAGAAGAGACACGGTCAGGAGCCAAAGGGACACTTGGGACTGTCTGTGGGAGGGAAGGACCTCACAGGAGTAGAGAAGGGAGAGGAGCAGATCCTCAAGCCAGGCACCCCAGACATGTTACCCTGTAACATTTGGTTTTGAAAAACAGAGGGGCCCAATAATCAATGAAGCTTAATTCCTTAATACTTTAAAAATCAGCAGGCTCTATTTGCAATAACATGGATGGAACCGGAGGGTGTTATGCTGAGTGAAATAAGTCAATCAGAGAAAGACATGTATCATATGACCTCGCTGATATGAGGAATTTTTAACCTCGGGAAACAAACTTAGGGTTGCTGGAGTGGTGGGGGATGGGAGGGATGGGGTGGCTGGGTGATAGACATTGGGGAGGGTATGTGCTATGGTGAGCGCTGTGAATTGTGCAAGACTGATGAATCACGGATCAGATCGGTACCTCTGAAACAAATAATGCAATATATGTTAAGAAAAAAAAAAGAAGAAGATAGCAGCAGGGGAAGAATGAAGGGGAATAAGTCGGAGGGGGAGACGAACCATGAGAGACGATGGACTCTGAAAAACAAACTGAGGGTTCTAGAGGCGAGGGGGCTGGGGGGATGGGTTAGCCTGGTGATGGGTATTAAAGAGGGCACGTTCCGTGTGGAGCACTGGATGTTATGCACAAACAATGAATCATGGAACACTACATCAAAAACAAATGATGTATGGTGATTAACATAACAATAAAAATTTAACAAAAAAGAAGTCTCTCACAAAAATCAGCAGGCTCTACTCTCAGAGAGTTGGGGTTGGGGAGGCAGAGTCCCCACCCTTAAAGAGGCAACACTACAAACAGACCCTCAGAATACAGCATAGGAGCAGCTGTTTGAAAAAGATTTATTTACTAGTCTCAGAACAATGTGCTGGAGGAACAGGGATTGTTGGGAAACCTCTCCAAGAACAAAAGAGCTAGCAGGTGCCATTTCCCTCTTGTGCCCCCAGCCTAGACACACCGACACCTGCAAGGACCAGCATGGTGCCAATACTTGCTACCTAACTTGCTAACAGCATGCCCCACCCCTGCATTCTTCTGCAGACACACTCCTCCAGCCAGACCCCAATCCAGGTCTCCTCCCACAGCAGACCCACACAAACCTTACTAACATTACATGCCCTGCCCCTGCATTCTTCTGCAGATCTGCCAACTCCATCCAAGCCTGGGCAGGAGATTTCCCTGTCTGCGCAGGTCCCTTCCCATAGCAGACCATCATGGACCTTGATGGCACTGTGCGCCTCACCCCCACATTTTCCTGAAGATCTGCCCCCTATGACACCCCCTTGGCTGTAACTCCTCTAAACCCAACACAAACCTGGCAATGTACAACAGCCCTGACAAGGGCCAATACCACCCCAAAGTGACTCCTGTAATATGCCTGACAGAGAATTTAAAGTCATGGTCATAAAGATACTCAATGGATTTGAGAAAAGAATGGAGGACCTCAGTGAGACCTTCAATAAAGAGATAGAAAACATAAAAAAGAGCCAATTAGAGATGAAGAACTCAATAACCAAAATTAAAAATACACTAGAGGGAATAAACAGTAAATTAGAGAAAGCAGAAGAATGGATCAGCAACCTGGAAGACACAGTAATGGAAAGTAATCAAGCTGAACAGGAGAAAGAAAAAAATTATAATAAAAAGTGAGAATAGATTAAGGGAACTCAGCAACACCACCAAGTGTAACAACATTCATAGGGATCCCAGGAGAACAGAGAAAAGGGGGAAGAAAATTTATATGAAGAAATAATAACTGAACACTTCCCAAATCTGGGGAAGGAAACAAAAATCCAGATCCAGAAGGTATGGAGAGCCCCCCAAAAAATCAACTGAAGGAAGTCCACACCAAGACAGATAGTAATGAAAAAGGCAAAACGTACTGATAAAGAGAGAATTTTAAAAGCAGCAAGAAAAAACCAAACAGTTAATACAAGGGAAACCCCATAAGCCTTCCAGCTGATTTTTCAGAAACTATAGGTGAGAAGGCAGTGGCACGATATATGATATACAAAGTACTGAAAGAAAAAGAAAGGAAAAAAATAGTGTACAACTAAGAATACTCTATCCAGCAAGTCTACCATTCAAAAGAGAAGGAGAGATAGAGAGTCTCCCAGACAAACAAAAGTTAAAGGAATTCATGACTGCTAAACCATTCCTGTAAGAAATGTTAAGGGGACTCTGAGTGGAAAGGAACGACCGTAACTAGGAGTAAGAAATGCAGAAAGCAAAAATGCAGTAAAATTAAATATATCTGTAAATATCAGTCAAGGGATTCACAAAGTAAAAGGATGTAAAGTATGACACTATATACCTAAAATGTGTGTGTGTGGGGGGAGAATGGGTTAAAACTTAAGTGAACATTAAATTAATATACACTGTTATATACACAATATGTTGTATATAAACCTAATGGTAACCACAAATCAAAAACTGGTGATAGCTATGCAAGAAACAGAGAAAGGAATCCAAATATATCACTAAAGAAGGCGAGCAAACCAAGAGAGGAGAGCAAGGGAAGAAAGGAGCAGAGAACTACAAAACAACCATAAAGGTAACAAAATGGCAATAAGTATATACCTATCAATAATTACGTTGAATAATAATGAACTAAATGCTCCAATAAGAAGACATAGGGTGATGGAATGGATAAAAAAAGCACAAGACCCATCTATATGCTTCCTACAAGAGACTCATTTCAGACCTAAAGACACATGCAGATTGAAAGTAAAGGGATGGAAAAGCATGTGTCATGCAAATGAAGTGAAGAGAAAGCCAGGGTAGCAATACTTATATTAGACATAATAAACTTTAAAACAAAGACTATAACAAAAGACAAAGAAGGAAACTATATATCATAAAAGGAATAATCCAACAAGAAATGATAACAGCTGTAAATACTGATATACCCAACATGGGAGCACTAAATACATACAGCAGCTATTAACAAATATACCAGAAGTAACTGATAGTAATACACTAATAGTAGGGGACTTTAATACCTGCCCCACTTACATCAAGGGATAGATCATTCAAACAGAAAATCTACAAGGAAAAAGCATATTTGAATGACACATTGGACCAGATGGATCTAACAGATATATTCAGAAAATTCCTTCCTAAAGGAGTAGCACACATTCTTTTCAAGAGCACGTGGAATATTCTCCAGAACAGATCACACGTTAGGCCACAAAACAAGTCTCCACAAATTCAAAAAGACTAAAGTCCTATCATGAATCTTTTCCAATCACAACACTATGAAACTAGAAATCAACTACAAGAAAAAATTGGGAAAGCACACAAATACATGGAGGTTAAATAACAGGCTACTAAACAGTGAGTGGATCAACCAAGAAATCAAAGAGGAAATAAAAAAATGCATGGAGACGAAAATGAAAACAAAATGGTCCAAAATCCTTGGGATATATACTCTAAGAGAGAAGTTTTCTAGCAATACAGGCGTACCTGAAGAAGCAAGAAAAATCTCAAGTAAATAACCTAACCTTACACCTAACAGAGCTATTCAAAGAAGAATAAACAAATCCCCAACAAGTAGGATGAAGGAAATAATAAAGATCAAAGAAATCAAAAATAAATGAAGTAGAAACTAAAAAATCAATAGAACAGATAAACAAAACCAGGAATCATTCTTTGAAAAGATCAACAAAATTGATAAATCTCCAGCCAGACTCATATAAAGACAGAGAAAGTGAGAGAGAGAGTGAGATCTCAAACAAAATCAGAAATGAAAGAGGAGAAGTAACAATCTATACCACAGAAATACAAAGGATCATAGAGAATATTATGAAAAATTAAATGCCAACAAATTTGACAACATAGAAAAAAAAGGATAAATCCCTAGAAACACATAACCTCCCAAAACTGAAGCAAGAAGAAATAGAAAATTTGAACAGACTGATTACCAGCAATGAAATTGAATCAGGAATCAAAACAAAAACAAAACAAAACCAACCAACCAAACAAACAAAAAAACAACCTCCCAACAACAACAAAAAAGTCCAGGATCAGATGGCTTCACAAATGAATTCAAAAAACATTTAAAAGGAGTTAATACCTATTCTCAAACTATTTCAAAAAATAGAAGAGGATGAAAGCCTCCAAATTGATTCGCCGAGGCCTGCATTACCCAGATACCAAAACCAGATAAAGACAACAAAAAAGAGGATGGCAGGCAGTATCTCTGATGAACACAGACGCAGACACCCTTAACAAACTATTAGCAAACCAAATCTAACAACACAGGAAAAAATTATTTTCCATGATCAATCAAGTGGGAGTTATTCTTGGGGTGGAAGGGTGGTTCAATATTCACAAATCATCAATGTGATACATCACATTAACAAGAGAAAGGATGAAAAACATGATAAATTCAATGGATGCAGAAAAGCATCTAACAAAGTATAAATCCATTCATGATAAAAAAACCCCAACAAAGGGGGGCGGAGCAAGATGGCGGAGGAGTAGGAGACCTAGATTTCATCTGGTCTCAGGAATTCAGCTGAATAGGGATCAAACCATTCTGAACACCTACGAACTCAACAGGAGATCGAAGAGGAGAGTAGCAACAACTCTCTGAACAGAGAAGTGACCACTTA
>NW_027397079.1:19700240-19806746 GCF_003265705.2 Callorhinus ursinus
GCGACGTCCCTCAGCGGAGCCGCAGTGGCTAAGCGGGGGGTGGAACCCTCCCGGGACAGTGTGGTCTCAGGACCCTCGGGGTCACAGAAAGACCGGGGGTGCCTGAGTGCGGTAGAGCTCCCAGGTATCGGAGCGGGGAAGCCGGCTGCAGAGACGGAGCCGAGGTGCGGGCTCTCAGCTCGGGGTGGCCATAAACTGTGATCCACGGCCCAGTTGGGGCACAGCTCCTGCAGCAGGGACCCAACAAGCGGCAGAGCTGGGGAGACTCCCCTTCCTCCCCCAGGGGGGAGTGACGCAGGAACGCACCGCAGGGATCTGCTGGGTTTGGAGACTCCACACGGGGTCGGGTGCCAGAGATAGAAACGGTCGGTCACAGGCCGGGTGAGCACGGAGTGCGGTCGGAGACCGGGGACACGGGAGTGACTGCTTTTCTCTGGGGGCGCACTGAGGAGCGGGGCCCCGAGTTCTCAGCTCCTCCAGGTGGAGATTGGGAGGCCACCATTTTCACCCTGGTCCTCCAAAGCTGTACCGAGAGCTTGCAGGGAACAAAAGCTCCTGAGAGCAAACCCGAGCAGCTTCCTTAACCCAGACCGACAAGGGCGGGGCAATTCCACCTCCGGCAAAGACATTTGGGAACCACAGCAACAGGCCCCTCCCCCAGAAGATCAGCACAAACAGCCAGCAAGCCAAGAGCAAGTTTACCGATCAGGGAGAACGGGAGAACTCCAGCGCTAGGGGAATACTGCACATAGAATTCATGGCTTTTTTTTACCATGATTCATTAGTTCATCAAAGTTAATTTTTTAACTGTGTTTTCCTTAATTTTTCTTTTTCCCTTTTTCAACCAACATCTTATCAATCCCTTTTTTAAAAAAAACATTTTTTATTTTTCATTTTTAGAGTCATATTCTATCCCTTCATAGTAGTTACCCTTATTTTTGGCATATATATATAAGTTGTTCTCTCTTTAAAATTTTGAGATACACTTTCTTCTAACAGATCAAAATATACCCTAAAACACTAGTGTATGGTTTTGTTCTAGTCTCCTGCCTGATCACATTCTCTCCCTTTTTTCTTTTTTTTTTAAATCTTCTTTCTTTTTTCAAACAACTTACCTTATCAATTCCTTTTATAAAATCTTTTATAATTTTCATCTTTACAGTCATCTTCCATCCCTTCATTGTATCAACCCTTATTTTGTAAATATATGTCTTTCTTCCTTTAAAATTTTAGGAGGCACTTTTTTCTAACAGACCAAAATATGCCCCAAATCTAGTGTGTGGCACTGATCTATGCACTAGCCTGATCATATTTGATCATATTCTGCATTTTTTGTATTGTTCTGTTTTTGTTTTTATCTTTTTTTTTCCTTTCCTTCCCTTTCTTTTCCCCTGGTTTCAAGTCTTTTCTGATTTGTATAGAGTATATTTGCTGGGGACGATGTTAACCTGTTAGCATTTTGTTCTCTCATTCATCTATTCTCCTCTGGACAAAATGACAAGACAAAAAAAATCACCTCAGCACAAAGAACAAGAGGTAGTACCGTCAGCCAGGGACCTACTCAATACGGACATTAGTACGATGTTGGACCTAGAGTTCAGAATCATGACTTTAAAGATACTAGCTGGGCTTGAAAAAAGCGTGGAAGTTATTAGAGAAACCCTTTCTGGAGAAATAAAAGAACTAAAATCTAACCAAGTCAAAATCAAAAAGGCTATTGATGAGGTGCAATCAAAAATGGGGGCACTAACTGCTAGGATAAATGAGGCAGAAGAGAGAATCAGTGATACAGAAGACCAAATGATGGAAAATAAAGAGGCTGAGAAGAAGAGAGAGAAAAAACTACAGGATCACGAGGGCAGAATTCGAGAGATAAGTGATACGATAAGACGAAACAACATTAGAATAATTGGGATCCCAGAAGAAGAAGAAAGAGAGAGAGGGGCAGAAGGTATATTGGAGAAAATAATTGGGATCCCAGAAGAAGAAGAAAGAGAGAGAGGGGCAGAAGGTATATTGGAGAAAATAAAGAGAACTTCCCTAATGTGAGGAAGGTAACAGGCATCAAAATCCAGGAGGCACAGAGAACCCCTCTCAAAATCAATAAAAATAGGTCAACACCCCGACATCTAATAGTAAAACTTACGAGTCTCAGAGACAAAGAGAAAATCCTGAAAGCAGCTCGGGAGAAGAGATATGTAACCTACAATGGTAAAAATATTAGACTGGCAACAGACCTAACCACAGAGACCTGGCAGGCCAGAAAGGACTGGCAAGATATCTTCAGAGCAATAAACGAGAAAAAGATGCAGCCAAGAATACTCTATCCAGCTAGGCTGTCATTGAAAATAGAAGGAGAGATAAAAAGCTTCCAAGACAAACAAAAACTAAAGGAATTTGCAAGCACGAAACCAGCCCTCCAAGAAATATTGAAAGGGGTCCTCTAAGCAAAGAGAGAGCCTAAAAGCAGCATATCAGAAAGGAACACAGACAATATACAGTAACGGTCACCTTAGAGGCAATACAATGGCACTAAATTCATACCTTTCAATAGTTACCCTGAATGTAAATGGGCTCAATGCCCCAATCAAAAGACACAGGCTATCAGATTGGATTACAAAACAAGACGCATCCATATGCTGTCTGAAACAGACTCATTTTAGACCCAAAGACACCCCCAGATTGAAAGTGAGGGGGTGGAAAACCATTTCCCATGCTAATGGACACCAAGAGAAAGCTGGGGTGGCAATCCTTATATCAGATAAATTAGATTTTAAACCAAAGACTGTAATAAGAGATGAGGAAGGACACTATATCCTATTTAAAGGGTCTATCCAACAAGAAGATCTAACAATTGTAAATATCTATGCCCCGAACATGGGAGCAGCCAATTATATAAGGCAATTAATAACAAAAGTGAAGAAACACATTGACAACAATACAATAATAGTGGGGGACTTTAACACCCCCTGACTGAAATGGACAGATCATCTAGGCAAAAGATCAACGAGGAAATAAAGACTTTAAATGACACACTGGACCAAATGGACTTCACAGACATATTCAGAACATTCCATCCCAAAGCAACGGAATACACATTCTTCTCAAGTGTCCATGGAACATTCTCCAGAATTGATCACATCCTAGGTCACAAATCAGGTCTCAACTGGTACCAAAAGACTGGGATTATTCCCTGCATATTTTCAGACCACAATGCTTTGAAACTAGAACTCAATCACAAGAGGAAAGTCAGAAAGAACTCAAGTACATGGAGGCTAAAGAGCATCCTACTAAAGAATTAATGGGTCAACCAGGAAATTAAAGAAGAATTCAAAAAATTCATGGAAACAAATGAAAATGAAAACACAACTGTTCAAAATCTTTGGGATACAGCAAAGGCAGTCCTGAGAGGAAAGTATGTAGCAATACAAGCCTTTCTCAAGAAACAAGAAAGTTCTCAAATACACAACCTAACCCTACACCTAAAGGAGCTGGAGAAAGAACAGCAAATAAAGCCTAAACCCAGCAGGAGAAGAGAAATAATAAAGATCAGAGCAGAAATCAATGAACTAGAAACCAAAAGAACAGTAGAACAGATCAACGAAACTAGGAGCTCGTTCTTTGAAAGAATTAACAAGATTGATAAACCCCTGGCCAGACTTATCAAAGGGAAAAGAGAAATGACCCAAATCAACAAAATCATGAATGAAAGAGGAGAGATCACAACCAACACCAAAAAATACAAACATTTATAAGAACATATTATGAGCAACTCTATGCCAGCAAATTAGATAACCTGGAAGAAATGGGTGCATTCCTAGAGATGTATCAACTACCAAAATTGAACCAGGAAGAAAGAGAAACCTGAACAGACCTATAAACACTAAGAAAATTGAAGCAGTCATCAAAAATCTCCCAACAAACAAAAGCCCAGGGCCAGATGGCTTCCCAGGGGAATTCTATCAGACATTTCAAGAAGAATTAACACCTATTCTCCTGAAAGTGTTCCAAAAAATAGCAAAGGAAGGAAAACTTCCAAACACATTTTATGAGGACACCATTACCTTGATCCCACAACCAGACAAAGACCCCATCAAAAAGGAGAATTACAGACCAATATCCTTGATGAAAATGGATGCAAAAATTCTCACCAAAATACTAGCCAATAGGATCCAACAGTACATTAAAAGGATTATTCACTGTGACCAAGTGGGATTTATCTCTGGGCTGCAAGGCTGCTCCAACATCCGCAAATCAATCAACGTGATACAATACATTAACAAAAGAAAGAACAAGAATCATATGATCCTCTCAGTACATGCAGAAAAAGCATTTGACAAAGTACAACATCCTTTCTTGATCAAAACTCTTCAGAGTATAGACATAGAGGGTACATACCTCAATATCATAAAAGCCATCTATGAAAAACCCACAGCGAATATCATACTCAATGGGGAAAAACTGAGAGCTTTTCCCCTAAGGTCAGGAACGCGGCAGGGATGTCCACTCTCACCACTGCTATTCAACATAGTATTAGAAGTCCTAGCCACAGCAATCAGACAACAAAAAGAAATCAAAGGCATCCAAATCGGCAAAGAGGAAGTCAAACTCTCGCTCTTTGCAGATGATATGATACTGTATGTGGAAAACCCAAAAGACTCCACCCCAAAACTGCTAGAACTCATACAGGAATTCAGTAAAGTAGCAGGATATAAAATCAATGCACAGAAATCAGTGGTATTCCTATACACCAATAACAAGACAGAAGAGAGAGAAATCAAGGAGTCGATTCCATTTACAATTGCACCCAAAACCATAAGATACCTAGGAATAAATTTAACCAAAGAGGCAAAGGATCTGTACTCAGAAAACTATAAAATACTCATGAAAGAAATTGAAGAAGACACAAAGAAATGGAGAAATGTTCCTTGCTCATGGATTGGGAGAACAAACATTGTGAAGATGTCAGTGCTACCTACAGCAATCTACACATTCAATGCAATTCCCATCAAAATACCATCCACTTTTTTCAAAGAAATGGAACAAAGAATCGTAAAATTTGTATGGAACCAGAAGAGACCCCGAAAAGCCAGGGGAATCTTGAAAAAGAAAAGCAAAGCTGGCGGCATCACAATTCCGGACTTCCAACTCTATTACAAAGCTGTCATCATCAAGACAGTATGGTACTGGCACAAAAACAGACACATCAATCAATGGAACAGAATCAAGAGCCCAGAAATGGACCCTCAACTCTATGGTGAACTAATCTTTGACAAAGCAGGAAAGAATGTCCAATGGCAAAAAGACAGTCTTTTCAACAAATGGTGCTGGGAAAATTGGACAGCCACATGCAGAAGAATGAAACTGGACCATTTCCTTACACCACACAGAAAAACAGACTCCAAATGGTTCAAAGACCTAAATGTGAGACAGGAGTCCATCAAAATCCTAAAGGAGAACACAGGTAGTAACCTCTTTGACCTCGGCCACAGCAACTTCTTCCTAGAAACATCGCCAAAGGCAAGGGAAGCAAGGGCAAAAATGAACTCTTGGGATTTCATTAAGATAAAAAGCTTTTGCACAGCAAAAGAAACAGTCCACAAAACCAAAAGACAACCGACAGAATGGGAGAAAATATTTGCAAATGACATATGAGATAAAGAGCTAGTATCCAAAATCTATAAAGAACTTATCAAACTCAACACCAAATGAACAAATAATCCAATCAAGAAATGGGCAGAGGACATGAACAGACACTTTTCCAAAAAAGACATCCAAATGGCCAACAGACACATGAAAAAGTGCTCAACATCGCTCGGCATCAGGGAAATCCAAATCAAAACCTCAATGAGATACCACCTCACACCAGTCAGAATGGCTAAAATTAACAAGTCAGGAAATGACAGATGTTGGCGGGGATGCGGAGAAAGGGGAACCCTCCTTCACCTTTGGTGGGAATGCAAGCTGGTGCAACCACTCTGGAAAACAGTATGGAGGTTCCTCAAACAGTTGAAAATAGAGCTACCGTATGATCCAGCAATTGCCCTCCTGGGTATTTACCACAAAGATACAAATATAGGGATCCGAAGGGGCACGTGCACCCCAATGTTTATAGCAGCAGTGTCCACAATAGCCAAACGGTGGAAAGAGCCAAGATGTCCATCGACAGATGAATGGATAAAGAAGAATTGGTATATATACACAATGGAATATTATGCAGCCATCAAAAGGAATGAGATCTTGCCATTTGCAACGACATGGATGGAAATGGAGGGTGTAATGCTGAGTGAAATAAGTCAATCAGAGAAATACATGTATCATTTGACCTCGCTGATATGAGGAATTCTTAATCTCAGGAAACAAACTGAGTGTTGCTGGAGTGGAGGGGGGTGGAAGGGAGGGGGTGGCTGGGTGATAGACATTGGGGAGGGTATGTGCTATGGTGAGCGCTGTGAATTGTGCAAGACTGTTGAATCACAGATCTGTACTTCTGAAACAAATAATGCAACATATGGTAATAAAAAGAAAAAGAAGAAGATAGCAGGAGGGGAAGAATGAAGGGGAGTAAGTCAGGGGGAGATGAACCATGAGAGACGATGGACTCTGAAAAACAAACTGAGATTTCTAGAGGCGAGGAGGGTAGGGGGATTGGTTAGCCTGGTGATGGGTATTCAAGAGGGCACATTCTGCATGGAGCACTGGGTGTTATGCACAAACAATGAATCATGGAACACTACATCAAAAACTAATGATGTAATATATGGTGATCAACATAACAATAAAAAAATTTAAAAGAAAAAAGTAGGTATAGAGGGAAAATGCTCCATAGCTAATATCACACTCACTGCTGAAAAACTGAGAGCTTTTCCCCTAGGATCAGGAACAAGATAAGAATGTCCACTCTTACCATTTTTATTCAACAAAGTACTGGAAGTAGTACTCACAGCAATCAGATAAGAAAAAGAAATAAAATGTATCTAAACTAGTAACGAAGAAGTAAACCTTTTGCTATTTGCAGATGGCATGGTATTTTATATAGATTGCACCAAAAAACTATTAGAACTAAACAAACAAGCAAACAAACAAAAACCCCACTAGAACTGATAAATGAATTCAATAAAATCACAAAATTTTAAATCAATACACATAAATCTGTTGCATCTCTATGAACTAATAATGAAATAGAAAGAGAAATTAAGAAAAAATCCCATTTAACTGCACCAAAAATAACAAAATACCTAGGAATAAACTTAACCAAAGAGGTGAGAGGCCTGTACTCTGAAAACTATAAAACACTGATGAAAGAAATTGAAGATGACACAAAGAAATGGAAAGTCATTCCATGCTCATGGACTGAAAGAACAGATATTTTTCAAATGTCCATACTACCCAAAGCAATCTACAGATTTAATGCGATGCCTATCAAAATACCACCAGCATTTTTCACAGAACTAGAACAAATAATCTTGATACATGTATGGAACTACAAAAGACCCTGAACAGCCACAGCAATCTTGAAATGGAAGAACAAAAACTGGAGGTATCGCAATCCCAGATTTCAAGATATACTAAAAAGCTGTAGCAATCAAACCAGTATGGTACTGGCACAAAAAATGGACACATAGACTGGAACAGAATAGAGAGTCCAGAAATAAACCCGTATTTATATGATCAATTAATCTACAATAAAGGAGGCAAGAATATGCAATGGGAAAAAGTCTTTTCAACAAATGGTGTTGGGAAAACTGGAGAGCTATAAGCAAAAGAATGAAACTGGACCACTTTCCTACTCCATACACAAAAATAAACTCAAAATGGATTAAAGACCTAATTGTGAGACCTGAAACCATAAAATTCCTAGAACACAGGCAGTAATGAGTTTAACATCAGATATAGCAACATTTTTCTAGATATGTCTCCTGGGGCAAGGGAAACAGCAAAATTAAACTACTGTGACTACATTAAAATAAAAAGCTTCTACAGAGCAAAGGAAACAATCAAAACTAAAAGACAACCTACTGAATAGATGATATTTGCAAATGACATATCAAATAAAGGGTTAGTATCCAAAGTATATAAAAATTTATACAACTCAATAACAAAAAAACAAGTAATTCTATTTAAAAATGATCAGAAGACATGAACAAATATTTCTCCAAAGAAGACATACAGATGGCCAAAAGACACAGGAAAAGATGTTCAACATCACTCATCATTAGGGAAATGCAAATCAAAACCACAATGGAGATATTGCCTCACACCTGTTAGAATGTCTAAAATCAACAAAACAAGAAACATTAAGTGTTGACAAGGATATGGAGAAAAAGAAACACTCTTGAGACTATCGGTGGGCATGCAAACTAGCATAGGCATGGTGAAAATAGTGTGGAGGTTCCTCAAAAAATTAAAAAAAAATAGGGGTGCCTGGGTGGCTCAGTTGGTTAAGTGTCTGCCTCTGGCTCAGGTCATGATTCTGGAATCCTCGGATCGAGCTCCACGTTGGGTTCCCTGCTCAGTGGGAAGTCTGCTTCTCCCTATCTGTCTGCTCCTCCCCTTGCTCCTTCTCTCTCTCAATCTCAAATAAATAAAAATAAATAAAATCTTTAAAAAATTAAAAAATAGAATTACTGTATGATCCAGTAATTCCACTACTGGGTAATTACACAAAGAAAACAAAAACACTGATTCAAAAAGATACATGCACCCCTATGTTTACTGCAGCATTATTTACAATAGTCAAATTATGAAAGCAACCTAAGTATCCATGCATAGCAGAATGGATAAAGAAGAAGTGGTAAATATATATAATGGAATACTACTCAGCCATTAAAAAAAGAATGAAACTTTACCATTTGCAACAACATGTGCAATAACATTTGTAACAATATTACACTGTATATTAACTCTACTTTTTAAAAGTAGAAGATAAAAGTAGAAGATAAAAAGAAATTAACTGGCAACAATTAGTTTTTCATTTTTATTCATTTTATATCTTAAACATATACTATGTGATGTTTACAAATGTCAGATTTTAAATGCTTCTACTGCAGTGCATATTTTAATTTTTTTAAGTCCTTGCAACAACTCTGGGGTGAGCAGTATGCTTATGACCATGTTAATATGAGAAATCTAAGCACTGTTGATTTAGGTAACATGTCCAAGGGTAATGACCATTAAATAGCTGAGCTGGAATTCACACACAGACAGCCTGAGCAGTTTTTAGGTTTTAACGTGTATGTTGTGCTTACTTGTCACACATTCAAATTGTAATTCTTTCTCAATCATCAATCAAACAATAAATAAATAACAAATATCACTATGCCTTTAGCTCTGGTTTCTCTACTTCCTTTCCACAGGCAGCTTTGTTACATCCACTATTCTCTGAAAACCAAAACAAGCAAAATGAAAGAAACGGGTCCTTTCACTTTTTCTCACAATCACACTTGATTTTTCCTTTGGGATTATTTTGTTTACTATTTATTTATTTCATTCTTGTTTTGTTTTTTATGTTTCCAAATTTCCCAAATTTTTCATTGTGGAGGGGTGCCTGGGAGGTGCAGTCGGTTAAGCTTCCGACTCTTGGTTTTGGCTCCGGTCGAGATATCAGGGTCGTGAGATCGAGCCCCCTGTTAGGCTGTGGGCTCAGTGCAGAGTCTGATTAAAAATTCTCTCTTTCTCCCTCTCTCTCTGCGCCTGTCTCCACCCACTCTCTCTCTTTAAAATAAATAAATACATCTTTTTTTAATTATGGTAAAGTGCACATAATATAAAATTTAGCATGTGTACAGTTCAGTATTGCTCTGCAACCAATCCCCAGAGTTCTTTTTTTTTTTAAGATTTTATTTATTTATTTGCGAGAGAGAGAATGAGAGATAGAGAGCATGAGAGGGAAGAGGGTCAGAGGGAGAAGTAGACTCCCCGCTGAGCAGGGAGTCCGATGCGGGACTCGATCCCGGGACTCCAGGATCATGACCTGAGCCGAAGGCAGTCGCTTAACCAACTGAGCCACCCAGGCGCCCCTCCCAGAGTACTTTTCATCTTGCAAAACTAAGTCTTTCCATTTCTCCCTGCCTCCTGCCCCGGGCAACTACCATTCAACTTTCTGTCTCCATGTTCATCCCTGATGGACACTTGGGTTACTTCCAGTTATTTGTTTTTTAAAGAACTTTTACATTCCTTGTGCCTCAGCTGATGCCTAAAAAACTCATGGAACACAAAATTTTACCACTAATTATATGTCTCCAGTTTGGAGTCCCGCAGTACACTGGATAATCTGGGGTGAATGAGAACTAAGATTCCCGTAAGTTACAGACATTTAGTAATGGTGTCAAAAGTCAAATGTATGCTTTAGTTAAGATTAAAAAAAAGAAAAGAAAAGAAACTCATGCTACCTTTCGGATATTTCATCAATAGCAGTTGGATTAGAGTTTTCTGTACGGTTAAACAATAACCAAAAACCCACGGAGTAAACAGACTCCCTAGTAACAGAACTAACCTGGGGGAAGGAGGAGCTTAAGTTCCAGTTCTGTAAATGCCCAAGTGAAATGGGTTGAAATGAATGTCTAAACCTCTGTTTCCTGCTTGTAAAAAAGGACGTTGGACACAAGGCCCCCTTGTGGCTCTCCTACTTCATGGATTGCCTTTGGTGAATCCCTTGCTCAAAATGCACACAAGGTGAGGTTCCAGGTGCTTCTCAGGAGTGTGGAAACCCACCTAACATCTCTTCTCTAGGAGAAAAAATTTTGATTTGGCAAAACAAAATTCCAAATCAAAGAGAATTTCTGCAATATAAATTTGCATTGAGAAAATAAATACTTGCAGACAGGAAATACATTGCAGACAGGCAAGGATTTGAAAAAGAAAGGCCCTATTGATACACCTCCACGTAAAAGGGCATATCCCTCAGGCATGAAAGAGAAGCCTGTTTTCCAGGGCTACCCCACAACCCACCGCCTCTGCTTTGAGTCAGCATTCCTTTCCCAGGTGCATCCCTTTCCAAGGGTCACACGTATATGTTTTGGACACAAGCGCCGGGTCATAATTTTCTCTGTAATTCTAGACTTTATTTTCAAAATGGCAATTTTCAAGGGGGCAATTTATGTGCAGGGTGCTTTTGTAAAGTTCGAAAGGTTAAGTAGAGTATTAAGGAATTTTGAAACCAAGGGACCTATGAGTTTTCCCAAAGTATCCATTCATCACCAGCCTATCATTTGACCCCAGGGCTCCAACTAATAATATTGCATATAAAAAGGAACTTCTTTTTCTAGCTCCAACCTCCTAGGACCTAGCAAAATCTGTATAGTATTTCCAAGAAACATACTGTCTTCCCTCATGCCATCCAGTTTTAGATTTTCATTTGTGTTACTCCTTGCAATACAAAGTAACAGCTTCAAAATTGGAAACCCTCGCAAAAATGCTTCTTCGGAAATCCTCACTTCTTTAGTCCAGTTTATACCAAGTTCACAGGCCAGGCCTGCATGGGTTGTGTGCCTGTCCGAAATATTTCCCATCCACTTGGGTTAACCCAGTTAGATCAAATCTGAAAGAAAGTCAAGTTCTCTTGGAAGCGAAGAGATAAGTATAGCTAGCCTCACATTCTTTAGCGCTTTTTGGTACTTGTAAATCTCTAGCAAATACTCTGTGAGTGCTGAGTAACTGGATTTATGTTTTCAAAAACATTCATACCAGTAAATGTACCTTTAAAGGCAAATATTTTAGTAGAAAGGAAATTTCATTTGTCAAAGTACAGATTGAATCTCCCCAAATCTCACCTTTCTGTGTGCCGCTGCTTCTCTCAGAATGACTCTCATTTTTCCACCCCAGATACCTGGGTTCCCCCTGTCCTAGTAAGAAAAAATCTGTGTCCTAAGATGGCCAACTGAGACAGCAACGGAGTCCCAGCCCCTGCCCCGGGGCTCTTCCGGGTTCTTCTCTCTCTGCTCTGCTTCCCGGGAGCAATCCGGGTTCCTCTCCCTGCCCCGCTTCATGCAGGCGCCGGGAGTGCCCAGTATGCGGAAGTAGACATGTATAAATTACACCCTTTGTGCTCAGTGCTCAGACCTTTGGAGATCACTGTCCTCTGAGCCCACCAGCATTAAATAAACCTCCTGTCCTCCAAGCTCTCTGAGTGCTGCTTGGTTCTTCCGTCGGGCAATCCAGTCCAGGTTCTGTAACAGTCCCTCAAAATCACACTTATAGAAGGAAAACAATTTTAAATGCATTTCTAGGCACTCACCTGCTTGTAATCATGCCACTTTCCTAGATAATTTTCATATATTTCATCATTGCAAGTCATTCTCCTC
Organism: Callorhinus ursinus; assembly: GCF_003265705.2. Taxonomy (NCBI): domain Eukaryota; kingdom Metazoa; phylum Chordata; class Mammalia; order Carnivora; family Otariidae; genus Callorhinus; species Callorhinus ursinus. Next base: position 19,712,543 of record NW_027397079.1, read on the forward strand.
TCAACAACTTCCATGATGACCCAGCATCTGCAATATAAGAGAGTCAAACACTTACCATGACCAACAGAGCACAATCCACGTCTTTTCTGCCCAAACCACCATCTCCTCAGAGATAATAAGCAGAGCTTATTTCACCACCAAATCCATGCATGGGCTTTATGGAGACCATCTCATTATGAAATGTCTGAATGGAGAAGTTCCCCAGTTTACTAAATATTTGTCTTCTGGGTGTAAGAGTAAAGAAACATGCCTTAACCTGACTCTATATTCCAGGGTGCTAAGAATCAAAGCTTTTCCTGAAGCCAACCTTGCTTCCTGTGGTGCCTTTATGAACAGAGTCCTAATAAAGTAGCCCTGGAATAATTCAGTACTTAATTGAACTAAAGGGAGTTTCAGTCAATTATAGACCTACATCGGGAAGAAAGACTACGTCTGGCTTTTCTAAAAAAAGAAAACAAAGTGCCAAATAGCTGCAATGCGCTAATAAGCCATGTATTTTTAACAGTCGTTGTAAAAGAAAACTAGATAATTTCTGATATGGGCCTGGAGCCTAATGCACTGTATTGATTTTAAGACTTCCCTTTCCCTGAGAGTATGGCCATCACATAATTCCTTGGTAGATTTGGCCCATGGATCATCAGAAATCACTTTAAATGTACTCTGAGTGACAGTGCCTGATGTTCATCATCATTATCAACAAACTCTTTCTGAATGTTCTGAATGCTGACTAAGTATGTTGCAATACTATACTGGGACTGCCATTAAGCTGTTTCCACCCACATCCATTTCCAAAACAAAACTTCATTGACTGAATACGCCCCCAGGAAGGAACAAACATTTTAGCTGCTGTTTTAATGGCAGATAGATCCTACATTCCTACATAGATCCCTGGGTGCCCTGTTTTGCTATATGACAATGACAAGCATGCTATTTTTTTTCCTTTGAGTAAAGTTTTAATTCCATCTATGAAGAAACAAAAAATGAGACAAAGCTCATTAGCAAATATTATTTAAAATATTTTTTTTATACAGGATGCTTTCTACAAAATTATAATCATTGCAAAGAACACAGATTTAACCTAAATATATTAAACTGTAAAATGAGCGAAATTAAGGACTTTAATGCAGTTTTAACTGCTTAGGGGAAAAAAAACAAAAAACAGGCAAACAAACAATAAGAAACCAAGAAAGGGATTAGATGATGGATACAATCCAAGGAATTTTACTAACATCAAAAAGGTGACCCTAGATTTTATTAACAACCCGATTCCTATCGGTTTTCAGTACAACTTATTCAACCTCTTTCTGTGTGGTTGGGAAAAAGATGACACAGAGAGAGAGAAAAAGCATTGGTGATTTCAAAACTTTTTATAGAATACACTTGAAAGTTCATACAAATCACCAAAATCACTCAAACTTTTACGGATCTGACATTCCCTAGTAATGAACTGAACGCTCTTTGCAGCAAGTAATACATAAGGCATCAGTTAAGCCCTAAATTTGTTACTATAACTCGAGAAGACTTTAAACTCCCCCCACCATTCACAGCTAAAAGGCCAACAAGTAAATTACTACCTTAATATATTCACTGAAATGACCTGCAAGAGTTAATGGTGTTACCCAAGAGCCTATTTTGCCTTCAGAACACCTTTGTACATAAACCGAATCTGATTCAATGTGAAAAGAGTCAGTCTCACTACTGCATTCCTTTACCAAAGGGGGGCACATGTTTTTATTTCTATACTGTAGACAAGGAATTGTGACACAAGAAGGAATTTTATTTTTAGGTACATAGCAGCCTCAATAGAAGAGCCAATGCTAATACGAGGCTTGTTGTAAATTTGATTCTAAAAGTAATATTTAATATTTAATAAAAGTAATAAAAGTACATTAGAGTAAATGTACACTGAAGTTCCTGGACAAAATTTCTGATTGCTAGTGCACTTTGCATTTCATGGCTTTAACACTAGCGGTGTATTGGTGGAACAACAGGTATCTTCACTCTTTTCTGCTATGTAGTTTTTAAAACAATCCTCGAAGGTAGGTCATTAAATTTAGCTGTTTTTCAGTGAATTTAAGTATTACTGAAAAAAATTCTAAAACAACTGAAGTTACAGAAAAAATAGCCAGATTCAAAAGTAAAATGAGAGGGCATCAACTTCAGTGCTAGAATGTTTTCTTTGATGTCAAGGTCAAGAACATGAAGGCATAAAGTCTGGTACTCGCCATGCCCAACAAACTACAATAAGTTTTATGTCTTGTGATGACTTGCAACACCGAGGCCTCAGTCATCTTGGTCTGGCATTGTCTCACTAGTACCATGCCATTCTCACTTCAACATTCAAATAAGAGCAACAGTAATGCTGGACAAGTTTCCGAATATATTTTTGTCTTTAGAAGAGCAGACTGTGCTGCTTCATTAATGTTTTAGTCCAAAGGAGATTTGCAAAATACAGTTGGCAGGATTTAAAAAAATGCTAGGACTGCATTTTAAAAGTGTGGCTTTTTAAAAGACCCCGCATAAATACAGACAAACTTTATATTCATCCTTTACTGTTTACTAACTACACAGAAAGGAAGTGTTTAAAAGCCCAACAGGCTCTCATACTGCAGTTTCAGACACTCCATTTCTCCAAGTGTAAACAGAAATAATTAAGGTAATTATTGTTTGGATCCTCTGGCAGCAAAGCACATGTTTATTTTAAGCAATAGATGTTCAAAAGATCTTTGAAAATGTATGATTCTACCTGAACCACAGTTTCATAAGAAAAGAGAAAAAATATGTATCAGCAGCAAGATTTTTACAAGCCTGCTGCAGCCTTTCTCGCCTATGTAAATAGCTTCACTGCTGAAGAGCTGAGTGATTGTTTTTTTCCGACAGTCATTTCTCACTAAGTAAAAGAAGACTATATATATATATTTTTTTCCCAGAAGCCAATGCACTCTGCGTGTTTAGAGTGTCTATGGGGGGCATTTGAGATGCTACCAGGCCAAACATCCTACAGTGCGGGTAGGGTATCAAATTAACCCCAGTGAGAAGCTTTGGATAGGTCTTAGCATGCCAGCAACACCCCCAGCCCATTTCGGATTGCAGAATGAGGAATTTGAAGGACTATTAAACACTCTGTAAAATGCTCACAACAGATCAGCATAAAAGCCTTTCAGTGCAGGTGTTCCTATAATTGGAAAAATGCTCTGTGTTCAATGGCCCCTCAAATTTACCCTCTTCCCTGGCACTCCTCTGGGTTTCACAAAGCAGTTTCAGGAAACCTAAGCGCTGACTGGACTTTTCTGATTATTTAGGCTTACACATTTTGTGTAAAGTCAAGAGATGGCTTTTATTTTCCATCTGCCTTTACTTAGGGAGCTGCATCCCCGTCCGGAAGACAGACTGGCATCTGCGGCTTCCTCTACAAGTCTGTTTGAAATCAAGGATCCAGATGCATGAAAAATTCACACATTAGAAATGAAGGAATATGTTCCATGAAGAATATATTATAAATATTAGAAACTCTTCTATTTACAAAACTATTTTACAACTCTGAGCAAACTATATTCACAGAGTAATCCATAGATTAATCCAAAGAACGTGATTTCATGCTTTATCTGAATATATACTGCATTGACTAGAATGCCTTGGATTGCTGTGTGCGACCCCTAATTTCTGTTGTTTTGATGTGCTGATAGAAATTGTAAAGAACCAGCTAAGGAAGACTATCTGTTGGGCATTTAGTAGGAAGAGTGCTTGCCATTCTTCACACTCCTTAGCAGTGTAATACCTTCGTTTGGTGAGCCGTATTCACTGACTGCTCCAAGAAGCATCTGCTTGTCACTCTACCTTTAGAGAAATCTGTAATTTGGCTGCCTTGTTAAAAGCAGTGTTGCTTGTATTTGAAAGAAAACCTTTTCCATCCTAAGTACCTCTTTTCCTTTTTCAGTTGCTGAAACAAGAGTTTATGAAACTCTCAGGGCACCTGGGTGGCTCAGTCGTTATGCGTCTGCCTTCGGCTCAGGTCATGATCCCAGGGTCCTGGGATTGAGCCTACATTGGGCTCCTTGCTGGGCAGGAAGCCTGCTTCTCCCTCTCCCACTCCCCCTGCTTGTGTTCCCTCTCTCGCTGCATCTCTCTCTGTCAAATAAATAAATAAATAAATAAATAAATAAATAAATAAATCTTAAAAAAAAAAGAGTTTATGAAACTCTTGAAACAAGACGCTGTTGTCTTGCACAGCTATCTGGACTCACTTATCTGCTTGAAAGCCAGATGCCTCCTACAGAAGGGTAACGCATACAGAGAAATGGCTCTCTCTGAGAAAATAGCTCAGCACCGAAGACCTCATTCGTAGGAAACTTTTCACCAAATTAATTACCTGCGTTAGTGCAGGGCTCAAGAAACATAGGATAGCATGTGAAGTCCAAAGATTTCAAATATCAGAACACGGAATAGAGACGATCCATTCCAAACTGTCTCACATTTTCTTTCCAGATATTACATAACAAAGTCTGAGGCCATGCTTGTGATTCATCATACTAATAACCAAGTATAAACAGTGGAAGAATCAGAAGTTAGTTTAACTAAAAGGAAAATTAAAATTAAAATTACATTTAAAAACTTCATTAGTTATATAACTGAAATGGATCTTTTAAAGATGGAAAATCAGACCATCCCCACTCAATAGAACCAAAGCTAGACAAGGTCTTTCATGAATACTTTGAATTCTCTTTATAAATTATAAAATATTATAAATATGATAAAGAATGATGATAGTATATTTGATTTTGATAATAAGGCTCCTCACTGGAAAGTTGTCTAGTCTTTATGGAGTATTATGATATGATCAGGAACCCTCCTTGTATTTCATATTTTATTAGTTAATTTGGTGAAAAATAAGGTTAAGTGCCTAAAATATTTTTCAAAACTGAGAGCAGCCATTGGAAGCGTTTATCTACTTTGGTCATTCTTATCATTTTAACATTACTTCATATACTAGTAATTTTTTGTTATATATATATGTGTATACATATATATCACAGTGTTTTCCCTTATAAAAATTACCTTTTATGGATATGGTATCTTTCAAACAAACATATGGGAATGTTTTAATAATATATGTGGAAGGTATGCAGATGCAGGCCATCTGTCTAATAATACATTGGTACACATATATTGAAAGTATATTTAGGAACATGTTGCACAACATTGAAGGACACCAGATTCATTTCATTGGTATAGATTCTATTAGTTTCATTTTATTTTATTATATTTATTTATTTTTAAAGATTTTATTTATTTTAGAGAGAGAGAGAGAGAGTGCACGTGAGCAGGGGCAGGAGAACAGAGGAGGGCAGAGGGAGAGCAAGAGGGACAAGCAGACTCTGCACTGAGCATGAAGCCCACACTGGTGTGGGGTGGGGGAGCTTGACCTCAGGACCCTGAGATCATGACCTGAGCCTAAATCGAGTTGGTTGCTTAACCGACAGAGCCACCCAGGTGTCCCTATTAGTTTCATTTTATATTAGCACATGTCATCAGTTACCTGCCATTTTCTTATAATTAGCAAATGTAACTTTTAATTTCTAACTGATAAATTATAGTTTTGCCTGGATTTTCAGGTTGAGAGATAATTTAACAAAACAAAATATGCTAAGTGAGCAAAAGGCAGGTTATAGATGAAGATTTCTCTATGAATAAGATACTGTGTGGCACCAATGGTAATACAACCATGAATGTTAAAATACATCAACCTTTAAAGGATAATAAAATTTCAAATCATTGCTCAAATAAAGATCTTACAGTAACAATTCTTATAAATCATAATTACAATAACATTTTAAGAAGGTGAAACTAAAGGATTAAAAGTGTATTTTCATGTTATACTTTCAACAACAAACATGCTTCATTTGGCACAATAGATGAATTCCTGTATAGCTGTTTCCTTTTTTTTTTTTCTGGTAAATTATTCATAAGTTGAATACCTGAGGAAAGATTGCTAATTAAAGGAAACTGATAATGAATGATTTTGTTAATATAAAACTTGATCTTCTCATTAAACATGGGTTTTTGCTTATAAAGTTAATTTTAAAGTTGATTTGAATTGGGCAGACATTTGTTTATGTGTAATGGTGATGGTTTGTGTTAGTGGAAAACCTCAGTAAAATGATATGCAGACCACCCATCACTTAAAACTGTGATCATCACAATTGCCCAAGGTTCTGTACTACCCAAGAGAGGTATATCATTCATTAGTAGCTTGCACAGGGTCAGTGCTTAACATATCCACACTTTTTCAGTAAGTTTTACCTAACTTGGTTGCTAAGTACTATAAGCAATATTTAGAGAAATAAATAGAAAGTATAAGCCTTGCCTTCTTAAACACATAATTTAGAAACTTGGAAATAGGTGAATATTGACAATACAATAGGGGATTGGAATAGGCCCTTTAAAAGTAAAAGTATTTCTTGTTTTTTTTTTATTTCAAAACTGTTTATCTTATCATACATATATGTACACATACAGAGGAATATGTAATATGTACAAAAATGTGTTATGAATGAGTTATGTGCATGTATGCGATGAGAAGTAGCAATAAAACTATATGTATTATTTTGTAACTTGCCTACTTTCCTTAATATTTATTTTTTTCTATTACAATGAGATTGTATTGAAATATTATTATACCATATATATTGTAATCTTTAGAACAATACTCAACACACACAGAATCACATAAACAATGCACACATGCAGTTGTAGCTAAAATAACAGAATAGATAAAATTTAGCACTAAAAAATACTTCATGCACCCAAAGTAAAGCAAAGAAAGTAAGAACAGAACAAAAAATAGAGGTGTGATGAATAGAAAACAAATACCAAGATGGTAGACTTAAACCAATATATATTAATTACTTTATTAAGTAAAACATAATGAACACACCATGTAAAAAGTAGAGTCATAATAAATAAACAAAAAATAAATAAATGTGATTATTTTTTAGAAAGTTCAAACTAGCAATATGCTGCTTAAAGAAACAATTTAAATATAAAGGAACAGACAGGTGGAACATACATGGAAAGAAAAATACAGACCAAGATATCATTAAACATCAGAAAACTGATGTGGCTATATGCTCTCAAAAAAAAAAAAAAGTAGGCTTCAAGACAAAAGGTAGGCTTTAAGTAACCAAAAATAAAAGTAAAAATTTCATGATCATGGATGTTCAATGAAAAAAGGAAGCCATAAACAATTTTAAATGCATCTAATAATAGCGTTTCAAAAAAAAAAAAATGAGGCCAAAATTGACAGAAATAAGGAGAGGAATAGACAAATAGAGATTTGAATACCTCTCTTTCAGTAATTGATAGAAAAATGGAAAAAAATAAGTAATAATATGGAAGATTTAAACAATACTACCAGCCAAACTTCATAATTGACATTTATAGAACATTACACCACAACTTTAAAATACACATTTTTCAAGTGAACATGGATGTTTCAAGAACGATAATAGGTTGATTAATAATTCAAACATTAATAACCTTTAAAGGATCAAAGTCATTAAAAAGTATTTGTTCTGGGGCGCCTGGGTGGCTCAGTTGGTTAGGCGACTGCCTTCGGCTCGGGTCGTGATCCTGGAGTCCTGGGATCGAGTCCCGCGTCGGGCTCCCTGCTGAGCGGGGAGTCTGCTTCTCCCTCTGAACCTCTTCCCTCTCATGCTCTCTATCTCATTCTCTCTCTCTCAAATAAATAAATAAAATCTTAAAAAAAAAAAGTATTTGTTCTGACTCTCTTACTACAGCAGTATTAAAATAGACTTCAAAACTAATTTAATAGCTCTAAAATCCCCAAATACATGGGAATTAAATTACCCAAAGAAGAAAACAGAGAGGAAACTTAAAAATATTTTATACTTAATTATTTTTGAAAAGTATGTTAGAAATCTAAAATAAATTCCTTAAGTTTATACCTTAAGAAGCTACAAAAAGAAGATCAAACTAAACACAAAGGAGCTAGAAGGAAGGATTCAATAAAAATGAAAATGAAAATAAAATAGAAAAGCTATTGATAATGGAGAAAATTCAAAAAGCAAAATCTAATGCTTTGAAAGGATTAATAAAATTGCAAGATTAATCAAGCAAAAAAAAGGAAAATATTTACCAATATGAGGAATGAAAGAAGAGGATCCTATTTATGTCAATAAATTCAAGAAATTAAAGACAATAGAAATTTTTTTTTTTAGATTTTATTTATTTATTTGCTAGAGAGAGACAGAGCACAAGCAGGGGGAGCTGTAGGCAGAGGGAGAAGCAGGCTCCCTGCTGAGCAGGGAGCCCGATGAGGGACTCGATCCCAGGACACTGGGATCATGACCTGAGCCGAAGGCAGCCGCTTAACTGACTGAGCCACCCAGGCGTCCCCTGGAAAAATTTTTTTAAATAACAAGTTACCAAAATTAACATAGCAAGAGATAGGAATAATGAGTATATATTGAAATCGTACTTTAAAACTTTTCCACAAATAAAATACAGGTGTGAATGGCTTACTTGGCAAATTCTATCAACTATTTTGTGAAGATATAATACAGTCTTAAAAATTCTTTTAGAAAATAAGGAATAAAGGAAAAATTTATAACTTAATAAAGCTACCATAGGAATGATATCCAAACCTGACAAAGATACTAGAAGAAAAGAAAAATGAAAAAGGTACCTATGATGGATATAGACTCAAAAGCCTTAAAAAATAGATGAGAAACTATAGTCCATTAATAGGCAAAAAGCACAATGACCAAACAAGGTTTATTCTTAGGATCTTAAGCAAGATTGTTTAAACATCCAAAAATCAACCAATATACCCACCATATTAAAACAAGAAAGGAAAAAAAAGATATTATCTTTTCAAACAAATCATTTTACAAAATTACTGGATATTTAATATTTAAATATCATACAGAAAATTAGGAAAAAAGGGAAATTCCTTCATCTAACAAAGGGAATCTAAAAAAACCCTATAGTTAACATCCTACTAAATGCTAAAATGTGCACACTTAAAATCTATGCCATTTATTATAGATAAATTAAACTCTAAAAGTATGTCTGGTTAAATGTTTTATGTGCATTTAGATACTTCGTTATATTCATCAATTATTCGGTGTAGGTAACACACACACACACACACACACACACACACAGAAGTAGGCTTATTAATCATGTTATTCAAATCACCTATATCTTTATAAGTTTGTCAGGGATAGATACACAATTTACTAAGAGATATTTTTATATCACATATTTTATTTTAGAATTTCTATTCCTGCATGTATTTCTATCAATTTTTACTTATATATTTTAAGTCTGAGTTATTAAATGCATTGTAGATTATAAAAGCAGCCACAAATTCTTTCCTCCCTGAATTTACACCTTTACAATGGATGTTTCAGGTCTTTCCATTGTGAGTGGAGGAGTCTTTTGCCCCACCCCTTGAATCTGGTTTAGGTTTGTGACTAGTTTTGATGGGACAAAATTAACAAAAGGAGAAACAAAGGAGATCAACAAAAGCAGAAACTTGAAAATCACTGGTGCACTGGCCCTCCCCTTTCTTGCTACTGTTTGGACCCCTGTTCCCGGGGTTCTATGCAGAAGCTAAGGACAGCCTATGGTATGATGAAAAGCAGATGACCCTGACACTCTAGTCTCTCAAGTTGAGACCCACAGGGATGAGTCCAACTTAAATTGTCAGCCCATTGAGTTATAAAACAATAAACATAAATAATGCCAATAGTCCTATATATTTTTTTGTTTTGGAAAATATATTTATTGATAAAATATTTATACTAACATTATTGGCTGATTATTGTTATTAGAAATGAATTAAAACACAATGTTTTTAATTTTTCTCAGTTTTACTTTTTTTTTTTTAAAGATTTTATTTATTTATTTGACAGAGAGATAGAGACACAGCGAGAGAGGGAACACAAGCAGGGGGAGTGGGAGAGGGAGAAGCAGGCCTCCCGCAGAGCAGGGAGCCCGATGCAGGGCTTGATCCCAGGACCCTGGGATCATGACCTGAGCCGAAGGCAGACGCTTAACGACTGAGCCACCCAGGCGCCCCTCAGTTTTACTTTTTAATATGCTAAATAGCAATAAATATAACCCCACACAAATAAAACACTTTGGGGTTTTCTTCAAGAATTGTTAAGAGTGTAAAGGAGTCCAGGGCGCCTGGGTGGCTCAGTCAGTTAAGCGTCTGCTTTCGGCTCAGGTCATGATCCTGGAGTCCTGGGATCAAGGCCCATGTCAGGTTCCCTGCTTAGCAGCTTAGCAGGAAACCTGCTTCTCCCTCTCCTTCCCGCTCATGCTCTCTCTCACTGTCTCTGTCTCTCTCAAGTAAATAAACAAAATCTCTAAAAAATAAAAAAATAAAAATAAAAAATTTAAAGAAGAGTGTAAGAGTCCTAACACGAAAAAATTTGAAAACCTGTTAGATTCTCCTAATCTGAGTTAGATGCACTTTAGACAATTTTGTTTCTATTCTGTCTTCATGTATTTCATCTATTTTCCTAACTTTACTTTATTCTGTGGTTCATTAGTTCTCTTTTCAGTTGTGTCTAATTTACTCTTTAATCTTTCCATTGAGTTATAAATGTCAATAACTTTTTCATATGAAGTCATTTTATACATCATGTCTGATATTTCTACTCTATAAAGTCCTTGGTGTTACAAGTCTGATATGATAGGCCTTGATTACTCATATATATTTGTTATTTTTTTATTGTTAAATTTTATTCATCCAAACCTAATTCTCATGAACATGGATGGTCTGGATTAAGGATGATATTCATTAAAGGGATATTCCTTAATTCCTGACAGGAGGTGCTACCCACTGGTAAGTATTTTAAGTTGATTTTTATAGATGACATTTCCCTGACTGGGCAGGGAATGTAAATTCAAACCACAGATCCTCATAAAGAAAGGCTCTGTAATTCTCAGAGAAAAATTAGTATCATAATTTGTTTTCCTTCACGTGGAACCTGTAAAAATAAACTATTTTCTAGATTGCTTCTATTTATTCCAAGAGAACAGTTCTTAGCTTAAAACTTACAGTAAAGTTATGGAAACTTTTTTTGCCCCTTATTTATCTGGCATTCTCAGATTTAGATTCTCCCCTGTGCCAGGCCTAAATTCTAGTGTTCTGTTTCCATCAAAGCTCTCTTTTCCTGTCAAAGTCCTTTGCATTCAGGGAAGCCCCAGTCTCTATGTTTATTTACCACTCTGGTATCAGCTTACTCTCTTTGGGGAGAAGCAGGGTACAGAGGCCCTTGGGGATCTCCATCACCTTCTTATAAACTCAACAAAGCATTTAAAAGTTTGTAGTTGTAATTTATCCAACATCTGTACGTTTTCTGCTAGAAGGGCATTTCAGAACAACTACTCTGCCACTCTTACGGGAATATGAAACTGGACCCCATGACCTTAGGTATTTTCTGAAATAATTCTTTAAATATTATATAATGACACACATACAATGATAAAACTTGGTATATATCTAAGCTGTGGAGCCTAATTTTACTGCATTTGAAAAGTCTCATTAAAAGGTAAAAGTTAAACAAGATTCCAAAATTATTTCATTGGGGTTAGGCAAACTTGGAAGCTGCTCGGTTTTAGGCAACCAGAGAAGAGTGGAAAATTACTGTTTCAGGAATTTGGGCCCTAGGAAATATGGCTCAAAGTGTACCTGTTTTACAGAAAAAATGAATTTATACAGCTGTGAACAAAACCACTGTAATTTGCCACACTCCCTCATTATCTGAAGTATTCTATTTCTCAGTCTTTGCTGAGTCAAATGGCTCATCAGAGGAAAACAAACATTCGGGCTCTCCCTCACTGTATTTTAAACTAAGTGGTATGTTGGAAATTACAGAGCTGACCAGCGTGATAGGATTAGAATGCTGACACATGGATAATCCAACTGTTTGTTTTAGCCCATTTGGCTCATGCAGTTTGGTATAAACACTGTAATATCACCTGCCTCCTTCTGCATGCCCATTAAAAAATACAAATAAATCCAGGCTTACTCTGTCTTTAACGGTTATGGTGTCTGTGTTTTGTATTCTACCCTTTCATTGCACTGCTCCAATTCCATTCAAAGTATGGCCTTCTGAAAATTTTAACTTTTTTATTTAATTTATTTAAAAATTTTTTCTAAAGATTTTATTTATTTGACAGAGAGAGACACAGCTAGAGAGGGAACACAAGCAGAGGGAGTGGGAGAGGGAGAAGTAGTCTTCCTGCCGAGCAGGGAGCCTGATGTGGGGCTCGATCCCAGGACCCTGGGATCATGACCTGAGCTGAAGGCAGACGCTTAATGACGGAGCCATCCAGGTGCCCCTTTAACTTTTTTAAATACAACTTTTTTGTTGTTCTTTTTTTTTTTTATATCTTTTTCTTTTCTTTCTTTTTTTTGCAGTTCAGAGCTTAGGAGTTTATCTTGTTTTCAGTCAATGAGCATGGCCCATCTACTGCATGCATTGATTACATGAGTTGTGAAGAAGTAATGAGGTGATTTGAAATCAGAGTGTCCCTTTTAAAATATTACTGACATAAACCCTGGAAGTTTGGGGTCTCCTTTTTTGGTTATGTTTCCAATGACATGTGATAAGCCTGAAAAATAGAGCTTTTTGATGACAACAACAACAACAGAAAATAATAGAACAAAATACATAAAATAGTTTGGGCCAATGAAATAGAAAGAAAAGATTCATTCCATTGGTTAAAATTTATTTAACCTGTTTATATAGGTTATACCTACATATACCTCAAAGATGTTTTTCATAATAGCACCAATATATCATATATATCTCATATATCATATGAGAGTTTGAATAGGAGCGTGGTTCTGCTGCATGTTGAATGTTTTTATGTCTGCACATATGCATAGGAGTTTTCTGCATTAGGATATATCACCGAGGAAGCCGCTTTTGCTGCTCCATGACAGGAGACCCCCCCCCCGCCCCCACCATACTCCCAAGTTAGTTCTTGGTACAAAGGACTTTTGGGATCCTTAGTACTTTCTTGTTGACTCAGCAATGCATTTAAATGTTTGTGCTTGTAATTTATTCAGCATGTGTGTCTTTTATGGTAGAAGGGCATTTCAGAATATATGTCCTGTCATTCTGATGGAAATGTAGTCACCATGTTGAAGTATTTTTTTAAAAATAATTTCTGAAATAATAAACATATATATTGGTCTTTATCCCTGGTTCCTGACACAGAGCTTTTGAAACCCTTATTAATAGGGTGCTAGGAGAATCATTTGCTCTAATATTTGGTCTTTGACCCCAGTTTCTGACACAGAGCCTTTAAATTCCTTGCAATTTCCTGGGTGATGGGACTGTCTTTTGTTCAAATGAGGCAACTCTTGGTCAGCTCCTGGATGGGGGCTGGACAGCAGAAAGAACAAGTCATGACTAGAAGCTTGAAACATTCAGCCCCACCTCCTATTCTCTGGAGAGAGGGGGCGCTGGAAATAGAGTTAATAATCCATCATGCCTATGTGATGCAGCCTCCAAATTTTTTTTTTTAAAGTACAAGGTTTGGAAAACCTTGAGTGGGATTTTGGGTTGGTAAACCCATCTACAAGGCTGAGTGTGGCGTACCCCAACTCCACTGAGACAGAACTCCCTGCGCCCTGGACCCTTCCAGAACTTGCCCTATGTATGTCTTCACCTGGCTATATAATTATATCCTTTAAAATATCCTTTGTTATAAATTGGAAATAGTAAGTACTGTTTTCTGGGTCTGTGAACTGCTTATTGAACCAAAGAAAACTGTGGGGACCTCTGATTTGTAGCCAAGTTGAACAGAAGCTGTAGGTAACCTGGGGACCTGTAATTTGTGATTGGTGGCTGAAGTGGGAGGCAGTCTTATGGGACTGACTCAACCTGAGGGTCTGAGCTAACTCTGGTTAGTGACAGAATTGAATTGAATTGTAGGACACCTAGCTGGAGTCAAAGAATCAGTCAGTGTTAGGAAAAAAAAAAAAATGCCTCTAGTCACAGACGTGTCCTGTGTGAGTACTGAGTTTTTTTTAAAACAACTTCTTAAATGCAACTTAAAGGCACATACACAACAATGAAACGATGCACATCATCTGTTCTCAGGCCTTAGTCCTTGCTTATTTTACATGATCTGAAAAGCCATTACAATGAACATCCCCCAGAAAATGCTTTTTCCAATGCTGATTAAGTAAGGCCCCTATGGAATTGTGATGGACGAAATTACTTCTTCCTAAATTTATATGTTGAAGCCCTAACTCCCAATGTGACTATATTTGGAGATAGCACCTTTAAAGAGATAATTAAGATTAAATGACATCAGAAGAATTGGTCCTTAGTCCTATAGGGCTGGTGTCCTTATAAGAAGAGGAAGAGACATCACAGAGAAAAGACAATGTGAAGACACAAGTAGAAGGCAGGATCTGCGGGCCCGGAGAAAGCACTCAGGAGTAACTCGACTCTGCTGGCACTTTGATCTTGGACTTGAGCCTCCAGAACTGTAAGGAAAGAATTTTTTAAGACACCAGTCTATGGTATTTTGTTATGGCAGCCCTAGTTGACTAATACGGGTATGTTCCAGAACACGAATTATAAAAGACAAAGGACATTTTCCAATCAACTCTTTTAGTGTTCCTCAACCTGTATGGCCATGAATAGCATAGAAGTTCAGATAATTTACTTCATTATCAAATCTTCAAAGATAAAAAATTATTTCATAAAATACTATACTCCAATATACTGTTTGGATGGGGAAAATATTAGTGGAGTTAATTCAAATAATGACAATCATAATAATCATAAGTATTTAATAACACCAAAGAATTATATAAGATTTGGCCCTGATATTATAATGATGAACATTTGATAATTATTTCTTCTATGCCACACCTTGTACTCTTTTCATGCTTTCCTTACTATAGTTAATATTATCCTCATTTACCAATGAGAAAATTGAGGGGCAGAAATACTAATTAACTTGTAAATGGTCATGTAGTTAATAAATACTCTATTACTAGAGTCTAGCACATTCTTAGGAATCACTTGGCAGTGTGACCCACAGGGGAAGAGCATTCATCATATACTTCAAAGCAGAATAAAAATTATACCAAAACATGGACTTGATCCAAGGCTGCATTTATCAGTTGACTAAGCTAAATGCCAAGAAAGTTTAAGAAATATTTTCAAGATTAGACATCTAGTTAGCAGTAGAATCAGAACTGTTCAGAACCCAGACTGACTAAATAATTGTCAAAATCCCCTTCCTCTCCTCTACACTAGGAAAACTAATAAATTTTAAAAATGATACTAAAATTAAAATTATGTACAAATAAAACGCACAACATAGGGAATATAGTTAATGATATTATAATAGTGTTGTATGGTGAGACATGGGAGCTACACTTGTGAGCACAGCAGAAGGTATAGAGCTCTCCAATCACTATATTGTACACATGAAACTAATGTAACATTATGTGTCAACTATACTCAAAAAAATTGAAATTATGTAGTATACTGAAAAATATGAGATCGAACCAAAACAATTATCGGATGCCAAAAATAACTTGTGATTTACCTAATTTCCAATTCTGATATAGTCAGATTTCATACAATCATAATAAGAACACTTATATTTTTAGAACAACACTTTATAACATTCATGCTTACAGTAAAAAAAAAAAAATGTATTCAATGAGAGAAGAGGATGGTGGCGGAGTAGGAGGACCCTAGGCTTGGCTTATCCAGTTCCAGGAACATAATCTAGATAACTATCAAATCATCCTAAATACCCTAGAAATTGACTTAAAGACTGACAGAACAAACTCCACAACTGAAAGGAGCGAAGAGGACACATTGAAGAAGTGCCTAGACTATACAGCCTATTGGATTTCTGCTTTCAGGATATTAATTACAATTGATAGACCTAAAAGCCTTGTCATTAAAATATTTTTCTTTTGTATTGAAAAACGGTGTGTATCCCCTGTTTACTGGTGAAAAATGCTGTCCTTTTGCATCTAGCACCAGTTAGACAAACTTTATTTTTTAATTTATTTTTATTTTATTTTATTATTATTATTTTTTTTTTTTTTTTTTTAGAGAGAGAGAGTGTGTGAATGAGTTTCAGGGGCGGCACGGAGGAAGAGGAAGGGAGAGACTCTTAAGCAGGTCCACGCCCAGCTCAGAGCCTGACTCGGGGCTTGATCCCATGACCCTGAGATCATGACCTGAGCCAAAATCTAGAGTTGGACCCTTAACTGAGCCACCAGCTGCCTCCAAGACAAACTTTTTAATAAAGTAATTTAAGATTAAAAATAAAATCTTATTTAATGAAGAGCTGATGTTGATAAATTGTGGGTTGTAAAAAAACTTTCAATAAATAAGCAAATGATAAAACTTCCCCATTATATCTTTAAGAAAAACAAACTATAAATTATAAATTGGGAGAATTTTGATTATGAAATGCAGATTTAAACATTCAGTTTAGGTTTTTCCTTTAGAATTTTAAACTTAATATAAACATTAAAGAATAAGAATTGGGAGCATGAAATTATAAATGTAGTTTTTAAGGTCTTCTAAACAGTGGTTTGTTTGTTTTTCTGATTTATCTTAGAATTGTTTCATCTGTTCTACCCTCATGTTATCTGACTCACATAGGATTTAGAGAGAATAATCTTAGAAAATCATTATAGTTGGAATTTTCAAGAAAATGGAAATCTGATGGATCAATCCTGAAGAAAATCTTGATGAAATGTTTTCATCTTATTTAAAAAGCCAAACTTGGAAAGAAAACAAAATATTTTGATAGAAACACGCTTTGATTTTTGGTGTTGGTGTAGGAAAGTTTCCTAGATATTGTAATGCCTCCCAGATCATAAAGAGCTTTCTATTATAGACAAGTCTCATTAGACAAATGTTAAGTGGGCATGACCTATTCTTGGGGCCACTCCAACTGGGAATGCCACGTGGAAAATATCATGTGACTATCTGGAAAGCATCAAGCAGAAGAAGGTGAAGTCATCCATTTTCATATCAAATTTTGATGAAGCTTATTAAATCACACCTGAAATCTAAATTCAGTTATATTGCTTTTGTACAATGTCCTTTGTATACTATACAATATACTATTATATTGTATGTTGCTGATAACAAGAAACTAATAGTCTCCAAACTTTCTATTTGAATCTGGTTTCTTAAAAATATTATAAGTAGGAATGTTACATTTCTTAAAATAGCTATATAAAATGAATAGATATTCCATTAGTAACTAATTGCTCTTTAAATTACTAAGAATAATGTGAAAAATAAGATTGAAACATCCCTCATGACTATAGATGCAAAAATTCTCAACAAAATATTACAAAATTAATTAAACAACACATTAAAAAGGTCATACACCATGATCAAGTGGGATTTATCCCTGGAATACAAGAATGGTTCAACATATGTAAATTAATAAATGTGATATACCACGTTAATTGAATAAAAGATAAAAATCACATGATTATCTCAGTAGATGCAGAAAAAGTATTGGACAAAATACAATATTGCTTTATGATAAAAACACATAACAAGTTGTATATGAAGGAACATCCCTCAACACATAAAGGCCATATATGACAAACTCACAGCCAACATCATACTCAGTGATAAAATGATGAAAAGATCAGTAACAAGAAAAGGGTGCCTACTCTTAACATTCATATTAAATATAGTGCTAGAAATCCTAACTAGAACAATTAGTAAGAAATTGATATAAAATGCATCTAAGTAAGAAAGAAACAAGTAAAATTATCTTTGATTGCAAATGATATAAATCTAAGAAAATCCCAAAGGCTCCACCAAAAAACTACTAGAACTAATTAATAAATTTGATAAAGTTTGCAGGATACAAAATTAACATATAGAAAGGAGTTGCGTTTTTATACAATAACAATGGAATATCTGAAAAAGAAATAGAGAAAACAATCTCATTCACAATAGCATCAAAAACACTAAAATACTTGGGAAAAAATTTAACCAAGAAGGTGAAAGATCTGTACACTGAAAACTACAAAGCTTTGATGAAAGACAGTGAAGAAGACACAAATAAATGGAAAGCTATCCTGTGTTCATAGATCAGAAGAATATTATTAAAATGTCCATGCTACCCAAAGCCAGCTATAGATTCAATGCAACCCCTATGAAAATTCCAACGGCATTTTTCACAGAAATAGTAACAAACCTAAAATTTATTTGAAGCCACAAAAGACCTCTGACTAGACAAAAGAATCCTGAGAAAGAACAAAGCCAGAGGCATAATACTTTCTGATTTCAAACAATATAACGAAACTACGGTAGTCTAAGCAACATGGTACTGGCGTAAAAATAGACATAGACGAATGGAATAGAACCAAGAGCCCATATATACATCCTCCCATGTATTGTCAACTAATACTTGACAGAATACTCAATGAGAAAAGGAATACTCTCTTCAGTAAATGGTGTTAGAAAAAGTGGTAACCACTTGAAAAGAATGACATTGAACTATTTTACACCAGTCACAAAAATAATTTGAAATAAAGACTTAAACATAAGACCTGAAACTGTAAAACTCCTAGAATAAAACATAAGGGAATAGCTCCTTGATATTCATCTTGGCAATTTCCTGGATATGATAGCAAAAGCACAAGCAACAAAAGCACAAATAAATGAGACAATATCAAAGTAAAAACTGTGCACAGATTTAACAAAATCTAAAGGCAACCTATGGAACAGGACAAAATATTTACCAACCAAGTATTGGTTACAGTTTTAATCTTCAAAATATGTAAAGAACTAATACAACTCAATATTAGAAAAACAACTCAATTAAAAAATGGACAGAGGAACTGAATAGACATTTTTCCAAAGAAGATGTACAAATGGCCAACAGGTACATGAAAAGATACTCAACATCACTAATCATCAGGAAAATGCAAATCATAATCATTTTGAGGTACCAACTCACCTCTGTTAAAATGACTATCATCTAAAGACAAAAGACAGATCACAAATGTTGGCAAAGATGTGTAGAAAAGGGAACCCTTGTGCACTGTTGGTGGAAATGTAAATTGGTGGAGTCAGTATGGAAAATAGTATGGAGTCTTCTGAAAAATTAAAAACAGATCCACCATATGATCCAGCAACCTCACTCCTGGGTATATACCCAAAGGAAATGAAAACAGGATCTTGAAGAGATGTTTGTACCTCCATGTTTATTATGGTACTATTCACAATAGCCAAGAAATAGAAACAACTTTAGTGTCCATCAATGGATGAATGAATCAAGAAGATGTGGCAGGTATATATACAATGGAATATTTTTTAGCCATGGGAAAGAAGGAAATCCTGTCATTTGTGACAACTTGGATGAATCTTGACTTCATTATATTAAGTAAAATAAGTCAGACAGAGAAATATAAATACTATATAGTATCACTTATATGTGGGATCAATAAAAGCCTAACTCAGATAAACTGAGAGTAGAGTGGTAGTTATCAGAGGTTGGGAATGGTGGAGATGGGGAGATATTGGTCAGAGGGTACAAACTTCCAGTTGTAAGATTAACAAGTTCTGAGTATCTAATATAAGCATGGTGATTATAGCTAATAATACTGTGTTATATACTTTAAAGTTGCTAAGGGAGTAGATCTTAACTATTCTCACCACAAAAAATTAAACAGTAATTATGTGAAGGAATGGCAGGGTTAGCTAATGCTATGGTGGTTATTATTTTGCAGTATATAAATGTATCAAATCAATAGGTTGTACACATTACACTTACACAATGTTGAATCACTACATTTGCACCTGAAACTAATATTACATTGTATGTTAACTAACTGGAATTTAAATAAAAACTTAAAGAAAAACTGGAAAAAAATCAGTCATCCTTACTTATGAAGTCTTTTTAATTACGGATTTTTCTTTCCTTGTGATTGCAAATTCAAAGATAACATACCACTGACTGCTTTTATGTGAAATATTTTTGTGTCTAAAGGAAAATTGTATCTGGGAAATTCTGAGCACATAATTACGATTGTATTTACTAACTCTAATAAATAATGTAAAAAATCCATGAATATTGATTTCAGAAAACCTTCTCTTTTAGAGATGAACCACAAGTACAAGTTCAAGAGCAGTTCTTTTGAAATGTAGGACCATAGGGAATGAGAAGGATATGTAGTTGCAAATCTTAAACTCAGTTTTTTATTTAAAAAAGCTAATAGGTTTTCACATATAGCTATTATGTATTATGCAAAGAAGGATTTGTAAATGCCTGTTGTTCTTTGACCATCTGCCATTAACTAGAAATATTTTTTCAGTAGTTCATTAAGCACTGATTTATGAATATTAATTTTTGAGAAAGAGCTTTCATCTGTGAAAACAAAATATTTGGAAAACAAAAGTGGGATTTAAAAATAATTTATTTAAATATTAAGTAAATTTAGGGCACCTGCTGGCTTAGTTGGTTAAGTGGCCCTTTATTTTGGCTCAGATTATGATCTTAGGGTCCTGAGATGGAGCCCTGCATCATGATCTGTGCTCAGCAGGAACTCTGCTTGAGATTCTTTCCCTCTGCCCCTCCCCGTACTCTCTCTCTAAAATAAAGACATAAATCTTTAAAATAGATAAATAAATAAATATTAAGTAAATTTATCTTTACATCAATATCCACTTGGTTAGATAAAGAGGAGCTTATCACAGAAAGACATGGACAAACTTGGAAAATATGAGGCAATGCTTTTGAGGGTAGTAGAATTATGTTGGGTCAGATTACTCAGCTATGAGCTCAGATACTTTTTTTTTTTTTAAGAAAGGGGGAAAGAGAGAGAGAGAGAGACAGACAGACAGAGGGGTGGGGGAGGGGCAGAGAGAGAATCTTCAGCAGGTTCCATCCCCAGTGTGGAGTCCCACACAGGGCACAATCCCCAATCTCAGGACCCTGAGATCATGACCTGAGCCAAAATGAAGAGTTGGATGCTTAACCGTCAGAGCCACCCAGGCATCCCTCAGATACAGCTAGTCTATTTATAATACTGTATAATCCTACCTCAAATAAACCTTCATCTTTCATATTCTATTTTTCTCCCTGGGAATGGGAGGACATCATAAAATATCAGATCATCAACATATTAAAATCTTAACCATTGACTCATCATCTACAGTTTATCTCACTCCTTCAGCGGTCCTTTCCCAAACATAAGCCATAATTTTCTATCATTGGACTATACCTATTACATCCTACTACACCACTGCGCTTGACTGTAAGCACTTTAAAATCAGAGTCATTTGTTGTCACCATCAGAATCCAGTACCCTCTTGGCTTGGTTAATCCTGATTCCCCGTACGGTACTTTCACACGTATGTACAGTTTATTTGTTCTCTTCAGCCCTATATCCTCCAAGTTGGTGTTTAACCTGCCTCATCAATAATTGTGAAATTACAAATTCCCAAGCTTTCTTATTAAAATTAAGACTGCTTAGATTTTGGATAAGGGGCTCAAACTTATTTTAGAAAATTATTGTAATCCAGCAATTATGAAAGCACTACTCTAATTGAACACTGTATCCTCATTGCTTAGAAAGAGGTGCTGAGGTACTGCAGAACGTTAATGACATGTGGATTGTGTTGACTGGGATTGACTGGAACCTATCTAACAAACTATTTTCAAACAATTAAAATAAATCACTTCAATTACATTGCCTCGTCTGGGTATGTTATTTTTAGTCACAGGTATAATAAGATTTCCCATAGGTTTTAGAGAAAATGGGGAGGATCTCCTTGTGGCAAGCTAAGCATCCCAGAGATCATGAACTAATGTTGGATAGAGCAATCAAACTGGCAAACCCTGGCAACAGCCATAATTTTCTAGTTAGAATTCGTTGTGGGTGGGCAGGTCAATCACTGCCATTTAAATCCTCACACCTGTGCATCTTCACCATTTGGATCAATGACAAATTTAAAAACAAAACAAGCTTTATCCCCAGAAAAACACAACCCTTGAAATGATGAGTGACAAATTCTACAAAGGAAAGTGCTGTCTTGTGGTGTTCTTACTTTTTTTTTTTTTAAGAAGGATTTATGTTTACTGTAGGCAGGTGTACGTGTCTTCGCACACTGATGAGTTCTCAGGTGCAGTGTCATTGAACTTGAGAAAGCAAAGCTTGCAAAATGGAGGAAAGTAGTTAAGGAAAACTGCTGCAGATTGCAACCACCTGCTCTCAGGCTGGCTCAGTAAGTGCTGGAAGTGTATTTCCAACTTTTTAGAAAACCGATCGACCACTACTCTTACTCTCACAGAATACTGATGAGTGAAATGGTTCTTAAATTAACCTGAATTTCACTGTAGTCTCTACTCATGAGAGAAAGATTTGAGTGAAGTTTCATTCTCAGAATAGAATGTGTGTGTGTGTGTGTGTGTGTGTGTGTGTGTGTAGGGCATTGGTCAGTGGAATCATTCACAGAATAGCTTAAGTTCTAAAGGATATTATAAATTAGCAACTTAATTTAAGAAATACATACTAAAATTTTTAACCACATATGGTATATAAGATACCATTTATTATTACCAGAAGGTAAGCTTCATGAAGGTGGGCATTTTTCCGTTTTGCTCACTGCTGTAACCTCAGCATTAAGAATAAAGCTGATTTCATGGTAAGTACTTAATAAATAGTTGATATAATAACTGAGTGTATGTTTCTGAGCTTATATAATTATTTATAAATGTTTTCCCTTCTACTTGTATTAATGTCTTATTGTTCTTATACTCAGTAACCCATGAAGTTCAAAATAATTCATCCTACCATGTGCCAGGTACTTTCACATACAATACATTATTTAATGCTCATACAAGTTTATGACACAAGACTTCTAATTTCTTGTTTTACAAATAAACAGAGTTAGACTCAAGAATTGTTCAAAGACTTATCAAATATTAGTTCATAAATGTTGGATTTTGGTCTTGAGCCTCTTGATGCTATTTATAAAATTTAAATATCACATATATTCTGGCTCCTATTTTGAGTCTATTGCATTTTGTTCATTTCTTCAATTAAAGTTGTGCATTTAAAGCTATGTTTATGCACTCTGAGTTGAGTTTTTTATTCTACTCCATATCATATATCTCCTCATTTATAATTTATACCCACTTACTTTCACAAGGAATGAGAAGCATGTGTTCCCCACTCTAGAGTCTTCAGCAAAAGGACTAGAGCCCTGGTAGGTGTCTGAAACTCAATCCAAAGCAGTAGGGACAAAGGCCCAAAGAAGTGGTCTCTCTTATCCCATATAACATGTGACAACAGAAAGCAATAGTTGATAACAAGAGTCTCCAGAAAGGCAGGGCAGTGGAGACCCAGTAAAAGAAGAAACACGTGCGCGCGCACACAAACACACACACACACACACACACCTTTAAAAAATACATATAATATTCTGCAAAAAAAAAAGATAAAATAGAGAGGACATCTATCACCCAGCTTCAGCAATTACCAAACAATAGCCAATCTTATTTCATCAACATTGCCTTTCCTTTTCTCTTCCCCCTGGATTATTATGAAATATCTTCTCAACATTATATCCTTTCATCTGCAAATATCTCATTATGTAACTAAAAATAAGAGTAATTATTTAATATAATTAAATAGCCTAGCATTTTTTATGTATCTCATATTAGTTTAGGTTTGTTTGATTAAATTGGGATCTAGATCAGATCCATATGTTGCAACTCACCGATATGGTTTGTAAATCTCTCTTGATCATTAGGTTTCTTTACTCCTTTCTTTCTCCTTGTGATTTATTTTTTTGATTTTTTTTCTTGGCTTGTGGAATTTTCTACCCACTGGATTTTTCTAGCAGAATTTTTTCCCGTGATGTTATTCATCATGTCCTTTGTTCCCTGTATTTCCTATAAATTGTTATTTCTAAATCTAGAGGCTTAATCAAATTCCAGTTCGATATTTTCACAAAATAGGTTTGTAAGTGGTGGGAGCCATCTGGAGGCACTCTCTAGGTGGCTCTTTGTGATGGCCGCAGCATTTAACGGCTACTGCCTAAATCCCTTATTGCATTAGGTGTTGCAAAGTGGTAATCTTATTCTATCAATTCTTTTTCACTAATTAGTGAGAATATATCCATAAAGAGAAACAACTCTCACCTGTGTGCATACCCTGAGGAGTGGTTTATATAGAAAAGGCAGGACAAAAGCTTGATTATTGCAAACTGGGGCATTTTTAGGGTGAAAGGGGGCCCGATTCACAATGATGCCAGAGCAAAATGCATAAATTTGTTAAGTTCTGAGTAAGATAGAACATATAGCTACTATATACATAATTCATTGTTAATTTAGAAAAGCACATACACATATTTTTTCCTCCCCTCCAGCACACAGTACATATATGCTGGGAATAAAAAATATTCAGAAATGCCTATTTTGTGGTCCCTGCCCTTACGGAGATTTCTGAGAGACATCCTAAGACAGAAGTACACTCAGAGCTTTAGGGGCCAAAATAACAGAGAGTTGGGATGCTGTAAATGGTGCTGTCCACATTCTATTTATTAGAATTCAGGCACATGCTCCCCTCTCCCAACAAAGGGAGGCTGGGAAATATTCTGGCTATTTGCCCAGAAGGAAGTTGTAAAAGGGATGATGTACAATTAGGTAAATTATGCAGCATGCTCTTTTTGTGGAGTAAGAAAATGAATTTTGAATATACGGAATTTATTATAAGACATCCATATGCATGTGTACATGAAAATTCATGATAATATTAGTTTCAGTGTTTTTTTCAGGCAGAATTCAGACACATAGTTTGTAAAGTTTAATTACATAACCTCATCTTTAAAAGGGCTAGGGTTATCATGGTAACCAGGAATATGATCTTGGTAATCCGGCAGGTCCATACATAAATTAATTTGATAATTAAAATAAAAGCTTAAAATGAAGCAAAAATAGTTTTGTTAGCTTGGAGTCCCACAATTTTCTATTTTACTTGGTTGACATGGATAATTTCTTTCTTGTGGGTCTGTTTTTGTGTTTAAATCAGAGGTGGTTTTCTTTCAGACTTAAATATATACCTACCAGTTTCAAATTTCCAACACTATATCACAAAACACTTAACATGACTGAAATTCAGTTAGAGTCGCCTTTAGCCACTAAATCATTAGAATCTATGCAGTAAAAGGATGTGGAGATGTGGCTTCTCATTTCAGCTAAAGTAGCTGGGTGGATCATTCATCTTATTTGAAATTGGAGCTATATAAAGTAATTATTACAAGTGTATTCTATCAACATGATTTTATCTTCTTGTAAAATTTTATCAAGAAATGGGTATTGTAGATTTGATGTGATTTCATCTCAGAGAAGAAGCAAGGGAAAGAAGGGCATTGATTGCTAAATGAGGTCTCACCACCTAGAAGCTATGGTCCATTCTCACAATGATGATAGTGTACCAGTTTCTACGCTCCAATTGGAACATAGAAATTATTACAGACCTGGGAATATATCTCAGCTTAAAATAGATTGATATTTAACTGCATGTGGGGATAGCAATAAATCATGCTAGATCAAAGGTCCACAAGTTAATAGCTAAAAAAAGATTGGAGTATTTTCTTTCATTTTAGACTAAACTCTCCCGAGTATATGCGGTATAATAGAAGCAGATAACTAAGTCCATCTACAAATTGTCTTGTGTTTTACATCCAGACTTTGAAACCCCTGCTCAACATTTCCCTTTAGGTCCAATTCATGAACCTGACACTTATAAATTTAAGAATTTATTCAGATCATTTTGCAGATCATTTTAAGCTGCATGTTAGGCTGAATTGTGAACTCATAGTGAATGGAGATTTTCAGTACACATTTGTTCATAGGGGAGAAAACAGAATGAGACTTTTTGCCATTTGATTTAAGAGGAAATAAAATATTATAGGATTGATTTGAAGACGCAAACTGATTTTAAATGAATATTCATCTTCTTTTCCTATTGACAAACCTGTAACTTGGTTAGGTGATATGATTCATGAGATTTTAAACATTTCCTTAAAAAATAATCTGTATGTAATTTGATATTTGGAATTTCTCAGAAAGCTTATATTTTGGCTTTTTCACTCATAGAGGGAGATGGAAAACTAAGGCCATAATAAAGTAATTAATCAAATTAAATATAGTGCTTTCAATTCCCCACATCCCTCTGTGCTCATAGACACAGACCATCTGTGAGGACTCTAGAACAATGCTCTGTCTTTACAAAGGTGAAAACATTCCATACACTGCTTAAAAGTCTGTAAAATCAATTCTAGTACTCCTACATAAATTGAGGACCTGGACTATATTAAGAAATGCTATTAACATAATGATATTTTAAATTATTGAACCCAGTTTTGATCTAGCTCCCAAGTTATCTTAGAGCCAAATATGAATTTGTTTCTAAGGTAGAGAATATCTAGGGTAGAGGATATCTAAAACCCGATCAAAATGATATATTTGCCATCCTCACTTTTTTAGTGACAATTTTAACCAAGTATGGATGTCTGAGTAGTTTTCCCAAATTATTTAACCAGATAATTCCTAATTTTATAGGAAAAGCAGAAGTCAGTTTATCCTAGAATTTTTGTGCATCATATAAATAATAAATGGATAGAAGTTTCTAAGGAGTTTATCATGGTTTCCTTACTCCTCCATAATCAACTAAATGGCTTGTTGTATCCAAAATACACAAGAAATATATTACCTGACAGAAAATTATTTATTAAGTGGACAAGAGAGCCTTGTCCTGCAGGACCAATCTCCTTAAAAAAAAAAAATGTTAGCTAAACTGCAGTGTTGGCAAAGTATATTGAAGAATAAAGCAAAACTGTACTGGTAATTTGAATGATTTCTCGTAGTTATATTTACCAAATAATCTTTGTCATTGTTTTAGTATGGTGATTTACTAAAGAATTCTTATGCTTTTATAATGCATGGGCAGAGTTTGGATAGTGAAGAGAAAGGGATAACCCATTCCACATAAAAGGAATTGCATGTGAAAACCCATGTGAGGACTTTGTAGGGCACGTTGAGGCCATGATTAGTAGGTCTCTGTGTTGGAAGGAAGCCTCAGTTTATAAGAATAAAGAAAAATGCATGTTAAAATTCTGTAATGCCACTTACAGGTTATGGAACTTATCTTTAAGAAGAAAGGACCCATGGAAATACTTGAGTCTGGTAATAAGGTGAGACCGAGGTTTGTAGAAGATTAATCTCGCAGTTGTATGCAAATTGTGCTGGATTAGAAGAGACTGGAAACTGGGAGATTAGTAATATATTTTTACTATAAAATTAGTGAAAGAAGCCTATTGTATTGGTCATAGGAATAAAATTAATGGGCTAAATGTTAAGAAACACAATTAAGGAAGACAATGCTTA
This sequence comes from Callorhinus ursinus, assembly GCF_003265705.2. NCBI lineage: Eukaryota > Metazoa > Chordata > Mammalia > Carnivora > Otariidae > Callorhinus > Callorhinus ursinus. The sequence continues at coordinate 19,740,014 of NW_027397079.1, forward strand.
ATGACTGAATGGAGTTTAAATTTGGAGTTGAGAACTCCAAAATGTTTATTAAGCTTCTGTTATTAGGAAAAGTACAGTGTTGTGGACAGAAATAATTGTAGTGGACAGAAATGTTAAGAAATGAAATAGGAGCAATTAAACACATGAGTCGTGAAGAAAAAAAACTATGTGGTTCATGCCTTGTCTCAACCCTTCACTGCTGAGGAACGCTGAGCAAATGGTATAGTTTTTATAAGGTTCTTCTTCTTAAACTACAGAATGGAATAATACTCCTGGGGCACCTGGGTGGCTCAGTGGGTTAAGTGTCTTCCTTTGGCTCAGGTCATGATCCCAGGGTCCCGGGATCAAGTCCCATGTCAGGCTCCCTGCTCAGCGGTGAGCCTGGTTCTCCCTCTCCCCACCCCCTGCTCATGCTTTCTCTATCACTCTCTTTCTTTCAAATAAATAAATAAAATCTATTTAAAAATGGAATAATAACAGTGCCTACCTGTTAGGTTTATTGTGAGGTTTATTGCTTATTAACAAAGACAGTCCATGTGAAGTGCTTGGCACATGACATCTCAATAAATGTTAATAACTCTTGTTATTGCTATTGTGGCAGTGGTTATTATTGTGTTTTAGGAGACCAGGGAGATAATCCAGTAAGGGAAAAATTGGGGTATGATTTAAGATATATTCATCCTACTGAATAGTCACATAGACTGCTGGAGATACATGCTTAAAGTTCAGGGATAGTTCACAACTTGAGATGTGGAACTGGCAATAAAATGGGATAAAAGTTCACATTATGGAATCAGCTTCCTTTTACTAGGATGAGGTAAAATGAAGACAGGAGAAGTCAAATTTCAGTCTTTCTTCACAAAAGAACTGGTTAAACTACAACCACACACCAGAAATTTAGACGACCAACTCTTAGGAAAACAATCTAGAAAGCCAGGTGCCAATGCAGCAAAAGTCCTTCCTTGAAGAGGTCAAGATGCTACCCCAAGGTATTAGGGTTGCCCAGATAGTTTTCTGCAGAGCACTCATTCTTCCAGATATTTCATTTAGAAAGTTTTCTTATCTAATGTATTTTAGAAGCCTATTAAGAGATCTGAAAAGTCCTGAAGGAATCTTGCTTACTTTACTTGAGCCAGAATTCCCAGTTATTCAAAGAAATTCTCCCCCTTCCCTATCCTATCTAATAACAGTCTGAGGTATTTGTGTTCTAAGGGACAGACATACTATATTTATTGGTCAGAATCTTTTCCAACCCAGATAGCCTTTTTGTGTAGAGAGAGATCAGCTCATTTTATACTTCACACGAAGTAGATAAATTCCTCAAAAATCCTCAGGAACCAAGGAAAGAACAAGAAAAACACATGGAGAAATTTTCAGAATAAAAGAACATTCTACTATTCACTCAGCTCCTCAAAACTCTTTGGGTTACATACCTTAGAATAATTCAAATTCTACATTAGATGAATTGTTTCATAAAAATATTATAAAATTTTACACAAGCATAAAATTTTGCACTACCTTTGGAAACACAAAGTAATCTGGTATTGCTCTGACAGTACAACCTCAAATGACAATACAAGATAGTCATCAACAGTTTTAGTTTGTGTTTGCATTTCCTAGTGAATTTTCAACACATCAGCTTTTTAAAAAATATATTATTTATTTATTTGAGAGAGAGAGAGAGTACGAGTGGGTTGACGGGCAGAGGAAGAAGCAGGCTCTCTGCTGAGCAGGGAGCCTGATGTGGGGCTCGATCCCAGGACCCTGTGATCATGGCCTGAGCTAAAGGCAGATGCTTAGCCAACTGAGCCACCCAGGCAATTCTTAACACATTGGCTCATGTTTTTTATTTTGTGTGTGTGTGTGTGTGTGTGCATGTGTGTGTGTCTGTGTGTATGTCTATGTGTGTTAGGTGCCTAGCCTATAATAAGCAATAAATTGGTAGTAGCTATTCTTTTGAAAGCCGAAAAAGATGTTAGAAACATATAGTTATAATGTCAAGACCACTTGGAAAACACAATATTTTGTCCTTTATCCAATTTATTCTGGAATGTTGTTGAGATGCCAATTTTGAAAGTTGTAAGGAACCACAGCAATACATTCTTGTGCAAGAAGTTCAGCTAAAATATTGTAAGACTTATATGAATATCAGACACATAGACTGGTTTCAGTTGTATCTAATGTTATTGATAACTATATGTTTAGATTGATAGATTGCTTCACTGTTATTCTGAACATTTCCATAGACCAAGTTGTCTACGTGACTAGAGTTTGGGGAAATGAAGACTCTGACAGTATTTGCTAGATTATGTAATCTGACACTCTTTGGCTCAATAAGGCCTCATATGCCTCAAGTAAAGCAGTTGAAATCACTGAAGAAATCATGTTCAAAAGACCATGTTTTAAAAGATGTACTACAAAGTTTTCTGCTACCATTTATATGGTAGAATACAAATAGATAGCTTTTAAGTAAGAGTGTTATGATTACATTTATGAAAATCATACTGGTGCAGTGAGGGGGGTGGATTAATATGGGGAAAGATTAGAGGCACGCCAAACTAAGGTAGGAATGTGATCTTGGCTTTCTAGGTGATTTAAAGTAATAAAAACTAATAATGTTTATGTAAAACTGTTGCTTACTAAACAGAATATCTACAGACAAGCCTGGTAATTTAATTAAAAAGAAGTAAGTTTTATCAGATAAAAGATATCTGGCTAAAAGTAATAGAAAAATGAACTCAAATTAACTTAAATAGTGTACTTATAATGTATTAGCTCACAAAACAGTAGGTCCAGAGGCAGAGTAATCTTGGCACTGTATTGCCAGAGTGTTCTTCACTTCTGTGAACTCTCTTGGCTCTATTCTTCCTTCCATTTGTCTCATTTTTAATCTGATAGTAAAATGGCTGAAGCAACTCCAGGAATCACATCCAGGCAGAGCAGAGGTATAAAGGGACCATCATTTTTAATATCCACTTGTTATGACTGAGAAAACCTTTTGTAAAAGCCCTCACTCCTATCTTCCTTGTTTGTCTTTAAGTTTCATTGACCAGAAATGAGTTAGTGAGTTTTATGTCCACCCCTATCAGAGACACCGACAAAAATAATGGAATTATAATGATTGGCTTTGACCAAGAAGAATGTGTCCATGAGCTGTGAAAAGGGTACCACCCTCTGAGGGTAGGTAACTGAAAAAATGGAGTTCTGTTTAGCATGGAAGGAAGAAAAAATGTTGAGTAGTAAACCAACAATGTCTGCTATCTACTGTCATGAAAAGTCAACTAAGACATATCAGTATTGGAAGAGGTGCTTCATCTGGAAAGCAGAACATTCCCTTCTACTAGCTTCTGATGATTTCCAGAACTCTGTTATTCTAAGACCATATTTCCTATCATATCTTTACATCTACATATTTCTTTGAGTAATTACAGAACATTTTCTTCCTCCTCCCTTTTAAAAAATTCTACATGGGCTCCTGGGTGGCTCAGTTGGTTAAGTGTCCGACTTGATTTTGGCTCACGTCATTATCTCAGGCTTGTGGGATCAAGCCTCTTATGAGACCCTGGTGGTGTGCAACTAGTGGCTATTTAATTGGGTTCTGTCTGAAACTGAAGTTGACATATAAACAGTCTAGTGGTTCTTCAAGTTGCTGAGGATTTGTTCTTCTTCTACTTTTTCTCAGTAATCATCTTTACCCTCAATCCACTACTCTCTGTGACGTAAATTCTAAACATGTCCTATTAAATGAAAAATAGTGAATGAGCTTGAAATTAATCTTATTTGATAAAATTACCAGTGAATGTACATAGAGCTTAAGAACATTGGTAATACACATTAAGATTTATAATGTTATTCTCAGCAATTACAAATGCTGTGTTCCTCTTAAACATGCACTAAAAGCATTGTGAATATATAATTTTTTTGACATTTCAGCTTCTATCATAGGATAATTAAACAATAAAATGAAGATTGTATGATTCTTTAAGATAACACAATAATACCTGAAAATGACTCACATAAAGTAATTCAGTTGGAAGGAAACAATAGTAAATTGAACAAAATCAATGACATCAATAATAAAATATGATTTGGGGAATTACAGGAAAACTTAGTTAAGACTGACAACTTGAGGATCACCAAGTGGCTCAGTCCATTAGGCATCCAACTCCTAATTTCGGCTCAGGTCATGATCTCAGGGTCGTGAGATCCAGCCTCACGTTGGGCTCTCTGCTGGGCCTGGATTAGGATTCTCCCTCTTCCTCTCCCTCTGCCCTTCCCCCCACCACTATTCTACCTCTTTCTCTTGCTCAAAAAAATTAAATAAAAATAAATAAAATAAATTATTAAAAAAAGACAGGTGGGATAGAAGACAAAGAAAGGAAGGAAGGGGAAAAAGAAGGAATAGATGGAGGAGGGGAGAGAAGGATGGAGGAAGGAAGGAAGAAATTTACTTCGGTTATATGTCCTAATTTAATTGTGAAAGTGCCCTAGCACATGAAGTTTGATGTAAGGCTTCACTAAATTATTTGTATATATTTTGTTGTCAGAGCCTACAAATACATCGTATGCTTAGAATCAATCAAACAATAAATAAATAATATAGTTTACCCCCAAATTATCCATTGCAACCATATTCCCTAATATTTGATTGAAGTTCCACATTGGAAATGAATGACTCTTGGGGCTCCTGGGTGGCTCAGTCAGTTAAGTAGCTAACTCTTGGTTTCAGCTCAGGTCATGATTTCGTGTCATGGTATAAAGCCCCACTCAGTGTGGAGTCTGCTTAAGATTCTCTCTCCCTCTCCCTACCTCTGTCTTTGTCTCTCTAAAATAAATAAATAAAATCTTTAAAAAAAAAAGAAAGAAATGAATGACCTTCGAAAAAGCCAGTATGATGGTTTTTACACTGAATACTGGGACCTTTCAAAAATAATAAAAGTATTCGTCTAATTAAAAAAAGAAAGGAATGACTCAAATATCCATAGTAAAAGTTATAGAGAATGAGGAGAAAAGAGATACCACCTAATGTGCCAGTTTCATGATTATTGTCAAATAAAATTACAGGATAAGCAACTGATTACAAAATACAAATATTCTGAGAAAGCAAAATATCAATTAATTATTTGTTATTTTTCTTTTTTTCAGTCTTTTTAGTTAATGGATTCCTCCAGTGGCTTTAACAGTCACCCACACAACTCTCACTTCTATCAAGCCTGAACCTACTATGGGATTTTGCTAATTTCTAAGAGATTGGATATTGAGAAGATGAAAAAGGAGAAGCCTATAAAGAATAATGAAAGAGAAGGACATAGAATTCATGTGAACTTTCATACTTTAAAGACCTGTCCAGATCATTAAAAGAGCAGGTTTTCTGCCAAGATTTTTTTTAACTTTTTCAAAGTAATCCATGCTACAAAGGTTGAACCCAGCTGAAACTGTATGGTTGACAATTTTAAAAAATTGTTTCAGTAGAGACAAGTAAATAAAACATCTGAAACACCTTGTAGGAGATTTTTCCTTTGTCTGAAAGATGGCACTACCAGAAAATATTTGATCTACAGTGTCAGAGGGGTTCCTGGAATGTTGTTAATAAATCAATCATGAGGGCAAGATAAGAGCCTCGAATTTACTTTATTAGATTAATTATCACTCTGAAAAACAGTTACTGCCCAATTTGTGAGCTCATAAAAATCTCCTTTGTAAAGAAAGAAGACTGTGTTGGGCACTAACTATTGGTCTATTGTAGCAAGTGTGCTTTATTTTTTTACCTGAAGAAGAACAGAAATAAGAAGCAAGTTCGCTGCTGGTTGCCTCTCAGATAATCCCTACCTTGAAGTCACAGACCAGGACCTAGATAAAACGCCTAAAACACTCTCTTAACAGAATAGAGGGAGACCATTGCCTGGAGGCAAAGGAGATTACCTGCATGCACATCAGACAGGACATTGGAGCACAGACCCAAATACCATATAAATCCAAACCATTTTCAAGCAATACTAAGGCATTCAGTAAATACTCTATGATCTCAGGGTAAAACAAAGTTTAGAATTTATTTCCTCATGGGCAGAAACCATATTTTCCAAAAGAAATTATATTTTCTCAAGCAGGTGAGATTCGCTTGGATAACCACAGAAGCCTTATACTCACTCTAGAGCACAAAATAAATATATGTCGGTCTGAATATTTGGCCTAGGTGAGGGAATCTGGGCATACTTATCAGGCAATCCTATTTCCATGCCATTTATCTTGCTCAGGGCAGTTTGGGGCTCAGGGGTGTACAACAGGCAGCCAGTTAAATAGAGATTAGTGTGCTTGTTGAGCAATAATTCAAATCCAAGTGAACCTGAACCCTTAAAAGCTGCTCAAGCACCACCAAAATAATTCCATCTTTCCTGTTCTAGTCCATTGTTCAATTTCAGGCAGGAGAAAGAAACCTGAATTGCCAGAACATTCACATTGAAAAATGTGAATTGTTTTGAGTTTTCAGATATACCAACCAAGACTTTTCTGTGTAACATTTTAATGTTCTTTGTATCAGTATAATATCTACCGTCTGTAGAAATCCTTCGCATGAGGCTTGAAAAATATTATGCATATTCACAGTAACTATATTAAGAAGAGTTGATACTACTTGACAGGGCCAGGCTTGTCCCTGGCACTTGGGAGATTTCATACCATTTGAGAAACTCAGCCAAACATATAGTTCAAAGTCCTTCTCCAAAAGAGTGGCAAAGTAAAGCAAAAGTAGAATCTCATGCTTGGGAATCTGCACTTCAGGAAGGGGTCAATGGAGAATTACTTGACATTTCAGCCTGGTTAACCCACACATCAAGAGCCAGAAGCAAACGGGCAGAATACCATTTCTCAAAACTTTCCACTGTGTCTTGTTGCAACCATATAATATTCAGTAAATGCCCTTTAGGTGCCATGTTATATTTTGCTGTGGAATACTGAAAACAAGCATTATAGCCTCAAACCCACAATAGAAAGAACAACTAACACACTTGGCAGGTTGTCCTGACTGGGAGCACAAGAGGGTATAATATTTGGCTTTGAAAACATGTGAATGGGATTTTGTACCTTGTCTAGGTAAAAGGAACAGTAAACTGCACACCAAGCACCATCCACAATGAGCACTTATTGATTTCACTTGTAAGAAAATTGGTAAATGTATATGGCACAAAGAAGAGCTTGATACATCAATCCTCCAGGATTTCAATGTGATAAACATACAGAATAATTAGTTGGCATACTGAAAATAATCTTGATTTATAGAGCACATGGTCATTGCTTTAAAGACATTTCATAAAGCATTCATTCTTTCAGAGATTACTTTTGACTCATTCGAGTTATTTACATTTTACTAAGGTAGGATGTATATGTTTCTTTTATCATGGGCATGGTAAAAGTGATTTCTCTCCTTATATGTAAATTACATAAGCTTATTTTTACCCTGAAATTATTACTCTGGTGGCATATTTTGTAAAATAGAGGTTCAGAAAGATAATGTAATTAGAACTCAAGTGGCATCAGGAAAATACTGAGCAGAGAAAACCAGAACTGAATTCCAAACATATTGGAACATATCCAAACATCATAATCTAGTTGATTAGGCAAAGTCCTGAGATTTCTCAAGTGGAAGAGGGCAAGAGTGTATTAATTTTAGTAATAAAAATTGCAGAATAGAGGGCCGTAAAATGGCTCAAACTGATGAATCAGCCAACAGGGGCGAAAAGATAGGTAGGATACAAATCGATGCTGAGACACAGAGTCTGAGATCCAAGAGAGATCCTGGTCAATATATAATTGGTAAGGATCAAGAAAGACAGGACCGCAGCCTCAGGGTAATATGATGGCTATCACTAAGGATATGTTCTCTGAGATTCTAAGCCTATAAGTAAATATTCAGTTATTATTGAAACAAAACTAGAGAAGCTGGTTACATCTATAAAAATTATTGAAAACAGAACTAAGATAAATAATTGATTAAAAAGAAATAAGAAGTAGGACAAGAACTTGGTTTCTCTCAAACTAATGGAATCATGGCAGATGGAATCATTGCAATGTGAATCAAGTGAACACTTTCTAAGTTTCCCTATATCCCTCCTGCTTTATAAAAGGCCAGATTACTCTGGAACTAAATCAGATATAAGTTGATTACATTCCACCACTGACCCAGAAAACCATAGATGTGAGAAGCCGAGTCAGGATTATGTATGTGTTGTACCTTCAAATTGAATTATTTTCTTTGTCCTCTGAATATGGTCCCATAGGGATAGTCTAAATTTCCAAGTCTCTCTTGCAATAGGTATGCTGATATGACTAGACTCAGGCTAATTGGATGTAAGGGGAAGTGATTTAATTAAAAGCCTAATCTATTTCCAAGTTAAGTCAAGTTGTTTCCTTTGGACATTGACACCATCCCCCACCCACAACCACCATCACTCTTCCTCCTGGCTAGAACGACCACAGAGCAGTAATCAAGCCTCAACATTTCAGATGAGCACAGTATTTTAAGGAATGGCCAAACAACAAGATGGAAGGGACCTGGGCTTTAATGACCTCAAGGAGCCACACTGCCTTCATGCCCATAGACTGATGGGTATGTGAGTGAGAAACAACAATATATCACATTTAATTCACTGTGTTTGGGAGTTTATTATTTACACCAGCTTAGCCTTTCTTGTAATTAATTCACTAGAAAAAAAGGAAGCATATTTGTGATATCACTATTCTGGTCAATACTAAGTCTAGAAGAAAAGATAAAAGGACATATGAGGGAAATCATCATAAAGCACTTGAAGAGAAGATGTTTTAACTTTGGGGTAGTTATTTCCAAATATGAGAAATTTTTCTCTATAACATGGAGCTGTGAAGACAAGGGGTAGTTGTTAAAACTATTCATACATTTTCAGTTCAAAATTGAAGTCAGTGTTTAATTAGAAACGCCAAAGGCCATATGGCACCTCTACTCAACTTCTTCTTGAAGTTTCATCACTATGGAGCTTCTCCATCATCTTCATCCGTTCTCTGTTATTGTCTTTGGAATTGTCCATTATGATACAGGAATACAGGAATGTGGTCTTGATGGCGAGATAGTGGAGACCTTTCATTTCCGTGGGAGTTGTCACTTTTGTGGACTGAAGTTTCATTGCTTAATGTGCTTTACATATTAATGCTTTCTGGTTCCAGCCAGTTGTGATCCCTTCATTTTGCTCCACATATCATGGTGTTCTTGTTGGTTGGCTTTTATACTCAATCTCAAAACAGAGTACTTGTTCTGCAAGTCTCTGTTTATAAAATCATTTTATGATCAGTTTCCATGGTCAATAGAAGTAATACCTAATTGTGTTTTGCCACCTATTTGCATGAATTATTGATTTCTCATAATACTGATATTCCCTTGATGATTACATATTATGATTTCTTTTTTTTAGTTTTTATTTTATTATGTTATGTTAATCACCATACATTAGTTTTTGATGTAGTGTTTCATGATTCATTGTTTGCATATAACACCCAGTGCTCCAGTATGTGCCCTCTTTAATACCCATCACCAGGCTAACCCATCCCCCACCCCCTCCCCTCTAGAACCCTCAGTTTGTTTCTCAGAGTTCATAGTCTCTCATGGTTTGTCTCCCCCTCTGATTCCCGCCCCCTTCATTTTTCCTTTCCTGCTATCTTCTTCTTCTTTTTCTTTTTTTTTTTTAACATATAATGAATTATTTGTTTCAGAGGTACAGGTCTGTGATTCAACAGTCTTACACAATACATATTATAATTTCTAATAGATCTATTGGCAACTTGAATCATACACAATGTAATAGTTACTTTATCTTTATGTCATCTCACAAAGCTTAGTCCTAGGCATTACAAAATATTTTTAGTTCTATTGTAACAAATGTTGTTATGCACTAAACTCAAACAAGAAAAAGGGAAAAATATTTTTATTCTATTAGTTTTTGCTTTTTCCATTTACTTCTTAAAAAAGATTCATTTATTAATTTGAGAGAGAGAGAGAGAGAATGGGGGGAGGGGCAGAGGGAGAGAGAGAATCCCCAGCCGACTCCCCACTCAGTGGGGAGCCTGACACACAGGGCCCAATCCCAGGACCCTGAGATCATGACCTGAGCCGAAATAGAAAGTCAGATGCTTAACGGACTGAGCCACCCAGGCGCCCCTCCATTTACTTTTTCTAAGTCTTGAACTCAGGATTAACTCCTTGCAATATAACTTTAGTTTGTACTATAGTTCAATAATTCACATTGTGAAAAAAATTAAAATATGGCACACATTTTTTTAAAGATTTTATTTATTTGAGAGAGAGAGAGAGAGCATGAGTGGGGGGCAGGGAGAGGGAGAAGCAGTCTCCACACTGAGCAGGGAGCCTGATGCAGGACTTTACCCCAGGACCCTGAGATCAGGACCTGAGCTGAAGGCAGACTCTTAACCGACTGAGCCACCCAGGCCCCCAGGGCACACATCTTTTATTTTAGTTTTCTGTTTGTGTTGATTAAACATAGCATTAGGCTCAGACATTTGCCTTGGGGTTAACATTGAAGGCTTTTTGATTTTTTTTGTTTTTGTTTTTGCTTTGTTTTGTTTTGTTTTGTTTTTAATATTGTAGGGAAATCCCTCCTTCCATATATTTGTCAGAAATGACATAACTCTTTCTATAGCCTCTATTTTTAAAGAGTTTGATAAGGATGATATAAATAAATATTTGGATTTCACAAATGAAATCTCTGTTTGCCTAGGGATTTAAAGCCAAGTTAGAACAGATTTATGACAATATCAGAATAAACTTGAGGGAATCTATAACTACTGAGGTATTATAAGGGAGCTATTTCAGTGAGGCAATTAGGACATGGTAACCTTGGAGAATTACATATTTTATTTATTTCTAAAATGTTTTACTATTTTACCTCAGTAATTAGGAAAAATCATAAAGACAGCAAAGAATTAACCAATATCAAGCCCTCTTCTATTGTACTTTATCTGAAGTTTAGAGTTAACATATAGGATTAAAGTCTAGTTTGGGATCAAACAAATTCATTTTCCATTAAGAGTAATATGTTTTCTATCTGAAGAGCAGATATCTGCAATCTAATTGATTCAAACTAAAGAATCTTTAAATTAGCACAGAAGGAATCTGAGCAGATAATTTTGACAAAAAATTTGAAGAATTCATAATCATCACTAACACCTTCAGCTATTATTTACTCTAAAAATGTTAAACTCAATTTGGAAAAATGTTTTCATTTAATTCAAAATATATTGCTGGATGCTTACTATGTGCTGCATGCTGTTCTACTATTTTATCTGACAGGGGATAAATTAGTAAATAAACCAGACCAAAAGCCTTGCTTCCCGGAATTTATCTTCTAACAAGAGGAAGAAGAAACAAATAAACACAATAAGTAGTTAAAGTAGGGGTACCTGGGTGGCTCAGTTGGTTAAGCGCCCAGCTCTTGATTTTGGCTCAGGTCATGATCTCAGGGTCCTGGGATGGAGCCCTACAGCAGGCTTCTCGCTCAGTAGGGAGACTGCTTGCCTCCTTCTCCCTCTGCTCCTCTCCCCTCCACCCTCGCTGCTCACTCTCTTTCTCTAAAATAAATGAATAAATCTTAAAAAAAAAACAAGTAGTTAAAGTATGTTATAGGTTCTAAAGCTATAATACTTTGCTTTAAGGAAAAGAGCACAGGGCGCCTGGGTGGCTCAGTTGGTTAAGAGACTGCCTTCGGCTCAGGTCATGATCCTGGAGTCCCGGGATCGAGTCCCACATCGGGCTCCCTGCTCGGCAGGGAGTCTGCTTCTCCCTCTGACCCTCTTCCCTCTTGGGCTCTCTATCTCTCATTCTCTCTCTCTCAAATAAATAAATGAAATCTTTAAAAAAAAAAAGGAGCACAGTAATAGGACGTGACAGTGTGGAGAGTGTACAAGTTGCAATTTTAAATAGGGCAGGGGGTCGGATTAGACATCACTGTGGAGGTGAAATCCGAGCAGATTTAAAAGACATAAGGAAGTTAGCCAGATGGATATCTGGGGGAAGAGAATTTCAGAAAGGAAACAGGAATGAGAAAGCCCTAAGGTAGGAGCATGTGGTGTGAGTTTCAGGACAGCACATCACCCGGCAGGTGTCAGTACAGTGAAGGAACATGGCTAGAGTAGCGGAGGTGGGAACAGAAGGGCAAGGAATATACCTGTAAGACATTTTAGGATGAGAAAAACCATTCAAACAGAAAACCTTCCAACACTTAAATAGATAAATTTTAGTTGTTTTTTTTTTTAATTTTACTTTTGTTGAAAAAAAATCTCTGACACCAAAAGATAAATGAGGCTAGTATATCATTATGTGTTGGTTAGTTTTTCTCCACATGAAGCTTGAACAGGAAGAACAAAAATGACGTGTTAGCTTATTTTTATTTCCATCAGAAATATTTTCCATGAGAAAACCGATAAGAAATGGGTCCTTCCCACATTCAAAGTCTAAGGGGAGAAAAAAGTAAGAATGGGGATTCCTGAATATAGTAAAATCTAATTCCCTCCTGTTTACAAGCATCCCTTGTCAACTGAATGCAAATTTGGATCATGTACTTTATGTGTCAATGATTACACATTTTTTTCACAACCCAAATCCAAACCATAAGAATCATATGTTCTTAAATATTTTGTTCAGAAATAAGTGACATCTAACACAAGCAATGACAAATGTCTCCTTTAACCTTGAATCAAACGACAGTAAATGTCAACCAGGCACTTAGAAGAAGCTATTCCATTTTGTGTACTTCTTTGTATCTTTCCTCTAAATGTAGCTATTTCTTTGGCGGCTTAGCCACATACCAGATTTGAAATGGTTGTGTTCATTTCGTTACTGGTGCACCTATTCCTTCATAATTCAAAAATAACTGAAAGGATTATTTTTTCTCAGAGCTTTCCAAAAGAAACACCTTATCACTTAGATGAAGTGTGGAAAAGTTGAATTCTAAAGCCAAAAGGGTTATGAATGTCCAAAGGACTGAAAACATAGGATTATAAAAGGCAACTGGAATTCACATTTTTTTTTAAATCGTGTTTGCAACTATAAGTATTACATTTAACACCTCATTTTTATTTCCTGGTCTTATTGTTATATCCAAACCTATGCTGTTGAATATATTAAGAAGTCAATCCATTTTTTTTCTGGCAAAATTTATGAAAAATAAAGGAAAGTAGAAGCATAATCTAAGGAAGGGTTGGAATGTAAAAAATAAGTCACTTTTTTTCCCTACAGACAAACTATTCATCAGATAATTTACTTTTATTTCATACACACAGATTCTAATGATTTAGTAAAATTGCTTTTAGAGACCATTTTCGTTTCATCTGAAGGGTACTCTTTTAGATATGTGGTACTGTGACAACAAAGATAAAGTGCTAAGTGTTAGAGATCTCATCTGCAATTCAAGATTTACTATCCTATTCAAATCAATCGTAATATAATATTGACAGAAAGAGGGAGCCCCTCTCAATATGTCTCAATATATCTCCCTCAGGGCAGATTTAATCCCCTAAAATTTTCAATGTGTGGCCTCTTAATAAACATAGATTCTTTCTCACAGAACAGCGTCTGCAGTACTTTTGTTATGACTTTGAGTGATACTTACGTCGGAGTTATTTCAGCTTCTTCCATAACAAATATATCATCGATTTTTGTCTTTGTCAAGGAAGATGGGAGTCCCAGTGGGTCCAATTGTAGAGAAGTTTGCCATGTTCTCTCAATTCCTGTTTCTTTCCCCATTATGATATAATTTCAAGGGATCTTGTGAAATGAACCATGACATGGCAAAGGCTGGGCTGGCCTTATGGATGGGCAAGTAGAAATGGAAATTAAGTGGAGAAAGGAAAAAGGAGACCATCTTGTGCTTAAAGGTCACACAATTACCTTATCATGCTATTTCACACTCAAAATTTAATTTAGATTTCTTAAAATGTCTACCTCAAGGGTGCCTATAAAAATCAAATACCACTGAGAGTGTTAGGAACATAAAGTTAGAATAAATTTTTCTCAAATGGTTCCTAGAAGAGTCTGCTGGAATAGAACAGAACAATTTACATCTTGATAGGGCTGGGGAAGGCTACCTGTGGTGCTGCTACCTGCGCATACACAAGAGTCTTCAGGAGAAAAGTGATGCTGGAAATAGATGCACAGAAGGGAAGGCAAACTGCACTCATGCCAACATTTTGCCTGAGTCCCCAAGTGTGGGCCACCAAAATCAAGCCTCTTTCATTCAACCCCAGCTACTACTAATGGACAAAATAAACACAATTCTAGGGAAACATAAAGGATGCAGATTGTCTATCCTTAAGAAATTCTCAAATCATCATTTCCTGAGCCAAAACAGGGCTGAAAGTCACTTATTCACTTACTCATTCATGCTTGTATTCAAATGTTAATATGTTGAATATTCCAGAAATTGTGGGCAGCGCTCTGAAAGACACAGAAGGGAAGAGAACATGGCCGTTTTGCTCAAGGAATTCACAGTCCAGTGGGAGAGGTAAAGCCAAAAAAAAATTATTGTAAAAATAGAAGGTGATGGAGAGAGGTTAAAAATGCTCTAAAGAGTGCATAATTTGAAGGAGGAATCTTTGACTAAGAAAGTGAAAAGGAAGAATTTTTCCTCCATGAAGAATTTTCTCATGGGAGGCAGTAGCATTTCCAGTGGCTGTGAAGCCAGACAGTTTCAACGGGGAACATTGTTAACAGCAACACTCACTACATATTGACTGAATAGATAAATGAATAGTGCAGAGTAAAAAGTGTATTGGATTAGTATCAATGATGTGGTGTATACCTCCATTTCTGCTATCTTCTCTTGGGCAAACTATTAAGATTTTTGAGCCTCAGCTTCCCCATCTGCAAAGTATGAGGATTAGATTAAGTTGTCTTTAAATTTTTTTTCTACCACTATAATTCTGTGAAATCATGGAGTCCATGTTTGGTCAAGTTTCCTCTGGAGAAACTTACTACTGTAAGTGTACCTACTTACTTACTACTGTCAATAAAGTGACAGAATTCTACAGCAGGTATTATGGTTATCTTACCTACCCTCCTTTCCCTCATTTTGTGTAGCTGCCAGGAAGTTCGGGTGGGGTTCACTTTATCCCCAGCTCCAGGGGCACTTCCTGCCTTCCCAGTACTTTTGACCAGGAAGATTATCTTGTCATTCACCATCTAACTCCATCTAAAACTAGGACCGGGCACAAATCGGTTCAAAGGTGACCAATGAGACCAAACTTGGACATTTATTCAACAGTTGAGAACAGTGGTCATTTTTCTCAAACTGGATACACAAAGAAGCTGACAGTCATCACATGACCACAAGAATAGCATCTTGAGGAAAAGATGACAGGCAAGAGGTGGAGATGCAAAGACATCAGGTGACATGAAAACAGAGCTCTGCTCACACACTGACTAAAGTTCATCTATACTTGGACTTGTTCATTACTTTTTCATTTGTGAGCTAATAAACCCCCTTCACGGTTTAAGGCCTATGAGTTTTGTTTTCTGTATCTAACAACCCACTGTTCTAAACCACTTTTTACATTTTTTTAATAAAGGTATTTTTTTCTAAACCAATTTTACTAAACAAATTAAGTAGTAAACCATACATTCACACATACACATTCTCAACTTAGCTTACACAAACTTACCTGACAAAATTTCCATCAAAAAGGCTATGACTTTCTCTCTCTGAAGTGGAAAGCACAGTTAACTGTAGAGGAGGGCTTTAACAAGAGAAAGGATTTAAAAAGGATGAAAAGAAGAAA
This sequence comes from Callorhinus ursinus, assembly GCF_003265705.2. Classification (NCBI taxonomy): domain Eukaryota; kingdom Metazoa; phylum Chordata; class Mammalia; order Carnivora; family Otariidae; genus Callorhinus; species Callorhinus ursinus. The sequence goes on from NW_027397079.1 coordinate 19,755,824, forward strand.
ATGCCTATTCTCTGGAGGCTTTCCATCATTTTGGTATAATTTTAGTCCAAGATATTTTTGGTATTACCCTTACTTCCATCCCTTTAAAACTTGAACCCCAACTCTTTTCCTAGAGAGTGCCAGTGTTTTCAAGAATTGAAAAGAAAAAGGAGTACCCTTTGTAATCAGCATACATTACATCATTAGTTTTTGATGTCGTGTTCCATGATTCATTGTTTGCGTATAACACCCAGTGCTCCATGCAGTACGTGCCCTCCTTAATACCCACCACCGGGCTAACCCATCCCCCCACCCTCTTCCCCTCTAGAACCTTCAGTTTGTTTTGGCAGTCATGTGACTCACAGCTTTCTTCTACATGTGAGACTCCTGATTCCCAAGAGGGGAATGGCCTTGCCTGAGATGGTCAGTGTCAGAGTGGGGACAGGATCTCAGGAATATGTACATCCTCCACCCCTGCCTCCTGAGCCGGGCAGGCTGTTCTTCATTTCAGCTGCAGAATGCTCTGATGTGGCTACGGAATCTGTGAACAGTGGATGCTGCCATCCAGTTACACACAAAACTGTGCCAACTAACTCTTTTCTTTTAACTTCCCCAATGTCAGTTTTCCAACTTCCATTTCACAGATTATAAAGAAGCCCTGAGAATCGAAGAACCCCAATGATTTGAACAAACATGGGTGGCTGACATGGTATGAAATACAGGTCTCCAGATTCTAACCACATGCTCATTCCTCAATTCCATTCCATGATCCCTACTGAGTAAACCACACACCTTGAATAAGTGTTTCCCTAAGTCTCTTGATGAACAAATCAGCTTTTGCTATTAGAGTCATGAAAATGTAGAATTTTGCACTGGGAAAGAACCCTAAACATCATTTAACTGAAAATTTTCCCCAATTAATTCTGATGCCAGAATCTACTTGTTAGGCCTATTCCTTCTTGAAGAAGAAGGCTGTCTCCATTCTATACAATAGATGTCTTCTTTATTTTGTAGGGCTAGGTCCAATGTCATGAAAATTTGAGCACTAAGAAAATACCTCTTGGCAATATTTCCCTTGCTATTTACTGTAATACTTTTATGTATCAAAAACAGAAAGAAATCTTTAGGGAAGGGGACCCTATTCTGCAACTATGTTACCATGGCATTTACTATATATAAATTACAGAGATTATTGTATATAACTGCACATTGAAATATGGTTATATACGAAATGTTACTTCTCTTGTCTATCATTATTTTTCCCTGACTTTGAATTTCCTTTAATGAATGGCAGGAAGAAATTTCCGTGTCATATATTAAGCTGTCATATATATGCTTGGTTTTGGTGGAGAGTTTCAATCAAATATTTAAATTGTCTAATTCAAATTTTCAGATGACCAAACAATACTTTCCTTGTGACCAGAAATAAGTACTAACTATCATAAGCTCTGAGACAGAAGTGCCTAACTGTGTACAAATATAAGATATTCTGAAATATCTGTAGAGTTTTGAGAAATTAGTTATATATTGTTGACCTACCCATGTGGGCACTGGCCATGATAGAAAAGTGTTTTTTTGTTGGTTTAATTCTCTCTTCAGACTGTGATTATTAATAGATAGTGGCTAATTGTTTTAGAATTTACTGAAGACCACAATCATATATTAGATAAAAATTGAAATTACTGAGGACCACAATCATATATTAGATAAAAATGGAAATAAACTGACATGGTTATTACTCCAACTTTACTGTAAGTCAGGAAGTTGAATGGTGTATTGGAGAAAGACCGGACTTTAGTCCCAGAAAGACTTTAGTTGAAACCCTAGTTTTAATGTTTTTTAACTGATGCTTTGGGAAATTCACTGAAATATTTTGGCCCTCTCTTTCCTCATTTGTAAAAAGGGAATACTAGTATCTCATTCTAAGAATTTTTTTTTTTGGAGAATTAGAAGTAATATACATAAGTTAGTCAACAAATTTTAAGTATTAGATGCTTGTGAAGAAGAAATACTAGTTTTTCCTTTCACAGAGATAGTTTAATGAATCATAGGAAATCATACTACTCCAATCTTTAAAAGCCATGTCTATTTATATGTCACTTATAAAAACAGATTCTTTCACTTTTCCATTATTTTTTTAAAATTTAAATTCAATTAGCCAACATATAGTAGTTTCAGATGTAGTGTTCAATAAATTATCAGTTGTGTGTCACACCCAGTGCTCATCATATCACATGCCCTCCTTAATGTCCAGCAGCCAATTACCCCATCCTCCCACCCACCTCCCCTCTTGCAACCCTCAGTTTGTTTCCTATAGTTAAGAGTCTCTCATGGTTTTTCTCCCTCTCTGATTCAGTTTTCTCTCCAAGCAAAGGAAACAGTCAACAAAACTAAAAGGCAACCTATGGAATAGGAGAAGATATTTGCAAATGACTTATCAGATAAAGTATCCAGGATCTATAAAGAACTTATCAAACTCAATACCCAAAAAACAAATAATCCAGTAAAGAAATGGGCAGAAGACATGAACAGACATTTCTCCAAAGAAGACATACAAATGGCCAATAGACACATGAAAAAAATGCTCTACATCACTTGGCATCAGGGGAATACAAACCAATGCCATAATGTTCATTATTAAAAACATATCTGGCTACATCAACCTGCTTCAGTAACCAAATAGTACTAACTGTAACAAATCAAATTATTTAGCACTGAAAATGAATCAGCATCTATGATTTATTCAATGTCTTATGTCAGCATGGCCTCAGTTACTTAGAGCCTCCATCATGTCTTACTTTCTCCCAGTAAAGAAGCTTCTAAGAACTAACACAATTAAAAATAGATTTAATGTCAAACTAGGATGAGAACTTATGCACATTCACTGGTGAAAACAATATTATGTGATTAAACTACAAAGATAAACAAGTTAGCTTATCAACTGAGAATGCTAGGGCCTCTGGTCCCTTTGTCATTTGTATTTTTAATAACATTAAAACAATTTTTTAATGTTGTGTTATAATTTATCACCTGTCATTTAAAGAACTATTGTGTTTAGATCAGTATGATGTTTGATATGACGTTGGAAACAGCTTTGTAGAAATGTTTTCTGCTTCAGAAAGTGCCATGATGTCCTTATAACCTGCTGCACAAGAAGAGAATGAATTGGTTCTAGTTCTACTTTTACTTTTTATAATTAACTTCTCAACGTCCTTTTTGTATGTCTCTGCTTTCATCTTTCTTCCTTATTACTTAGCCATATCGTCAGCTATAGAGCAGAACTTTTTGTATGCTGGCAAATGTGGGATTAAGAAGTATCATAAAAGAATTACAATATAGCAACTCTTTGGCTAAGGTCATGCCACAAGGAGATAGAAGGCAATGAATAAGAAGAAAAATCACTTTAAAAAGTTATTAATAAATCAGGAGTAATCAAGTGTGTGTGAGAAAGCTGGGTGTTTTGTATTTTGTGTTCTCAGATATATGGTTTATGACCTGTGTCATGATTCTACCATGTAGGATATGCATTTGAGCAAATGCTGTAAATTACAAAATATATACAGTGAGGCCTCTTCATAATATTTCCCCACTTAATGGTTTCCCACATGTAGGAAGTCCCTGACTTACACAGATGTGATCGTCTAGGAGTGGGGCTCAAGCCCCACACATTCCTTAGTATTGTATTAGTGATGTATAAGAGCTTCATGGGTGATAGGGGTAAAAATATGAGCAAGAGGACTTCAAGATGCAGACAGTCTGATGAAGAGGAAGGAAAGTAAACAGCACATTGGGGCTGCTCCTGTTACTACTATTTAGTAAAAACAACAGAATGTGTATGTGTCAACAGAACCTTTCCTTTAGTAGAACATAACCTTGAGCAAGTTACTTATATGAACCTGTTTTATCATCTATAAAATATGGATAATAGCCACCTTGTGGAACGGTTTTATGGGTTAAATTAGATATGTATGGGAAATGTTAGCACTGTGCCTGGAAAAAAGTAAGAACCCAATGAATAGGAGCTATTTATGTTTTGCTATTATTACCCATGTTAGTTTTATTATTGGTGGTATAATGCCATATTAAAAAAGCTTTTCCACCCAAGTAGAACATAGACTAGTTAGCACATTAATACGCAGGCATGTTAAAAAGTAATTGTACCAGACATTATATATGATAATTATAAATGATTGCCAGGGAATCCATGCCAAAGACATTATTTTTATATTTCTCTCCAAAAACCAAATAGAGCTGGGATGACATTCTTGTTCACAAAAAGATTAAAGAGAAAGAAAAAAGCAGCTTCCTTGATGGTTACTAGACTCATTTCTCAACACAAAGGTTATAAAAGATTCTAACAACTATGTGTCCAATATAGATGTCTAAATATAAATAACAATTTTTTAAAAAAATTTATTTATTTATCTATTGGGGGTGGGGGATGAGCAAGCATGAGCGGAACAGGCACGGGGCACAGGAAGAAGGAGAGAGAATCTCAAGCAGACTCCATGCTGAGCACAGAGTCTGATGCAGGGCTCCATCTCATGACCCTGAGATCAGGATCCTGAGATCAAGACCCTGAGATCCGACCTGAGTTGAAACCAAGAGTTGGATGCTTAACTGACGGTGCCACTCAGGCACCCCAGAATATAAATAACAATTTTATAGCCTTAAATCAATAGTCTAAAAGTTAATATATAGTCAAAGATATGCAAGGACAAAAGTAGCAGAATATTACATCAGAAATAGTGGAAAACATCAAATGTGGTTATCTTTACAGTTTTTAAAATGCAGATAGTTACTGAATTTGTCTGGTTGGCTGTCCTTTATCTCTTCATTGACACAAAGAATTGAAACTTGCCATCACTGTAACTTTTGTCCCTAATTTCATGGTGGTAATAACAACGGCCGCTGGAGGACCGCTCTGAGCCAGACTGACAGCAGCTGTGATCGGAATACTTGTTCTAGGCTGATGAACATGGATTGTCTCCATGCATGTCAGCTAAATCAGGGGCAGTTTTGAACTCCTGGGCAGGAAATGATTCGATGACCAGATAGAGCACTGGGGAGGGGATGATGGCAGAAAACATCCTATCGACAGGTCATCGTCCGATTTAAGGCAGAAAGGGGAAGGTTTCATTGTTGTTACACACTTGAACTCATTCAGACCCAAACAAGTACGCAGAGGAAATGCCGAGGGATCCGTAGGGCCCACCTGTCCTCACAAGTACCAATCACGTTTTGGCTGACAATTCTACTCAAATGGTAGAAAATACAGTTTCGACCTTTTAAATGGGGTGTTTCCCTTCCTTATTACATATATCACAGAAGATAGAAAATTATGTCTGATGACCAGAATGCTGAAAATAGAGTGACATCAAACTTTTAGCCCTGTTCCCAAACTTCCTCATTTTCATGATTTGGTTACAGATGTTCCTCTTAAAACTATGAAGGTGAAATTGTGATTAGGAAACTTTATTTTTCATCCTGCTCACATAAACTACATTTGTGGTTTTTGTGGACGTTTACAAATACACTGGATAAAAAAAAAATTTTTGATAAACTACCTTTATCCCTCCCTCGTTTCGTTTCGACTACTTCATTTATCTGTTTCTGTTTTGGTGGGGGCTGAGAAGAGAGCTGGTGGAATGGCTTTACTGATAGGACTAGAAGAGGGAGACTATACAAATTGAGAATGTGTGAAAATAAGAAAAAGCATTAATTTTGAGGGAAAATGCTTAATTCGGTACCTTAAATATCACTTCCCCACGAGGGTAAAGATATCTGGTAATTATGTACTGCACAAGAGAGCTATAAAATCAGTAGAGCTGAATCTTTGTAAGCCATATCTCTTTTAAAATGATATTTTAGCCTCATTATTATATGAAAATAATGTGCGAGAGCATTACTAAGATGGAACTTTAGTTCCTACTACAATAAATAAGGTCTTGGTTTGCAAGTATTCAGGAAGAACGTAAATAATTAAATCAACTTGAAAAATGTGCCACAGATATAAAAGTGGCTCAGAGATTTGTGGGTAGTTTACTTAAGACATAGGAGGAATATAGGGACATGTTAAAAAATTTGGGGGTAGGATTGGTGAAGTACTGATTTAAGTAAAAATATGTGAGTGTTGATAGATGTGGTACTAGTGAGTATTTTTGTCTCCATTAAGAGTTCACCTCCAGGAAATCTGGGATCACAATGCAATGATGTCAAGGTGATGTGATGTTGTCTCTAGAAGGACATTAGCACACATGGAGTCCTAAAAAGTAGAATATAAGGAAGGAGGGTCTATTATTGTCTCCAGCAATATTCACTGTGGGAAGGGTCCTATCTGCTGGGATAAACTATTGGATCCCACTGCTTATCACTGAGAAAGGGCATCAGGACCCTGTAATGCTATAATACCACCCAAAATGATCCCTTATACATCTTAAATTATTTTGGCTTTCCACTCAGTTTACTATGCAAGGACCAGAATTTTCCGCTCAACAGGAGAAAAATCTTAACCACTCTGCAGTATTCCTTTTATTTTAAGAATTTGGAATTTTGATATAGTCAAATCTTTTGCCAGCTATGTAACAAACTCTTAACTATGATACATAATTAAAATGACTCAGATTTAGTATTATATATATATATAATACTATATATATGCAACTTGAACTGAGAATTAAATCAATAGAAAACCATTTTTTTAAAAATAAGCATGTCTATCAGTTTTTTTTAATACTTTTGATTAACATATAATGTATTATTTGTTTCAGGGGTACAGGTCTGTGATTCATTAGTCTTACACAATTCACAGCGCTCACCATTGCACACACCCTCCCCAATGTCCGTCACCCAGCCACCCCGTCCCTCCCCCCACTCCTCTGCTCCAGCAACCCCCAGTTTGTTTCCTGACATTAAGAGTCTTTTATGGTTTGCCTCCCTCTCTGGTTTATTTATTATTCCTATTACAAAATCCCTCCAAAATAGTAGCATAAAACCTCAATGATTGATTGTTTCCCATAATTCTGTGCATTGGCTATCTGGGCAGTTCTTCTGCTGGTCCAACTTAGGTTCTCTCATGCAGCTGCAGTCATCTGATGGCTTGAAGGGACTAGGAAATCACAGTGACTTCACTCATATGTCTGGCAATCCGTGCTCTCTGTTGCTTAGGGCACGTCGGTCGCCTCCACAGGACTCTTCCACCACATTCTACTTGATCAAAACCATTCAAAAGGCCAACCTAATATCAAGAAATTGGAGAAACAGATCCTACCTCCTGATGGAAGGAGCAGCTGCATTGCATAGCAAAGCAACATGGACACAGATGTGCTTTCTGTACTTGAAGCACAATTCTGCCCAACACTTCCCATGGCCCTCTGTTCCAGTAGTTCTCATTGTGCCTCTCAGTGCTTGCTCAGTATGTCTGCTCAGTACTTACTAAGGGCATGTGTAAGACCACAGGCAGAGAAATGGGAGGCAGAGGCTGGGGTTACAGCAGTAACGGAAGAGTTATATTTTTTTGGTGTTTTAAATGCAAACTCTGTCCTTTAAAAAAAAAAAAAACAGTTCATGGATCTGTGTTGACCTTCACATAGAAAAAAAAAAAATCAGTGAAATATACCAAAGACATTAGAGAAAAAAACATAGGCTCTGAAAAATATTCCATAAAGTAAGGCATACAGGAAAATAAATGCTTGTTACAAAGCTAAAATAAAAAGTTTGCACTGAAATGCACTTATAGCCAACATGGATTTCACAAATCGATCTTTTGTGTAAAAATTGCCCCAGCTTTTATTTTTTTTCTGCTTTTATTTTTTCTGTTTGGTAATAAAAATATTTCCCAGCTCTGAATAAAAACTAGTTTGCATCGGAAAAAAAATAAAAAAAAAAAACTCAGAAAAGTTTATGTCCCGTGATGGCATGGGACATAAACATTTTTTTCAAATTGTTTTAAAAACAGAATTAAATAGTAGATATGATAGCTTTTGTGTTTAAATTAGAAGAAAAAATAGGAAGAAAAAAGATCACTAACAAAATTTCCAAAGAAAATGAAATATTAGGTAGAAGGGAACCACTTACCAGTAGCTAAAAGGAAAATTGATGACAACTGAGGTTCCCAGGCCTCTGAACAACCTCAGCTGTTCCGTCCTTAAACTTCAAACAAAGGAGACATTGGGCCACTGGGAAATTGCTGCTCAGGAACCTACAATGGCTTCCTTTTAACCAATAAATCAACCTCCTTCTTGTGGAAACATAAGAATTTCGATATGCGCCTCCCGCTGGAAGTATCCAAGCTGGTCTGCCTCAGCTTGCCAGAAGGAGCCCTCCGTCAGCTCAGGGAGCCAGCTGCCCACTGGCCATCAGTCACGCTGATCTGTCTACCTGCTTGTGCTCATGATACTCCACCCTGGAACCCACTGTATCTCCTATTCTAATTATTCATAGCCTATGCCTTCGTGACCTGCCCACCTCCAACACCTTCTGTTAAAGTCTATCCAACTATTCTAGGCTACATTGACCTTTCCTTTCCCAACTTCCCCAGGGAATGCTTAGAACTGATAACATGCAATAATAATTATTAGAGAATAGCAACTGCTGCTATATTGGATGCTTTTTATGTGCCAGGACAGTGGGTGATGTCATATTTGGGTTTTCCAGCTTCTGTTCTCTCTCTCTCTCTCAAGTAGCATTCTTACTGCCTAGTGAGCAATGATCTTGGCCCGTTGTATAAAATCTTGAATTGAGGAAAATTCCATGAGATTGCCTTCCAGTACAAAGCCTAGAAGACAGCTTTCTCTCTTTATTCCAGTACCCCACAGGCAATAAACACATGCCTTTGGTTCTTGAGAAAGTGATGGAAGGACTAATAGAATGGCCCGGGGTCATTTACTTGGTGGTGGCAGTCACTAGAATAGTGTTCTCAGTGTCCTGTCGAAGCCCTTTCAACTATAAGACCACTGTTTTGCTTCTTACCTCCTGCTTCTTATCTTTCTGGAGCTGCTTAGTTCATGTCATTCCTATATCCGCTCTGGACAGCATCCCATTAATTCTGAGTTCCCTGAAACTTTTCAATAAATTGCTTTACTTCAGTTAGCCTGAGTAGCTTTCAGTTATCTGCAGCCTGGTATTGTGATATAGCCAGGTGCTATAGGGAGTATAAAATGCAGCAGGTATAATCCCGAGTTACAGACACAGTCCAGAGCAAAGCTACTTCTTTGATTTTCCTGTAACTGCACTTAATGGCTATGTTGTTAGATGGTAGAAATGAATCTTAGCTAATTCAGGGCAATCTTAGTCATTTCTGTGTTTCTTCAATCAACTTAAAATCTCCCCCTACCTGTATTCTCAGGGTTGCCTCCAGTTCGTGAGGCTTATAAGACATGGGCTGGTCAGGAGGAGGGGCTCTGTCTCTCCGTAATTATTACCTATCCATGCTGGTATCCACTGCGATGCCCAGTTTCCTGCCAGATTCATGGCCATTGTTATGGACTGAATTGTGACCACTCTCCTCAAAGTTACATGCCGTAGCCCTAATTTCTAGGGCAACAGAATGTGATGATATCAGGAAATAGAGCCTTTAAAGAGCTGATTAAGTGAAAATGACACTGTTTAGGAGGGCCCTAATACAATCTGGCTAGTGTCCTGATAAGAAAAGGAAACTTAGACACAAAAAGAGACATCAGGGATGGGCGTGCACAGAGAAGGACCCATGTAAAGACAATAGAAAGGCAGCCACGGGAAATTATGGAGAGAGGCCTTAGGAGAGCCAAACCTTAAACACTACCTTAGATTCTTTCCTGCCCAATTAAACTATCAGATTGCTTCCTTCATGCATGAATATATACTGTGTCCTCAAGGCAGAGCACGTGAATTTCCTGTACAATTAAACTCAAAGTCATATTGATGACTGAAAGCTTCATAGATTTTGGAACCGATTTACTGTTTGTAGAGACTCCCCACTATGCTCCAGAACTCCTGTCCCCAGCTAAAGTGTCCTCTTATGGATTGAGAAAAAAGAAATATTGGGTGTGAGTCTCACCACACAATAACAACTGTTTATATGGAAACATTTAGGACAAACTTTGTGTCAGTTTGCTTTATACAAAATAAAGTTGTCATAAAATAACTAAAAACACACATACATACACACATACATACATATCATTATGTTACTTTATATAAGTTTATTAATCCTGGAAGTCGTTAGGATCAAACCGCAACTGGTATGGTATCCAGTTCAGAGTGGCCATTTAGTAAATATTTTTTAATAATCGATGCAAGAGATAATTAACATCAATTCATGCTTTGCTGTAGTCCACGACAATTTGTTAAGTGTTGTTTCACCTTTTGTTTTAGAAAGAAATGAGGAAAAAGAGAAAGCTGATTTTCCAGCTGAGAAATGAACAAAATATTGCTGGACAGCCAACATGTGGTATCACTTAAGTCTGGACTAGACAGAGAAAGAAAAAAAGATTATACCAAAGGGAACAATCCTGTATTTGCAGGGAAAGGAAGGAGATGACACAGTTTGGTCTTTTCAGAGATTAAACACCTCCCATTTTGCAGCCTCACTGCAAACAGAGTGTTTATCTTTGTTCAGGTTTTCCATTTCATTGTCTAGTAAACAAACTCTGGAGGCAACAATGCTAGAATCCTATTTTCCCAGAGAATGATGCCAAAGCACCTTAACCTTTCCAACTCCTTACAAGCTACTCTCGAAGGCTGCCATAGGTAAAAGTGCATTAAATTCACATGGAGGGGTTGGGTGGCTGTTCTCCTTTCCAGGAAAGTAAGAAAAAGAAAGAATGCCCTTTCCAGGTCAGTGTACTATACGATTACCAGGAAATTTGAGCAAATTAAATCAACTTGTGTTGGGAGTACAGATGTTGTAAGTAATAACTCCCATATAAATCAGTGGTGAATTGAATGTTGCTCATTTACTTTTAGAGCATTGTAAAGGCGGCCAGAATTCTGTGTATCTGCAATGTAGCCACATGGTTGCTACGTACGGAAATATAAATTTCACCTGAGCCCCATAAGCCTGAGGTGAGCAGGATGAAGTATCACGACCCTTGGCCTTGACATCCTAGATACCCTCACTTGCAGCAGGGGTTCATCCAGGTTCTTTCGTAAGTGTTTTTACTCTAGCCAGCCGACTTAATGGCCCCTTTGTGCAATTATGATACATTTCTTGATTCTATATGGCTATACTAAAATGCTATGAGTTATAAACTTTATAACATAGTTACAATATTGATACTAAAATTTAAATGGAGGCAGGAAGGCTGTAAGTTGACTGGCTATATAGATAGATCTATCGAGGAAAGCTAGACTATGAGAGGCAAATGTCAAATATATGTGACAAAAATGGAATTACTACCTTTATCTCAGAAAACTATTTCCTGTAACTGATATCTCCAATAATATATTTTTTATTTTATTATCTTATGTTAATCACCATACATTACATCATTAGTTTTTTCCCTTCATTTATTTATTATTTATTTTTATTGTTATGTTAATCACCATATATTACATCATTAGTTTTTTCCCTTCATTTATTTATTATTTATTTTTATTGTTATGTTAATCACCATACATTACATCATTAGTTTTTGATGTAGTGTTCCATGATTCATTGTTTGTGTATAAAACCCAGTGCCCCATTCAGTACGTGCCCTCTTTAACACTCATCACTGGGCTAACCCAACCCCCCACCCCCCCCCCCCCCCCAACCCCCCCCCTGTTTCTCAGAGTCCATAGTCTTTCATGGTTCGTCTCCCCCACCGATTTCTCCCCCTTCATTTCTCCCTTCCTATTATCTTCTTTTTTTTTTTTAACATATAATGTATTATTTGTTTCAGAGGTACAGGTCTGTGATTCAACAGTCTGACACAATTCACAGTACTCACCATAGCTTAAGATCTCTATTTCCAAATGATCTTCAGATATTATGTGGTTATAGTATAGCAGGTGATTCTGGGAAAGAAAGTGAAAATTTTAAGACATTGCAACTCTTAGCAAGAAAAGAAGGAAGAGTTTAACTGCTGTTCTTTAGGATTATCTATTTACACACCCCACCACACACATGACAACTTAGCAAATTGTAAATATTTACCCGGGTAATAATGGTCCAGATACTCATTAGTTTTCTGCTCCCTGTTGAAAAAAATAATTCTATCTAGTAAATGGGTGTGGGTTTCCCAGCAGAAATACTCTCTTTTCCACCCTGCAGACTGAGAGAGAACATGTCGGAGAATGTGGTTGAAGCTGTTGGCCTAGCTGGTATGCTAATACTGAATCCCAGAATCTACAGGCTTCCCCACCCAGTGCCTGTAGTCCTCCCCTTCCCCAGGAGCACCTGCTCTGAGGAAGCATGTGAACTCCCCCCCCACCCCCAGCAGCAATTCACTCCCCTAAAAGGATGGTAGGGCTGAATAGAGCATGCATTGTTTCCCCAAACTTTTCAATCAGATCAGTCACTCCACCTTCCCAGGGGTGACATCAGTAAAGGAGTGGATCGGAAGTGGGCAAAAACTATCCACTTGAAGAACTTAGCTGGATTCATTAGTGCTCCAGTTTATTACTATGCAAAAAAGAAGCCACCAGTCTCAAACCATTGTGTCTTCAGGTCAGTCACGTGCCCTCTTACAGGGCAGCCACGGAGACATCTGAGTCAGGTTTGTAGCAGGAATACAGGTGATTGTTCTGATGAGGAGTGTGGGTTAGAAGAAGGAGTGCGAGGGGGGTGCCTGACTGTGGCAAGGACGATTATTACTCATGTTTGTGTCACCAGTCCCAAGAGCAGGGCCAGGTGCTCATCAAATGTTTGCTGAATATAACTGATACACAGGAGAACTTCTGAAAACAAATACACAATAATGCATAGTTGCATGGCTACCAAAGATAGTGGGTAAGAGTATCAACTTGAGAGTTAGACTGCCTATGGTCGAGGTCAAATATAAGTCCACTCTGTGCTTGACGACGACTTGGGTGAGATACTTAGCCCTTCTGTGCTTCTCCGTTCCCTTACCAGTAAAATTCAAGTATGATATTATCTACCTGGGAGGGTCATAATGTAAATACAAGAGGTAATACAGGCATGGCATAATGCCTGGCCATCGAAGGAACTAAAACAGTTTATGAAACAATAAAATTACTTATGAAATACATACATACTTAACTGAGATTGATTTTTCCTGAAAGATTCTTATTATATGGGGAGGTATTTATAAGGACATACATAGATGGTAATGGGGAGGTATCTATTAAGAACCTATAGAGATGGTAAGAGAATCATGTTTGATGCCACCACGATTTTACAGAGCCCCCTTTCTCTAAAGTGCCCAAACAATCACTGATGTTTTCATTTGTATACACTAATACTTGGTCATATATCTTCCACTGCGCTAACTGCTTCAGTCAGCATTTCAGTCTTCACAGCAACTCTGTCTTATGTAAGTACGCAGGCCAGGTAAAGATCTAGAATGGAGAACTTAATAATATGTGCAAAAAATATGCACACAGTGTTTTGCCTACAACTTAAATAATGTTAAATTTTAGAATTTTGAGATCCGGATTTGTTGATTTAGGGACAAAATCACTTGTCTCTGAATAATAGAGTGTGCATAGATTGGAGATTGGCTAAATAGTAATGATTTGTAACAAATTCAGAGAGAAATTAGGTTCCTCAACTGTTAAGATGAGCCTTGAAAAATAGATCGAAAGATAATACACCTGAAAAGGAAGACATCCAAGGAATGTCATGGGCGGCAGTAGCCCCAGCTGACAATCACTGAGCGCACACTCTATGAAGTGCTTGCTTCAGACTGTTCTATTCCTCACCTGAATATACTCTGAGTTCTGCCTGAATCTCTTTGAGGTCACTTCATACTGTAACCCAGATATTTATTTTCACATCTCATATTTCCCTTAAGGCTTCTTGACTGTCCTTTACTTTCATAACCACATATAATGTCTTGGGAGATCCTTGTTCTATAATTAATGGGAAATCTATTTTTTCTTCCACTAACTCTGGGCTGGGGGCTATGGTATAAATTACATTTTTTCCTGGTTAATTCTTTCCTTTTATTATAGTTTTCTATTCACTGAATTATTGATCCTTACTCCAACCAATTTTTAATGACTACTGTGTCCTTTTTCTGTATTATGTCCCAATATGCTGGATCTCAATTCTTCCATTCTCCAAAAGGCTCACCACCACAAGGATGGAGTACTTATAAGAGACTTTTCTAAAATTTTGATTTAATAAGAGGGATTTCAGAATGCCGAATGACTACCAATAACTGAGATTAGAACACTGCTCTCCTAAAAATTCATGAGCCATTTACTGAAAGCGCTTGCCCGTAATTCATGCCTGAGAGTATCATCATCTGGGGAAGACTATTCTCAAGACCCTTCTTCTCTTCTCAGGTGTCAATCCTCAACCTCCACCTTCTTTTCTGACTTTCTCTGTCAAGCAATTGGCTTTCCATTACTTACCCCAAATAGGTCCCAGGCACATCATTTGCTTAAGAGAAAATTCATTAAGGTGCTCATTACACAAACATCTACCTACTCCTGAAACTCACTCCTGCGCAGTAAATGCACTAGAAGAAAAAGGAAAGTGGAAATGATACTTTCCTGTTAATGATTATCAAATATTTAGGTTTTCCTACCAATTTCAGACTACAGAAAAACAGCAATGGAAATGTATTTCCCCTCTGACCGGAGCAAACCCTTAGAAGTCATATGTTTCTATTAGTGTTATTTGTATACATGACTTATCTCCATACTAAAGGATCTGTGAGATCCTTAAGGACAGCATTCAGTTTTGATTAATAGCTGAACAGATCAGAGTACTTAAAAAAATGCAAGATAACTAAAATGTTACAGGATTGTGTACCTTGGGCCTTCAATAAACACATGCTGAATGAATGGCAGTAGAAGTTACAGAACACATAGAAAATGGAAAATTTATATTAATATAATTATGCATCTATTCCCAGACAAATTAAAATTTTAAAAAAAGAGTTGAACAAAATATAATGAATTTGGACAGTCACTGACTCAGTGCTTATTATGTATATACCATAAGGTAAACATATAGCTGGGTTTTGAGGTGTGTTCTTTTGCATAACATTCTAATGGATGCCAATGGATGCATTTCAAAGATAGAGGCAAGCATGCTTGTTTACCCTCATAAGCCATGTTACGGTAGCCCCACCCTTATCTGTGGTTTCACTTTCCATGGTTTCTGTTACCTGCGGTCAACCACAGTCTGGAAGCTGATGATAATCCTTCTTACATAGAGTCAGAAGGTCAATGGTAGTCTAACGTTACATCACACCTACATCATTCACGTCACTTCATCTCATCACATCTGCAGTTAATCATCTCACACATCACAAGAAGAAGGGTGAGTACAGGACAAGATATTTTGAAAGACAGAGACCATATTCACATAAATTTTATTACAGTATATTTTTGTAACTGTTCTATTTTATTAATATTGTTGTTAATCTCTTACTATCCCTAATTTATAAATTAAACTTTATTATAGGTTTGCATGTATAGGAAAAACATAGTATATATAGGGTTCTGTACTATCTGTGGTTTCAGGCACCCACTAAGGGTCCTATATATAAACATGATAGTGGAAAACATCACAGTTAGGTTGTCCACATTAGTGGATAATTTATATCTTGCAAAAGTGAACTGAGAGGAAATAGCAGAGCCCTCTCACTGCATCATGCCACTGGTTCTTACCACAGTGATGGTACAGTAGATTAACAATGAAGACACTGAGGTAGAGAATCCTTTTGGCTGGATTCATTGGTATTTTGGTACTGAACCATGTTGGGAAATTACATGGTAGCACGTGGAGAACAGCACTTCCTAATCATTCCAATTAGCTCTCCAAACCAGTCACTGGAAGGACTCCTTCTTTCATGCCATATGATGATAAAAGCAGAATCAAATAAGTCACATTTTCTCCATTTTAAACTTCTCCCATTATCATGTTATAGTGGAAAGCTGCTCTTCCATATTGTTATTGGTAAGAAAAACAAGGTCACGTATAGAGGAAGACTCCTTGGCCTGGGTCTTGAGAAAGAAAAACTGTTTAGGGGCTATATATCCAGGAAAATACCTATGGCAGCTACTTAATGATCTTTCCAGACTGGATCTGACATAATTCATGAAGCAGTCTAGTCAAGCTGGGTCTTCAAGAAGGCCCAGCCAATCTAGTCAGGCAATGGAATGACAGTTAGATGCTGTATTAATTTGCTCGGGTTTCCATAACAAAGTACCACAGCCTGGGTGGCATAAACAATAGAAATGTATGTTCCCACAGGTCAGGTTTGGTTTTTTCTGAAGCCTGTCTCCTTGGCTTGTGCATGGTCATGTTCTCCCTCCATGTTCACATGGTCTTTCATCTGTACACATGCCTGCCGTCTAAATTTCTTCTTCTTATAAAGATACCAGTCAGATTGTGTTAAGGCCACCCTAAAGACCTCATTTTAGCTTTATTGTGTGTTTAAACACCTTATCTCCACATATGGTCACATTTGAAGTACTGGGTGTTAAGACTGCAATATAGAATTTGGGGGAGGGAATAAGTAATCATTACAGATGCCATACAGCCTGTTTATGGGAAGGGTAGAATTGTATCCTGATTTGTGTCTGTGTGACATATCGATAAAATCTATATACCAGAAAACATTTATTTAAATAAATAGGAATCTACTCAATGTTTGAAACCTTGTTGTTATGGCATGGACAGTCCATATGCCCCCATTGATTTATAGGAATTCCATGATAGGTTGTTTTTTGTTTGTTTGCTTTTCAAATGATTTGGTCAAATAAGGTTACGTTTTAGAAAGAATATAGTAGTTCTTGAGAGAACTGCATAATTTTAATAAATAATCTGCTTAATCTGCCACTAGAGGCAGAAATTCAATATTATGTCTGCACACATTCCTAATTCTGGCATCAGACAATAGTATTTTTTCTCCATTTAAAATTTTGTAGGAAAAGCAAAATTTAAATTATTTTACCATTATTTATTGAGTACAACTTTGTATGCAGTACTATAAGAGGTGTTATATAAAATAAAGCTGAAAAACTTTATAGTTTAATATGGCTCCTGTAAACTCCATAACACAAAATTCAGTTATTTTATAAAATAATAGCAGAAAAGAAAATAATCACAATGTTACAAATAATGCTTACTAATACTGATAAAATAATGCACTCATAATACACTCCTAATTTAATACTATAGCTGGTTTTTAATAGATTGATATATTTTTACTGAATATTTACTGCACTCAAAATAAAACAAGATACTTTGTACATTGGTTTCTTTTAATATGATTCTGTTTATTTTTATTCATTTCCTCCATTCAATTTTAACCTTCCTGCAGGCAGTGACAATTCCTTTTCTATTTCTAGTAAAATGCCTGTACACATGAAATAAAAAGTGAGACTGATTGACTAACTGAGCAGTGTTCCATTAGAAAAGGAAAACTGCAATGAGTATATATATATATATATATATATATATATACACATATATATACCAGACACTTAAATATCTCACTAGCTACATTGTGTATGCAAGTGTTTTAATAGCTTCACATCTGGACTGCTAACCTAGCGCTGTGACGCATCTAGCAAATTTCCCTCATCAACATCATGCTGCTGGCTCGTATGCCTCATGCTTGCCATTTTTATTATGTCATATTTTCCCTACAGAAGTCTAATCTCAATGGAGAGGACTTAGAGAGGAAAGCAAATCCTTTTTATAAAAGAGCTATATTTATTATATGGAAATATTAATACGTTTGCAGCTATTTAAAAGCTTATTTGCTTTTACTAAAACGTCCTCTTCATTGGACAGGTGTGATAAAGATTTATTTAGTGGAATGTATATTAAGAAACATCGGCAGGTTAAAATAATTAATATTGTCACAAACTGCCTACTAGAATATTGGATTTGCCCACTTCTCTATGTTTCATTGCTTGCTATGTCCAAGAAGGTTGTATGTAAATACCCACATGTCCATTCACTAAATGGAGATTGTGAAGTTTCCCTTGTTAAAAATTTGGAATTTTAAAGTTTATTGTAAGAATAGTCTTAAATTGCTCAAATCACTTTATTTTACCCTTTGTCATTGTCACTTAGTAGTTACTGATGTGGCTTTCCAGAAAGAATGGCTTAGTCTTTAATTTGTGGTAGAAATAACAAGAGAGTACTTTCACAATTCACCATTTACATTTGGAAAAATAAAAATAATTATATTAATGTCTTAAGTATTTGATGATGCAATAAAACCTGAAGGTATAGAATAGACCCAGGAACATTTTGGAAAATGGTACTATGTTAGTTCTGAATGATGACGAAGTTAAAGTCTGAACTCTTGATTTCGATTTTGCTTACTCTGGTTCTTTTCATCACTTTACTTCTTCCCGATATTTTATTGCCAAGTGGTTAAAATAAAAAATGCAATATTAGCAGCTTTTTTTTTCTTCATAGAGATATATTTTATATTATCTGGTTATCCAAGATGTTGACATAGGAAGATCCTGAACTCAACCTCCTCTATGGATATAATAAATATACCTCTATAGAGAGTAATTCCTCCTGAAGAAGAACTGAGAGTTCACTGAACAGCTTCTGCACAACAAATGATAGAGACAGAGGTCACTCAGGGAATGGCAGAAGAGACAGTGACACCATAATGAAAGGAACCTCTGCCTCTCACACTGCAAACTTCATCTGCCCTGGGGCACAGGAAAAAAGCCACAGTTCAAAAGAGCAACTAGAAAATAAAGGAATGAGCCCTGCCAGAAGGGGGTGGGGTGCTGGAACTCTGTCCAGGGTTGGAGGTGCCGGCGAGTGTCATTATTTACATGCTGCCTCCAACTTGATAGTGCAGACAGAAAGAAGCAAGATCTGAGCACTCTAGCTGGACTCCTGACTCAGTGAGTGCTCTCTGGGGTCAGAGGGCTGCCAAGCCCTCTGTTTCCATTTTTCCTCCATCTTGATAGTGCAGATAAAAGCAGGGTATGGTCTGTCCAGGTATAGTCAGCCCACCACCTCAGGGAGCTCTGGACTCCTAATTCACAGTAATCTGAGCCATCCTCCCAAGGCAGCCACCTGATCTGTGCCCATCCAACCTCCAGCTGTTCCATCAAGGTGGCCCTGGTGCGATGCATACTAGGACACCCCTGGACAATGCCTACTATGGCTCGAGCCATTGAACCAAAGTGACACAGATGCCAGACACCCCAAAATACTCCTGGCCCACACATACTTCAGTTCCAGAAGACTCACCAAGGCACCCGCTTCATCCCAGAGTGCCCTGGGACCTCTCAGCCTACTTCTACTTCAGCTCCAGCTGTCCCACTAGAATCCCCCTGCAGCAAGCACCACAGGACCAGCTGGTCCATGCCCACTTAAGCTCCTGCCCCCAACCAGAGCACCCTGGGACACCCTGAGCCCATGCCCACTTCAGCTCCAGCCATTCCACCAGGGTGGCCCCAGCATGAAATGCCACAGGACTCCAGCCTACACCTGCTATAGCCAAAGCCAACTGGCCCAAACCTCCACACAGGCAGACCATACAGGAGCCATTCCTAGTAAGGCCATTCCTTTAAAGACTAGAGGAAAGAGCTGTTCCCACTAATGTACAGAAATAAATACAGTTTGCAGGACACAAAGTTAATATATAGATATCTGTTGCATTTCTATACACTATTAACAAAGAAGCAGAAAAAGAAATTAAGAAAACAACCCCATTTACAATTTCACCAAAAATAATAAAATACCTGGGAATAAATTTAATCAAGGAGGTGAAAAATCTGTACTCTGAAAATTATAAGACTGAATGATGAAAAATGCTGAAGATGTCATAAACAAAAGGAAAAATATACCATGATCATAGATTGGGAGAATTAATATTGTTAAAATATCCATACTATCCAAAGCAATATAGAGATTCAACATAATCTCTATCAAAATACTAACAGTATTTTTCACAAAACTAGAACAAATAACCTTAAAATTTGTATAGAACCACAAATGACCTTGACTAGCCAAAATAATCTTGAGAAAGAAAACAAACCTGGAGGTATTAAAATCCCAGATTTCAAGTTATATTCCAAAGTTAGAGTAACCACGACAGGATGGTACTGGCACAAAAAAGAGACACATAGATCAATGGAAAAGGATAGAGAGCCCAGAAATAAACCCACAGCTACATAGTCAATCTACCATAAAGGAGGCAACAACATACAATGGGGAAAAGACAGTCTCTTCAATAAATGGCAATGGGAAAACTGGACCGCTATATGCAAAAGAATGAAACTGGACCACTTTCTTACACAATATACAAAAATAAACTCAAAATGTATTAAAGACCTAAATATGAGACCTGAAATCATAAAACTCCTAGAAGGAAATATAGGCAGTAATGTCTTGGACATCAACCTTAGCAATGTTTTTCTTGGTATGTCTCTTTAGGCAGGGGAAACAAAAACAAAAATAAACTGTTGGGACTACACCTAAATAAAAAGCTTTTGAAACCCAACCTACTGTATCAGAGAAGATATTTGCAAATGATATATCTGAAAAGGGGTTAATATCCAAAAAATATAAAGAACTCATGCCATTCAACACCAAAATGCAAATTATCTGATAAAAAAAATGGGCAAAGGACCTGAACAGACATTTTTCCAAAGAAGATATACAGATGGCCAACAGACATATGAAGAGATATTTAATGTCACTAATCATCAAGGAAATGAAAATCAAAACTGCAATGATCATTCACACCAGTCAAAATGTCTAGTATCAAAAAGACAAGAAATAATGTGTTGGCAAGGACGTACAGAAAAGAGAACCCTTATACCCAGTTTGCCATTCAACACAACATAAATTAAAGAAAGTTAAACCATAACAAAATGTTACGAAACAGTATCATCATGCTGACCTTAACTTCTTATAGTAACAAATGTAGTTCTGTCTATGCCTATAACGTTCTACACAAGAGAATGATTCAATTTGATTTTTACAATGATATCATTAATAAGATCATTTTTACAATGATCTCATTAATAAGTAATTAATAAGTAAAATTAAAATAATTGTAATTGTATTAAAAATAACTTTTTAATACAAACCTCTCATTTCAATTATAGGCAAATGTAGTATATTAGTGCTCAAATAATGAGATACTACTCAGCAATAATGCATAAAAGTAAAGAGATACTACTCAGCAATAATGCATAAAAGTAAATAATTTTTCTGAGTCCCATTTTTTTCATAAATTAAATGAGGTTATATATAACTATTCCACAGAACACTTGAGATTATGAAATGAGTTAATATTTGTTAAAAACTTAGCATCATTTCTTGCTCTTTAGGAATGCACAATGCACTTAAAAATGAATAAACACAGGTAACCCAAACCACGTATATAATGCTTCTACATGATCAAATATGTACTGCCACAAAGAGTCAATTTCTTTCAAATTTGGATATCTTATAAACCATGTTCTTCAAAATATGCCATTTAATAAACTGCAAATTTCCAGAGGGTTCTGTTGTCTATTTGTTTTATTGTCTTCTCCCCAAATTTTCAGTATATTATCCACTATATTTGATTAAGTGGCTCTGTAATACAACAGAATCTAGCAGGGTCAAAATGTCATTCTCTTCCTATGTACACTAGTGCTTTTATTCATTTCTTAAATTCTGGTAATATTTTAAAACTATGACAAGAAAAAAGCCACATAAACACAATTGAGTTTGTCTTCTTTATATTTGCTAGTTGTTTTTGTTTGCTTGCTTGTTTTAGTCCCCACCCCCACCCCCATAGAATTCATTGATCCTGATGAATATACATTTTTCATTACAGAATAATCAACAGTATTTCTTCTAATTTTAATATCAGATTCATTTTAGAGTCATCTGTAAAGAGATGATCTCCTATAGGCTGAAAGAGTATGAGTACCCATACGGAAATCCACAGAGTGGGTTTCCCATCTCCAATTGAACTCAGAGCATCTTCCCTACACACGCCCTGATTCACACTGAGGGCATGTTAGGGAATAAAGAAAATAAGTCTGACTACCTTTTAGATTCTGCTAAGTGGGTATGTTATTGAAATATTTTGGGAAATGTGCTTTAATTATCAGAGGTATAATCAGGCAATGTACCTACATAAAAATTATGGTAAAAATGGAAAAAGAAAATATTTTGTAATAGTTTGAGTTATGAAAATGAATCACTGTTTCTGTGTTCTACACCCTTGGATGTCAATATAAGTTATTCACATTTTAACTTCATCAGATTCTCATTTTTGGCATACTACAACTCAACTGCAACTTTCTTGAAGTCATATGCAGGAGCCTCAGCTGTGAGCAAAAAATCAAAAAGAAAAAGAAAACAAAGAAAAACCTACCCATCATGCTGTATTTTACAAACTGCCACAGCAACTTCCATTAGCATAGTTCTAAAGATTTTCACTTTTTATTTTCATTACTTTAAAGTCACCTTAAAAACTAATCTGACCTTCAGACAGATAGTTGGTGCTCAGATCCTCTACTGGAGAGCATGTGGTTTTGAGAGGGTGGATCTCCATAAATCTGCTTATAATTTTCCTCTCACAGAGTTCTCCTGTAAATTAAGCTTGATTTGGTTTTAAAGTGAACTTAGTCCATTTTGGAACTTTTAATCAATAATAAAAACTTACAATCTAGGCCTCCCATCTTTAAATAGCCATGCAATTGCCCTAGGTGTGTTTTCATACATATTTGGCATTTCATTTGTTAGAGCTTCCATACTACAAGTGCTATGATATTTTATGAGGATTTGTGTCAGAGAACCATGAAATGAAGTACTATTAATGTCTGTCCAATATATACTTTATAGTATTGTCATTTTTTTTCTAGAATGTAGATAATTACCAGATTGTCAGAAGGAGCTATTAATTTCCTAGAAACAAATGCAAATGTGAAGAAACATGCTGATTTTTGGAAACACTTTTCACAAGAACCAAAAGATAATATGTAATTTTCAGATTTTAAAACTTCCTATTACAGTGATTTTTTTATGTCCTTTTCTTGCATGGTATCTCTCATTAACTAAATCCGAGTTAAAGAAAACAACTTTTCTCTTCCATTTACATTGATAAGTTCAATGAAATGGGAAAGGTAGTAAACTGGAAAAATATGAAAATTGACTCTGTAATGATGTTTATTAAAGAATAGGAATTTTATACATAAATGTATATTTTATTTCCTAAAACATGTTTATTGTCTACTTTGTCTATTAAGGGCTTTTCTTTTTCTTTTTTCACTGTCAGGAGAAAATGCATAACAATGGAGTCTCACTTATAGAGACCAAGTCTGTAAAAGTTTCAAAAATTTATGAAGCGAGAATTTTCATTAGAGACCATGATTATCAACAAACTACCAAGGTTTAGAAAGTTAAGTACTTGTCACAAGGTCATTTTACTAATAAGTGGCATAGTAAGGATGTGAACTCACATAATCATACCCCAGATTTAGTGTTCTTAATCTTTATGTAGCATTTTTTAAAATCCTCATTGATCATCTTCCTCTGCATGGTACACTAACTCTTGAAACTCCTCATTATTCTCCTTTTTCCTCAAACAAGCTCCTCTCTCTTCTTGTATAGGGTCTACCACCCTTAATCCTAAAAAATATATATTTGATCCATTTTTCATATCTGTATATATGTGTGTGTACAGTTTTAAATATACATATAGTCATACATACAAGTTATACTGATATATGTATATGGAATTATAATGTATAATTTGACAGAATTTATGCATAGGGGCCACATCTACCTACAGAAGAGATTAGAATATTATTTTGGATTCATAAGAAGGAAAAGGACAATGATATTGGGTAGAAAAATAGCAATCAATCCAATAAATATAATTAGGAAGGTAAGTCCACATGATGATTTTCCTAAGACATTACCCATGGAAACTAAGCAAATCCAAGGGCTAAAACATTGAGGTGGTACTCTCATTTCCATGTTACCTGTTCATCTATCATCTATTATTATCATAAATCTCCTACAGTGTGGTTTTTTTTGAGTCTGAACATTGTTTGAAAATTATTTTCTCCCATTTAATATTCTCACTGTTCTATTAAAATCAGTTGATTGTGGAATTACCAAGTTAATAATGGACTGTTGCTTAATCAGTCTTTCTGATTAAACATGATTAATTTAAATGTGAACATTTGGGTCATGAAGCTGATTGAAATGATTGATCGTGTCATACAAGATTTTGGGCGTTTTGATGTTAAAACTGTACTATATCATGGCTGTGTAGAGATTAGTACAACATACTTCACAATTCTTTATATAATTTAGTCACATATAACCTTATGGGATAAACTGGAAAATAAAAAAGTTTCAGTACTAAATTATACTCGTTCGTCATCAATTGAATGACAATTTCTTGCTTCATTTTTTTCCTATTTAATAGAATATGAATATTCTATTATTACTGTCTTCATGCATGATGTATCTTCTTAGTGCTGCAGTTATCAAATATATGAACTGAAAGCTAAAATGTCTTAACATCTGTATTCTAATTAATAGCATACTTAAAATACGTTAAGAAATTTTATATAGGCAAATTCGTTTTTAAGTGGTAAATCTAAGCAGTCCCTAAAGAAAACTAAAGAATTATAAATATCAAGGAAAAATCACTTTAGTATTGAACTAGACAATTTGATTTCAGGAGGAGCATTAATCCTAAATCTTTTCTAAGTAACTGAGGACACTTAATTGTGAAAGCTATAGACTGTCAAATACTATAAAATTAAGTACTACTGGCACTAGCTACAAAATTTTCTTCAAAAATTAATATCAGTCATTTCTATTTCTGTAAACATTCCATAAAAAGATATTATAAAAGATTAGAATACTGGCTACTAACTGCAGGCAGGTGTTTATTCTTCAATTTCTCAAATATCAATGGAGATAGGCATAATTTATTTTTTATTTTCTCTAGTAGGTAACACACCCAGATTTGTACATCCCATGTTTAAATTTAGAACACAATTTGAATAACACATATCAATTTTATTTAATAAGTACTTTAGCAAATACAGCAGCTCTACATTTTCACACACTCCATAGTTACTGACTTTAAGTTGTGGATCTGTAGGCTAGACATAGAGCTAACGATTAACACAAATGTGCTTACAGAGCTGTAGATTACAGAGGGTGAACATCCTGGCCATAACCCCATCCAAAAAATGGGGTTTTAATAAAATTTGCCTTCTCTTCTTTAATGGCACACACACATACACAAATCACCTAATTCCTATAATTTGCTAATTAATTGTATAATGCTCGTCCAGAGTAGGTTTTCCCCACCTCAGACCTTTTAATATTCACTTGTATAAATTTGTGGACCTACTTTTATTTGTGTTATTTTTCCCCCTTTCTTGTCTGTGACCTGTAGTCCTTTATTATTTTTCTTCTTAGCACTTGACTCACCCTGACACGCTGGGCATTTATTTATTTAATTGCTCATTTCCTACTTCTCAGCTAAAATAAAAAACAGCGTTTGTCATTTTTCCACTACTCTGTCCTTCTCCAGCCCCTGAACTGTGCCTGGAAATTGCGAAATCCTCTATAGCTACTTGTTGAATATATGAATAATCAAATTATCACCACAGTTGCTGCCTCTTATGTTGGAACTGCTTCCTAACTAATGTCTTGCCTCTGTTCTTGCCCTCTTCTGAATGTTCTCCACAATGCTGCCCAAATGACCGTTTCAAAACCTGGTCATGCTCTTTCCTGCTTAAAATCTTTCAAACTTACTGATAAGATAAAAGCCAAAGTCCACGGTGCAGTTTACAAATCCCTCGATTGAATCTTTGCTCTCTTGCCTTCTCTAGTTTATCTCCCTTACTCCATGCATTTATGCTACACCAACCATCTTTCCATTTTCCCTTATACCTTACGTCATCCCAAATCAAAGTCCCATGAAAAGACTTTTCTCTGACCATTTAAAGGCTTGGGAAGATGGTGGGGTAGGAGGACACTGAGCTTATCCCATCTTATGTTTTCAACTAGATATCATCCACATCAAAGTCAATAAGCTAGAGAGTTATCTGAAGACTGGCAAAAAAACAAAAAGAAAAATAAAAAATACCCCACAACTAAATGTAGAGACAAAGCTGCATCTGAAAGATTAGGAAGGTCTGAAAGGCAGGGGGAGGCTGTCCACAGGATGGAGGGAGCTGCATGCACAGAGTGTGATGAAATGGAACCTTGAACCAGGGAACTCGCACAGGGAAAACTAATGCCCATAACATTTGGCTTTAAAAACCAGAGGAGCTGAATTCCAGTGGGACTTGGAATCTGGAGCTTTACAATCAACTAACTCAGCACTGGGCATCCAGGAGATAGTGATAGTTGGGTTTTCACCCTTAAAGAGACTGCAGCCTGTGCAGAGAGGTAACATAAGATGCCAGGGGCAAACAGGAGACAGATCTATTTATACTGATTTCAGTATGAAATTTCAGAGCATGTTGGGGAATTTCTCTGAAAAAAAGAGGGGACAGGAAGGCACCATTCTCCTTCCCAGCATAAACATAGAGAAATCTGCAGGAGGTGGGGCTAGGTAGGTGAATGCACCCTACCTAGCCTCCAGGTGCACAGCTGCTACCGTGCACCATGCACATCCACTGTGCAGCATCCAATTACCAGGTGCACACCTGCCACCATGCACCATGCCCAGTCAGCACAAGGGGCCCAAACACCACACCACACACCAAGGCTTGTGCTGCCAGCCACCCTGCATACAGCTCTCAGCTACCATAGCACTTCAGGAGATCTGGCATAGGACTAGTGGTTCAGTGCAAATTTTGCTAATACTGCCATCCTGCTCCCAAGTTCCCTGGCAGCCACCCCTCTCAGAGCAGGCCTGCTGGGTCCCATGAACACCACAGAAAACAAGCACAGCCCACAGCAGGCAGAGAGTCAGGGCAGACTGCACTGAAAGGAAAAGTGACTCAGCCATAACAGCAGGGTGTAACAAACATAGATAGGATACTCTCCTAAAGGTCCAGGTTCTGGAACACTGTACTGCAGAACACTCTAGAACCTCTGCTTCATATAGTCACTACTTTCAGGGGTAGATGACACAGCTGACTTTCTTAACACAGAGAGGCAGACAAAATGAAGAGAAAGAGAAATTTATCTCTAATGAAAGAATAGGACAAGGCCACGACTAGAGATCTAAGCAAAAAAGATATAAGTAACATTCCTGATAAAGAATTTAAACCAATGATCATAAGGATAGTCACTGGACTTGAGAAAAGAGTGGAAGATACGAGTGAGAAACTTAACACAGAGATAAGGAATAAGCAAAGATAAAAGAATCAATAAATGAAATGATAAACATGCTTGATGGAATGAACAGCAGGATGGAAGAAGTAGAGGAATGAATTCATGACCTAGAAGACAGAGTAATGGAAAGTAATCAAGATGAACAAAAGATAGAGAAAAGAATTATGCAAAATGAGAATAGACTTAGGGAGCTCAGTCATTGCACCAAATGTAATAACATTCGTATTATAGGAGCCCCAAAGAAGAGAGAGAAAAGGGGCAGAACATTTATTTGAAATAATCATAGCTGAAAATTTCTCTTACAGGGGGCACAGAGAACCCCCAACACAATCAATAAAAGCAGACATGTATCAAGACATATTGCAATTAAATTTGCAAAATATAGAGATAAAGAAAAAAAATAAAAGCACCAAGACAAAAGAAGTCATTAACTCACAAGGGAAAACTAATAAGGCTAGCAGGAGATTTTTCAACAGAAACTTGGCAAGAAGGAAGAGAGTAGCATGATATATTTATAGTTCTGAAAGGGTAAAATCTACAGCTAAGAATATTCTATCCAGGAAGGCTATCATTCAGAATAAAAGGAGACATGAAGAGTTTTCCAGACAAACAAAAACTAAAGGAGATAATGGCCACTAAGACAAGCTCCACAAGAAATACTAAAAAGGAGTCTTTGAGTGGAAGGGAGGACCAAAAGTGACAGTATAGAGGTCGGAAGCACAAAAGTAAGAATGAATATTTCTGTGAAAAATCAGTCAAGTAACCTGCAAAAAAAGGATATAAAATATAATAACATATACCTAAAACATGGGGAGGAGAGGAGAGAAGAATGGATTCAAACTTAAACCACCAATAATTTAATACAGACTGCTATATGCAGAGGAGTTTATATACAAACTTGATGGTAACCATATATCAAAAACCAGTAATAAATATGCAAAGAATAAAGAGAAAGAAAGAAATCCAAATATATCACTAAAGAAAATCAGCAAAACATGAAAGAGAGAAAGACCAGAAAAGGTCAGAAAAAACTTCAGAAACAAACACAAAACAAATAATAAAATGGCAATACAAATTTATCAATAATTACTTTAAATGAAAATGGACAACATGCTCCAATCAAAAGACATAGGGTAACAGAATGGATTAAAAAAAATAAGACCCATTAATATGCTGCCTACAAGAGACCAATTTTAGACCTAAACACAGCTGCAGATTGAAAGTGAGAAGATGGAGAAACATCTGTCATGCAAATGGATGTCAAAAGAAAGCCAAAGAAGCAATACTTATGTTGGACAAAATAGAATTTAAAACAAAAGACTGTAACAAGAGACAAAGAAGGACACGATATAATAACAAAGGGGATAACCCAACAAGAAAATATAATAAATGTAAATGTTTATGCACCCAACATAGGAGCACCCAAATACATAAAATAGTTAATAACAAACATAAAGGAACTTATTGATAACAATGCCATAATTGTAGGGGAATTTAACACCCCACTACATTGATGTACAAATCATTTAAACAGAAAATCAGCAGGAGAAGAGTGGCTTTGAATGACACACTGGAACAGACAGATTTAACAGATATATTCAGAACATTCCATTCTAAAACAGAAGACTACACATTCTTTTCAAGTGCACTCAACCATTTTTGAGAATAAATCACATATGAGCTGACAAAAAAAAACCCTCAACAAATTCAACAATATTGAAATGATACCATGTGTATTTTCTGACCACAATGCTATGAAACTAGATGTCAACCACAAAAAAAAAAAAAAAAAAAATCTGCAGACCACAAATACATGGAGGTTAATAACATGCTACTAAACAATGAATGGGTTAGCCAGGAAATCAAAGTAGAAATTAGAAAAGTATATAGAAAGAAATGAAAATGAAAATGCAATGGTCCAAAACCTCTGGCATGCAACAAAAGTGGTTTAAGAGAAAAGTTGATAGCAATACTGGCCTACCTCAAGAACGAAGATCTCAATAAAACAACCTACCTTGCACCGAAAGAAGCTAGAAAAAGAACAACAAACAAAACCTAAAACAAGCAGAATGAAGGAAATAATGAAGATTAAAGTAGAAATAAATGATATAGAAATTTAAAAAAAAATAGATCAATGAAACCAGCATCTGGTTCTTTGAAAAAAATCAATACAGTTAATAAACCTCTAGCCAGATTTAACATGAAAAAAAGGGAAAGGACTCAAAGAAATAAAATCACAAATGAGAGAGGAGAAATAACAACCAATGCTCCAGAACAATCATAAGAGAATATTATGAAAAATTATATGCCAACAAATTGGGCAACCTAGAAGAAATGGATAAATTCCTAGAAACATATAAACTACCAACACTGAAACAGGAAGAAATAGAAAATTTGAACAGACTCATAATCAGTAAAAATATTGCATCAGTAATAAAAAAACTCCCAATAAACAAAAGTCCAGGACCCGATGGCTTCACAGAAAATTCTACCAAACATTTGAAGAAGAGTTAATACCTATTATTTTCAAACTATTCCAAAAAACAAAAAACAAAACAAAACAACAACAGAAAAGGAAAGAAAACTTCCAAATTCATTCTATGAGGCCAGGATTACTCTGATACCAAAACCAGATAAAGACTCCACTATAAAAGAGAACAACAGGACAATATCCCTGACGATCATAGAGGCAAAAATTCTCAACAAAGTACTAGCAAACTGAAACCAACAATACATAAACAAAATCATCCACTCGATCAAGTGGGATTTATTCCTGGGTTGCGAGGGTAGTTCAATATTCACGAATCAATCAATGTGTTTCATCACATAATTAAGAGAAAGGATAAAAACCATATGATCATTTCAGTAGCTGCATAAAAAGCATTTGACGAAGTGCAACATCCATTCATGATAAAAACCCTGCACAAAGTAGATTAGAGGAAAAATACCTCAATATAATAAAGTCCATCAATGAAAAACCCACAGCTAACATCATCCTTAATGGGTAAAAACTGAGAGTTTTTCCCCTAAGGTCAGGAACAAGACAGGGATGTCCATTCTCACCACTTTTATTCAACATAGTACTGGAAGTCCCAGCCACTACAATCAGACAACAAAAAGAAATAAAAGGCATCCAAACTGGCAAGGAATAAGTAAAACTTTCACTATTTTTGCAGATTATGTGATAGTATATATAGAAAACCCAAAAGACTCCACCAAAAAAACTACTAGAACTAATAAATGAATTCAGTAAAATCACAGTATACAAAATCAATGTACAGAAATCTTGCATTTCTATACACCAGTACTGAAACAGCAGAAAGAGAAATTAAGGAAACAATCCCATTTACAATTGCACCCAAAATAAGATACCTATGAATAAACTTAACCAAAGAAGTGAAAGACCTGTACTCTGAAAACTATAAAACAGTGAAGAAAGAAACTGAAGAGGACACGAAGAAATGGAAAGACATTCCATGTTCACAGATTGGAAGAACAAATATAGTTAAAATGTCTATACTGCCTAAAGCAATCTACACATTTAATGTAATCCCTATCAAAATACCAACAGCATTTTTCACAGAACTAAGACAAAGAATCCTAAAATTTTTATGGAACCACAAAAGACCCCAAATAGTCAAAGTAATATTGAAAAAGAAGAACAGGGGCACCTGGGTGGCTCAGTCAGTTAAGCATCTTCCTTCGGCTCAGGTCATGATCCCAGGGTCCTGGGATTGAGTCCCACATGGGGCTCTCCACTCAGCAGGGAGTCTGCTTCTCCCTCTCTCCCTGCTCATGCTCTCTCTCTTGCTATCTCTCTCTGTCCCTCTCTCTCTCAAATAAGTAAATAAAATCTTTAAAAGAAAAACAAAAACAAAACTGGGGACTTCAAGTTACATTAAAAGGCTGTGATGATCAAAACAGTATGGTACTGACACAAAAATAGACCATAGAGCAATAGAATAGAAAATCCAGAAATAAACCAACAACTATATGGTCAATTAATCTTCTACAAAGCAGGAAAAAATATCCAAAGGGACAAAGACAGTCTCTTCAACAAATGGTGTTGGGAAAACTGGACTGCAACATGCAAAAGAATGAAATGGTACCACTCTCACACCATACACAAAAATAAATTAAAAATTGGTTAAAGATCTAAATAAGAGACCTGAAACCATAAAAATCCTAGAAGAGAACACAGGCTGTAGCTTCTTTGACATTGTAGAAATTTCTTTCTAGATGGGTCTCCAGAGGCAAGGGAAACTAACATGAAAATAAACTATTGGGACTACACCAAAATAAAAAGCTTCTGCACAGCAAAAGAAACAATCAATAAAACTAAAAGGCAACCTATAAAATGGGAGAAGATATTTGCAAATGACATATCTGATAAAGGGTTAGTATCAAAATATATATACAATTTTTAAAATTCAACCCAAAAAACAAATAATCCAATTAAAAATCGGTAGAAGACATGAACGGACATTTCTACAAGGAAGGTATATAGATGGTGAACAGACACATGTAAAGATACCCATCAACATTTACCATCAGGGAAATGAAAATCAAAACTACAATGAGATATCACTTCACACCTGTCAGAATGGCTAAAATCAACAACACAAGAAACAACATGTTTTGGGGAGAATGTGGAGAAAAAGGAACCCTCATGCATTGCTGGTGGGAATGCAAAGTGGTACAGCCAGTGTGGAAAATAGTATAGAGATGTGTCAAAAGTTAAAAACAGAATTACCTTATGATTTAGCAATCGCAGTATTGGGTATTTACCCAAAGAATACAAGAACACTAATTCAAAGGGTTATGTGCACCCCTATGTTTATAGCAGCTTTACAATAGCCAAGATATGGAAGCAGCCCAAGTGTTCACTGGCTGAGGAATGGATAAAGAAAATGTGACACACACACACACACACACACACACACACACACACACACGCTGGCATATTACTCAGCCATAAAAAAGAATGAAATTTTACCATTTGCAAAGACATGGGGGAGCTTGAGAGTATACTGCTAAGCAAAATAAGTGAGTCAGAGAAAGACAAATACCATGATTTCACTCATATATGGAATTTAAGAAAACAAATGAGCAAAAGAGCAAAAGAGAGAGAGACAAATCAAGAAACAGACTCTTAACTAGAGAACAAACAGATAGTTACTAGAGGGAAGTGGGTGGGGGGATGGTTTAAATAGGTGATGGGGATTAAGGAGTACACTTGTCCATGATGAGCACTGGGTGATATATGGAAGAGCTGAATTACTATATCATATACTTGAAACTAACTGACACTGTATGATAACTAACTAGTAATCAAATAAAAATATAAAAGAAAAAAGAAAGAAAAAAGAGAAGATCTTTCTCTGTTCTCCAACCTTCCTTCTAGGATCCTCAACTTGAGATTTCACATCAAATTCTGTGTTCTCAAGGAAATTTTTCAAATAATTCCCAGACTATATTAGGATTACTCAGTATAGAATCTCTAGCTCTTCGTACTTTTTCTTTTTCACACTTGTTACTTAAAGTCTATTTTTATAGAATTACTTGATGAAAATCATTTTTTTCCACCAAGTTTTAAAGCTCAGTGGGGATAGAAGTGGTCTGTATTTATATCTCTACTGCCTGGTACATATCAAATGCCTAATAAGCATTCAATAAGTACTATTTAAAAAAAGAATTGAATGAATGTCACGTATGTAGGCATTTGAGGTTGTATTGCTATCTCACAGAACCCTCATTGCTATCTATAGGCATGAAGAATCTTTATATTGGCTTAAAAAATAAAAAAAAGACTTTAAAAAAAGACTGTAATAAGGACAGAGAAGGGTATCACATAATGATAAAGGGGTCAATCCAATAAGGGGGTGTAACATTCAAAAATATTTATGCACCCAGGAAGGAGTATCTAAATATATAAAGCAAACATTAACAGACCTTAAGGAAGAATTATACAGCAATAAACTAACAGTAGGGGACTCTAGTATCCCACTTACGTCAATGGATAAATCATGCAGACAGAAAATAAAGAAACATTGGCCTTAAATTACATATTAAACAAGATGGACCTAGCTATATAAAGAACTTTTCATCCAAAAGCAACAGAATACACATTCTTCTCAAGTACACAGGATACATTTTCCAAATAGATCATATGTTAAATCATGAAACAAGTCTTAATAAATTTAAGAGATTTAAAATTGTATCAAGCATCTTTTCTGACATAATGATATGAAACTAGAAATTAATTACACAAAGAAAACTGGAAACTTCAGAAATATGGAGAGATCAAACAACTTTCTACTGCATAACCAGTGAATCAAAAATCAAAAGAGAATCAAAAACTATCTTA
Source organism: Callorhinus ursinus (assembly GCF_003265705.2). Taxonomy (NCBI): domain Eukaryota; kingdom Metazoa; phylum Chordata; class Mammalia; order Carnivora; family Otariidae; genus Callorhinus; species Callorhinus ursinus. The sequence goes on from NW_027397079.1 coordinate 19,789,582, forward strand.
AAACAAATGAAAATGGAAGTGTAATATACCAAAATTTGGGGGATCCAGCAAAAGCAGTTCTAAGAGGTAAGTTCATAAAAATAAATGCCTACCTCAAGAAATAAGAAAAAGTTCAAATAAACAACCTAACTTTACCAAATAAATCCCAAAGTTAGTAGAAGGAAGGAAATAACAAAGATTAGAGCAGAAATAAATGAAATAGAGACTGAAAAGATAGTAGAAAAGATCAATGAAAATCAAAGTTGGTTCTTTCAAAAGATAAGCAAAATGGACAAAATCTCACAAAAACTCTCCAAAAAAAAAGAGCAAGAGAACTCAAATAAATAAAATCAGAAATAAAAGAGATGTTATAACTCATACCATGAAATAGAGTCATAAGAGACTACTATGAACAATTATAAGCCAAAAAATTAGACAACCTAGAAGAAATGGACATACAACTTAACAGGACTGAATCTTGATGAAAGAGAAAATCTGAATAGTCCAATTAGTAGCAAGGAGATTGAATCAGTAATAAAATCCTTCCAACAAACAAAAGTTAGGGCTTCACTGGTGGATTCTAGCAAACACTTAAAAAAGAATGAACACAATCCTCAAACTCTGTCAAAAGAGAGAAGAAAGGGATCTCTTCCAAACACCTTTTTACACTGCCAGCATTATTCTGATACCAAAACCAGACAAGGCTGCCACACATATAAACATACATACATACATAAATGCAAATATCCACAATAAACATAGATGCAAATACCCTCAACAAAAATTCACAAACCAATTTTAACAATATAGTAAAAGGATCATACAATTATATCAAGTGGGATTTGTTCCAGGTATGCAAGGACGTTCTAACACTCACAAAACTGTCAGTGTAATAAACTACGTTAACAACATAACATGAAAGACAAAAATATGATCATCTCAATAGATGGAGAAAAAGCATTTGACAAAATTCAACATATATTTATGATAAAAACTAAAAAAAATGTGTATAAAGGGAATGTACCTCAACATAATAAAGGCCATATATGACAACCCACAGCTAACATCAAACTCGAGAGTTAAAAGTTGCAAGCTTTTCCTCTAAGATCAGAAACAAGACAAGGATGTCTACTCTCACAACTTTTATTCAACACAGTATTGGAAGTCTTAGCCAGAGCAACTAGGCAAGAAAAAAAAAAATGCATTCACATTGGAAAGAAGAAGAAAACCTGTCATTATTTGCAAATGACATGATATTATATAGAAAACCCTAAAGACTCATCCAAAACACTGGTAGAACTAACAAATTCAGTAAAGTTGCAAAATATAACATCAATACTCAAAACTCTGTTGTGTTTCTTACACTTTAATAATGAACTATTGGAAAGAGAAATTAAGAAAACAATCTCATTTACAGTATCATAAAAAATAACCTACAAATAAATTTAACCAAGAAGATAAAAGACTGGTATATTGAAAACTACATGGCATTAGAAAGAAATTGAAGATACAAATTATGGGAAGATACTCTGTGCTTATGGATTGCAAGAATATTGTTAAAATGTTTGTACTATCCAAAGCAATATAGAGATTCAATGCAATCCCTATCAAGATTCCAATGGTATTTTTCACAGAAATAGACCAAACAATCCTAAAATCTGTATGGAGCCACAAAAGATCCCCATGACCAAACAGTCTTGAAAAAGAAGAACAAAGCTGGAGGCATCATGATTTCAAACTACATTACAAACCTATAGTAACCAAAACAGTATGGTATTGGCATTAAAACAGATACATAAATCAATGGAACAGAATAGAGAGCCCAGAAATAAACAGAGATATAGCCAATAAATTTACAACAAAGAAGCCAAGAATATACAATAGGAAAGGACAATCTCTTCAATAAATGGTTTTGGGAAAACTGGACAGCCACATGCAAAACAATGAAACTGGACCACTATCTTACACCATGCACAAAAATTAACTTACAGTGGAATAAAGACTTGAATGTAACCTGAAACCATAAAACTCCTAGAAGAAAACATAAGCAGTAAGATCCTTAACATGTCTTAGTGATTTTTTTTTTTAATCTGACCCCAAAAGCAAAAGCAACAAAAGCAAAAATCAGCAAGTTGGACCACATCAAACTAAAAATCTGCACGGCAAAGGAAACCACCAACACATGAAAAGGCAACCATTTGATAAGAGGCTAATATCCAAGATATAGAAAGAACTCACGCAACTCAGTAGCAAAGAAACAAGAAATCTGATTTAAAAATGGCTAGAAGATCTGAATAAACATTCTCCCAAAGACGACAGACTGATGGCCAATATGTACATGAAAAGAAATACTCAACATCATTAATCATTAGGGAAATGCAAATCAAAACCACAATGATGTATCACCTCACGATTGTTAGAATGGCTATTAAAAAAAGATAAGAGGTAACAAGTGTTGGAAAGATTGTGGAGAAAAGGGAGTTTTGTGCAAGGATGGTAGAAATATGAATTTATGCAACCACTATGGAAAACAGTATGGAGTGTCCTCACAGAATTAAAAATAGAAATACTGTATGATCCAGCAATTCCACTTCTGGGTATTTATACAAAGAAAATGAAAACACATCTTCAAAAAATATATACACTACCACATTTATTGAAGCATTATTTACAATAGCCAAGATATGGAAACAAATGTCCACTGATGGATAAATGGATAAAGAGATTATGGTATGTATATATATATATATATGTATATACACACACACAATGGAATATTATTCATCCATAAGAAAGATTAAAATCCTGCCATTGTGACAACATGGAGGGATTTAGGGGCGATTATGCTAAGAAAAATAAGTTGGACAGAGAAAGACAAATACAAATATGATCTCTCTTATATGTGGAATCTAAAAACAAAACAAAAAACAGCTTCATAGATGCAAAGACAGAAGAGACAGATTGGTGGTTGCAAGAGGTGGGAGTGAGGGTAAGAGAAATAAATGGGTGAATGTTTGTTTTACTTTTAGTTTAAATAAATTGAATAAAAAATTTAAAAGAGAATTACAAACTGTATTATTAATTACTTAATATTAATTAGTTAATTAGCAATTGTGAAAAAAAGAAAAAGAAAACCTGATGCAATTGTGAAAGAAAATTGGCAAATGAGAAAAAAAATACCAACTCACAGAAATTTTATTTTGCCCCAGTAAACCTTTTTAATGTTCTAAATTTAAGATTATACAACAGGAGCAATTACTTCATCTTTTTTTAAAAAATTTTATTGTTATGTTAATCACCATACATTACATCATTAGTTTTTGATGTAGTGTTCCATGATTCATTGTTTGCGTATAACACCCAGTGCTCCATGCAGAGCATGCCCTCTTTAATACCCATCACCAGGCTAACCCATCCCACCCCCCCCTCCCCTCTAGAACCCTCAGTTTGTTTCTCAGAGTCCATCGTCTCTCATGGTTCATCTCCCGCTCCGATTTCCCCCCTTTCATTCTTCCCCTCTTGCTAGCTTCTTTTTTTTTTCTTTCCTTAACATATATTGCATTATTTGTTTCAGAGGTACAGATCTGTGATTCAACAGTCTTGCACAATTCACAGCGCTCACCATAGCACATACCCTCCCCAGTGTCTATCACCCAGCCACCCCATCCCTCCCACCCCCCACCACTCCAGCAACCCTCAGTTTGTTTCCTGAGATTAAGAATTCCTCATATCAGGGAGGTCATATGTTACATGTCTTTCTCTGATTGACTTACTTCGCTCAGCATAACACCCTCCAGTTCCATCCACGTCATTGAAAATGGCAAGATTTCATTCCTTTTGATGGCTGCATAATATTCCATTGTGTATATATACCAATTCTTCTTTATCCATTCATCTGTCGATGAACATCTTGGCTCTTTCCACAGTTTGGCTATTGTGGACATTGCTGCTATAAACATCAGGGTGCACGTACCCCTTCAGATCCCTACATTTGTATCTTTGGGGTAAACACCCAGTAATTACTTCATTTTTTAGCATTGAAGAATGTCCCTAATGTAACAGTGAAATAAAATTCACATAAGAACATTTACCACATCAGCAGTATATATAAATTTCTATTTTGCTTCAAGATAATCTTGACTAAATAATAAGGAACATGAATCAACCCTAATAAATAGCATTATTTCTATAAAGTCAGAATTTTTTTCATCTTTTTTCATGTTCATAGGTGCAGGCAACTCTTCAGTTTCTATTAATAGTAATAATGTTGAAAATTTCCTCTCATTGTTGATATTTAATGTATCCTCACAACACCCCATGATGTACGTTAACAGTTCCTAGATGTCCTCCTCAAGAGAGTGCCTTTAATGAATGACCCACCTCCAGTCTCCAGCTGCCTTCTTCAAAATGCAAGGTTGAATCATTGCTCCCCAAAGAAACCTTACACTGAGGGCCCATGAATGTATTTCCCATGACCACCACAAAAAAATATTTTTTGAAGAATTATTGGCAAGCATTAGAATCATTTTGAGATGTGGCGGTGATTACATTCACACATATATCATCATATTGTATACACAATTGTTAATGTTTGTGGTTTACAAGTTGGATATCAATAAAGCTGATGTAAAGAAAAACTGCGCCCAAGTGATAACATTCTCGGATGCAGGGCCCCATGAGGGTCCTAATAGCTATAAATGGTTAGTGGGGAAGGAGAGGCGGTAGGAGGGCAGCAGCGCCCTCTGCTGGGTCGGTCGGGTCAGGAGTCGGGCAACAAGCGCTACTATTACTATACCCCATCCAAGCGGCGCCATGCACATCCCATACATCATCGAGTTGTGTGTGGATTAGTAACTGGCAGAAGACCCTGTCTTCTAACAAAACAAACACAGCAAAAACAGAAAATATCACATAAAATTCCGTACCTGACACTTCTTTTGATAAAATGAACCGGTCTTCTGAGATGGCAAACACCTGCCTGCTCCCCGTAGGTGGTGGAATTTGCAAGCCCTGTCAACATGACTGAACTCTATGCCCGCCAAGCCCTTTCTCCTCTCTGCACCTATCTGCATACTATTTTGACTGCCTGACCTGCTCTCCTCATTTCTACTTGTCAAAATCCCATCTGTTCTTTAAAGCCAAACTCAAATGTCCCTGTGTTCATCATCTCGCTGCCAATGTAGATTCGGTGTCATTTCGTGTATTTTACATTATTATAAGATTCAGTTCATCTTTTGCTTTATTTATTTTGTATTCTGATACCACATTTGATTTTTTTTAATGAGATTGTACCTCCTTTTTTGGAAATGTATGTAATTGTTTTTCACCTAAATGGAATGCCTGAAGACAACTGATTAAGGAAATGATCATGTATGTTTTTATGGAACATAATTTCACTGCCCTCTTTAGTAAGCATTTCATGTGTCCCACTCCCACATTGTTCATTTCAGAAGGGCTTCAGCATTAAAACCTATTGTTTCCCAAACAAGAAAAAAGCCACAAGTTTATTTTAGTGTCTTCTTTGGCCACATAGTTCAGCAAGCATGCTTATCACCTTCCATTTGATCAAAAAAAAAGAAAAAGAAAAAACAATACAACAACAACAAGAACCCTGTGTTTTCTTTCTTGATTGCTTTGTTATCTGTTCAATGGATGACCCATTCATTCATTTTGTTCAATGAGGAAGGAAAGTGACTGTGATGAACTTGCCCAACTTGCATTTATTGTGGCAGAAAACACTATTACTGGCTAAACTTCTGAGAACATGGCACCACTGTAAAGGATGAGCATTCAAAGTGTTAGAAATTTAATTCCAGATATACAAGCAATAATTCTCAAACTGTCCAGCTTCTGCTAATACAAAATGACACACTGGAGAAGAAAACATTCATTTCCTTCCCAGAGCTTGTCCAAGTTTTCTGAGTATTTGAAATTTTCTATTACATAAAAATGGTCACTAATACTTTTCAGTGGTTGTCCTTGGTGCACAATCCCTTAGGCTTGAAAAGAAAACATCTCTCACAATACTGTCCTCACACAATGCACACACTATCTGCACAAAAATGAAAAAGAAAAAAATATTTGTCTAGAAAAGAAATATGGGGGAAATGTGATGTAACAGCTTAATTACAAGGGATTATAAGAGGCTAAATGAGTCACAGGTATGAAGACCTAAGAAGAAAATGGAGGTCAAGCTACACACAATCAGTGAAAGCTTCCCCAGGATCACTTCACTTTTATTAATTAATAAATAGAATGCACTGTGGTATGTACAGATATCTATGACATCCTTACTTTTTTTGTAAAATAATTTATCAAATGCACCCAGAGTATTCCTTTCAATACACATTATGTTATTTCTTTGAGTGTATTTAGGTCTTCAACTGATATTTTCATGTTAGTATCATTTTTTAATGCAATTTTTTTAACCTTTACTGTTAAGTTTTGGGATTTATTAGCCAAGCAGGGTGATTTTCCTAGCTGCAATACGTGGCCAATGTGGGGAGGAGTTTGCATCTGAATCTTGGTCAGCAGGAAGGTACCAATGCAATGGGAGATGCAATGGCTCATTAGTTTCACCTACACCTTTTTTTTTAGTATATTTCCTCTATATGCCAGACACTGTTCCAGTTTCATTAGGACTGGTTATAATAAGGATGCCTATTTGAAAACCATGGTACAAGCAATAATTAGGTTATTAAAAATAGATTATTTGCTAAATCTAGATGATGTCAGAATTCCATATTTTAGCAGTGGTTGACATCCAAAATTTCTGCTACAGATCCTAGCTCCCTCTACCCTAAATCAAGATCCAGGCAAGAATAAGGTGGGGTTCTAGGGCAATTTCTGAACTACACAGCCTATCAGGAAAATAATTAATAAAATGGGCCTAAGTCATTCGTACAGTTGTATAGGTTGTCCAAGGTACATGAACATCTCATTGAGGGGTGAGTGGGGCTGAATTCAGCACCTACTCTGCTGTCCAGCCCATCTAGCCTAGCATGAAGTTGCCTCTCTCCAGAGTATAAGGCACCTTTAATAAATTGCATAAAACACAGTCTACACACCAAGTCACTCACCATGTGCACAGGGCATAGCCAACACTCAGAAGATGGCGCTCTTTTTCTAATTTGCACAAAGATCCCCTGAGAGTCTTTATCAATCTGGCATCAGCATGCTAAAGATGCATAAGCACTGGAGACTGAGAATCAAAATAGAATCACTGAGTAAGGGAAAGAAGAATATGAGATTCCACCTGGGGAATGGTATAGAATTGCAGAAGCTTTCACTGGGACCATCTGGTCCAGGTGAGGTTTGAAATACGTGATTTAAAGCACCACAGAGACAGCCAATAGTGGGAGCAAAGACACTGCAAGGTCTCATGGCAACAGAATAAGGAATGTCATCAATGTTAAACTGCTGAAGTGCTTCCTGCTGCCACTCAGGATTGGTCTGAAATCTGGAACAACACAAAGCCTACGTGTGGGGAGACTAAAGATCCAGCTGAGGAACAGTGTAACAGGGCTGGGAGCTTGAGAAGGATACTGAAAACTCCACCTCTCTCTAGGCTTGTCTCAGATTGACTTCATCAATAGCAGGGCAGCTCAGACCCAGTCCGTGCTCTATGGCTATAAGCCCCGCATGCTGGAGCTCTAGAGACATTGTGTGAAGGAGGATTAAGGGAAATGCATGGGAATGAGATCAGTTCTGTTTCTCATTTAGTCTGACTGCAAGCGCTCTCACAATCCTGCACACCAGCAAACAGTTCTGTGTTCAAGCCTTGTGAGCCACCTACAAAATCTTTCCTGCTGCGTTCACTTTGATATATACACGTTGTAACTTATTTTCTCATACAAAACAGCCAGAATAGGTAACCTGAGGTTTTGTACCAAATACTGTCTTCTTACCCGCACAATACAGTGTTAAAAGACTATAGTCATGGGTTTATACAACTACCACTTTGCTTTGCTGAATATGAGAGCCAATGACTGGATCCTACTGCGCCCATTCCCAAACTGCAAAGAAACTAGGTAAGATAGAGCATATATATCAAAATAAGCACATCACTGACCCTGGAGAAAATAATTCCAGCATGCATGCCTGGTAGGTGGAGTATCATGGTATGTAAGGGACAATACCTTTCATTTTTTCACTTCACCAAGCAAAAATATGTGAACCCCTACTATATACTAAGCACAATCTCTATATCCACTGAAACTATAAAATTTAAGCTTTTCTTTAAAAGATTTTATTTTTATTTATTTGAGAGAGAGAGCAAGAGAGAGCATGAGCAGGGGGAGCAGCTGAAGAAAAGGCAGAAGCAGACTCCCCAGTGAGCCCCAGATATGGGACCCCAGGACCATCACCTGAGTCAAAGGGAGATGCTTAACTAACTAAGCCACTCAGGTGCCCCTAAAAATTAAGCTTCTAATAAGAATCCAGTTTCCACAAGTGACATTTTTAGGCTTCTTAGATCACTTCACAGCACAGCAATCCACTGGCAGAACGTTTTGCTTCCTACCAGCTAAAATCACCCTCCTATAAAGTGCCATACGTGAATCAAAATCACTCTTCAAGGACTTTTAAAATATAATAACCAACATTTCCTCAACGTAGGCAGTTAACCTCTGCATGCCTTAAACACTCTGGGAAATAGGAAAATGATGGCTGTCTGTAGAGCAGACTGAACTGGAAGATGAGTGTTTCACAGACTGGAAATTCTGCTATTGTTATTCTATGGTGGAGATTCTAACATGGCCTCACAGCTTCTCTCTGTGTTCCTAGCACAGCTGTAAAATGTTCTTTATAGATGGAAATGATTGCTGAGTGGAGTCTCTTAAGGAAGAGCTGTGGTTTGCTCCTCAGCCAAGAAATAGCAATATCAAGATGTCCCCCACAAGGCATTAGCTCTTCACGTGAGCCTCTTGTGGCTCCCAGGGGCTTCCTTTACTTGATGATGCTCTTGGTGTGCAGCTACTCCTTGCAGAGACTTCCCAGAGGTCTGAGAACATGCCAGGGTCAGTATGTAACCCCTGGGCAGGATATTTACCAGAAAGGACCTGAAGCTCTGTGCTCTGGCGGGAGACATTCAGCTCAAATGATCTTTCAGGAATCGATGTATGGCTTTGAAGCATACCCAGTGTCCCTGCATTAAAGTGATGCTCAGTTTTAACTCAGGCGAGTCACTTACCCATTTACCGCTCTGAGCATTCTCAGGAGCACACCCCCTGGGGTTCCATTTGCCATATGTGTACTTCACTTCTGCCCTTGATCATCTGAAAGTATAAATTATAATCCAGGTTCAACTTTATGAATAACTCCAAACTCAGCACAACAAGAGCTAACGCATTTGAAAAATATTTAACATTAAAAGGATGATATAAAAAATAAAGGATGATGTAGCATTTTATTATCTATTTCTTCTAAAATCAAGAAGTCTTATTACTAGTATCACATATGTATTAATTGTTACACATATGCTTTACCCTATACTTCAGCTCTCTGAACATCTCTGGACAAATTTCACACCACCGACATTTCAAAAAATGAAAATGTTTTTCTAAAGTTCACAGTACCACGAATGAGCCCACAAAGAAGCAGATTTCAAATATTCTAGATACTTCTGCTTAGTAATAAATGCATCTTATAATTTCATATCAAATCATATACATATATATGTATATACCATTGGAAATGTGTTTCTGTTCATTTTAGATTGTTATCTATTCCTTAAAACATGGTACTGTTTCACCGTTCAAAATGGTACATCCCACTAAATTGATTTTATGATCCACTCATAGTTTGAGACCAACAGTGGGATTAAAACTATTACAGATAATAGAGTAATTTGCAGAATGCTGCAGGATGTGCAAAAGTCCCTCATCGGAAGCAATGATGAGGCCATTAGCAAAAGGCACTGCTCTAGAAAGCTACTGTTAAAAATACGTGCTTTTAAGCTGAGATATCCTCTAGTCTAGGATCTCCAGTTATATGTATCAGCTATGTCTCATGTGCAGATATTGCCAATTAATCATTACTAACCAATCATGGTATTGTTCTCCTTGAGCCTAGATAAGGCTTCAGATCATTTCTCAATATTGCACTCCAGGCAATGGCCACTGGCTTATCGTAATTGACAGGAAAAATAACACCTATTTTCCACCTGACCCCTAGTCCCTTTTTATGTTACTTTTGAGTAATTTTTCAGTTTGCTACTTCGAGACAGATGAGGAACTTAGGGGATGGGATAAAAAGAAGGACGGCAAAGAGAAGAGCTAGGTGACTAGGAACACTCCAAGGGGTCCTACCTAGTTGATGAGGACTCAGGAGGCAATGGTTAGACTGTGCTACAAGAAACTACATAATGTGCCCCAAACTGCTCCATCATATATTCTAAAATTTCTGATCTTCCAAACTTTAATCATATATCATCATTTTTATGTTAAAGTCTAGCTTGACAAATGAGCTGACAGAGGTACTTAGGCATGTTTCATAAGGATACCAGATGTTTCTCCTGTTATCTACTTCATTCTAGGTCAACTTTCCTTCTTGATAACCCTCTGAATTTACTCTTCTATATATCAATAAAATTTTCTTCCCTTTATTTATTTATCTATCCCTTTATTAAGGACAACCCTTCTTATCATAGAGATAGCCTTGGTTATATATAATCCTGGATAACATTCAAGGGGTGAATCTCTTTATACACAGACATTGATGCACATTTTATTTCACTATTCCAAGGCTGGAGAACCTATTAATTACTCTATAAATGTTAATTAACTTTGTACTAACCAATTACATCTGTATAAAATTTTAAAGACACTTAATTCCAGAAATATATAATATGATGAAATATCTATACATGTTATCTATTTGTATTTTTATGATTTTGAATTTATTTTGACTCTTGCTTTGGAGGCAGGCACCATATCACCTTCTTGTTTTTTAAGTAAAATTTTTAACTGATAAAATGCAAAGAATTTAAGCATATGATTTAATAAATGTTGATAATTGATACAACCAAGTAACTAACACCCTAAATAAAACACAGATATTTTTATTTCCCCCAGAAGTGTCCTTTATGCCCTCTTCCTGCCCCTCCATAAGCAATCACTACTCTGATTTCTATCTTTATAGATTGGTTTTGCCTTTTTAAAATTTTATTTTATACTTCTTGTAAGTATAACATGCAATGTAGTAATTTTACTCTAGCTTCATTTGCTTAGTATTTTTGGAATTGTACATATCAGTGGCTCTTTCTGTTTTATTGTTGAGTAATATTCATTTATCCATTCTCCTACTGATGGAAATTTAGTGTGTTTCAGTATTTGGTTGTTGTAAATAAAATTCTAGGAAAATTATTGTGAAATTTTTTTGTAAATGTGTTTTAATTTCTCTTGGATAAATACATAATAGTGAAATTATTGTGACATAAAACAGACATTATATTTAACATCACAAGATACTGTTGAATAGTTTATCCAAGTGTACCATTTCACACTCTCACCAATCACACAGGAGAGTTTTAGCACCTTAAAATTTTGCTAATATTTAGTATTGTTCATCTTCTGAATTATTCCCTATTCTGGTTGTCATACCATCTATTGGGATTACTCTTTCAGATGGGTTTGCATAGTGAGAGTTGCATGGAGGTCTGGTTAACTATACTGAAACCCAATGTGCACAGTCCATCACACTCATAAATGCTAAGGCGAGAGACAGAGGTGATAGCAGAAATGTTGAAATGAGTTCTTATACTTACAATTAGAAATATTTGTATCTAAGGGGAGTAAGTCAGAGGGGGAGACGAACCATGAGAGACGATGGACTCTGAGAAACAAACTGAGGGTTCTAGAGAGGAGAGGGTAGGGGGATGGGTTAGCCTGGTGATGGGTATTAAAGAGGGCACGTTCTGCGTGGAGCACTGGGTGTTATACACAAACAATGAATCATGGAACACTGCATCAAAAACTAATGATGTAATGTATGGTGATTAACATAACAATAAAAAATTTTAAAAAAAAAGAAAAGAAATATTTGTATCTCCAGAATACAGAGATAATGGCATAAAGCAGTATCTACTGTTTCTCTCTTTTCTCTGGTATTACCTGAGTAGAAAGTTCTTTAGGCTACTACATAATAATTTTAAGGGTTCATGGCAGAATTTTACACAGAAACAAAAAAATCTAATCTATGACTCATATATAAGATCTTGGATATCTTGTATTCTCTAATATTGAACTCACTGATCTTCTCTTCATTGAGTTCAGAGTAAATAAATGTACTGAGTTAAAAAAAAACTGTAGGTAAACTCTTTGTGCCCATTCTATAATTAGATTTAAATTCACTTAACAATAGTATTGCTAATTAATTATATGCAATTTTATCTCCATAACTGTCATGTTATACAGTGATTTTAATGAATGAAAAGCATTGGGAAGCCAGTTACTAGAGCTGCTTCCCATCATAGGTTTCTTATTCAGTCTTCAGATTAATCAGTACTCCTGCTTTCTTGTTCAAATTTCCCACATGTAGGTCTGGGGACGATTAAGGCAGAAGCAAGTTTTCATTGGAATACTCCAAGCTGGGGATTCTTTGCTTTCAAATCTTCCTGTGTTTTCTTCAATCCTACCATCAAAGGATAACTTAATCCTTCCAGAGATTCCCCACATGCCTCAGCAATCTATTTCAGTCTCTCTCTCTCTCTCTCTCTCTCGTCTTCTGACTCCACATTTTTTTGCACACATACAAAGTATTCCTATTAATAACATCTCCCGTTACACTAAATGTATCTGAACTCCCTACCCATGAGATTCGGATATATTTTCTTTTGAAAAAAGTAAGTCTTTATCAAATTTACCCCTCCTCCCATTCATTGTCACTGTTTTAATTTGACCCTTATTTGTTTCCCATTTTAGCCTAAACAATTTCTAGGACTCCTAATTCTTATCATTTTCTAGTCTTTTTTTTTTCATAAAAAAATTCCCCACATGTATGTTTCTTACTACTCCTTCAAAGTATCCAATTTTCACCATAGAATAAATTTGGAATTCCTTAATTAGGCATAAAAATGGTGTCATTATTATTTTGCCCCAAATCCCCAGTTTCATTTTTCCAGTGTTTCATATGTACAGACTTCAAGGACACCAAATTAATTGCCAGTCACCAAATAGAACTTACCTTTTAGATCATCATAAATTTCCATAAGCTATTCTTCCTGTCCACAATGCCTTTCTTCTTCTGTCTCTACTATAATTCTACATATCCTTCAAGGCCCTTCTCCCATGCTACCTGCCTTATGATACCTCTTTCTACTAGAGTTGGTTGTGTTAGCTTGCTCCCTCTTTCACATTCTCTTATACCAGCTTCTCATTTGCACATAACTTCCTATTATTCATTGCAGTTTAATTTCCAGCATCTTACACTATCACCTTATTCAGTGGGTAGATTCTAAAGTGAAATGCACAAAATGGGAGCATAAAGTAAAAGTAATAAAAACACAAAACTAACAATGAAAATCCATTAGGAAAATTTCCCATTGTAGATTGACACACTAACCCTCAATTATTCAATCTGGCAGATTTTCCTCTGGTGCTAGAAAAAAGTACTGTTTCCTCTGTTGAATATCACATAATGTAGTTGACTTACATTTAAGACTTAATAGTAAGTTACATGAATTTAGTATATGTGTGTGTGTTTGTGTGTATTCAGTATATACTTCATTTTGAGTTTCTGAAATAAAGAGGAGGTTTTATGTTCCTTTTTTTCACTTTTTGACAAAAGAAAAAAGGTTTCAGGAGCCCAACTGACTTGCCCTAAACCACTCACCTCACTCAGTTACTGAGTAATAGAAATATATTTTGAATCCAAGTGTTTTTATCTCAAGTTGTCTCAGCCAAACTGTTGTTGGATTCCTAACAATGAAAAAGAAAATAAGGCAAAGTACAAATGCTCAAAAAATTCTGAAAAAAACAAAACCTCAAAGATCTTCAGTGTTGCTAATTTTCATTTAAAGGTCGTAGAGAGGGGCGCCTGGGTGGCTCAGTTGTTAAGCATCTGCCTTTGGCTCAGGTCAAGATCCCAGGGTCCTGGGATTGAGCCTTGCATTGGGCTCCCTGTTCCACGGGAAGCCTGCTTCTCCCTCTCCCACTCCCCCTGCTTGTGTTCCCTCTCTCACTGTGTCTCTCTCTGTCAAATAAATAAATAAAATCTTTAAAAAAATAAAGGTCATAGGGACTTTGGAAAGTTCCATATTTACTAACTTTGAATTACAAAAATCAATCAATGCCTTCATGATGAAATAAATACATACTTCTTCAAAGAATCAAAAACCTGGAAAAGTCTAATGTAGTTATATCAAGACAGTTCTAATTTGGTTACATCTAAAAATGTGCACACCAAAAAGCAGCAAAAGGAGGGAGAGATTTCCTTTGTAATCACATTTTCAATTTATATTCTAAAATCTTCAAGTATCAACTTTCTCTTCCATATTTCTATTTTGTATTATATGTCTGGTGGTAAGGTATAGATTCTCCTACAGGAAGTAAGATCACATTTATTTTTGGAGCTCTGGTAGAGTAAAACATTGCTTGACCCCAAACACAGGAGTGAATTGTGTATTCCAAAGTTTGACTCTTACAAGTTAAAAGAATCACTGTGATTCAGTATCTTTTGAAAAAAAAAAAAAAAAGCTCAATGCTTCAGAAATTTCTCCAGAAGACACAGTCAGGATAACTTTAAATAGTTACCCAGTAGGAAAGGAGCAGCATTTAATAATCATATAGAAGACATAGATACAGGATAAAGGGGAGATGGAATTGAATCTGATCAGCACCTAGGTGTAACAAAGGTGCCATGAAATGATCAGCTAAAGGCAAGAGCAATGTGACTGTAATACTAAGCACTGATACTGGAGGACACAGCCAGGTGATACTGAGATCGAAGAAAAGAAGATAATTAACCCTCTCTATTTATTTATATAAATAAAGCTCAGAGAAAGCAATCCATTGGACTCCAGGAATACTTATGAAGAAGCTTCTTCACAAGCAAAAGAAGAAATTGGTATAAAAAAAAGAAAAAAGAAGCTGAGAAATGGAGAATCTACTTTCAAGGACAAAAACTAACTATACAGAAAATTTTGAGTGTACAACTTGACAATTTTTTGGGGTTTTGTTGTTTTACAAAATGCTCAATAAAGAAAATTCCTCTTACAAGCTAGCACAAGGAAACATTGAATTCTCTTTACTAGAAATCTACTAAAAACAATTGTTGGTAAAAAGTGGATCATAGCTAAGGACTGGAATTTCTATTTACTACAATCTGAATGTGTTTTGTTTAAAAGAACGATTACTTAGAAACCATCAGTCATAACGCAGCAGATATTCCCTTGTCATTCTTGGGATTCAGGCACATACATCTGATCAGCATTTGTGGAAAGCATATTTGTTGCCAAATGATATAACCTAAATTCAGGTGTGAATTTAAGGACTCCAAAGCAGAGCAGGTACCAAAATAGCCAAAGTCTTTGCCTTACCTTGTTATAGTTGATTTCTCTTCTGTGCTTTCTGATTCACACTCTTTGAACAAGGGGACACAGATAAGTACAGAGGACCACACTCTTGCCATCTTTAATCCTCCAAGGAGCCCTCCACATCATGCTATGCTAGCAGTGACTGGGTCATTCTCTGACTTCAGAACTATTTCAGTCCCCCTACCCATTCTACTCTTTTATGTTGAACCTTCAACCAGGGCCAGCTTGAACTCAGTGTCATGGCAGCACCTAACTTTATACCCTTTATCTTCTACCAATTAGATTTTTGTTGGACTTTAGCAGCCTATTCTCTGTACTAAATCACTTAGCTCAATGGAGTGAGAGAATGCATTTTGACTTGAATTAAGTTTTGGTTTATTTCTTTAATTTTGAAGACCTAGTTTACATGGTAGCTGTAATCATGTAATATCACATTTTTCCTTCAACTAAGTGGGCCACCCAATACCTGGAATGCTATTTTCAGGGAGATGGAGTCTCCTATGGAAGTATACTCTCAGAGTGTCAAGGTTTTTGCTGTGTTTTCCAAATATGTTAAAATGGGTGATTAAATGATATAATAACTTCATAACCTTGAACCTTGACAATTTGTGTGAAGAATACAAAGTTACCTAGAGAGCTGATAATAATCACAATGTAGCTGGCAAAGGCAAAGATAAACATATTGATCATACACACAATACACAGACTTGTATCCTCTCCCCTGAACAAATTCCTTTCATAAAGTACATACAATCATTCATAAACACACAAGCATAAAAATATTTTCCTAATGTGACCATGGCTTATTGGTAAGTCTACCCGACTATTTATCTTTCTTTTCATTTAAATGTTTTCAAGGAAATAAACTATTGAGCATTTGCAGAAATTTTCTTTTTTTAAAGATTTTATTTATTTGAGAGAAAGAGAGTGGGAGAGAGAGAGAGCACAAGCCAAGGGGGAGAGGCAGAGGGAGAAGCAGATTCCCCCACTGAGCAGGGAGCCATATGCAGGGCTTGATCCCAGGACCCTGGGACCATAACCTGAGCCAAAGGTAGATGCTTAACTGACTGAACCACCCAGGCTCCTCTGCAGGAATTTTTAAATAAAAAACACTTATGGACTTGAAGCCTTAAAACCTCTGTGAAGGAGAAGTAGCAATAGGAGATTTAGGGCTGAAGGGAGCACATTGTTAAGTCAGCTAATGATTATAGGTTACATGGAAACTTTGTGTTCAAGTGAGAAAATACATAACACATTACACATGATTAAAAGCTAAGATAAAGATATAAGAATGTAGGAAGAGCTACATTTTTCCTGGAATAACTCTTCAATCTTACAAAATTTCAGCAACATTATGGACCTACTATGCAAAATGTCTTAGCAGTTGTTGAAGTAATCAGACACATACCACCAAATAGTATAAGAGAATCAGGCTAGAGCAAGATGGCGGAGGAGTAGGAGACCTGGATTTCTGGTCTCAGGAGTTCAGCTGGATAGGGATCAACCCATTCTGAACACCTACGAACTCAACAGGAGATCGAAGAGGAGAGTAGCAACGACTCTCTGAACAGGAAGCGACCACTTTCTGGAAGGTAGGACGTGCGGAGAAGTGAATCCGAGGCGATATTCGGGAGGATAGACGGCGGGGGAGGGG
>NW_027397079.1:19811746-19815153 GCF_003265705.2 Callorhinus ursinus
TGGACAGATCATCTAAGCAAAAGATCAACAAGGAAATAAAGACTTTAAATGACACACTGGACCAAATGGACTTCACAGACATATTCAGAACATTCCATCCCAAAGCAACGGAATACACATTCTTCTCTAGTGCCCATGGGACATTCTCCAGAACAGATCACATCCTAGGTTACAAACTGGTCTCAACCAGTACCAAAATATTGGGATTATTCCCTGCATATTTTCAGACCACAATGCTTTGAAACTAGAACTCAATCACAAGAGGAAAGTTGGAAAGAACTCAAGTACATGGAGGCTAAAGGGCATCCTACTAAAGAATGAATGGGTCAATCAGAAATTAAAAAAGAATTTAAAAAATTCATGGAAACAAATGAAAATGAAAACACAACTGTTCAAAATCTTTGGGATACAGCAAAGGCAGTCCTGAGAGGAAAGTATGTAGCAATACATGCCTTTCTCAAGAAACAAGAAAGGTCTCAAATACACAGTGTAACCCTACACCTAAAGGAGCTGGAGAAAGAACAGCAAATAAAGCCTAAACCCAGCAGGAGAAGAGGAAATAATAAAGATCAGAGCAGAAATCAATGAACTAGAAACCAAAATAACAGTAGAACAGATCAACGAAACTAGGAGCTGGTTCTTTGAAAGAATTAACAAGATTGATAAACCCCTGGCCAGACTGATCAAAAAGAAAAGAGAAATGACCCAAATCAACAAAATCATGAATGAAAGAGGAGAGATCACAACCAACACCAAAGAAATACAAACAATTATAAGAACATATTATGAGCAACTCTATGCCAGCAAATTAGATAACCTGGAAGAAATGGGTGCATTCCTAGAGATGTATCAACTACCAAAATTGAACCAGGAAGAAATAGAAAACCTGAACAGACCTATAATCACTAAGGAAATTGAAGCAGTCATCAAAAATCTCCCAAGAAACAAAAGCCCAGGGCCAGATGGCTTCCCAGGGGAATTGTATCAGACATTTCAAGAAGAATTAATACCTACTCTCCTGAAACTGTTCCAAAAAATAGAAATGGAAGGAAAACTTCCAAACTCGTTTTATGAGGCCACCATTACCTTGATCCCAAAACCAGACAAAGACCCCACCAAAAAGGAGAATTACAGACCAATATCCTTGATGAACATGGATGCAAAAATTCTCACCAAAATACTACCCAATAGGATCCAACAGTACATTAAAAGGATTATTCACCGTGACCAAGTGGGATTTATCCCTGGGCTGCAAGGCTGCTTCAACATCCACAAATCAATCAACGTGATACAATACATTAACAAAAGAAAGAACAAGAATCATATGATCCTCTCAATAGATGCAGAAAAAGCATTTGACAAAGTACAGCAACCTTTCTTGATCAAAACTCTCCAGAGTATAGGCATAGAGGGTACATACCACAATATCATAAAAGCCATCTATGAAAAACCTACAGCAGATATCATTCTCAATGGGGAAAAGCTGAAAGCTTTTCCTCTAAGGTCAGGAACGCGGCAGGGACATCCACTATCATCACTGCTATTCAACATAGTATTAGAAGTCCTAGCCACAGCAATCAGACAACAAAAAGAAATCAAAGGCATCCCAATCGGCAAAGAGGAAGTCAAACTCTCACTCTTTGCAGATGATATGATACTGTATGTGGAAAAGCCAAAAGACTCCACCCCAAAACTGCTAGAACTCGTACAGGAATTCAGTAAAGTAGCAGGATATAAAATCAATGCACAGAAATCAGTGGCATTCCTATACACCAACAACAAGACAGAAGAGACACAAATCAAGGAGTCGATTCCATTTACAATTGCACCCAAAACCATAAGATACCTAGGAATAAATCTAACCAAAGAGGCAAAGGATGTACTCAGAAAACTATAAAATACTCATGAAAGAAACTGAAGAAGACACAAAGAAATGGAAAAACGTTCCATGTTCATGGATTGGAAGAACCAACATTGTGAAGATGTCAATGCTACCTAGAGCAATCTACACATTCAATGCAATCCCCATCAAAATACCATCCACTTTTTTCAAAGAAATGGAACAAATAATCCTAAAATTTGTATGGAACCAGAAGAGACCCCGAATAGCCAGAGGAATGTTGAAAAAGAAAAGCAAAGCTGGCGGCATCACAATTCCGGACTTCCAGCTCTATTACAAAGCTGTCATCATCAAGACAGTATGGTACTGGCACAAAAACAGACACATCGATCAATGGAACAGAATCGAGAGCCCAGAAATGGACCCTCAACTCTATGGTCAACTAATCTTTGACAAAGCAGGAAAGAATGTCCAATGGCAAAAAGACAGTCTCTTCAACAAATGGTGTTGGGAAAATTGGACAGCCGCATGCAGGAGAATGAAACTGGACCATTTCCTCACACCACACACAAAAATAGACTCCAAATGGTTGAAAGACCTAAACGTGAGACAGGAGTCCATCAAAATCCTAAAGGAGAATACAGGCAGCAACCTCTTCAAGCTCGGCCGCAGCAACTTCTTCCTAGAAACATCGCCAAAGGCAAGGGAAGCAAGGGCAAAAATGAACTATTGGGACTTCATCAAGATAAAAAGTTTTTGCACAGCAAAAGAAACAGTCCACAAAACCAAAAGACAACCGACAGAATGGGAGAAAATATTTGCAAATGACATATCAGATAAAGAGCTAGTATCCAAAATCTATAAAGAACTTATCAAACTCAACACCGAATAAACAAATAATCCAATCAAGAAATGGGCAGAAGACATGAACAGACATTTTTCCAAAGAAGACATCCAAATGGCCCACAGACACATGAAAAAGTGCTCAACATCACTCGGCATCAGGGAAATCCAGATCAAAACCTCAATGAGATACCACCTCACACCATTCAGAATGGCTAAAATTAACAAGTCAGGAACGATAGATGTTGGCAGGGATGCGGTGAAAGGGGAACCCTCCTACACTGTTGGTGGGAATGCAAGCTGCTGCAACCACTTTGGAAAACAGTACAGACGTTCCTCAAACAGTTGAAAATAGAGCTACCGTATGATCCAGCAATTGCACTACTGGGTATTTACCACAGAGATACAAACGTAGGGATCCGAAGGGGTACGTGCACCCCAATGTTTATAGCAGCAATGTCCACAATAGCCAAACTGTGGAAGGTGCCAAGATGTCCATCGACAGATAAATGGATAAAGAAGGTGTGGTATATATACACAATGGAATATTATGCAGTCATCAAAAGGAATGAGATCTTGCCATTTGCAATGATGTGGATGGAACTGGAGGGTGTTATGCTGAGTGAAATAAGTCAATCAGAGAAAGACATGTATCATATGACCTCACTGATATGAGAAATTCTTAATCTCAGGAAACAAACTGAGGGTTGCTGGAGTGGTGGGG
>NW_027397079.1:19815253-19883899 GCF_003265705.2 Callorhinus ursinus
AAAAAAATGAAAAAATAAAATAAAAACAATGTTTTTTTAGATTGTACATATAAGAGAAATCAAAAAAAAAAAGAGAATCACAGGCTATTGAAATTGTTAAAATAAGAGTAGAACTTCTAGTAGCTGAAGATTGATGTGCATGGGGTAGGGTGAGCCTAGAAGTTTAGCAAAAGAAATAGACTTTGGGTAGCAATGGAAGCAGACCAGAAGAAGACACTTGGCAATCCTTTCAATCAGCTCAGCCAGAGAAACTCCCCCTGACAAGTGCTCTCAGTCAACTACAAAGATGAAGTTGATGATTTATCAAGAGGGGAAAAGAAAAAAAATTGAGTCCACAACTACTTCTGAGGCTCCCAAAGTGGCACAGTTGCATGGGTATATAAGCCATTGATTTTGCCTCTAACTGCAAAGTTGGAAAGAACCATTCCAGAATTCCAGGAATGATTTTATGGAGGTCACAGGAATGCTGGAACAGGAATGGCTATAACACTAGAGAATCCCAGGCATTCAACCCAATGATCTCTATATGAAGTGGGAAGCAGGATTTAGGTTCCTCTCTCCTCTCATCCAAACTCTCCTCCAGTTTAGGAAACAGCAGTATCCATATCCATATCCAGCGGTATCTGTGTGTGTGTGTGTGTGTGTGTGTGTATGTGTGTGTGTGTGTTTAATATAGGTGGTATTCTATGGATAAACAGTTGCCTCTGAATAGCCTCATGGATAGCCACTTTGTTTATGAATATGTAATACTAATAAATCCATTCAAAACATCAGGACCACTATGAATATAAGGTAATCTCACCAGCACAACACTATACATTCCAGCCAAATCACATCAGGAAAAACCTGCCTTTGGATTCTGGAGATAAAATGTTTGGAAGAGACAAATGTTCTCTGTTCCTCTTGTTACTTCTTGGGATGCAAACCCATGATTCATCTCACCTCTACTTTAGATTTACCCTGGACAACTCCAGATGTTTTTTGTTCCAACTCTGTCATCCACACCAACTGCCTAATCTGGGTATGCTTGAACTTGATTTTGGATATTTTCTTCTGCTTTGGAATCCCAGGACTTTTGGGTTCACTTCATGTAGTCTGCCTGAACGCTGACTTACCTGACTGATACATAACTTTTTGCCTTTTGTCACACAGTTTCTGAACTGAACAACTTCTCATGTGGACTATGTATGATTATTCAGACTCTATTTTAGTTCCAGAATTTGGATGTAGCAACCAGACCTTCACCACAACTATAAGAATAATTCTAATTTTTTCTATACTCATCTCCAGTTTCCCATACAACATCGCTTTTTTTTTTTTTTTTTTTTTTTTTTTACTTTTTGGACAATAAGGGAGTGTGATAGACAAACACAATACATTTTCTTCTTTCCGATGGTTTAGATGGTATGAGAGAGACATGAAGTATATATCATATAAAGTTAGCAAGGGAAGTATCAAATGAGAAGTTAAAACAAATATTATAGAGTTATAGCCAGCATGTGCAGGAAAATTTTCCAAGAAATGAAAGTACCTAGGGTGAAGAGGCCAAGACCAAGAAAGGGGTGGCAGAGAAAGGCATTTTAGATAGAAGGAAAAGTACTAGTAAAGGGTGAATAAGCATCTGCCTTCAGGGAAGGCCAAGTATCTTGTTTTGTTGGAAGCAGAGGGTAAACTATAGAAAATAAGGCCAGAAAAAAAGAAGTTAATGTGAAACTGCATGATTAGTTTGGGGCAGTTTGATACAACATATTTAAATGTGGCACATGGGCCAAATATAACGCAAATAATAAAGAGATAGTATAAAGACTGACATTTTATGGCCTTAAAATAAAAAGTATTATAAATGATGGAAAGTAGCAAAAATCATAGTTGGTGAAGTTAAGGTACAGAATGTGAACAGAATTAACTTCTGTATTTAATCAATTCTCCATCTCTCTCCTTTCTTCCTAATGAGCATGTTACAGATAATTAAAACTGTTTACTTGTTTTCCAAAAATACATTTAACACTTTTTAGAACCATGTTTTATGTAAATACAGGCTAGAATTTTATTTTGCGAAATAATTAACTATTCTATTGGACCAAATACAAAAACATCAGCAAATTAAGCTATATATTTCAGTTACAATCTTAACCAAGCCATAGAAAATTACTTTTAAGTGACTTCAGTTTAATTTATTTTCTTTCCTAAACATTTATAAAATAAATCATCTTATAATTGATTGTTCCTTTAAAATGTTCCTAGATAAAACTCTTAAAGTTTTCATTTCAAAAGCAAATTTCTCAATTAGATGATTTTTCAATGTTGATTATTAAAGGGATAGCCACTTTGTTTATGAATTATTGTAATAATTCATAATAATTAATTATGTAATAATAATTAATGTAATTACGAATAATTACAAATAGAATATTATATTGATTCAAGAAAATGATGGGGCAATGGCCAGAAAGGTGGATAAAGAGATCTACCTATGTACATATGAACAAAAAATGTACGTAATAATGTTATCACAAATCAGTGAAGAAATAATATAACTGTTTTGGCAGATGTTGTGAGTAAATTTACCATATCAAGAAAAATAGAGCCAAATCCTTACCTAAAACAATATACAAAGATGAACGCCAGATGGTAAAGGGAAAACTATGAAACTAGTAGTCAATAAAGTAGGAAAATATCTTTGGACACAGTGATCAACGTGTTAACAATAGTTAATTACATCAGAAAATACTCTGGAGACACATGCAATTTCTCAAGTAGATATTCAAAAGACCCCAAATGGAAAAAATGAATTGATAAATGTGATGACATAAGATTAAGAATTTCTTTCTAATGAATGGCATTATAGGTAAATCAATTAATTAGGGAAAGATTAGGATAAATTATGGGCAGTGTCTAAAAGCAACAAGAGGCTGGTGCCCAAATATAAAAGAAATGCCTAAAATCCAGGAGCAGCAATAACAAAAGGAATTCCAAAATTTCAAAGGGGAGAAAAGAGTAGATATTTTACAATGGAATATATTCCGAAGACCAGTTATATGAAGGGGTTTTCAAACACATAATGAGATATATACATATTAAATTTACAAAAAGATATCATGTTGTAGTCACCATATAGGTAAAAATTAGTAAGCCAGATAATGCATACTAGTTGAGATGTGGAAATATAGGCATCCTTATATAGCAGTAATGAGAAAAAATTCTTAAACCTTCTTAGGAAGTAGAAAAGATACAAAGATAAGAACAATAGTATAGAAAATATGAAAAATTAGGGCAGAGAAAATTTCCTAAGTCCAAATAAAAAGAGTTCTAGAAAAAAAAAAAGAGAACAAAGAAATGGGGGGGGGTTGGAGAAGAAATTATCAAATAAATAATTCAGGAATACATCCAAAACCTGAAAGACTTGAGCTTCCAAGTTGAAGGAATACAGAGTAATGAGTTATAAGAGATTTCCATGCCAAGGGATATCATCAGGATAATCCAGAACACAAGAACAAAGAGAAAATCCTAAAATCTCAGAGAAAGGAAATAAAAAAGGTCACATATAAAGAGTAGGAAATCAGATAGGCGTCTGACTTTTCAACAGCAATGTTGGAAGGTAGGAAACAATAGAGCAATGGTTTCAAAGCTAAGGAAAAACTGTTTCCAATTTTGAATTATATACCCAGACAATCGGTCTAAGGCTTGAACTTTTGAGAACTAATATTATAAAATTATTTAAATAAATATGTTCATATATAGCTTTCATAAAACCAAATAATTTAAAAACTGTACTTTGATGCCAATCCAACCAGAGTATCAAAACTTAAGAATATTATTAACATTATCCAACCACACCTTCTTGTTTAGATTGCATACTCAAAGACATATTGAAAAATCATATTTTTATAATTTTAATTTTTTTAATATTTTATTTATTTATTTGACAAAGAGAGACACAGCAAGAGAGGGAACACAAGCAGGGGGAGTGGGAGAGGGAGAAGCAGGCTTCCCGCTGAGCAGGGAGCCTGATGCCGGGCTCCATCCCAGGACCCTGGGATCATGACCTGAGCCAAAGGCAGATGCTTAATGACTGAGCCACCCAGGCGCCCCTGAAAAATCATTTTTATCTAAATTCTTTATTTGAATGTTTAGACTATGCATTAATTTTATGTAAAAGTTAAAACGTGATTAGTCACATGAATTTTATTTATGCACCCATGTATACATGCCTACACACATGAACACTTATATAAACATATGCTTATATTCCTACAAATGCATCCAATACCATGTTTTTCCTACAATAACTACAGTTTATTTAATTTTTATGGGGAGACTTTTTTAAAGCACTGCATTTACTACTTCACAAATTATGCCTATTGTCTAAGATTCTGATATCAGTGTTCTGAATGTTAACAGGTCATCATTGTCCTGGAATTACTGTCCAAAATAATTTACTATAACTCAAATTTATGTGTTTAGACATCTCTTATTCATGGTTGGCCATACTTCCAAGAAGAGATTTGAGAATTTGATTCTGAAGACCTGAGTATTAATATAGTTATTGACCCATATTATCTTTAATAATGTAATAGAACAAGTAGTTTATTACTGTCAAATAAAATTTCACTCTGTTCTCTGCCTCAGTAAGTGCATTGAGTCTTTCATGGGATGCAGTTGTAAAAATCACATCCTTCACCACGTCCGGCTTTTTATAGCATTGCATGTTCTGTCATCTATCTTTCCAAAGACCTGAGCATTCATTAGTATATTAATATATGATAACTAGCTTTCTTAGTTTGGAATACACCAGGGCAATTGCATAGTAAAAGACTTTTATCTTTAAAAAAAAAAGGTTTCTCAAAGTAATAATTCTGCAGATAATTTTTAGAGCGATAGGTAATGGATGCAGTACAACTGATTTTTAAAATTTAAAATAACTAGTTTTTAATGCATTACTAAATTACTCCACCCAAAATGAGAACAGTTAAAATTCAAGTAATTACTTTAATGGAGATTAGTAGCAAATGCCAAAAAGAAATGAGTGGTATATTTTTAGAGACATTAACCTGTCAGAGATTACATACTAGAAGCATATATTTTGGCTTTAATTGTTTCAGAAACAGGCATCCCTTTGAGACTTTTAACAATTCACATTGATTTCCACTCTTCCTGATAAGTATGTGCCACATTTGTAGTAGCATACCTACGGCTCATGCTAAAAGAGATAAACCAAACTATACACCAAGTCATCATATTCTCTCCCTTCAAGAATTAGCTGCCAATAGTTATTACCCTAGGTTTTCACACTGACAGTCATCTAGAGGTTAACTTTTCATATGATTTATTCTTCAGCAGTACTGTATAGATGTGAAAGTGTGACAGGTATTTTTAAAAATATACATATTTGGGCACCTGGGTGGCTCAGTCATTAAACATCTGCCTTCGGCTCAGGTCATGATCCCAGGATCCTGGGATTGAGCCTGACATCAGGCTCCCTGCTCCACGGGAGGCCTGCTTCTCCCTTTCCCCCTATCCCTGCTTGTGTTCCCTCTCTCGCTGTGTCTCTTTCTGTCAAATAAATAAATAAAATCTTTAAAAAAAATAAAAAATAAAAATACACATATTCTTTGAGTTAATATGGCTACCTAACAAAGTATCTAAAATGCAATGGCTTTAAACAATAACACATTTATTTTTCTTAAATATGCAATTTTGGCATGGCTTAGTAGAATTGTTTAATTCTGCTCCCCTTGGTATCAGGTGGTTATAATCATTTGAGGGCTTACTAACTTAAATGTCTGGGAGTTGATGTTTGGTATGCCTGGAACTGTGCTTGGTGCCATGGGTTAGAACACTTATGGTGGTCTAGGTTTCCTTACATCATGGTACTGGCTTTCAAGAGCAAATGTTCTGAGAAACAGAGAGAGCTGGGCAAGAAATGTGTATCATTTTATGAATTAGCTTCCAAAATCAT
The DNA here is from genome assembly GCF_003265705.2 of Callorhinus ursinus. Classification (NCBI taxonomy): domain Eukaryota; kingdom Metazoa; phylum Chordata; class Mammalia; order Carnivora; family Otariidae; genus Callorhinus; species Callorhinus ursinus. The sequence goes on from NW_027397079.1 coordinate 19,821,213, forward strand.
ATACCATAAATTCTGCCACACTCTATTGGTCAGAATAGCCATAAGCCCCACTCTGTTCAAGGAGAAGGAAAACAGACCTCGCAACCCTTCATAAGATGGATACCAGTCATATTGTAAGAAAAACACATGGGATAAGTTATATATGTGAATATGTACATTTTTGTGTGTGTGTCCAGGCATATGTAGGCATACACATGTGTGTACAAATATTTGAGGGATGCAATCTGGTATGCCTTGCCCTCATTTTAATTCCAGTGGAAATATAAAATTTTATTACCTATGGAAACTGCTGGAACTCTCTTTAAGAGGTTGATAAGGAATTATCTTACTTCATTAAATGAGTGGGGTAGGCATTACCAACTAGGACACTTTTATAAAGACATAGATTCTGTCAGTACTGTGGGAAAAATAAAACCAATTAAGAATAGGAGAGTAAAATAGCATATCAAGAGAGGGTAGTAAAAGGCTGTTGTTTTTGCCAGTTCAACATTCTTTCTTTCAAAAATATCTGTTTACTTTTGGGGAAGCTCAGGCTCTGAAGTAGTTTATAATATCTTTTGGAACCTGTAACGGTCATTGACACATGCCCAACCAATAAGATAAATCCATTCCCCTGGACCATAGTGATTGATTCAGCAGTAAGTTATAGCCAGTGTTTATCAGTCCTGGGACTCTTGCTCAAACTTAGGGGAAAATTATGATCATTTCCCTTTGCAGGCCCAAACAGTAGGATCCAAATCTGTGTGTCATAATGGTCTTTTTGCTACTGAAATAAAATCATAAAGAAGGAATCAAAGACAGAAACAAGTACTTTATGAGTCATTTGAACTTTTAGACATACTGAAGATAATCTTTCCATAATGTGAACAAATTCATTCATATTTGTTTGTTAATTCAGGTCAATTGGGTGTCTGTCTCTTACAATCAAAAACACTGAATAAATGGTATGTGGGCATTAAGAGAAAAAAGGTATATGTAGAATGGATATTTTCATAGTTAAAGTGTAGCTAAATGCATTATATAAATAGCAAAAAGGCAAATGTAAATCCAACTACATCAATAATTATAAATGCAATCTAAAGGCAGAGATTGCCAGACAGGAATTTTTTAAATACAACTATAATTAAGAGTCTTTGTATTTATTTTATACAAGTACTTAAAGTGAAATAAAAATGGTAAGAATAAAGTCACTAGATCTTGGCCAACGACTGGTGAGAAGTCAAATATTTAGATCCATTATTATCTTGACTGAGCAAAGAATCAATGATCAAGCCCTAGCTTATGTTATATCCTTTTTCCTTTTCTTCTGTTCAAATTACCTTCCTTGTTTTGTAAAAATAATTTATTTGTTTTCAAGAATTCTTTTACTTTCCAGAATGGATGAGTGAGGAGTTCATTAAAACCTCTCCCCAAAAGCAACAAAAAACTAAACAAATTGTCAACCAAGGGTTTTGGATGCATAGATACTTTTTGGATGCATTCAAAAATGAAGCACTTATAATTTACACCAAAACTGAGGTAATTCATCATTAGCAGACCAGCCTTAAAAATGCTAAGTGAGGCGTGCCTGGGTGGCTCAGTCAGTTGAGTGGCTACTCTTGGTTTTGGCTCAGGTCATGATCTCAGAGTCCTGAGAGCAGGCCTCCATCAGGCTCTGCATTCAGCAGGGAGTCAGCTTGAGATTCTCTCCCTCTCCCTCTGCCCCTCCCCTCACTTGCACTCTCTCTCTCTCTCTCAAATAAATAAATAAATCTTTTAAAAAAGGCTAAATGACATATTCAAGCACAAAGGACAATAACTTTAATCCACATGAAGAAATAAAGATTCCAAAAATATAATCTAAATTTCTACCTTAAGAACTAAAGAAAGAAGAATAAACTAAACATAAAGTTTAGGATAAGGGAAATAATCAAGATCTGAGAAGAAAACAGAAAAGCAATAGAAAAATCAATAAAACAAAAAAAAGGTTATTTAAAAATATCTATGAAATTGACAAATATTTGAGAAGACTGACTATAAAAAGGTGATATAAACTAATAAAATCAAGAATGAAAGAATGTACATAATTACTGATATCACAGAAGTTAAAATCATTATAAGAATGATATGAGGAACTTTATGTTAACTATTAACAAATTAGATAACATAGAAATGGAAAATTCCAAAAAAATACAAATTTCCACAGCTCAAGAAGAAAGGGGTAAGAATGTAAACTGGTGCAACCAATGCAGAAAATAGTATGGCGTTTCCTCAAAAAATTAAAAATAGAAATACCATATGATCCAATAATTCCACTCCTGGATATTTACCCAGGGAAAATGAAAATATTATCTCAAGAGGATACATGCACCTCTATGCTTATTGCAGCATTTACAATAGCCAAATTATGGAAGCAACCTAAGTGTCCATCCATATATGAATGGGTAAGGAAAATGCATATATGTATATACAATGGAATGTTACACAGCCATGACATTTGAGACAACATGGATGGATCTAAAGGGTATAATGCCAAGTGAAATAAGTTAGAATTAGAAAGTCAAATACCATATGATTCCACTCATAAATGGAATCTAAAAAATGAATAAACAAGCAAAAACCAAAATCAGAACTATAAATACAGAAAAAAAACTGATGGTTGCTAGAGGGCAGGGGTGTGTGTGATTGGACAAAATGGGTCCAGGGGAGAGGGAGATACAGGTCTCTAGTTGTGAAAAGAGTATATTATGGGAATAAAAAGCAGAACATAAGGAATACAACAATGATAATGTAACAGTTATATAATGGGACAAATATTAGCTATACTTGTGGTGAGCATAGCATAATGTATAAACTTGTCAAATCACTCAGTTGTACACCTGAAACTAATGTGACATTGTGTGTCAAATACACTCAAAAATTAATAAATAATAAGAAGAAGAAATAGAAAATCTGAATAGAACAATAACAAAGTAATTGAGTTGGTAGTTAAAATTTTTCCCACAAAGAAAACTCTAGGTCCCGATGCATTCATGGATGTATTCATTCAAACATTCAAAGATGAAACGCTAATTCTTCACAAACTCCTCCCAGAAAGTAGAAATGGAGGGAATACTTCCCAACTCGTTCTGAGTCCAATATTTCATACCAAAGCCAATTATATCACAAGGAAAGAAATATTTGATAAAATTCAACACCCATTCAATATAAATCCAATACCCCTTCATTATAAAAATACTCAACAAACTAGAGTTAGAGATAGAAGGAAAATGTCCCAATATAATAATGAGCATTCATGTAAAACCTACAGCTAACATTATATATCATAGTAAAAAAAAATGCATGCTTCCTTCATAAAATTGGAAATAATGCAAAGGTAATGACTTGTTATGTCTACTGAATATTTTACTGGAAGTTCAACAAATGCAATAAATCAACAAAGAAATAAAAGGCATCCAGATTTAAAGAAAGACATTTATTTGCATACAACATGATCTTCTAGGTAAAAACAAAATACAACACAAGAAAACACCCCTAAAAAATGCACAAAAACACTTCTAGAGGTAACAAATGAGTTCAAGTTATACAAATGCAAGATCTATCTAGCAATGCCAACAAATATGTATATACTATCAATAAACAGGCTAAAAAAATTAAGAAAAAAATCATTCCTAGTGGCATAAAAATACACTTCAGAATAATTTTTAAAAAGTAGTATAAGACTTATATACTGAAAACTACAAATTATTGCTGGGAGAAATTCGAGAACATCTTAAAAAAACAGATAGGCCATGTTCAAGGATGGGAAGACCCAATATCATTAACATGGCATTTCTTTCCAAACTGATCTATAGACTCAATGCAAATCCCTTATTAAAGTCCCTGCAGAGTTTTTTTGTTTGGGGTTGTCTTACTTGGTTTGTTTGTTTGGTTGGTTTTTTTTTGCAGAAATGTATAGTTTTGCTGCAAATTCTAAATATAAATATGGAAGTGCAATCAAGAGATTAGGTATAGAATTATAGCTAAATGGAACATAATTCAAAGTCTAGAAATAAATTTTCACATTTATAGTTAATCTGTGACAAAATCGCCAAGGCAATTCAATGGGGAAAAATAGTATTGTCACAGATGGTGCTGGGACAATTGGGTATTCACATGCAAAAAACATAAATTTATAACTTTATTTCAAATGAACTAAAAAAAGGATCATAGAACCAATGTAAGCACTAAAACTATAAGGCTTTTAGAATAACACACAGGTATAAATCTCTGTAACCTTAGGTGAGGGCAAGAGTTCTTAGTATGATGCCAAAACTATGACCAATAAAGAATAAATAATTAAAATTAGACTTTATCAACATTTTAAATGATTATACCACACACACAAAAAAACACTGTTAAGAAAATAAAAGGAAAAGTCATAGACTAAAATGAATTATTTGCAAATTGTACTACAGATAAAGTACTATTATCCTGAATATATGCTAACACTTGCAACTCAATAACAAGAACACAAAAACCCAATGAAAAAATGGGCAAAAGATTTGAATAGACACCTCACCAAAAAAGATATATTGACTAATAAGTAGATGGAAAGATGATCAATATCATTAGTTATGAGGGAAATGTAAATTAAAACCACAATGACATACTGTTTCACATGCACTAGGATGGCTATAATTAAAATGATATAAAATAGCAAGAGTTAGTGAGACTATGGAGAAAGAGGACCCCTCACAGATTGCAGGCAGTAATGTAAAATGGTGCAGCCACTTTGAAACAGTGTAAAAGTCATGAAAAATTAAACATAAGTTTACCATATGACCCAGGAATTCCACTCCTAGGAATGTACCCAAGAGAAATGAAAATATGTCCTCACAAAGACATGTATTCAAATATTCATGCTATCATTACCCTTAATAGCCAAAAGTTAGAAACAATTCATATATTCATGAACTAATGAATGAATGAGCAAAATTTTCATATTCATAAAATGAAATATTATTTGGCAATTAAAAGGAATGAAGTACTAATACATGCTACCATATAGATGAATCTCAAGAACATGCTAAATGAGAGAAGCCAGATTTTTTTAAAGTGTATGATTCCATCTTTATAAAAAGTCCAAAAGAGGCTTCTATAGAGTAAGAAAGTAGACTAGTGATTACTGATGGGTTTGTGGATTAGAACAGGGATTGTGTACATAGGCAAGAAGACTCTTCTTGGGGTAATGGATATGCCCTAATTTAGGATGTGGTAATGGTTGCATAACTCTTTAAATTTACAAAAAATCTTTGACTCATACACCTAATATGGTGGATATTATACTATGCATTTTATGCCTCAATAAAGCACTTTAAAATTATTCTTTAAATAATTTTATGACAGTAATTTAACTTAAGTATACTTTAAGAACTGAAATAAACACAGAATGATACTACGTTGCATCCATTGAGAAGTAAACACTAGGAGAAAATGTTAAGGAAAACATGGCACTACTCTGAGATATAGGACTTATTTTAATTGTCTTCAGCAAAGAAATTAATTGGAAACATACCTCAGTAAAACTACTAGACTAATTACAATGTTATTAAAATGGAAAAACCACTTTTCTCCATTTACTGGAAAAAAAACTGTTTCATAATATTTTGCTTAAGATAAGCTATTTCAAATATTTAAATCAAGTGTGGTTTTGACATTATTTCCCTTGGGTCTTTAATTTCTTCTGAGTGTTTAATTACTAATATAATAATTTTAAATATAGGGGTGCCTGGGTGGTCAGTCGCTAAGCGTCTGCCATCGGCTCAGGTCCTGATACCGGGGTCCTGGGATCGAGCCCCACATTGGGCTCCCTGTTCTGCGGGAAGCCTGCTTCTCCCTCTCCCACTCCCCCTGCTTGCGTTCCCTCTCTCGCTGTGTCTGTCTCTGTCAAATAAATAAATAAAATCTTTAAAAAATAATAATAATTTTAAATATAGCGTGATATTTATTTAGATAATTAAAGTGTATAAACTGTTAACTGGGTTTTACATAGCCAGAATTACTATTAGCACTGCACATCTTTTATATTTTGTCAATTTGCAGCTTACAAAACATTCATAATGTTTCACTTATTTATTCAACAAAAAATGGACTTATCATTTATGATGAATCAGACAAAGTTCTAGGGTTTGCAAAACATTAGGACTAAAGTAACCCCAAAATCCATGAATTTGTAGAGCTTATACCCTAGTAGGGAAAAATTTATTTCATGTCTTTTCAGACACCTCCAGATAGAATTTATTTTTGTCTAAAATGGCTTATTACTTAAATGCTAAAATTTTTTGTAATATTATTTCATTCTAAAACCAATTATAAAATATAGTCAAGAGGCGCCTGGGTGGCTCAGTAAGCTGAGCATCCAACTCTTAGTTTCAGCTCAGATCATGACCTCATGGGTCATGGGATTGAGCCCAGCCTTGGATTGGGTGCTCAGCAGGCAGTCTGCTTGAGATTCTTACCCACTGCCCCTCCCCCTGTGCATACACGCATTCTCTCTCTCTCTCTCAAATAAATAAATCTTAAAAAAAATATGTAATAAAAATATATACATTTTATATATAGTCCAATATATATACATATATATAAATATAAATACACACACACACATATATATACACACACACATATATGTGTATGTCAAAAGATAAATCCATGCTCTAGGATATTCAGAGTTATTTTCAGATGTCAATATAAATCAGATATACATTTTTCTATAATAAGATACATCAGAGTAATGGATGAACATGCTGTAGGTACATAATTTTAGTAGTGCTATCAACTGAAATTCTAACATGATGAATTAGAAAAATAGCAAAATAAAAGCAATACATTTAAGTAGGAAGAGTTCTTGCTATATAGTATTGCTAACCTGTATTTAAAATGTAAAAATAAGTGGTGCCTGGCTGGCTCAGTCAGTAGAGCATGTGACTCTTGATTTCACGGGTTGTAACTTTGACTCCCAAGTAGAGATTACTTAAAAATAAAATCTTGGGGTGCCTGGGTGGCTCAGGAGGTAAAGCATCTGACTCTTGATTTTGGTTCAGGTCATGATCTCAGGGTTTTGAGATTGAGCCCCAAGTTGGGCTCCACACTGGGCATGGATCTTGGTAAGATTCTCTCTCTCTCCCTCTGCCCCTCCTCTCAACCTGCACCCCCCAAAAAATCTTAATATATATATATAAAAATAAATTCCTACTTATGTAACTTTACCCAAACATTCAAATATTTTAAAGGAAACAGTTTATTTATTTAAAAACAAACACATTATCTATTTAAGAAAGCACTTTGGCACATATATGAAATAATTTTCAATGCTTGATGTGTATGGAAAAAATTTAGTTATACAGATTTTACTAAACACAGGAAAAGTGCCTCTATTGTCACTGTTTTTGGGTGTACTGTATCTAAAATAATTACTAAAAATGATCAAGTAAAATATATAGAGAATTTTGATTCATTGATCTTCTTAATTGATTCTGTTAGTTTCTCAAAACTTACTGGATATTTGATAGTAATAATATTCTTAGCTAAGATATATTGGATATTTATTTTATATTATACATTCTATGTTAGGTCTCCTAAATAGATTATCTTATAAGTCTTCACAAAATCCTATGAGAAAGATGTTTTTCGATATCTATATTGTAAATATAGATAAACTGGGACTTAGAGAGATTGAGAAAGATGTATGGAGCACATATCAAGGAAGAGAAGACTTAGAATGTAAGCACAGTCCTGCATCTAGAGTTCTCTAAATCTAGAGACCTACATCTCTATTTATATTTTCCATTACTAAAATTTATTAAAAAGTATCAGGGAATAATAACTTTATGCGAGGTTACTCTGAGACTATGATTAATAAAATGAAAGCCACTTTATATTTTTATTTGTCAAAGAATTCTTTTATCTAAGAACAAACAAAAATAAAATCACTGTGGCACCCACCAAATAGCAAACATCTGCCTGTACCAGCTCATATAAGTGCATGCTACGTCTTTACCATTTATATGTTGAGCCTCACTGTGTTCTACCCTACCTGTAGATAAGATTCACTGAGATGACCAAACATAGAAGTGCTCCCGCTTTCTGAAAACTTCTATCTAAAGCAAACCCTCTTGCTTCCTGGGTCCTTTCCCAAATCTCAAAAACAAAGGTCAAGTTCTGTAATAGGTGTTTTCTAGGACCCTCTAATTGAGATACCCCATAGTTCTTCCACCGTGTGTTCTCCCTTGCTGTAATGAGTAATAAACCCAACTGTTCAACTGAATACATGTTCCTGATAGTCATTTGACTGGTTGATACTAGAAATGTAGTATGATTTGAGGTGTGTTGATTGCCATGAATATATAGTGCATTCAAGTGGGAAATATTAAAGAGATTACTTTTTGTTATTTTAACCCAAGTTACCCTTGCTTTATTTTTGACCTCATCTTATCAATTCTTCATAAGGGGCAATCATCTTTATTCTCTGCTAATTAGGGAAAAAATGTTTTTGCTCAATTTTTATATTAGATGTTATTTTTCAGAGCTTAAATTCTAAATAACAATATTAGATATTCAGGGTCTTCAAAGTGATCAATTATAATTGCATAAATATTTCACTGGTTAATTTTGTAATGACACAAAATTATCTTTGAAAAATAGTTTTCAAAAGTCTTTGTTAGGTTGATTCAAATTTTAACACTTTTATCTTAAACTTGATCATATTAAGACTGTATTTTCAAATAATTGGTTATGGTATGTCTTTGTGCGGCCTCTAATAAAAAGTTACTGTGTGGATCAAATTAGACAATGTTTGAAAATGAATCTAGGATAGGGGTGCCTGGCTGGCTCAGTCAATAATACAGCATGCAACTCTTTTTTTGTTTTGTTTTTTCACTTTAAACTGCATGTTTGATTTCAGAAAACTTTTATAACCTATATATGCTTATTTGTCTTCAAAAGAAAAGTACAGTGATACCAAAGAACTATTTTTACTAACATGAAAAATTATATATGTAAATGTATATCATATTCATCAAAGCCTGAGCATGCAACTCTTGATCTCAGGGTTGTGAGTTCCAGCCCCACGTTGGGTGTAGAGATTCCTTAAAAATAAAATCTTAAAAAAGAAATAAGAAAGAAAATGAATCTAGGATAGGTCTTGGCACAATCAGTATTCGATACATAATCTTTCCTTTCCCCCCTACTTCTTTCAGTTTAAAGTAATTGGCTAGACTATAGTTTCAGACGAGCAATTGGACAAGCTGTTTTTTTATTATGTTATGTTAATCACCATACATTACATCATTAGTTTTTGATGTAGTGTTCCATGATTCATTGTTTGCATATAACACCCAAGCTATTATTGTTAGTCAAAAACAATCCGAATAAAGTATTCTGAAGGAAACTGACCCTCTGATTGAAGTTGAAAAAATTATTTTATGTTTAAACCCATCAGGCGCCATGATTAACTGGAACACAAGCATAATCCAGAATTACAAAAACCTCAAACATTTCAAAAATCCAGGAATATCATTGACTTGTATCTCCACCATGTGTATAGTAACCGTAATCCTTGTCATAACTTCCTCCATAACTTTATTCCAACTACCACTCTCTTCTAGAAATTTAACTATCTCTTGGACATTAAATCCCACAAAAAAACTATGACCCACTCCCCCTTAAGATTTCCAAACGTTTTACCTTATGACCTTTCCAAAGTCTACCATGTACTTAATTTAAATTACATAATCCATCATTACAATCACCTCTTCGATTTTACCTTTAACTCTCTTATCCTTCTCTTTCCCAAGTATAACTGACTGGTAAAAATTTTACCCTCATAGAATTCTACTCTCTTTACATTTCTTTGCTACCCCAAATCAAATACGCATGGCTAGAGAAAACTACAGACCATGCTGACTGGTCTCATTTTTAAGTTCACAATCACAAACTTTTAAGTGAGTCCTTAAGGCTTCATGGTAGTCACAGTATTTCCCTCGTCTACTTGTCATCCCTCCTAGGACATTCAGTTCTGACTTTTCTTTCTTCAAACTTCAGATGTTTGCCTCATTCTCACTCTTGGCTGATGACCTTTCTTATTTCAGTAAGAAAACAAAAATAATTGAAATATATTCACATTGTCCTACCACCAACTCTTCCATTTCTCTCCCAACTTTTTCTCCCCCACCTCCTCTTTCCCTTTAATCCTATTACAATGGATAAACTCCCATACTTTCATTTGAGATAATTCCCTCCACTTGAGCACTGGATGCTATCTCCAGTGGAAGTAGATATCTTCTTGCCTAGATTGTTTTTATTCCTCTCCAGAAAGAAAATTTCCCAGTTCTTTCTAGATGGGCAGGTTTCTGAAAGGAGAAAGAGATATAGAGAGTTTGTTATTGCTACAGCTCTTTGAAGAAGAGAGAATTAACCTTGAAAAATTTTTTTGAGATTTTATTAATTTATTTGAGAGAGAGTGACAGAGAATGAGCAGTGGGGAGGGGCAGAGAGAGAGAGAGAAGCAGACTCCCTGTTGAGCAGGGAGCCCAACTCAGGGTTCAGTCCCAGGACCCTGGGATCATGACCTGAGCTGAAGGCAGATGTTTAACTGACTGAGCCACCCAGGTACCCCTTGTCTTGACATTTTTTTGTCAAGTCTCTGGAAGTAAAAAAGAATGTTGAGGTTGTGAGATTAATGATAATCCAAAATTCTTGGTTCAACATGAGGGTTCCAGAAAAATTAGAGTGATCCATATCCCTATCAGATGATTCTGTGGAAGCAATAAATGAAAGGTGATGAGTGAGATGTCAGGTCCTAAGTGGATCAGAACCAGTTTCACTAGGTTTCCTGTGGCTGAAAAAAAAAAGTGAAGGAAGGCAGAGGAACCTGTCCGTACCCCATAGGAGTATACAGAATTAATGACAGGAAAAACTAGCAACTGTGGAGGAGTCTGATAACTATAACCAGGGACACCCAGTGGAAAACCTTATATACCATAACATAAACATGGGGAATTGAGTAGAAATTAACAAGGAAAGTTGTAGCAGTCTTTGAAGCAGATAGGTCTAGTTATAGCTTAGCAAAAGCCAGCCAGGCTTTTTTGGTGATGACAAGAAACAAGACATCACCTGGTGATGCAATGACCCTATGTAGGCCCCCATATCATATATCATATGGAAATCATGGAGGATTGGGGGTAACTCTGATCTGATTGAACTCATACTTGTTTAATGACATATTTCAAATATTAATATTTGTGTCTTTATTTCCCGTCACATTGTGTGTGGATCTTTCTCCTAAATAGCCAGAAGAATTTTTAATGAAACTTTATAGTGCATAACTTTAAAAGAGCAGATCAATGTTGAGATTTTTTTCTGTTGTTGTTTGTTTGTCTGCATTCCAAAAGATTTCTGATTAGTCAGGAAGCTAAATGAAATCAATTTACACTGCATTATATGGAACTGGAAAGAGCATAGAGGAAGAATCATTCTTTACCACTAGTCTCTCTACTCTTAAGAAATCTTCAGAAAAGGTTCTCAGGTCAGAACAAATGAAACATGAATGGGTGTGAACTTGGAGGACGTGATTGTCCCTGCTCTCTCTAGGATAGATAGGTGGAGTGAGGGCTGCATCAGAAATTTGAGCTGTACGTGACTTGTGTGTGACTTGTGTTTGAACTCCTTGTGGAAATTCAGCAAACTTGGAAGAGCCACCCCAGTGCCTTTAGGATTCCCCACAATTGAAATACTGCCACAATTTGTCATGATAGGGGAACCCTATTAATTGTCTAATTTCTATAAAGTATGGTTTTCCTTTGCCAGCAATATGCATGTGACCCTTCCTTGTCCCATCTGGACTATCCTGGATAGACAATTCTACTTTTTAACAGACAATCATAAGTACCACATGAATAAAAGAGTCATCCTTGACCTTGAAGCTCAGAAGGGCAATCTTATAATGAAGAGAAAATTCTAGCACAGATATTTGAGTGGGACTTGAGAATGTATTACATCTAAAATGACTAAAAATGTTGAAACTGATGAAGATTGTGTTTTCTATCATTAGATGTAAAGGAATATTCAGAATAAAGACTACATTAAGTTCTATAAGACAAATTCATAGGCATACAAAGAAAATATCATATCGAAGCTTTGAGACCTGTCAATATTAGGTTTGCTACATTTTCACCTTGTAGATTTATTGTATTTTTTTTTCATATGTACCCTCTATATTACACCGCAATCCTCTGGAAGATAGGGACTATATGTTACTAGTTTCTCCAGCCCAAGAAATTATCATATTATCTGGAATATAATAACTGCTCAACAAATAGTTTTGAATGAAAAAAAAATACAAGCATGTTACATTGCCATGATAAGAGGAATGGAAAAATGGAAAGATTGATTTCTTCAATTTACATTGCTTGCCCAGCTCATCTGAAATAAGTCTTGCTTTAAAATATTGTACCTCTGAATAAATAAAACCACATCACAATGAACCATTTCTGAGCTGAAAGAATGAGTGCCCCGCTAATGTATTCAAAATTTTTTCTCCATTGAGTGTTCTCCAGCATCTTTAGTAAATAAAAACTATTATGGAATGTGTGGCAATTAAAGTACAAAAGTGTTTCTCAACTATTTTGGGTAGATCTCCACTTTCTGGCTCTACAAATTCTCAGGCAGACATACTGATAACCATTCAGTCAACATGAGAGAAAAGAAGATCAAACAACTGTCTGATAAGAGTGCCTATGTTTAGAGCACATATGGTTCCATAGATTCCAGCTCATGTGGGGAAGCTGGGACAACTCGTATTTTTATGTAATTATTGAAAATCCAAGGCAATATTGAAAAATACTATGAAAAACTTTTCATTTTATATAGTATTAAATTAAATAGCTTACACAGAGAAAAAATATTGTTCTTGTTAGTGTGTAGCCTTAAAAGAATCATCTCCAAAATCTAGTATTGGTGATTCACAAATGCTCCTCAGAAAAACTGACCTTTCATTATTTAATGAACCCATTCGTTTCTTAAACATATATTTTCTAAATTGTAATGTAGAGCCAACACTCTCAAAGGTGCTTGGATACAGGAGAGTATAGATAAGCCTCTGCTCTCACCCAGGGACTAGGAAGAGCTGTGGAGGGGTGTGGAAAAAGGCATTAAACATAGAAAAGTGACCAAGAGAACTTCACAAGTCATGTTCCATAAGGACAATGGAAGGGTATGATCAGAGAGTAGCTAGATGGGCCTATTTGAGGAAGTGAACTGATGCCCGAAAGACAGAAAAGGAGCAGTAAGTGCAAAGGCCTTCAACATGGTGCTTGCAACCTTTTGTGGAAATGTCATAAACTGGGTAGTAATCAGGAAAATAATCTCAGTGTAAAAAAGAGCTCAGAGTCATTCAAAAGAATCATTATGGGAAGGGTTGATGATTGTGCAGGAGATAGTTATTCCAAAAAAACTGGAGAAATAAGTTAGGGAGAATTTGGGAGAGCCATTAAGATATTAGCGGGCCCCGTAAGCAGCTATGCAGTGGTAACATATCATTTAGCACTTACACTTAAAAGTTGAGATTAAACAGTAGTAGAAAAAAAGATTCAAATACAATAAAATAGCCTAAGGCAGACTCTATGTGTGAAAGAGAAACACAAAATATTTAGCAACTGGCCACCATATTCTTTTAACTTCCTAAAATGTTTAGTTACTTTATTTAACTGCTTGTCTTTCATTATTTTATTTTTTTGAAGATTTTAGTTATTTATTTGAGAAAGAGAGCGAAAGAGAGCTCCAGAGTGGGGGGAGGAGCAGAGAGAGAGGGACAAGCAGACACCACGCTGAGCGGAGAGCCTGACACAGGGCTTGATTTCAGGACCCTGAGATAGTGACCTGAGCAGAAATCAAGATTTGGACACAACCGACTGAGCCACCCAGGTACCCCTCATTTTTCATTATTTTAAATTAGCCAATGTTTTCTCAAATATTAGTGCTATTGAGCTACCTGCACCTCTTTTAGTAGCCCACAGTGACATGTGATTCCACCAGTCATTCATTCCTTTCTTTCTCCAATGATTTATTGTTGTTGATGAAAAACTATATATTCAGTAGTAAGGTTTAAAAATGAATTAAATACAAACCCTTCACCATACAACTTAGGCCTGTGTTTACTTTGTAAAAAAGTAAGTAACACCAATTTCTTGGTAGCAATGCTCAGATATAATATACACTTAGGGATATTCCTAAATAACATGGGATTAAGTAAATTTCACACAAGACAAATTATTTTGAAAGATCAAATTAAAAGAAGAGCAGTTTTCATCAATTTTAACCTTGATCTTGAAATTAGCAAAATACTGTACCTGCTTAGCCCAGTTCCCAGGGAGTGATCCTCTATGAACTGCTGGAGCTTAAGTTCCCACAACCTTATTTTCTCCCAGATAGGGTTTGTCAAGTTACACATGACATCACAGAAAGCTATGAGAACCTTGAAAATAGTCCAAATAACGTATCTGTGTTGCCTTTGGCATCCCCTTTGTCCATTTTCAAAGCTCATCCCCAACCCCTCATCCCATAATGAATAAGATGCCGCCCAACCAGAACTACTGCAGGGGATTATAGCAACAACTATTTTCCAGGCTCTGCAATGACTGTAAAACTTTAATGAACTCATGAAACTTTTATCATTTTCTCTTCTTTTTGACTGGTATGTGATATAACCACCACCACAATTTTTTTTAATTAAAAATGTGAAAAAAGAAAAACAAAACAGAGCAGTAGAAATTTTCATGAAGACAAAACAACTCACAGTTCTTTAATTTGTGCTAGCAAGACTGGAAGCCTTTATTGTCCCTGTGAATGATGTCTGATATAACAAAATAAAACAGAACATTCAGAAGACCCAACATAAACCTGTCAGAAAATAAAAGGTTTGCACACAGTCAACCCTTATCTAATAAGGAACACTGATTTTACTCTCATTCTCTTGATGACATATTTTGTTTTATTTTTTAAAAGATTTTATTTATTTATTTGACAGAGAGAGACACAGCAAGAGAGGGAACACAGCAGGGGCGGGGGGGGGAAGAGAAGCAGGCTTCCTGCTGAGAAGGGAGCCCAATGTGGGACTTGATTCCAGGACTCCGGGATCATGACTTGAGCTGAAAATAGATGCTTAACCAACTGAGACACCCAGGCGTTCCTGCTCAGAAATTTAAATTCAACACTCATTCCTCTTTCTTCTATCTTTTTAATCTCCTTACAAATCTACAGCCTATCATTTTACAGAGCACATAACAAACCTCATAATATTTTTTACTAAGGCAATATGCCACTTTTAACATAAAAATCTTTCCATGGCTCCCTTTATTTCAATTAATCCTTTCTTAATTTCCTTATGTTTCCTCTTGCATCATTAGTTAAACTCATCCCTTAACCCAGAAAAAGATTCTATCCAAAATAAATCTAGTCAAAACAGGAGATACTACTTTAATTGTTCCTAGTTGTAGAGTTTAAAAAATGATCACAGTCTGTGAGTTGTCGAAATATTTCCTATTTAACTTCTGGCAATCTTTTTCTTTAGAGTGTGATCAGCATGTCATGTTTGGAAAAAGAACAAACTCGCAGCACAAACACAAAGCTTTTGCATGAAAGCCTTTGAGTTCCAAGGGGCTTATTTTCTTGGAGGGCGAACACAGTTCATCACAGACTAATTTTCCATTTTGTTAATAAATGCATGAAAGGTAGCACTCTAAGAGAAATATTAAAGTCAGATATGATTCTAGTATGACCTTGGGGATACGTTAAAAGTACCAGGCACCAATTACTGCCTTTAAGAGGGCATTAAAAGCTGGACACTGTAAACTCCATTTTATCAGGACAAGAGCAGCAAATCTATCAAGTATTTCTAAACCTGCAATATCCTGAAATGTAGTTACAATAATAGTATGATTTTATACTTTATCAGGCTCTTTGTATTTACAATAATAGGGCCACATTTGATATTCCTAAAGTATATCATGTTAAAATGAGATTTCCACACTGAACAAATAGGGCAAAAAGAAAGAAAAAGTTATATAGTTTAGCTATTCTATTTCAATTATCCTGTTTGGAGTCCCAATTTAAAGACTAAACATGTCTATTAAGTAAACATACATATTCACTCATCACACAACTGTTAAGGATTGCTTTAACATTCTGTTTATAAATATTAATAAGAGAAATAAGCCTATCAATTACTTTTGAGCAATTAATATTTGTAATCCAATGAACCAATAGATATTAATTACAGGACCACAAAACTGAAAAACGTAATAGCAGTGATAATATTTGCTTCTGTCATGGGTTTTAATATTTCAGGCCTGAATGTTCTTAAAAACTTCACCATCTTTCATAAACCACAACAAAAGAACCATAGCTGAAAATTTATTGGAAATTTTTAATTAATTATTAATATGTTATTACAGTGACTCAAGCACAAATGGCATTATGGTTTTTTTTTAAAGATTTTATTTATTTATTTGTCAGAGAGAGAGAGACAGAGCACAAGCTGGGGGAGCAGCAGGCAGAGGGAGAAGCAGACTCTCTGCTGATCAAGGAGCCCGATGTGGGACTCGATCCCAGGACCCTGGGATCATGACCTGAGCCGAAGGCAGCCGCTTAACCGATTGAGCCACCCAGGCGTCCCTATAGTCTTTAATCCAATCCAATACCTGAAATATTCAGTTTTAAGGAGATATAAAGACTGATATAATGGCATGACTAGAAAGGTTAAGGCTCATTTTACCACTGGAGTTGTAGTTGACTCTTGAATAACATGGAGGTTAGTGGTGCCAAAACCTGCAGATTCCAAAATCCACATATCAACAACTTAACTACTAATAGCCTACTGTCGACCAGAAGCTTTACTGGTAACATAAAAAGTAGATTTATGCATATCTTTTTTTTTAAAGATTTTATTTATTTGACAGAGAGACACAGGGAGAGAGGGAACACGAGCAGGGGGAGTGGGAAAGGGAGAAGCAGGCTTCCCGCTGAGCGGGGAGCCCGATGCGGGGCTCGATCCCAGGACCCTGGATCATGACCTGAGCTATAGGCAGACGCTTAACGACTGAGCCACCCAGGCGCCCCTAGATTTATGCATATTTTGTATGTTACATTGATTATCTACCGTATTCCTATGAGCTGGAGAAAAGAAAACATTATTAATAAAATAATACAGAAAATACATTTCTAGTATTGTTCTGCAAAAATTCAGTTTAGAAGTGGACCCTCATTGTTTAAGTCCAACTTTGTATGATCTTTTAATTAATGTCACTATCCTGCGGCAAAAATTGAAAACATAAAGATATGTAAAAGATTTACTTTTCATTCCCTGAGCATTAGTATTAACTGTTCCTGAAATAAACTGTGGCATATGTGAAATAATTTTAATGGTGAGGGGAAAAAAAAAACAAAAAACCCTTGGATTCTCAACATGTTTCTTTAAAATAACAGCAGAAGGAAACATAGCTATATTTTCATATTTCCAAATGAACATTTTAAATAGCCCTAAAACCTCACTACATGCATGTCCTGATTCTACTGTTTCTGCTTGGCTCCTGTATCCTTCTTTCTAGGCCTCATCAAGGATCATCATCTTCCCTTCTGCAATGGTTTCCGGGCTATCGGATCTGGCACATACACTTGCAAACACAGCTGGAGCAGCACCCACAGCTGATATACACTAACATTAACAACATGGAGAAGCTTTCCACATGGTGCTTCCGCGATGTGCATCATCCCACATGTTGTCTTCCATCATAAACCAAATACAGTCCATATTTTCTCAACAAAATTGTTAAAACCATATTCCTCCTGGTGTGATCTAACAGCACACAAGCTTCTGGGACTTCAGCACTATTCTAATAGTATAAATGAACACTCAGAATCTTTTTGAAGAAGGAGAAGAAAACTATTAGAGGTCAAATGATACACATAGATCAGATTATATTGGGAAAGAGTCTGAGATTTGGCTATTGACATTGGTGTTAGTTGTACCTTAAAGTGGAAAAATAAATAAACAATATTAAGTTCAGTTCATGAGACAAATGCGAAATTAGAATAATCCACTAATTATGCTCAAAGCCTATTAATTGCTATTTCTATTAAATAAGCTGGAATTGGCCTTAGCCTATAAAAATATCATTGAGAGTTCAATAATACTGGGATAAATTGTGTCAGTCTGCCAAAAGTTTTTTTATTCCCAGGACTTTTTTTTTAAGATTTTATTTATTTGACAGAGAGAGAGATAACCAGAGAGAGAACATAAGCAGGGGGAGCGGGAGAGGGAGAAGCAGGCTTCCTGCAGCGCAGGGAGCCAGACTCAGGGCTCGAGCCCAGAACCCTTGGATTATGACCTGAGCCGAAGGCAGATGCTTAACCATCTGAGTCACCCAGGTGCCCCTATACCCAGGACGTTTTATGCTAGTTATAATATAATGTCATTCTTAGCTAAAGCACTGGTGAATAAAAGTTTTTATTCAAAGTATCAGTTTTTTTTCAAAGTTTCAAAGTTTTAACTATAAAATTGTACAAAATTATATAATCTGATAATGAGCCAGCAATTTTTATAGCATCTCCCAAAACTACATTTGGAGCCCAATTAGTAAAACTGTACAGTAGTACATTCACTAATGTATATCAAATTTTGCTACAGAAACAAACATATTCTAGGTAGAAGTACATTTTGTTTTTCTAAGTACATCTTTCTCATACTTCATCATTTGCCTTCTATTCATTCAATCTTACTACTCATTACTTTAAAATATATTAACACAAATAAATTGCACAGAGTTAGGAAAGGAGGGCATTTAGGGAAATATATATAATGAGAAAGTCGTAGCCCTGCAAAACAAGGAGGAAACTTCAGCTGGGAACACTGAAAAGTAAAGAACCCCAAGCAGTCAACCTGGTTCATGAGAAAGAGTCCTTCAGAGGCATTAAGGACAGGGCGCAAGCTCATCACAGCCCACCTGGAGTTATGTCACTGGCGCTCAGCACCTGTGTTCTTTACTCTTTTGCTTTCTTCTTTTCAGTGGTCTCTTCTATTTAATAACAACTTCCTTCTGTCCTATAAATTTTGTTTGCATGCAGTTTTGACTTGTTTTGGCACCAACCCTATGTTAATTTCATATTCACCTTTATCTAATGACTTTCTCTGAGTCTTATTGCTCAAATCCTCCACAGAGAAAAATTGAAGGACCCAACCCATGGATTAGTTTACTTTATGATAAAAATTCATTACAGGTCCAAGCAGCTGAGCCCAGAGACATGAGGTCAAATAGAATATTCCTCTCTGACTAGGCCAACTCCTTTAGAAGAGATTGTGGACTGGGAATGATATATATATATTTTTTTAAATGAGGCATGGGCTCAGCAAATACCACATAGTATACTTTCTTCAATAGAAAAATACCAATTTAAACATCCACAATTCATAACAAACTGCTGGAGATCATAATAATAAGAAAAAACAACAAAATTAATAAAAATCAAGATTTATATTTATAGTAGAAAAAGAATTTCTACTACATAAAGAACACGGTATTTTTATTAGAAATTTAATAATATGGTTCCATGTTACTACTGGGTGGCTTGAAAATGTGCTCCTAAAAGGAGCTAATTGGAAGTTATCAAATTATCTATCAATCTATCTACCACTTATCTATAAGTTTTCCAATTATATACTAAATATGCATACATGTATGAACATTATGCACATGCTCAGAAAATATATATTCTATATATTTGTATTTGCTTATGTGTTTATATATGTACATATGTCCAGGTGAAATTATCTACATATGGAATGTAAGAATTATTGATTCCTCTAGAGATGCCGTCTATTCTCTCATACACTCCTTGCTGAGAGAAGAACTGATAGTAGGGAGGGCATATCTCAAGGCAATGAATAAGGGGGTAGATGAGAGAATATCCGTAGTTCTGCAGTGGTTCCCAAGAATGCTCTAAATGCTTCACAAATGGGGACTTCTGTGGTTTCCTTTGTCTAGGTCCACACAGTTATGTGACATAGAATATTAAATATGAGGTCAATTCTGTATTCTAAGAAATGTAAATGCAGAAAACTTTTATTATCTTTACAATACCTCGTAAGAAAAACTATTGTTTGATTTTTAAAAAACATATGTTTTTTAAAAGATTTTATTTATTTATTTGAGAGACAGTGAGACCCAGAGAGATCACAGAGGGAGAGAGAGAAGGAGAAGCTGACTTGCTGCTGAGCAGGGAGCCTGATGTGGGGCTTGATCCCTGGACCCTGAGATCATGACCCAAGCCAAAGGCAGATGCTTAACCAGCTGAGCCACCCAGGCACCCCATACATATTTTTCAAAGTATATATTGCATCAGATTATAAATCTTACATTTTTGAAAAAGGAGAAAAAGAGTGGAGAATCTAAAACATAGAGTCATGATTAAGTGACACAATTGTTAAGAGAGAAGTAATTGGCCTATGGTAAGGTGCATAGTATCCTCCAATGATAATTAAAAAAAAAAAAAGAATATTCAATTTCTCACAAACTTCTAGAGAGGCTGAACTACCTAACACATAAATTTAAAAATAAGCAGATTTCTCTGCTTCATAAATTTGACTTGTTCTGTATATACTTTTAAATTTTTGTACTGTACACATGTATTGATTGCTTTAAAAATCAATAAATATTTTATATAAACTGATAAGTCAAACATATCCAAGAGTGAAAGGTGAAAGACAATGGGCATCATATCCTGGATATAAGGAGGACACCAGAAAGAAACATACTAAAAGAATATTTAAATAATCTAGGAATAACTTTCCATGGAGAGACAAAAGGGAGAGAGGGAGAGAGGGGTTGAGGGTGTGGTACTGGGTTTGCACAAGAAGAAAACCTCTGGGAGCATGGACTTATATCAGAAATACTAGATAGCATGATCTCAAGGAAATCCTTCCACAACCTGAAAGACGTACTTTTCAAAATTACCCACAAATACCACCTAATACCAGAATTTGGAGTAGGGAATATTCACATCAGCCTTCCCCTTAACTGAATTCTGAGAAAACCATTATTACTTAATGGACAGCAGTGTGGACTACAAGGAAATGGAACACCTTGCCTTAGCCAACACCAAGCCTAGCTATGAATAAAAAGTAATATTATAATGGGACTATAAAAATAATTTCAATTATGAGGAAAAACTAGTACTTTCTATATAGAGAAGAAATACTTTTAATTGCAAGAGCCTTCCTGAATGTAAGTGAAAAATGTGTTAATAAACAACTGCTCCGTATTGCAAAATAAAACATGGACCCTTCCAAACATATACAGGATGAATACATATACATGGATTTTCCAGCAGCCAGGTGAATAGCCTAGCCCCAAAACAAAGGCCACCAAATGTTGGAAGTTAGTATTTCCTAGCATTTTTGCCTTCTTCCTGCCAATAAACCAAAACATAGACAACTAGTTTATGTGTTTCACTTTCTAACCCAGAGCCGGCAAAAGATACAAGAAAATAGGGGTGCCTTGGTGGCTCAGTCGTTAAGCGTCTGCCTTTGGCTCAGGTCATGGTCCCGGGGTCCTGGGATCAAGCCCCACATCAGGCTCCCTGCTCAGCAGGAAGCCTGCTTCTCCCTATCCCACTCCCCTGCTTGTGTTCCCTCTCTCACTATGTCTCTGTCAAATAAATAAAATCTTTAAAAAAAAGGTACAAGAAAATAAACTAACCATCAAATGAAAGTATATCTAAAAACTAAAAAAACAAAAAACAAAAAACACCAAAACAGACAAGGAAAGGATAACACCAAAATTTGAAATGCCATCCTTAAAATAAAATCAGATATTTGATGAGAACAAAATGGTATAATGTAGAATAATCAGAAGGTAAAAATAAGCCATTTGGATTACTCAAATAAAAATTCAGTGGAGGGAGGAGTTGAGATGGAGGAGAAGCAGGGGGACTCTGGGCTTCCCTCCTCCCTTGAACATAGCTGTTTTGAGGTCAGATCACTTGGAACAGCCAGGAAATCGATCTGAGGATTGGAAGAAGGATTTCCATGGTTGAAAGGAGACAGTGTGGCAGATGCGAGGTGCGTGGAAGTGAACTGGGGGAGAGAAAAGCTTCTGTTCTGCGGAGGGGAGGGAATCCTTTCCATGGAGAGACAAAAGGGAGAGAGGGAGAGAGGGGTTGAGAGTGTGGCATTGGGTTTGCACAAGAACACCTCTGCGAGCATGGACTGAGGAGCCAGGTGAACTGAATGGCACAGGGTTTTTTGCAAACAGTGAGTGGAGCTCAAGCTCAGAGATTTTGGAAGTGTGAGACTTTTGCTGAAGCAGAGCTGTAGCTCACTGTCCTGGAGGGAAGGGGGGCTTTGGCCTGGGAGCATGCACAAAGTGTTATAGGGATCTCTGGGTTTGCGCTGGAAGACATCGTTCCCTTTCCTGGAGTACATTTGGAAGAGGGCATATTGCCTTTCCAAGGACAGAAGACCCTGCAGGCGCCAGCAAATGGCCGTCCATCAGCAGCGGACAAAGGTGAGACCAGAGGGTGGATAGCCTGGTCACTGCTTTTCACAATGACACACCATAGATTCTGCACACCATGCAGATGGGGGACTGTTTTTCTGGGACAAAGGCACTAGTCAGAGCACTACGAGCCTCTAATCTGGCAGGGTCAGCTCCTTTCAGATCTGGAGGTTTGAATCCCAGCCAGGTGCCAAACCTAAAACACAGGAGAGCTGGTGCCCAGCGCTGATGGCCATCTTTCCTGTGGGGGCTTCCTGAACAGCAGCTGGTGTGAGATCCCCTGTCCAGGATGAGAGAGTGGTGTGTCACCATTTTATCTCCACTACCAAAATGGTGGGACATCGAGAGCAACACAGCGGCCCCCAGGGGAGATGGGAGCTGCTGACCTCAAACCCGGCCCCCCTGTGCTTGGCAAGTGATTTTTTTTACTGGGGCAGGATTGACTCTGAGCCAGCTTAGCCGACCTCTCCCACGGAAAAGCACCACAGGCAGCATGCAGCATTCACCAAGTCAGGCGGGGCGGGGGGAGCGATGGAAGGTGGAATCAGACTTTTCTTTCTTTTCTTTTTCTTTATTTTTGTATTGCCTTTTTTTTAATTCTCCTTCTTTTTCTCTCTCTCCCCCCCCTTTTTTTGAGTAGGCTTTTTTTTTCCCTATCTCTCTCTTTTTATTTCCTTTCTATTTCTTTCCTTTTTTTCCAGGATCTTTTCAACAAACAGATCAAAACATTTCTAGCTTAAGGTCCAAGCACTCCCCACTCAAACAAGGAGGGACTCTACAGAGGACTGACCTATGGGAAAGAGCAGCCAAAACACAATAGCAGAGTGCACATAGCATACACCAGAAACACTTCCTAAAGTGCCAGGCCCTAGACAGTGTATGACCACTTTTTAATATAGCATTAATCTGAGGTGCAGGAAACGTAACAAGCTTTTGTAACATGCAAAAGATAGAAACTTAGCCAAAATGACAAGACAGAGGAATTCTCCCAAAAAGAAAGGTCAGGAAGATATCACAGCCAGGGACTTGCTGAAAACAGATATAACCAATATATCTGAACAAGAATTTAGATCAACAGTCATAAGATTACTAGCTAGACTTAAGAAAACACAGAAGACACCACAGAAACCCTTGCTGCAGACATAAAAGACCTAAAAACTAGTCAGGCTGAAATAAAAAATGCTATAACTGAGAAGCAGAACAGATTGGATATAATCACAATGAGGACTGAAGAAGCAGAGGGAAAGAAAATTATTATTGGACCATGAAGGTAGACTTAGAGAACTCAGAGATTCCATAAAGCAAAATAATATCCGTATCATAGGAGTCCCAGAAGAAGAGCAGGAAAAGGGAGCAGAAGGTTTATTTGAACAAATTATAGCTGAGAACTTCCTTAATCCAGCTCAAAATCAACAGAAACAGATTAACACCATGACATAACATAGTGAAACTTGCAAAATACAAAGATAAAGAGAGAATTCTGAAAGCCCTCTAGGGAAAAAAGGTCCTTAACCTACAAGGGTAGACACATAAGGCTAGCAGGAGACCTGTTCACAGAGATGCAGGCTAGAAAGGAATGGCATGATCTATTCAACAAGCTAAATGGGAAAAATATGCAGCCAAGAATACTTTGTCCAGCAAGTCTGTCATTCACAATGGAAGGAGAGATAGTTTCCAAGACAAACAAAAATGAAAGGAGTTCATGAACACACTAAAGCAGCTCTGCAAGAAATATTAAAGGAGACCCTTTGAGTGGGAAGAGAGACCAAAAGTAACAAAGACTAGAATGGAACATAGACAATCTACAGGAACAGCGACTTTACAGGTAATACAATGACACTAAATTCATATGTTTCAATAATTACTCTGAATGTAAATGGGCTAAATGCTCCAATCAAAAGACATAGGGTATCAAAATGGATTAAAAAAAATAAGACCCATCAATATGCTGCTTACCAGAGACTCATTTTAGACCCAAAGACACCTCCAGATTGAAAGTGAGGAGGGGGAGAACCACCTATCATGCTAATGGACATCAAAAGAAAGCTGGAGTAGCCATAGTTATATCAGACAAGCTAGATTTAAACCCAAAAACTGTAATAAGAAATGAAGAAGGACACTATATTATAATAAAGAGGTCTATTCAACAAGAAGATCTAACAATTGTGAATATTTATGCCCCTAACTTGGGAGCAGCCACAAATACAAACCAATTAATAACAAAATTAAAGAAACTCATTGATAATAATACAATAGTTGGAGGGGACTTTAAACCCCACTCACAGCAATGGGCAGATCATCTAAGCAAAATATCAACAAGGAAACAAGGGCTTTAAATGACTCACTGGACCAGATGGACTTAATAGATATATAGAGAGCATTTCATCCTAAAGCAGCAGAATACACATTTTTTTCTCCAGTGCACATGGAACATTCTCCAGAATAGATCACATACTGGGTCACAAATCAGTACTCAAGAAGTACAAAAAGACTGAGATCATACCATGCATATTTTCAGACCATAATACTATGAAACTTGAAGTCAACCACAAGAAAAAATTTGGAAGAAACACAAAAACATGGAGGTTAAAGAACAGCCTACTAAAGAATCAATGGGTCTACCAGGAAATTAAAGAAGAGTTAAAAAAAAATACATGGAAACAAATGAACATGAAAACATGACAATCCAAAACCTTTGAGATGCAGCAAAGGTGGTCCTAAGAGGGAAGTATATAGCAATACAGACCTTCCTCAAGAAACAAGAAGTCTCAAATATACAACCTAACCTTACTCCTAAAGGAGCTGGAGAAAGAACAGCAAATAAAGCCTAAATCCAGCAGGAAAAAGGAAATAAGAAAGATTAGAGCAGAAATCAATGATATAGAAATAAAAAAAAATCAGTAGAACAGATCAACGAAGCTAGGAGCTGTTTCTTTGAAAGAATTAATAAGATTGATAAACCCCTAGCCAGACTTATCAAAAAGAAAAGAGAAAGGAACCAAGTAAGTTAGGTCATGAATGAAAGAGAAGAGATCACAACGAACACGACAGAAATACAAACAATTATAAGAGCATATGATGAGGAATTATATGCAAACAAATTAGGCAATCTGGATGAAATGGATAAATTCCTAGAAACATAAACTACCAAAACAGAAACAGGAAGAAACAGAAAACCTAAACAGACCCATAAACAGCAAAGAAATTTAATCAGTAATCAAAAACCTCCCAAGAAACAAGAGTCCAGGGAATGGATGGCTTCCCAGGGGAATTCTACCAAACATTTAAAGTAGAATTAATACCTATTCTGAACTGTTCAAAAAAACGAAAGTGGAAAGAAGACTGCCAAACTCATCCTATGAGGCCAGCATTATCTTGATCCCAAAACCAGACAAAGATCCTACTAAAAAGGAGAATTGCAGACTAATAACTCTAGTGAACATGGATGCAAAATTCCCAACAACATACTAGCTAATCAGATCCAACAGTACATTAAAAGGATTTTTCACCATGACCAAGTGGGATTTACCCCTGGGCTCCAAGGGTGGTTCAACATTTCAAATCAATCAATGTGATACATCACATTAATAAAACAAAGGATAAGAAATATATGATCGTCTAAATAGATGCAAAAAACACATTTGACAAAATACAGCATCCTTTCTTGATAAAAACCCTCAAGAAAGTAGGAATAGAAGGAACATACCTCAACATCATAAAGGCCATATATGAAAGACCCACAGCTAATATCATCCTTAATGGGGAAAAACTGAGAGCTTTTCCCCTAAGGTCAGGAATATGATGGGGTGTCCATCCCACTGCTGTTGTTCAACATAGTACTGGAAGTCCTAACCTCAACAATCAGACCACAAAAAGAAATAAAAAGCATCTGGATCAGCAAGGAAGAAGTCAAACTTTCACTCTTTGCAGAGGACATGGTACTCTATGTAGAAAATCTGAAAGACTCCACCAAAATATTGCTAGAACTGAGAAGGAATTCAGCAAAGTGGCAGGATATAAAATTAATGCACAGAAGTGTGTTGCATGTCGATACACCAATAATGAAGCATCAAAAAGAGAAATCAAGGAATCAGTCCCATTTACAACTGTACCAAAACCCATAAGATAACTAAGAATAAACCTAACCAAAGAGGTAAAAGATCTGTACTCTGAAAACTATAGAACACTTATGAAAGAAATTGAGGAATACACCAAGAATGGAAAAGCATTCCATGCTCATGGATTGGAAGAACAGATATTGTTAAAATGTCTATATTACCCAAAGCAATCTACACTTTCAATGTAATCCCTATCAAAATAACACCAGCATTTTTCATAGAGCTAGAACAAACAATTCTAAAATTTGTATGTAACCACAAAAGAGCCCGAATAGCCAAAGTAATGTTGAAAAAGAAAACCAAAGCTGGAGGCATCACAGTTCTGTATTTCCAGCTATATTTCAAAGCTGTAATCATCAAGACAGTATGATACTGGCACAAAAACAGACACATAGATCAATGGGAACAGAATAGAGAACCCAGAAATAGACCCTCAAATATATGGTCAACTAACCTTTGACAAAGCAGGAAAGAATATGCAATGGGAAAAAGATAGTCTCTTCAACAAATGGTGTTGGGGAAACTGGACAGCCACATGCAGAAGAATGAAACTGGACCACTCCCTTATACCATACACAAAAATAGACTCAAAATGGATGAAAGACCTAAATGTGAGACAAGAATCTATCTAAACCTTAGAAGAGAACACAGGCAGCAACTTCTGACCTCAGCTGCAGCAACTTCTTACTAGACACGTCTTTAGAGGCAAGAGAAACAAAAAGCAAAAATGAACTATTCAAGATAAAAATGAACTTCATCAAGATAAAAAGCTCCTGTACAGCAAAGGAAACAACCAACAAAACTAATAGACAACCTACAGAATGGGAGAAGATATGTGCAAATGACATATCAGATAAAGAGCTAGTATCGAAAATCTATAAATAATTTATCAAACTCAACACCCCAAAACAAAAAATCTAGTCAAGAAATGGGCAGAACACACGAACAAACATTTCCCCAAAGAAGACATACAAATGGCCAACAGGCACGTGAAAAAATGCTCAATGTCACTTGGCCTCAGGGAACTACAAATCAAAACCACAATGAGACACCACCACACACCAGGCAGATGGCTAAAATTAACAACTCAGGAAACAACAGATGTTGATGAGGATGCAGAGAAAGGGGAAACCTCTTATGCTATTGAAGGGAATGCAAATTGGTTCAGTCACTCTAGAAAATAGTATGGGGGTTCCTCAAAATTTAAAAATAGAACTACCCTATGACTCAGCAATTGCACTCCCAGGTATTTTTCTAAAGGATACAAACGGTGATTTGGGGGGGCACATGCACCCCAATGTTTATAGAGCAAAGTCCACAATAGCCAAAACATAGAAAGAGCCCAAATAGCCATCAACTGATGAATGGATAAAGAAGATGTGATATATCACAAGATATAATACATATACCCAATGGACCATTACTCAACCATCAAAAAGAATGAAATCTTACTACTTGCAATGATGTAGATGGAACTAGACTGTATTATGCTAAGTGAAATAAGTCAGTCAGAGAAAGACAAATACCATATGATTTCACTCATATGTGGAATTTAAGAAACAAAACTGATCAATACAGGGGAAGGGAAAGAAAAATAAGATAAAAGCAGAGAGGAAGGCAAACTATAAGAGACTCTTAACTATAGGAAACAAAGTTGATGGAGCGGGGTGGGGGGTGTGGGGAATGTGGTAACTGGGTGATGGCCATTAAAGGAGAGCACTTGATGTAATGAGCACTGGGTGTTATATGCAAACAAATCATTAAGTTCTACCCCTGAAACTAATAATACACTATATGTTAACTTAAATAAAGTCTAAAAAAAAAAAGTTCAATGGAAGTATTGGATGGTAAAGTCCAGGAATTATCTCAGAAATTAGAAGAAAAAGATGCAAATGAAAAATATTTTTTAAATTAATTCCTACATTGAGTTTAGAAAGGTTTTGGCAGGATGAATGCATTTCTGAACCATCTGTCCATGGGCAGAAACTGAAGCCATGCCATTGAAGAGACTGACTAGAGAGACAGAGAGAGAATGATGGGAAGAGAAGAAGGCCCAAAACCAAGCCGAACTCAAAAATTTAGTGGGCCAGAAGAAGATAAACCTATAAATCAGACAGAAAAGGAGTAGCAGGCAAGGTCAAGGGGAAAGTAAGAGACTGAGAAATGAGGCTCCCAAGTCAATGAAAGAGAATGGGTCAACAGTAGAAAATGTTAAGGAGAGTTCATAAAGGTGAGAACTGAACACAAGTAATGCAATGTAGAGGCAATTGTTGAACTTGGCAAAAGTCATTTTGGGTTTGTATGAGATCAGAAGTTGGATTTTAAGGTCAGGGAATGAGTGAACAGAAATAGTAAGATGAGGCAGAGCCAGGAGGTGAGAGGCAGAATACATCTTTAATGTGGTCATAAAATTCCTATCTTATTTTTCAAACCCATAGCCTAGATTGTTCTTAAAGTAAAACACTCAAAAAGTATGCTCACTAAAATCAAGAACACATATAAATAACTGATTTAGTGGGGAATATAAATTCCTATGTACATAAAGATGAAACTTCTCTCTTTATTCCAATAAGTACTAAAAATTGTGCTCTGTCATACTAAGTATTTTTTTTTGCCATCAGATTTCATAATTAAATAGGTGTTATGGGTTCTTTAAGCCTCAGTCCTACTCATTTTAAAATTGTAAACTCATTTAATTAAAAATTCTTATTTCCTCTTCCCACCCACCAAAAAATACAGAATACGTGGGGGAGAGAAGTACTTTCTATTACATATCACTTATTCCAGTTTTCAGATGGGAAGAGGAACAAAGAGTAAGAATAGGGCTTGAAGGCTCAGGTCATGATCAAAGGGTCCTGAAATAAAGCCCTGTGTGGGGCTCCCTGCTCAGCAGGGAGTCTGCTTCTCCCTCTCATTCTGCCCCTCCACCTTCCACCCCTGCTTGTGCTTGAACTCTCTCTGTGTGTCAAATAAATAAATAAAAATCTTAAAAAAAAAAAAAAGAGTAAGGATAGGTCTTTGGGGAGCACCATTGAAGAGGGTAAGAACTCTTTCTGGTGATTGTCATTTCTGTTTTACCAACATTGACCAGTTCTTTTCCCATATTTGTTATTTTAGAGGAGGCTATGGAAATTCTGCTCTTGATATGAGATATCTAGTCTGAAATTTACCATTTCCTCTCTCTCTTTCTGGATTGGTGACCCACCATATTTGCTGTGTGACAAGCAGGGTACTTCAAGCTCCAACAACCTTTTATAGTTTCCACTGAATTTACAATAGGAAGTCAGGCTGCCTCACCAGCCAAGTCTTTCATCAGCTCTGCCTTCTCTCTCTTTTATTCTTTTCTCCACATTTGAGTAACACTATGCACTGGACCAATTTAATGGCAGAGCAATATTCAAATGAGAAATGATTACCATCCTCCAGAGTTAACAGCTGACATAATCAAAATCTTTTAAATGGTTCTTTTTTACTCAACACAAACATAAGCTGAAAAAACAGTCTCTCTTCATGGCCACTACCTCTCTAAAACTTAAACATTTCCTTAGTCATATTTTTACTAACTAGGGAGTCAAGATTATATGAGATGAGTAATTCTGGCTTGTCTAGCTGATGTATCTCAACAAACTCTGAAAGGAGGAGATTGGCTTCACCAAAGGGCAGCTCTCTGAATAAGGCATATATTCTGTTCTAAGCTATAGGCATTAAATGACAGTGTTACCACTTGGCATCAAAATCCATCTAGCCACACTTGTATTCTTCATAATCATTTAACACAGTTGCTTGGATTCTGTCTAAGACAGAAAACAGAGACAATTAACATGTGTGTATTTAAAGAAAAATGATCATTTTGCAGATGACATTCCACTTTAGAAAATACACACAACAAATAAAAATTTAAAACTACTAAAATTGATAATAGAGTTCAGTAAATTGGTTATTAAACATAGAGAAATAACATCTACTGTTGGTTAGGATATAGTGAATTGAGTATCATTAAATTTAGCTAATGATGATGTAAATTAATTTTTAAAATTCTGAAAAATTTTAGAGTTTATTAAGTCTTAAAATGTTCATATCCCTGATCCAGTGATTCTTTTTCAAGGAATCCATCCATTTTTTAAATTGGTAAGAATTTACATTCTAAAATTACTATTAAAGATATATCTAACATTTATAAAACATGAAAATAACAATATGAGAATATTTTTAAAATGTGGCATCTTCTTATAATGCATTATCACACAGTCATGAGATATATATTTATAGATTTCTTTTACAATATAGGAAGGAGTCATGATTCAATGTTAAAAAAAAGCAGGAACTTATCTGTATGTAAGACAGACCACATGCAACATTTATTTATTTATTTTTCTCACATGCAACATTTAAAATAAAGTCCTTTTGTGTCTCAAGGTCAGCAGAGGCCAAGATAAATGGACATCAAATAGCCAGCCCATCCTAAATTTCTATTTCTGTATCATACAGAACATGCCGACAGATCATAAAACTACTTTAGTCCAACATCTACCTTGAGGGTAAAAAAGCTGTCATTATGTTTGGTAAGAATCATCAGTGTGGTAAGCATCCCACCGCCCTGAGGGTAGGGTGTGTCTCTCTCTTACCCAAGTCAAATGAAATGGACTTTGATAAAATCACTCAGATATTGGCACATGTTCCACAACATTTTGGCTTAGTGAACAAAGAAACAAACAGCTGCACAGGGATGGAGGTGTGCTTTCACCAGCGGTGGGTCAGGGATCCTGCACAAAGAGGCCATAAAGAAGGGAAAGGGGATCTCAGTGGAACGGAGGGAAGTTGAAGGCCCAGAGGGTGTGATAGGGTGATGGGTAAACCATCTGCTGGAGGCAACATGTTGCCAATGTCAAAAATATTGCAGCTAGAGATAGAAGGGGTGCTCTTGGGAAGCTATATCTCCCCAGGAGAAAGAACTAGCAGCTATACATGTCACCCACATACAATGTCAGATCACATATCTATCAGCCAGATTATTACTCTACAGTCCCTGTGCCATGCCAGGCACCTGTGATTGCCTCAATCAGGGCACAATCTGAAAGTGACAGAAACCCTGAAGCTTGGAGTTATGATATTACATTACACTTGTATTTATCGTGCAGTTAATAGAAAAGATCAGGAGAACTACCTGAGATTTCATCTGAGGGCAGAGAAATAAGCAAAAGAATAAATTCAATAGGAAATGTTGAAAAAAAGTCAGTTATTTTATAATTGTACCCTATCAAATTATACTTGTTTAATCTACCATTTACATGTGTATAAATTTTTTTAAAAAATGGAATATAATATAGAAAATTATTTGTACAGGTTGTTAGACAACAGACTTATAGGTAATTTTTCTTTCTTACACATTTTGTATATTCTGTCTTCATGCAAAACAATATTAATTCTAAAATCATAAAAAGTTATTGAAAAATAAATGAAACCGAAATGATAGAAAAGTAATTCCAAATCCATAATTCCCAAATCATCCTCCACCACCATGTCGGCACTAAGATCATCGAATCATATATCAGTCCTGGAACGTGATCCTGTGAATTTTGTTTTGCCTCTGAATCTTTCAACAGTGCAGTTCTTTCATGCACGTGTAATAATTCTATCACTGACCTTAGGTAAGGGAACATTGTAAGATATTTTTTTTCAAATTACTATGATAAATTTTATAAACACAAAGTTCAAGGATAGTATGGTGCATATACTAGGTATTAAATAAATGTTGTCTGCAACCAGAGACAAAACTCATTATTTTTTTGAGGACTGTTGCTTGTGTGTAGAATAAATATGAAGTCCTGATTCCAAAATGAAGAAAGTATGCTAACTAACTACCCATCACCTCACTAATTAGAGCTGGATGAACAATAGATGCTGAATATTCATTCCACAAACACAGAAATCTGTGACAGCCCCACAATTCTTCAGAATGATCCATTAGAAAAAGGCCCATTTAATTGAAATTCTTAATTGGAAGAGGAATGGGTTCCTATTTTATTGTTTAGTCTTGTCTACACATTCCTGCTTCACACGGAACGTGTCAATTACACTCTCAAGTTATTCATAATACACAGACTAGGCGCCCTCGATTGCTGTAAACATTGGCCTTCAGTTTTCTTACTGTGCTATAAATTTGGCAGGATATCCAATGGGAAAGGAGCAGTCATTAGCCATTTCAACTCCATTTTCATGCACCAGGCTTTTTTCTCCAACTGTGAATGTGCTCTGCTTGTCAGCAGTGTAAGTAATTAAAAGGTTCAGTGGTTAAATATTGCTACAAGTAGTTCAAAAATAAATTGTCATTTTAAAAGACAGACAGGGAGACAAACACAGATGGATAATAAATCCATGATACATGGACTGATGTAGAACTGGAAAAGGAAATGCTGACACCATTCTTCACTAAAAGAAGACAGGCAGCTAAATTTAACGGCAGTGGAAGCCCATAAAGGAATAAGTTGTAATTGTGAGGCACATTATGGTATTCAATGGCAGGCACTTTATGAGAGAAAAAAATCAATATAAGCATTACATTTGTAAACTAAAATCGAGGTTATTGTTTCATTTGTCAAGGTTTTAGACCACAGAGTAGAAACATTTAAATGAGTGATTTAAGTCAAGCTAATCTTTTTGAGATTGTCCATTTGTCCAAAACATTAAACTTAATTGGCACTTCAAGACAGATTACTTTTTCCTTTCCATTCTGGTTGTCTTAACTCTCACCACTGTCTTCCTGCTGGTTTCTTTTACTAGACTCCTTAAGTCCCACAATTGCTGTTAACAGGTATATCCGCTATCACCACTAGGCTTACTAATAAATGACAGCTCCTAACATCTCCAGGATTCCAAAAGGGGGAAGGAACATACATGATAAAAATACATTTATATTTTATGTATTTTAAGATAAATTCATACCAAAATATCCATTTTTCTCTTTAGAAAAATCAACTCAGGCATTTGTTATAATCTAGTTTCAATTATCATTGTAATGGTGTTTTTTAAATTATTATCATTAAAAAAGCAAGCCAAAAGAAAACAGTCATTTGTAACTACAGCTGCTTGATTTCACCTCTTCTTGGTTTTCCACTGCTAATGTATGGAACAGAGGCAAAGGATGGGGAGTGAAATAAGTCAGTTAGAGAGAGAAAAAGACAAATACCATATGATTTCACTCAAATGTGGAATTTAAGAAACAAAACAGATGAACATAGGGGAAGGGGGAAATAAAAGAGAGGGAGGCAAACCATAAAAGAAACTCTTAATGATAGAGAACAAACTGAGGGTTGATGGAGGGAGGTGGGTGGGAGATGGGCTACATGGGTGTTGGGTATTAAGGAGGACACTTGTGATGAGCACTGGGAGTTATATGTAAGTGATGAATCACTAAATTCTACTCCTGAAACCAATATTACACTGTATGTTAACTAACTTGAATTTAAATAAAAACCTAAAACAACAAAAAATGAAGTTCCCTGGAGAAATTTCTGTTTGTTTGTTGTCTATTGCAGTTATAGCCTTCCCATGTGGCACTCAAGTCTGCTCCACGTACTTTCTTATTAATCCTCCCAGTGGTTCTGTGATGCACTTATTTTTCAGATGAGAACACTACTTAGAGAGCTTGGAATGACTTTTTCCTTAGAGAACCACAGCTAGTACGTGACAAAATTGGAGTTTGTTTCAGTGCCCCATTGGTAAGGTGATAACATACTCTTCTCTCAGACAGTGAGGGTCAAAGGAATTAATACATGCAGAGCACTTAGAACGATGCCTGACACAGACTCAGCCCTTGATAAATGATTATTGTAGCTTGTGGCTTATTTTGCTATGTTCTGAGAAAGAGAAACTAACAGTATTTTGGAATGTCCTAAAACAATAACTCTCGGAGCACTGATAATGGACCACCCACATTAAAATTATCTGGTTGTTTATTAAAGGGGAAAAATTCCTGGATGATCTCCTAGACCTCCTAACTAGAAACTATAAACAGAGCCTGGAAATCTCAATCTTCAAAAAACTTCTCTTCAGAAATTTTGAGCCCACTAAAGTTTGAGAAGTGTCCTATAACTTGGTCAGGTCTACCTGAATTATTTATAATGTGATTTTTCCAAGGTGATGTGTAAATAATTTAAAAGATAGTAATGATAGTAGAAATGATAGGTTAAAGTTTACACTTGTTTGTTGCTACATTATTCGGATTTTTTATACTATTGTAAGTCAAACAGCTAGAGAACTAGAAATATGACCAAGGTTCTTCTTCCTTATTTTATTATTATCACTTACATATTTAAATAATCTTATAATAGTGGAGCTTGGGGGAAACATTACTGTAGTATCAGCTTTCTTACATTCAAAGGTCAACAAGAATTTTCAGTTTCCTGACAATTAGTTCTCCTAACCTAGTATTGAGCACACCATGATGTGAGTCAGGCACTGCTGTCTGTATTGTTCTTATATCCACTTAAATCCAATCACAATGCAGTGTTCTCAATTACCCAAGGTCACGGAGAACCAGAGAAGCCTGATTATTGAAAACTTGACTAATAGGACATGACCAGAGTGGAGTGGAAGCAACAGGCCTGTTAGAAGCAATAAGGTTGCAAAAACAGTGAGCTAAAATTAAGGGGACCCTTCAAATGTCCAGTCAAGTACACCTTTTAGCAGCATCAATGTCTTAGCAAATCTCAGGTGCAAAGGTGGACAGACAATATGTCACCCATCTCCTCTCCTCCTTCAACTGCTCACCTGTCACCCTTCTCTCCACTGTCTCATCTCTGTTTTTTTCCATCTCATATGCATTATAACTAATTCAAAATATTATTTAATTAAAAATACTGTGTATAGCTCTCAGCCTCGTGAGGCCGTGAGGCCGCAGTACGAAGAGAAGTCCCTCCCCGGAACCCTGACCTAGATGGCACCCTGATTTCGGACTTCCAGCCTCCAGAACTGAGAGAAAATTAATTTATGTTGTTCTCTTGCTCCCAGGCCCCTGGAGCCCCATGTCCCAGCACAGATTTGGGAGGCTGGATTCCTTGCCAGTAACAGTAGCTTCATCACACATGGGGCGCAAGAAGAAGGATTTCCTTAAGTGTGTGCTTCCCACCGTGCATGGAAGAGTTTCTTTACGGCTCATTACCTACCTTTACAGAAATGCTATGGTCAGAAGTGCTGCCAACTACAGACCAGTCAGAAATAGAGATGAAGCCTCTCTGAAATGGTCCTGGAGGTTCCTAGGAACATTGCCTTGATTTGAAAAATATGTTTACTCACGACTTTCCTCCGGAAAAATGCAGCATGCTTGAAGTGGTAACCAAGTGCAGCACCCTTGAGACTCATGTCCGTGGAGTCATCCAGAAAAACATGCTGACTGGGGGCAAGGGTCTTTTGAGAAGCCACAGTGCTGAAGCTTGGCGGGGCCTGCACCGGCTCATCTGGTTTGCCTCCAGCAGCATCTGGTCCTGAGGCTGCCCCAGTGCCGAGGAACTGGGGAGGGGAGAGCAGAGACACCATAACTCGGAGGGCAACTGAATAGGAAGCTGCTTATGGCATGTGGGCTCAGTTTTCCTCAAAAAGCTCATAATATAACTTGTCAAAAATGGCACTATGAACCCAAATTATAAGATAATTGTATTCAGTCCCAAATTTAACACAATAAAGGTTATTTGCTCTCAAAAAAAAATACTGTGTATAGCTAAAATGCTTAATTGCTTTGTTTAAATTTTTAAAAATCCACGATTAGTAAATCTGTTGGAGAGTTTTGTACCTGTCATATATACCTACAAGTCAGTCAGTTTTTAGCTAAAATAGGCTCCACTAACCAAGTTTAATGCATAGGTTGCTCTTCAGAAATAATACAAGGCAAATAATTCACTGTGGGTTCAGAGTGCTAGATTAACTACCGCATAATTAGATCACCTGCAATCTTTTAAAGATAGTAAAAAATGAAGCTGGGTTTCTGATATAAATGCAAAATGTCAAAGATACAGCCAATGAAAACACTGATTTTCACGACAGATGAATGGATAAAGAAGATGTGGTATATATATACAATGGAATATTATGCAGTCATCAAAAGGAATGAGATCTTGCCATTTGCAACGACATGGATGGACCTGGAGGGTATTATGCTGAGCGAAATAAGTCAATCCAGAGAAAGACATGTATCATATGACCTCACTGATACAAGGAATTCTTAATCTCAGGAAACAAACTGAGGGTTGCTGGAGTGGTGGGAGGTGGGAGGGATGGGGTGGCTGGGTGATAGACATTGGGGAGGGTAGGTGCTATGGTGAGCGCTGTGAATTGTGTAAGACTGTTGAATCACAGATCTGTACTTCTGAAACAAATAATACATTATATGTTAAAAAAAAAGAAGAAGAAGAAGAAGATAGCAGGAAGGGAAAAATGAAGGGGGGGATATTGGAGGGGGAGATGAACCATGAGAGACTATGGACTCTCAGAAACAAACTGAGGGTTCTAGAGGGGAGGCGGGTGGGGGATGGGTTAGCCTGGTGATGGGTATTAAAGAGGGCACGTACTGCATATAGCACTGGGTGTTATATGCAAACAATGATCATGGAACACTACACCAAAAACCAATGATGTAATGTACGGTGATTAACAGAACATAATAAAATTAAAAAAATAAAATAAAATAAAGAAAAAGCTGATTTTCAATGTAGTCCTGTGTTCCAGATTATAACATTTATTTTTTAAATAATGGCTCCTGCTTCATGTCCATAAAGTCTATGGAAGAAAAAGTGTGATGTAATACTCATATTCAATCATATCAATGTTGAAAAGCCATTGGTTTTGTAAAAATGTGTTTAATTTTTTTAATTTTATTTTATTATGTTATGTTAGTCACCATATAGTACATCATTAGTTTTTGATGTAGTGTTCCATGATTCATTGTTTGCGTATAACACCCAGTGCTCCATGCAGTACGTGCCCTCTTTAATACCCATCACCAGGCTAACCCATCCCCCCACCCCCCTCCCCTCTAGAACCCTCAGTTTGTTTCTGAGTCCATAGTCTCTCATGGTTCCTCTCCCCCTCCGGTATCCCCCCTTCATTCTTCCCTTCCTGCTATCTTTTTTTTTAACATGTATTATTTGTAAAAACGTGTTTTAAATGTTTGAAAAATACAATGTCCAAGTTCTCAGTAGTTTGTCTCAAAGATATTCCTGGCATGTTTCATACCACACTGTATTCATCATCGCCATCAACCGTGGCTGTCTCCACACATAGACTTGGGAGTTTGCAGCCATGACAAATGCCAACCGACTTTCATCCATTGGACAAAACCCAGAAACCTGTGGTATTACTACTTTATTTAGCATCCCAGCTTCAAGGAAATCCACATGTTCCACAGACTTTTGAAAACACAAATCTAAGTATTAGATGTCCTAAAATGCAAATGGAAAATATAGTTTTTGCTATTTTCACAAAATATCTGATGCTTTCTTGAGGAAAGAAGGGAAACGTGTCCTAGATCCTAGATCTGTCAATACCATACCCATTTCTTTGATAAAATAAAAACAATAAAAATCAAATACAGAGAACTTCTTTCCCCAGTTTGGGAGCAGCACTAAAAATATCATTAGCTATTATCAGAGCACAGTAAGTGACTGGTAATTTCAAAGGGGAGCCAATGCTTTTCTCATTCTGAATGTGGTCTGGTGCTATTATAAAGCAGATTTCTCTGAACTGGGCAGGCTGCTCTTGATTTCCATCACAGCCACTGCACTGATGTAAGCACAGGTAGCCTATGCTGGAGTGATGGTCACCTCTGAGTCCCGTGTCCCGTCTCTCCCAGGCTGTTTTTCCACACATCACACATCAGTAGAGGAAGATATCAGCAAGCAAGTGATAACTGAAGTTTGATGATGCTTAGAGAAAATCTATTAACTAAAGGAATTACTTTAACTAACAACAGAGTTTTCATTGTACCTTAGTTTTGGGAATGAGTGCCGAAGTTGTCACTGATATCAAAGTTCTCAAGACATCAAGACTAATGTAAGGGTGAGTCGTTTCTATATTTACACTTACCTTAATATACAAATTTTAAGATGTATAAATCTCCAAAATGGAAATAAGATATATAATAACTATGACAATAATAACATGAGCTAACATTTTGAGTACTTACTATGTTCTAAATACTTTGCGTATAACTTGTGAATTGTATTTATGAATTAGTGATACCAATAGTCTTATGAGAGAGCTGCTATGTTATTCCTGTTTTACACATGAGGAAGCAGGTATAAAAAGATGAAATAACAGAAAATTATGTCTTTATTCTCCACAATTTCTTCATTTTAAATTTGTTTCCTCCTGTATCCGTGGAGAGTATCTCACCTCATTTATTTGCAGGGATGATATTCAGGTTCAAAGAATATAGTCACATCTTCATGCACGCATGTTGTTAAATATATTTAATATCAGCCCAAACTATATGCTTGTGTATATCAGGGTTTCTTCCCCTGTATTTCTAAGATGGTTGGAAGTCACCTGTATTATTGCAGAAATCACTATCAAATGCATCAATTTCATGTCTCCCTCCCAACTATAGACTGAATGTATGTGTTCCCTCAAAATGTATATGTTGAAACCCAGTCCCCAATGCGATGATATTTGGGTAGGGCCTTTCGGACTTTATTAGGTCATGAGGGTGAAGCCCACATGAATGAGATTGGTGACCTTTTAAATGAGACCCCAGATAGATCTCTCGCCTTTTCCACCAAGTGAGGATACAGTCAGAGGATGGCCATCTGTGAATCAGGAAGCATGCCCTCATTAGACAATGAATCTGCTGACACCTTGATCTTGAACTTCCCAGCCTCCTAACCCATGACAAATAATTGCTGATCATAAGCTACTCAGTCTACATACAGCAAGAAATTGGTGGCCCTTACTCTATTTTCTCACTTAAAAACAGGAAAAAAGAACAATACAGCATCACAAAATAGTTGTGAAAATAGATTAAAAATATAAAATATGCTTAGGAAACTATAAAATTCCTTGTATACATGAGTCAATTTGTCCTACACACTGGACTTACAGCAACAAAAGTTTAAGGATTGCTCTTATCTAAAAACTGAACAAGATTACCACTTTTGGCTGTTCCAATAGTCAAATTCATTTACAGAAAGCTATGCCACAACCACCCCACTACAGTTATTTTAACAACTATACAAAATACACATATGCTTCTTAACTATGGGAATACAGTTCCTAAAATAGCAATGAAAAAAAATAAATAAAAGAAGAAATCCCAACCTAAACAGATTAAGTTTATTCCAAATGGATACAACTCAAGTCTGCCAAACTATCTATGAGTCAGTGCTCTGCTTCTCATATGTTCTATTCACTTTAAATGATAACAAGAGAATTTTTTCCCTCCTGCAGCTTCTTTATTTCCCAAGGATAAATACTGATGTGCCTCTTCCTCATTATAAATAACCCTCAGTAATCCATTTCTACACTAACGGGCTACTTGGCTCTTTGTCTCTGGACTCCTAGATCACCTGTAGTGTCTGCTTCACTCCAAACTGTGAGACAAACTTTGGCCAAGATTATAACATACACAAATAGCCAAAGGATCAGTTCTGTTTTATACCTGAATACATTTTTCTCCGTGTTTGGTACTTCAGTTTCCAGTAACAAGAATCCCTGATGTTCATTTTGTGGTCTCATATTTTCTCTTCATAGGACCAGTTTCTTCAAAGCAAATATCCTGATGTCCGAGATCCCTAAATCATCTGCTGAACTTCTTCAAAAATTTGTCCACATTTCCACTGATTTCTTGCAATTGGAATCTTGTTGGTCATTTTATCCAGCTGCTTCTGATTAACAGAGTCTGGAAATTAATTTCAGTTTGAACACTGACTCAAAATCTCCCAATTTACTTGCCCTTCCACAGAAAGGTTATTCTATTTCAGCTGTACCAGATGGTATATATCCACAGGTTGCCAACACTGGAACATTTGTGACTTGTCTTGATCTTCGCATTCAAATATTCAAGATTCTCAGAAAAATTAAATAAATTGTAAATTAATGCAGGCATGAGAGATAGCTGGTATTCATTATGTGTACACAGAAGCTTCCTTCTTTCCTTTTAACTTTTTCCTTCCTTCCTTCTAATTTTCTGGATTTTAGGTGTCTGCTTGGAACAGTGATTCTCAAAGTTTCCCCCCAGTCTCTATCATTAAACTTTAAATAAACATAGATTGAATAGCAAGCTTGTTCCTGGGACTGTGGGGCTATAACATGTTTATGACATGTTCTTTCTCCTTGAGTGATGAGAAGTCATTGCAGCAGGAAGAGAACCATAGTACAAGTCATATCCTTTCAGTGTTCTGTGGGCTAGTCATACCCTTGCTGGCTGCCTATCAGATTTTCCTTCCTGAGAGTCACGTGAATCATTTTGTCACCTCCTTCACATGTTTACTCCACTGTCACATTCTCAAGGAGACCTTTTCTGACAATGTCTTGGCAGCCTATACCCTATTCTCCTACTCCAACACTCTTTATCATCCCTTTCTGCTGTATTTTCTTCATTATACTTCCAATATACTTTGTATCTGTATTTTATTAACTTATGTGTTTGCTGTCTCCCCCTATTATCATGGAAGTTTCTTAAAAGTAGGATTCTTTTTTTTGTTATTTTTATTTGTCGCTATATCTTCAGGGCCTAAAACAGGCCTGCCATGTGCAGGAACTCAGCAAAAACTGATTGAATGAATGAATGAATGAATGAATGGAGAGAAATGCCAGAAATCAGGAACCATGTGAAATCATGAAGGAGATAACATTTCCAGTTGAGAAGATCAGGATATCCTCGAGAAGAAATTGCATTTGAGTTGATCATTTTAAAACATGGCTGATTATGATAAAGAGGAAAGTTCTGAGGCAGTCTAAGACTTATTAAAATGCAGATGACATTACCACAGGTTCAAACTCTTGCTAACAAAACAGACTCCCTCCCTGGGCAGTTGAGAATAGTGAGTATCAGCCCAAGCATATGGGCTGCATAAAGACAAAGTAATCAAAACCACCAAGCTTTTTGTGGAAGACCTGAAACACTTGAGAAAGGAGTGTAGAATTGAGGCAAAAAGCCCTGAGAGTCACTGATGATGTTGGGAAGAAACAAAAAACATAAGTAAACCATAAGGAAATAAAAGTAGGGTCACTGAAAATTTAGAGCTCAGGTAGAGGCCCCATGATGGATGTGAATAAAAAATGATACAATACGTGGGCACCTGGGTGGCTCAGTTGGTTAAGCGTCGGCCTTCGGCTCAGGTCATGGTCCTGGAGGCCCCGGGATCCAGCCCCGCGTCGGGCTCCCTGCTCAGCGGGGAGTCTGCTTCTCCCTCTCCCTCTGCCCCTCCCCCTGCTTGTCCTCTCTTTCTCTCTCTCAAAAATAATAAAAAAAATGATACAATATGTAAAAGTAGCATTAAAAAAGTAGCATTCTTTTTTTGGTTTGCTTTTTAAATTTTTATTTTAATTCAGTTAGTTAAAATACAGTGTAATACTAGTTTCAGGCATACAATATAGTGACTCAACACTTCCATATGACACCCTGTGTTCATCATGACAAGTTTTGTCCTTAAACCCCATCCCCCACCCGCCTCCCCTCTGGTAATCATCAGTTTGTTCACTGTAGTTAAGAGTCTGTTTCTTGGTTATTCTTTCTCATTTTTCCCTTTGTTCTTTTACTTTGTTTCTTAAATTCCACATATGAGTGAAATCATATGGTATTTGTCTTTCTCTGTGTGGTATTTTGCTTAGCATTATCCTTTCTAGTTCCATCCATGTTGTGGCAAATGGCCTGATTTCATTCTTTTTATGGCTGAAAATATATATATATCACTTCTCCCTTATCCACCCATCAATCGATGGACACTTAGGCTGCTTCCAAATCCTGGCTATTGTAAATAGTGCTGCAATTAACACAGGGGTGAATATATCCCTTTGTATTTTTTGAGTAAATACCCAGTAGTGCATGGCTGGATCATAGGTAGTTCTATTTTTAGCTTTTTGAGGAACTTCCACACTTGTTTTCCACAGTGGCTGAGCCAGTTTGCATTTCTACCAACAGCGCACAAGGGTTCCTTTTTCTCCACATCCTCACCTACACCTGTTATTTCTTGTGTTGTTGGTTTTAGTCATGCAGACGGGTGGGAGGTGATATTTCATTGTAGTTTTGATTTGCGTTTCCCTGATGGTTTGTGATGATGAACATTTTTCATGTGTCTGTTGGCCATCTATATGACTTCCATGGAGAAAGATCAGATATGACAATTGTAAATATCTTCTCCCATTTCATAGGTCACCTTTTAGTTTTGTTGATTATTTCCCTTGCTGTGCAGAAGCTTTTTATTTTGATGCAGTTCCAATAGTTTATTTTGGCTGTTGCTTCCCTTGCTTCAGATGTGTCTAGAAAGAAGTTGCTATAGCCAATGTCAAAGAAATTACTACCTGTGTTGTCTTCTAGGATTTTTATGGTTTCGGGTCTCATAATGGATTAAACATTATGAATTTTTTTTTATATGGTGTAAGTAAGTGGTCCAATTCTATTCTCTTGCATGTAGCTGCCCAGTTTTCCCAACACTTTTGTTGAACAGGCTGTCTTTTTCCCACTGCATATTCTTTCCTGATTTGTAGAAGATTAACTGACCATACAATTGTGGGTTTATTTCTGGATTTTCTATTCTGTTCTATTGATCTATGTGTCTATTTTTTGCTAGCACCATACTGTTTTGATCACTACAGATTTGTAATATGACTTGAAGTCTGGAATGGTGATGCCTCCAGCTTTGCTGTTCTTTTTCAAGACTGCTTTGGCTATTTGGGATCTTTTGTGGTTCCATATAAATTTTAGGGTTGTTTTTATAGTTCTGTGAAAAATGCTTTTGGTAATTTGATAGGGATTACATGAAATGTGTAGATTGCCATGGGTAGTATAAACATTTTAACCACATTTGTTATTCCAATCCATGAGCATGAAATGGAAAAACCAATTCTATTTGTGTCATCTTCAGTTTCTTTCATTGGTATTTTATAGTTTTCAGAGTACAGGCCTTTTACCTTTTTGGTTAGGTTTATTCTTATGTATCTTACTACTTTTGGTACAACTGTAAATGGGATTGTTTTCTTAATTTCTCTTTCTGCTGTTTCATTATTGGTGTATAGAAATGCAACAGATTTCTGTACGTTGATTTCATATCCTGAGACTTTACTGAATTCGTTTATCAGTTCTATCAATTTTTGGTGGAGTTTTTCAGGTTTTCTATAGTATCATGACATTTGTAAATAGTGAAAGGTTTACCTCTTCCTTGCCAATTTTGATGACTTTTCTTTTTGTTTTCTGATTGCTGTAGCTAGAACTTCCAGTACTATGTTGAATAAAGTGGTGAGAGTGGATATCCTTGTTCCTAACCTTAGGGGAAAAGCTCTCAATTTTTCCCCATTAAGGATGATATTAGCTATGGGATTTCATATATGGCCTTAATTATATTGAGGTATGTTCCCTCTAAACTTATTTTGTTGAGGATTTTTACCATGAATGAATGTTGTCCTTTGTCAAGTGCTTTTTCTTCATCTATTGAAATGGTCATGTGATTTTTATCCTTTCTCCTAATGATGTGATGTGTCACATTGAGAGATCTGTGAATATTGAACCATCCTTGCAACCCAGGAATAAATCCTGCTTGATTGATTTTTTAAGGTATTGTTGGGTTTAGTTTTCTAGTACTTTGTTAAGCATTTTTGCCTCTATGTTTATCAGAGACATGGGCCAGTATTTCCCTTTTTTAGTGGTGTCTTTATCTGGTTTTGGTATCAGGATAATCCTGGCCTCAGAAGGTGAATTTCGAAGTTTTCTTTCCTTTTCTATTTCTTGGAATAGTTTGAGAAGAGTAA
The DNA here is from genome assembly GCF_003265705.2 of Callorhinus ursinus. Lineage (NCBI taxonomy): Eukaryota > Metazoa > Chordata > Mammalia > Carnivora > Otariidae > Callorhinus > Callorhinus ursinus. The sequence goes on from NW_027397079.1 coordinate 19,865,848, forward strand.
GTATTAACTCTTCTTTAAATGTTTGGTAGGAGTCTCATGTGAAACCATCTTGTCCTAGACTTTTGTTTGTGAGGGGGTTTTTTGATTACTGATTCAATTTCTTTTTTTTTTTTAACATTCTTAGTTATTGATCCTCTCATGAAAAATCTGCACAACCACCACAGATAAAGCCACTGCAGCATCTTTACTCCTTCTGTTGTCCAATCTCCAGCTCACTTTTTGCCAGCACCAACGTTGGCTTTTGCAGTCCCCCTGACTTTCTTCATTCTGTTCTTGCGTTCCTTTCGCTGTTTTCTTGATGTCTTTTTCTTCTCATACAGGCCATGTCTTGCAAGTCTGTGTTTGGGTTCATTTTTCTTTGCATAATCCAAGGAATCATAAATCATGCCAAAGCCAGTTGTCTTGCCACCACCAAAATGGGTTCTGAATCCAAACACAAATATGACATCTGGTGTGGTCTTGTACATTTTGGCTAGTTTTCCCCGAATTTCTGTCTTAGGTACCATTGCCTTTCCAGGGTGAAGAACATCAATGACCATCTGTTTCCGCTGAAGTAGTCAGTTAGTCATGACCTTCCTGGTCCGGATAGTGACTGTGTCATTCATGATGGCAGTGAGGCTTCAAGCAGCCGGGGAGGAAAAGAACTGCTGATTCAATTTCTTTGCTGGTTATGTGTCTGTTCAAATTTTCTATTTCTTCCTGTTTCAGTGATGGTAGTTTATATATTTCTAGGAATTTATCCATTTCTTCTAGGTTGCTCAATTTATTGGCATATAGTTTTTCATAATATTCTCTTATGATTGTATTTCTGTGGTATTGTTATTTCTCCTCTCTTATTTATGATTCTGTATATTTGAGTCCTTTCTCTTTTTTTCTTGATAAGTCTGGCTAGAGGTTTATCAATTTGACTTTTTCAAAGAATCAGCTTGTTTTATTAATCTATTCTATTTTTAGTTTTTGTATCATTTATTTCTGTTCTAATCTTTATTATTTCCTTCCTTATCTGCTGGTTTCAGGTTTTGTTTGTTGTTCTTTTTCTAGCTTCTTTAGATGCAATTTATGTTGTTCTATTGAGATTTTTCTCGCTTCTTGAGGTAGGCCTGTATTGCTATCAACTTCCCTTTTAGAACTGCTTTTGCTGCATCCCAGAGGTTTGGACTGTTGTGTTTTCATTTTCATTTGTTTCCATGCACTTTTTTATTTATTTGTTTTTTTTCAGTTCATGGTTGACCCTTTCATTGTTTAGTAGCATGGTATTTAACCTCCATGTATTTGTGGTCTTTCCATATTTTTTTCTTGTGGTTGACTTCTAGTTTCATGGCATTGTGATCAGACAAGATGCATGCTATGACTCTGATCTTTGTGAATTTGTTGAGGCTGGTTTTGTCGGTTAATATGTGATCTATTTGAGGAATGTTCCATGTCCACTTGAAAAGAATGTGTATTCTGCTGTTTTAGGATGGAATGTTCTGAATGTATCTGTTAAATTCATCTGTTTCAATTTGTCATTTAAAGCATTGTTTCCTTGTTGATTTTCTGTTTAGATGATTTTTCCATTGATGTAAGTGGGGTGTTAAAGTTCCCTACTATTATTGTATTTTTATCAATTAGTTCCTTTATGTTTGTTATTAACTGTTTTATGTATTTGGGTATGCTCAGATTTGGTGCATAAATATTTACAATTATATGTTCTTGATTGATTGTCCCTGTTATTATTATATAGTGTCCCTCTTTGTCTCTTGTTACAGTCATTGTTTTAAAGTCTATTTTGTACAATATAAGTATTGCTACTCTGGCTATTCTTTTGACGTCCATTTACATGACAGATGTTTCTCTATCCTCTTCAGTCTGCAGCTATCTTTAAGTCTAAAATGGGTCTCTTTGGGTGCCTGGGTGGCTCAGTCAATTAAGAGTCTGCCTTCAGCTCAGGTCATGATCTCAGGCCCCTGAGATCAAGCCCTGTGTCAGGCTCCCTGCTCAGTGGAGAGTCTGCTTCTCCTTTTCCCTCTGCCCCTCTCTCTGCTCATGTTCTCTGTCTCTCTATCTTAAATAAATAAATAAAATCTTAGAAAAAAATAAAATGGGTCTCTTGTAGGCAGCATATAAATGGGTCTTTTTTTTTTTTTATCCATTCTCTCACCCTATGTCTTTTGATTGGAGTGTGTAGTCCATTTACATTTAAAGTAATTATTGGTAGAAATGTGTTTATTGCCATTTTAATACTTGTTTTGTAGTTATTTCTGGAGATTTCCTCTCATCCTTTCTTGTATTTATCTCTTGCATCTTCTGCTGATTTTCTTCAGTGACATACCTGGATTTCTTTCTCTTTATTCTTTGCATTTTTATTAGTAGTTTTTGATATATGATTACCATTAGGTTACCATTAGGCTTTTATATAACCTCTTCTTCATACAGCAGTCTGTATTAAGTTGATGGCCATTTGAGTTTGAACCCATTATTTTCTCCTTTCCTCCCATGTTTTAGGTATATGTTACTATATGGTATGTCCTTTTGTGTGTGTGTGTGAGTGAGTTCATTGACTGATTTTTTATAGAAATATTCATTTTTACTGCTTTTGTGTTTTCTACCTTCAAACTATCATTTTTGGTCCTCCTTTCCACTCAAAGAGTCCCCTTTAATATTTCCAGCATGGCTGGTATAGTGGTCATGAACTCCTTTAGTTTTTGTTTGTCTGGGAAACTCTTTATCTCTCCTTCTTTCTGACTGATAATCTTGCTGGATAGAATATTTTTAGCTATTAGAATTTTTCTCACTCAGCACTTTGAATGTATCATGCCATTCCCTTCTGGTTTGCAAAGTTTCTTTTGAAAAATGTCCTACTAGCCTTATGGATTTTCCCTTGTAAGTTACTTACTGACTTTTTTTTTCCCTGCGGCTGCTTTTAAATTTTTCTTTGTCACTATATTTTGTAAATTTAATTATAATGTCTTGGTGTTGGTCTGCTTATGTTGATTTTGATAAGAGTTCTCTGTGCCTTCTGGATCTGGATGTCTGTTTCCTTCCCTACATTAGGGAAGTTTTCAGCTATTATTTCTTTAGATAAATTTTCTACCCTTTTCTCTCTCTTCTTCTTCTTCTCCTGTAACACAAATGGTATTATGTTTGATGGAGTTACTCAATTATCTGAGTCTATTTTCATTTTGATAATTCTTTTCCCTCTCTTTTGTTCAACTTGATTAGTTCCTGTGCTTCTTCTCTCCTGCTCTCATTCCATCAAGCATGTTTCTCATTTCATTTATTGAGCTCTTTATCTCTGCTATGGCATTCCTTATCTCTGTGTTAAGGGTCTCACTGATGTATTTTGCTCTTTTCTCAAGTCCAGTGAATATCCTTATTTTCTATCAAGCATGTTACTTTTATCTGTTTCACTGAGATCTCTGACCATGGCCTTGTTTTGTTATTTCATTTGGGATAAATTTCTTTGTCTCATTTTGCCTGCTTCTCTGTATTTGTTTCTCTGTGTTAAGAAAGTGAACTGTATGTTCTGCTCTTGAAAGTAGTGACTTTATGAAGAAGAAGTCGTGGTATGTCCTGCAGTGCAGTGTCCTCTGTTCACCAGAAACTGGGCCTTCAGGAGAGTATTCTCTGTGTGTTGTTTATGCCCTGATGTTGGGTCTTAGTCACTTTTCCTTTCATTGAAGTCATCTGCACTGACTCTCTGCCTTACTTACTTGGCTGTGCTTACTCTCTCTGGTATTAGCGTGACCCAGTATCTGAAGGTGGTGCCTGCTGGGGCACTTGGGAACAGGGTGGCAGTGTTAGCAAAATTTGTGTTGGTCCACTAATCCGGTGCCAGATCCCCTGAGGTGCTCCAGCGGCTAGGGGTCGTACACTGGTCAACTGGGAGCCCAAGGCTGGCCAGGGCACAGTGTCTGGGTGCTGCATGCAGTGGCAGCTGTGCACCTGTGGCTGGGTGTGGTGTATGTGTAGCCTTAACAAAATTTGCACTGAGCCCTGGGCCAGGCTTCAAGTATTTGTATAGCCCCACCTCCCACAGGTGACTCAGTTTTTATGCTGGGGAGCAGGGGATGAAAATGGTACCTACCAGCTCCCTCATTTTCAGAGAAGTACCCCAACACGCTCTGAAATCAGTATGAACAGATATGTCTCTCGTTTGCCCCCAGGGCTGTGAACTGCTGTTTTTTTTATGTTGCCTCTCAGCACAGGCTGCTGTCTCTTTAAGGGCAGAGACCCACCTATCACTGGCCCTCCTGGCTCATCCAGGGCTGAGTCAGATCATTTTTAAAGCTCCAAGTTCCAAGTCCCACTGGTTTATAAATTCGTGGATTTCAGCTCCTGTGTTTTTTTAAAGCCAAATGCTATGGGGAATTAGTGTTCCCCAGATTGCTCCCTGGTGCAAGGGCCCATCTCTCTGCCCTCTCCACTATCAGCCTCTTGGAAAAAAATATTATATTAATAAAACAATGGGAAGGGAAAATGTAGTCATGCCAAATTCAAAGAAACTGCCAGACCCAAAGACACTTCTAAGGCAATTCTGTTGACTTTGTGTAACTATTCTCACAGGGGCCAATTCTGAATAGGATGACAATTAAGGGAGTTAATGTGAAACAAGGACTATGTGAGAAAATAGAAACTGCTTTCAGCATTATCTGCTTTTACACTCCCCAAGAATGCATCGATAATAACAATGAGTCTGAGCCAAGACACGTGATGTCTGCTATCAGTGATTAACAAAGGAGAGTTAGAAATTGAGACATAAAACATTACTTACTTGCTCAAATCAAATCTTTGTAGTTTGTCTGCCATAAACCATGTATAAGTAAGCCCTGATTTTAACATCTGAGACTAACAAACTAAAAAATATTCAGAATAGTATTAGGACTGTTGACAGAAGCATTTGATTCATGTTTACTTGAATCTTACATACTTTCAAACTGAGTATAGAGTGACTGGTAACGTGCTTTTTAATGGAAGGCTACTAAGAGTTACATCCCTTGCTCAGAACACATTCACCTAAGATAAGCTTCCCACGATGGATGAAACTCCTGAAAAGAGTATCAAATCTCTCAATCTTCCAGGATCATTCATGAATAACAGGAGTTAATGTATGGTACCATTAAATTGTTGATTATCAATATTCCTATATGAAATTTTCTCTCAGTCAGATCCACTCAGATCTCCAGATATTCTCAGGACAATACAAGATACCAAATAATGATGAGTGATAAAACTCTGGCCCTTGGGCCACTAGATAATTAATGCCCATTTTTTTCTTATCAGCAAAGTAACACACACCACCATGACACATCCTCCCTGTTATTTAGTAAAAATACAAATTCTTCATCCAATGTGCATGTACATCTCTAGAAAGATAATGGAGACATTGCTAGCAGTGCAGACATGTCAACCTATTAAATTCAGATTCAAACTTATTAAAGAGGAGGAATAAGATCAAGAGAACAAAAATGCTGAAAATCACAGAAAACGTTATTGTGCTGAAAAGAAGAGAGATGTTTAAAGTTCCCTCAGAGTAGCAGAAACCAAACAAGCAATGTCTCTAATCTGAGCCAGATATTTGACAAACCACTTGATAATCAATATACAACACCAGTCTCAAATTAAAAACTCACAAGGCTGCAACATAAATGTGTGATTTTAAGAGTTGAATCCTCCATCACATACCTAGATGAAAGGAACAGCTATTAAAGGTAGGATGTGCAATCCTAGTTAAGTTCCAAACTTCACTGTCTGTACAATGGACCAACAATTAAAGGTAGGCTTGATTACATCAATTTTCCTTTAAAAAGCACAGGGTTTTTCACTATCAAAAAGTTGTATCCTTTCATGATCAGCTTGCTTTGTGTCAAATGAATATGGTGGGACTTTTCTAGGAGGGAAAAGTATCAAGTTTTCCTTACACACCATTTCAGTTTAATTATAAAATTTGTGTAATATTAAAGAAAGTTGCAGTTGTAGAAATAGCAACTGAGAAACCAGTTTTATACCCATAAATATAAACATTTATCAAGTAACCTTCTCCTTTAATTTTCATCAAATGTTTGCATCTTTGTGGCACTTTAACAAAGGCCCCAACTTTACTGTTAATAATTCACTTGTATTTAATGCTTTATAGATTTCATTAAACACATAGATTGCTTCATAGCAGTTTTCTATTTACTTATCCATAGTTTTTTTCTATAGTAGTTATTTCCCAAATGATCATCTGTTTAATATTTATTTTTATCAATGTATATTAAATGATTTCCACAAGTAAAACAAAATAAAAATGAACTAAGTCTGCACTGGCATTATTTTCTCCTGGAATTTATTTTTTAAATAATGGAGGAAAAATACTATGAATTATGCATCTGCCATTAATAAATGGAATTTAATAAATGGCAGATGCATAATTCGTAATGAGAAAAAACTATTTTTCTCCACTAATAAATTGTGAGCCACACCTGAGTATAATGGAAAGATGTGAAACAGCTCGTGTTATGAAACCACAGGACCGTCAGCCATGGATACACAGGCTCCACTTGCTGACTTTCAGTTGCACTGATGAATGTCATCATTTTGAGGTTTCCATGTATATGTACCCTTTCCTTTAATTTCAACCTGCAGCTGTGATAATATTGCTTATAGCATAGTAAATATTTCTACAAAACTTGTTACTCATAGTTGTAGGACTAAAATAAAGATTTTTTTTAAATAAAAAGCAAAATATCACAATCTCAAATCATTTGCTAAAGATAGAAAAGTAGGGGTGCCTGGGTGGCTCAGTTGGTTAAGTGTCTGCCTTCGGCTCAGGTCATGATCCCCAGGGTCTTGGGACTGAGCCCTAAGTAGTCGGGCTCCCTGCTCATTTCGGAGCCTGCTTCTCCCTCTCCTATCCACTCTGCTCTCTCTCTCTCTCTGTCTTTCTCTCTCAAATAAATAAATAAAATCTTAAAAAAAATAAAGATGGAAAAGTAATCTTCAAAGTAAAGATCACCAATTTATAAGCACCTGTTTCTAAATTTTTGGAGTAAAACCATCCCAGAAAAAAGAAATTGTTGGGTTTAGATTAGGTAATGCAAAATACTTGATAGGTAAAAGATACACAGCTTCTGTGCTTTTTTTTTTTTTTGGACCATATATCTGAGAGAAATTACATCCTCATATTAAACTGAAATGAAAAATATTATATAGATAAAAACTTGACTTTATGTCTTCTTTTGAAGATCCAAGAAAGTGATGTGACTTCTAATATTTGACATCTACAGGACATAAAGATCCCAAAGTGCAGTTTTCATTTTAATATATTTTCTATAAGTCATATTTCATAAGAATGATATAAGTGCAAGATATTTGACTTTCTCTTTATACAGTTTTTTTTTTAGGAACTATAAAATGAAATACCTTTGTTTTTTTCTGGCATAGATTTAGAAAGGCAAATATGTTGGGAGACTGGAAGAAATTAATCCTTCATTCACATTCCCCTGTAGATTCCAAACTGATTAAAAATAGATAGAAGCACAGAACCAATTAAAAATAGACACAACCTGTGAAACCATACGTGGTGTTTCTGCACGGGATCCAGAGGGGAATCGAAATACGGCACTGCTTTAGTAATACATGTTCTGGATGGCGGTGCAGTTTGGTCTGGCAGCAAAAATGGGTTCCCTCCAATTCCTGCCCTGCCTTGGATTCTATGACTAAACTTGCCTCAGCAAGCTTGAAGAAGCAGGAGCCCCAGAAGAGTGGATTCATTCTTAGTTTCTCTTTAGGGGGACAGAAGTGCCTAGGATCAAGGTCTGAGGCAGGAACACAGGAAAGGGAAGGCTGGAGTCTTGAAAATATCTTGTAGCAATGTTATTATAACTGGTATAATAAAAAATGCTATAACTGTTTTTGGTAACGATTTCACAAAGAAACAGGTATTGTCCTGTAGACAGAGGCAGCATTTAAATTATTGTGTCACAATGATCTCATCCATATAAAATACAGATAGTAATACTACTGTTGTCAAATCTAGAAAGGTCTCAATTGTAAGACAAAATTTTAAATGCCACTGGGAGAAAAAAAGTCACAGCCAATTAAAATATGACAAAAAGCTCTCTTAATGCTATGAATTTCTGTTTTGTGAGCATATTAAAAGATCTCTTTTAGAATTAATTATACATAGATTTTTTTCTTTTTTTAATTTTTTATTGTTATGTTAATCACCATATATTACATCATTAGTTTTTGATGTAGTGTTCCACGATTCATTGTTTGTTCATAACACCCAGTGCTCCATGCAGAATGTGCCCTCTTGAATACCCATCACCAGGCTAACCCATCCCCCTACCCTCCTCCTCTCCAGAACCCTCAGTTTGTTTTTCAGAGTCCATCATCTCTCATGGTTCGTCTCCCCCTCTGACTTACTCCCCTTCATTCTTCCTCTCCTGCTATCTTCTTCTTTTTCTTTTTTCTTAAAATATGTTGCGTTGTTTCAGAAGTACAGATCTGTGATTCAACAGTCTTGCACAATTCACAGCGCTCACTGTATCATACACACTCTCATACATATATAAAAAAGAAAATATAAGCAACATAAATTGGTTTAGATATTCCTAAGCCTTCTTCATATTCAGATTCAAACTCTTCCAAATCAGTTCTTGAAGCAGATTTGTCATGTGTGGGCTTTTCTGTACAGTGTCTATTGTGCCATCAAATGTGTTAATGGTACAGCATTTCTTAGTAAAAACATATAAACCCACTAAAAGCCACTAGCGCTGGGGTCCTAATCTGGCTGTACAGTTATAGAACCCACCTACTGTTGACACTGGGTGTAGGAATTCTGCTGAACATTTGTGGCTCTCCAGTCCCCCACTATCAACGACCAGCTATGTGGCTCCTAGGAGCTAAAAAGTGCTTCATATACTGTCCCTGGGATTTCCTTCCTAGCTCCTGACATCTACTCCTCATGCTTTAAGGCTGGTGATTTTGATGTTCTCTCATGCAGGTTATAACAAATACCATCTCAATTGCTGGCTCATGCATAGCAATTATAAGAAGTCAACAATTTTAAGACATCCTGATTTTAGAACTGTTAAAATATGAAAAGTATGCATCATAGAATTGATGAGAAATAGTAGTTATGTGGATTTAAATGAGTTAAATCATCTAAAGACACTAGAATAATGGTTGATACATTGTAAGGATACACCAAATGTGGTCAGTTACCATTACTTGTAGCTAATCTACCACGTGTTTATGCATGCCAGGTGGTTAATTAGTTTAGGGAAATGCTATTCCACCCGTCTTCTGTATTTTCTGCTCCCTAACAATGAAGAAAGCTCTTTGGAGAGCTAAATACTAAATAAACCTCTCTAATCAATGGCTTCTATTTTGGTGAAAATTAAACTAGGGTTTCTGTGACAAAAGAAATATATGGAACATCAACACCAGTGTTACAACCAATCCTACTTAAGGTGTTTATATAATCGCCATGGCACTGAAGAAAGTGTGAGTTGTATAAGAGAAAGAATTATCCCGCCTTTCTCTACTGTACCTACATATCAACCCGAAGAAAAATAAACAGCTTTTACTCTACATGAACGCTTAGCCATTTATGACCTCCTGAAGTGGGAGTATGGGAAACATGTTTCTCAGTGGGTCTGTTATATTGCTTTTGGTATACCAAGGGGCAACAATGAGCCCCCATCAGAAGTCTCCCATGGCTCAAGATCGGACAGGGCAGACTACATTACATTTAGAGCTGGTGGCTGAAGTTTACTCTTATTCATAACAGCATTTTCAACAACATAAGCTCATGCTTTCATTAGAAAAGGAGAACCTACCTGAAAATGGACTCCTGAGGTTTATTTCTATTTCATAAATTCGCCTTCTATTTACAATCCAGTACATTTAAATCCACATCACTGCAATGGTGAAGGAGGGCTGCCACATACAGACACAGACTGGATTAGAGAAACAGTTTCATACTTCAGAAAAATGAGAGTATTCCAGAATATAAATTAGAAATGTTTTGTTAAAACAGTACATTAGCAAAGAGAAATAAAAGCTTACGATAGGACAATCTTTCAGAGGCAAATCTTTTGTCTGTTGCTTTACTACAAGATCAAATCATTTATCCAAAGAGACATCAGTGTTACCTGTGAAATGAATGAGGTATGTTTATTTATATACAATACACTCAGGTTTCAAAATACTAATTTTCCACACAGTTGGAAACATGTAGAAATAATGTATGTGGCTTCCTAGTTTGTTTTCTAAGAGCAGCTTGCTAAAATGTAAAAGCAACTGTGATTGTACAATAAACATGGGTCTTCTTTCTCCCCTAACATAAGCAAAGAAAAAGTGAAATGCTGTTATTGCTGAAAGAAAATAGCATACACAAAGTAAGAATCCGATACTAAATCTCCACTGAAGTATTTCCTTATTTATCAAAAAGAAATGTTCCCATATATTTCCCACAAATGCGTGTTTTCAGCAAATCAGCCAGATGTCCAAACAATGAAATTCCATCTTGTGAAAAAGCCTGTGCTTATGGTATTTCTGACAAACCCATGCCAAAAAGTGGGCTCTGGCCTGATTCCTTTTTCTTAGGCTCAGAAGTCAAGTTTCCAGATAGGAGTGATTCAGTTACAATTGGAATTGAGCGTCAATGCCAGGAATTTATCCACACCAATTCACACTTTGTTAATGCCAACATTCTTTGGTCTTAACCTGGATATTTAATCCTACTTTCCTGCTTTAGGACCCTTCTGATCTGGGAAAAAGGTTGGCCTAGAACCAAAGAACAGTTTTGGTAAAACTGAGGAGATGGAACCGCTGAGGTGCTCATTACCTCTCAAACAATAGAAATGATTTGTCCTAGAATTGTTTAATAGCAGCAGACGGACATGTCCATGTATTCATATTTATGAACTTTTCAACATTGTCTCTCTTAAAGTGATCAGAATGAGTTGTCATGAGATACACCTTGATGTGATACACACCATGTCCTTTCCTTCCTCAGCATCAGTCACAGAGCTCAAAGGTATTCATTTCTCAAATATGGAGTGAACTTAGAGTTCTTACATTATAAGCTATATGCCAGTGCAACAAACAAAGAGTTAGTCTCAGCAAACACAATGAATGAATTAAACTTCTAACAAAACATTCTACTTATTAACATGTTCATACTAAATAATTGATGGCTCTCTAAATATATGATTGCAAAAAATGCCTTACCGATTATGCTTTTAAAAAACTGGTGGCAACTGACTCCATGTAGGCAATGAGGATAGTTCTTGGATGTTTTTCATCTTTGGTAAACACCTAGAAAAAGAGAATATGGTGGGGGGTGGGGCATGAGAAAACACCATAGCCATAGGTTTCTTAACTTCTTTAAAACACTAATGTCTTCAAACCATACTTTATCCGCAGACTCTGAAGTAGTCTACCATATCATTTCAAAATATTGGTCTTGGTTCTCTCTTTTCTGCCCATAATAGGACACAAGAAATAGGAACTCCTTGATACAAAGAGGTAAAGAATTATCCTTTACTCCCTATTCCAAATTTCTTCCTTAAGTCAAAATTTGCTTCTCAGTTACTCAAGATTGCTCAAGACAGGCAGAGAATTTGTTCCAGTTCATAGATAAAATACTGTATAAACACTATCAGAATAGAGACATTTTTGAGCATTATATGCAGAGATTTTATAGGAATTATCATTCTCATTTAATGAATGAAGAAATAGATGATCATATAGACTCAGTGGCTTGATCAAGATCAGAAAACCGATAAGTGAAAAGCAAAAATTTGAACACCAGTTTGGCTATGCCCTTTGCATTATAGTCTACTCACAAGTGTTGGGGGGTGGGCAGAGTCGCGTTATTACAACCTACAAAACTCACTGGTTTAAACAACACATGGCCCCTGTTCTACTATAATCTAAAGCTTCTTTGGACAATCTATAATCAGACTTGCACTTAGATGTAGAAAATTACTAAGAGAGCATTTTATCTATTTTTAGGGAAAATAAATAGTAAAAACCTATTGCCTAAAATTATAGAAAGCTGTCTTCAAGACTTGAAAATAAATCAAAGGAATCACAAAGTAGGAATTATGTTTAGTATAGCAATAATTCAAATCAATGTGCAGTCTGTGCTACATAAATTAAAAATAGAGAGGGTATACTTGTATCCTGAAATATTTAAAATCAAAGATTAGAACCTTTCTCATATATATGTAGGTAAATAAGTCAACTTGCTTGCTCTTTAATCAATGAACCAAATGACTGAAATAGCAATATCATAAAGCTATGCTGAACTAGGGTTAAATCCATTTTTTCCCTGAGTAACGAAGGCTACACACCTTCTGGGTCTTAGTAATACATAATAAGCAATCGAATTTGAGCATCATGCCTAGATTGAGCATGAGTGACCTCAAACTATACTTGAATAGAATGCTAGTTAGAAGAACCGATGTAAGTAAAGCAGACCTCAGAATCCAAGAGTACATAAAAAGGAAATAGATTGCCTGCTTATGAGTGATCTTGACCCAACATTGACTATAAATTTGTAGGTGAGAGAGAGAAAGTGGGTAGAGGACATTTTTTCCATACAAAAGTATTTTTATAGATTTTGAAGGAGCAGTATATTTAAATTACTTTTCACATATGAGGAAAGTCAGAAGAAACCCTCACAATTCAGAAATTATAACATTAAGCATTAAATATATAATTCCATAATAATACAAATGTGTTGACAATGGGCAAATTATTAAATATTGACATGCAAACCCACTCATTGTGGGCAATTCAGTTCAGATCGTCTAGAAAAAAAAAACTTCCTTGAACATATGTTCAATCACAGCACAGAAATGAAGTGATTGGCATTTTTAGAAATGGAAAAAAAAATGTCAGTGGCAACCTAAAGATCTGCCCTAAATTGTTATAATGAGAACATCAAACTTTCGGAGCAAGTGAGGTACATGCAATAATTCTAGTATCAGCATAAAGCCAGATCCGGAGTAGTAGGTCAACACACATTTGTTGAATTACTAAATATATAGCAATATATAGATAGGAAAGTGTATGCTAGGCCTTCCAAAAGCAGGGGGGAAAATTCTCAAGAAGAAACAGTGTTTATAGAGCAGCAAAATGAAAATTGCAAAGGAACAGTTGAGGTTTAAAACATATTTTCCCATCAATTTGATCAACTATATTTCTAAGCAACATGTAATACAAGTCCTCTCATGTCTCAGAATTAATAACCCAGGGTTCTTAATTCTGACTGAGGTTGACAGATTATTGTTCCTTATGGCACCAGTCACACTTGATCATAAGTAGCATCTCTACACATTACTCTCCTTCCGTCAAATTGAGCCTAAGTTTATTTGTCCAACACTAAATGCCAAAAGGTCTATGATATGCAATGAATCAAGTGTTCTCCATTAATGAGCAAAATGTTTCATGTGCGGGAAATGATTCTCCAGCTTTCAAATAGCCTCATACAAATACAAAGCTGCTGTTGCAAAGTTATTATTTTATTTACAGGGTAAATGACTGCTGTCTAATACTTTTAGAAGTAGCACTAAGTTGTTTTCAAGTCAGTGAGCCTGGAGACAGTGAAATGTCACAGATTATATGTATGTATGTACATGTGTATTTTTTTCTTGACATCATCACACACTTGTTCTCCTCAGCTTCCATAACTAAAGGATCTATCAAGAGGATAATGTCATGCTACCATTAAATTAATAAACATAATTTGAGGGAAAAGTGTCTCTTAGTGTATCTTTTATCTCTGCTAAGTGTTCTCAAGAGTATACATTAAAGTATCAGGGTGCCTGGATGGCTCAGTCATTAAGCACCTGCCTCCAGGTCAGGTCATGATCCTGGGGTTCTGGGATCGAGCCCTGCTTTGGGCTCCCTGCTCAGTGGGAACCTGCTTCTCCCTCTCCCACTCCCCCTGCTTGTGTTCCCTCTCTCGCTGTGTCTCTCTGTCAAATAAATAAATAAAAATCTTTTAAAAAATAAAAAAATAAAGTATCTACTATTTAGAATGCACTATTAGGAAGAAAATGGAAATCCTGAAAGCAGTCAGAGCTCAAAGGACAAGGTTTAAATCTTGGACTGGTTACCTCACTTTTTTAAAAAAAAGATTTATTTATTTATTTGAGAGAGAAAGAGAGGGATAGAGCATGAGTGGGGGGGAGGGGCAGAGGGAGAGAAACTCAAGCAGACTCCATGCTAAGCACGGAACCCAATGTGGGGCTTGATCTCATGACTGTGAAATCATGATTTGAGTCAAAATCAAGAGTTGGATGCTTAACCAACTGAGCCACCCAGGCATCCCTGGTTACCTCACTTTTTATGTCATCAGTTTGATCATCTACAAAATGGGTATAATTGTACCAATTTCATTATGAAGATTAAATAAAATTATGTAAATCACAAAGCTTAGTGCTCAGCACATGGTAGATCCTCAATAGGTATTATATCATTTTCCCACTTTCAAACATCTACGTTCCCATGTTAATTGATAAGGGAAGAAGGAAAATGTCCTTAAAAGTTCTTTTTGGTCTAAATGCACAGTTCATGACTGAAGAATGACTTATTAGCTTATAAGCCTAACAGAAAGAAACAATGGTGGATTTCACATTTAATAGACATTCTATTTATGTAGGGGATAGATTTGGTATAAATCTTTATGATCTTCATCAGGTAAAGTTTTCAAAAGGGTGTGACTGTGCCAGTTCTTAGCCCTAGCCCTACTCTAATCCATTTCTTCTTTCATAGCACAGATACCTCAGAAGAGGCAGAGAAGTGGGTTGAAATGTCAAATTTCACCTTTTTGACCTACCAGGAGGTCTTATCTAATCATGACAGAAGACAAACAATCTAGAGATTCAACACAATCCCTATCAAAATACCAACAACATTTTTCACAGAACTAGAACAAATTATACTAAAATTTGTCTGGAAACACAAAAGACTCCAAATATTCAAAGCAATCCTGGAGGTATCAAAGCTGGAGGTATCACAATCCCAGATTTCAAGTTACACTACAAAGCTGTAATAATCAAAACAGTATGGTACTGGCACAAAAAAATAGATGCATACATCCATGGAACAGAACAGTAACCCAGAAATAAACCCATGCTTCTATGGTCAATTAATCTATGACAAAGGAGGCAAAAACACACAACAGGGAAATGACAGCCTTTTCCATAGATGGTGCTGGGGAAACTGGACAACTATGTACAAAAGAATGAAACTGGACCACTTTCTTACACATATACAAAAATAAACTCAAAATGGATTAAGGACCTAAATGTGAGATCTGAAGCCATAAAACTCCTAGAAGAAAACATAGGCAGTATCTCTTTGGCACTGGCAGTAGACAACTTCAATTTAATGTTGGATCATCCCACTATCCGGGATTCTCAGGGTAAACATGTCTCTATGGGGTCAAATTCTTCTGGCCCCATCAGATTAGACTTCCTATAAGAAGAAAAAAGAAGACCTTTCTGGGTTCTGATCATACCTTGGAAATCAAGATATTTCCAGAATAACTGCCTGTAATCCATACCCTCTTTTAGGTTGACCACCTCTCAGTCCTTACTTCTTTGGCTTGATGTCCTAAAAATATTAAATTCACAACTCTACAGAGGATTTCAGAGAAAAACAACAACAACAACAACAAAGATTAAACTAAGATAAAAATATCATCATTAGTAAATATCTTTATTGTAATACTACAGTTATTTGAAAATTGGTAATTCATTTACAGGATTAAAGCTAATTTTTATAAACACAATTTAAGTAACTAGAAAAAAGTTATTTATTGACCTTCTAGACAATAGAATTCCCTATGCCCAACTATTATAATACTAATATAAAAGGAATAAAAATGAACAAAGCATTCTTATAGAAATGAAAATATCATGCAAAAAATTTATTTACATTGTACTGATTAAGAGTGATCACTTAAACCTTTAAACCTACATTCCTACACTAGGATATTGTCAAATTATTCTTTTTAAAAAGTGTTTTCAGACATTAACTCTTATCAATGAAATAAAGCAATCTCAAGGTATGACTTAAGCAGAGTCTAAAGATCATTTTAGAGGGTAGTTCAATCTCAATTGTAAATCCATATCTTATCTTCCTCCCCTGGAATTAGCATGCTCCCCAAAATAATACAATTAGGATGCAGGATTGTGTTAACAGGGTTTTCCTCAATATAGGTATCAAAACAACACTTTTCCAAAAGTCTCAACACACTCCTAGCTAATAGGATCCAACAATACGTTAAAAGGATCATCCACCACAACAAAGTGGGATTTATTCCTGGATGCAAGGGTAGTTCAACATTCACAAATCAATCAATGTGATAGAACATATTAATAAGAAGAGAGAGAAGAACCATATGGTCCTCTCAATTGATGCAGAAAAAGCATTTGACAAAACACAGCATCCTTTCCTGATTAAAACTCTTCAGAGTATAGGGATAGAGGGAATATTCCTCAAGTTCATAAAACCCATCTATGAAAAACCCACAGCGAATATCAGCCTCAATGGGGAAAAGCTGAGAGCCTTTCCCTTAAGATCAGGAACATGACAAGGATGCCCACTCTCGCCACTATTGTTCAACATAGTAATAGAAGTCCTAGCAACAGCAATCAGACAACAAAAAGAAATAAAACGTATTCAAATTGGCAAAAAAGAAGTCAAACTCTCTCTCTTTACAGATGACATGACACTTTATGTGGAAAATCCAAAAGACTCTACCCCCAAATTACTAGAACTCATACAGCAATTCAGTAATGTGGCAGGATACAAAGTCAATGCACAGAAATCAGTTGCTTTCTTATACACTAACAATGCAACTGTAGGAAGAGAAATTAGAGAATCAATTCCATTTACAATAGCACCAAAAACCATTAGATAACTCAGAATAAACTTAACCAAAGAGGTTAAGGATCTATACTCTAGGAACTACAGAACACTCATGAAAAAAACTGAAGAAGACACAGTAAGATGGAAAAATATTCCATGCTCATGGATCGGAAGAATAAACATTGTTAAAATGTCTATGCTGCCCAGAGCAATCTATACATTCAACGCCATCCCAATCAAAATTCCAATGACATTTTTCAAGTGCTGGAACAAACAATCCTAAAATTTGTATAGAATCAGAAAAGACTCCGAATCACCAAGGAAATGTTGAAAAGGAAAAACAAAGCTGGGGGCATCACGCTGCCTGATTTCAAGCTATATTACAAAGCCATGATTACCAAGACAGCATGGTACTGGCACAAAAACAGACATATAGACCAATGGAACAGAATAGAGAACCCAGATATGGACCCTCAACTTTATGGTCAAATAATCTTCGACAAAGCAGGAAAAATATGCAATGGAAAAAAGACAGTCTCTTCAATAAATGGTGCTGGGAAAATTGGAGAGCTATATACAGAAAAATGAAACTTGACCATTCTCTAACACCATACACAAAGATAAACTCAAAATGGATGAAAGACCTCAATGTGAGAAGGGAATCCATCAAAACCCTAGAGGAGAACATAGGCAGTAACCGCTTCGACATCAGCCACAGCAACTTCTTTCAAGATACATCTCCAAAGGCAAGAGAAACAAAAGCAAAAATGAACTTTTGGGACTTCATCAAGATAAAAAGCTTCTTCACAGCAAAGGAAACACTCAACAAAACAAAGAAGCAACCCATGGAATGGGAGAAGATATTTGCAAATGACACTACAAACAAAGCACTGATTTCCAAGATCTATAAAGAACTTCTCAAACTCAACACCCAAAAAACAAAAAAATCAAGTCAAAAAATGGGCAGAAGACATGAACAGACACTTCTCAAAGGAAGACATATAAATGTGGCTAACAGACACATGAAAAAAAGTTCATCATCATTAGCCATCAGGGAAATTCAAATCAAAACCACATTGAGAGTCCACCTTACACCAGTTAGAATGGCAAAAATTTCCTGAAATTAAGAATTCCTCATATCAGAGGGTTGCTGGAGTGGTGGGGGGTGGGAGGGATGGGGTGGCTGGGT